>NC_044391.1:16450000-17075000 GCF_006542625.1 Nomascus leucogenys
GAAAATTGATTCATTGTTAAAATAAAGTAAATATTTTTGTTGTTTGTGTTTTCCCATTTTTGAGCTTACAGAAAGTAAAGGATATTAGCTCAGTCAAATGTGAACATATCCCTGCTGGGACTAAAGGGTTCACCAGCTCTGTGCACCTTGGCACAGATACTTGTTGAAAACAAATTTTTATTTTTATTAGTCTCTAAATGATGTATGAAATGAAATATCCTTGCCAACTTCAGATAATGGATTGAGTTTTGCTATGCTCAATTACTTCTTTGAATGTTTGTGTGTTCAATTCTATTTACATTTATGTTTTAACTATAAGTATACTTTTTAATTTATTCAAAAGAATAGTACAATCATGATTTCGATATAATAAAGGATTATTGGGAACAATTTTGGAAATTCCGTCGTAACATGTTACTCCATTCCGCATGTTAATGTGTGGAGAAATACAGTGTTTTCTTCATTTATGTAGTTTACAAATACCTCCAAAAGCACTCAGGTCAATTCTTTGCTGGGGAAAGTAAATATGTTTGAATAATTCTGAGCCACATTATCAATATCTGAAAATTCTTGCATTGGACTCACAGTGATCTCAATTGTCCATGTTTAAGATCAATTTTAAGATAATTGAGTTTGAGATCCACAGGTTTCAAAATTCATTTTACAAGCATAAAATATTTTAAACTATAGAGATTTGTAGGAGAGAAATAAATTTCAAAATTTAGCTTAAAGTGTGAATAATATACCTCTCCCTCATTATATTAAAATGCTATTTTTTCCAAAAATGATGATTTATTTCTAATGAATACGTATATATCTTCAAATATTTCAGAAGTACAAATACATATTCAATGTAACAAAAACTATAGGTAAATATCGAATTAAGAGAGTCTGTTATTGATGCGAGATGCTCAACCATTTCTTATTCTTACTTATACTTGGATATATTTCAATTTTGCTTCCCTATTTACAGAGGCTCAACATAGAGTAAAAACTGAGTTAGTACCCACAAGGCATGATTCAGGGAACAATCTTTTATAACAAATTAGTAATTCACAATTTCTACCTCATTTCAGTTAGATTTCAGAGGAAAGTTATTATAATTGGCACTCTAACTTCAGACCTTGATGATTATACAATATTTTGTGTTAATTTTTTTTTCCTTTTATTGTTAGAGAAACTCTTAACTACAATTGTAATATACTTCTTAGTTTGAACACTGGAGGCCCAATTCCAACTTTTTTATATAAAACACACCCCTTTTTTACCCACATAGACAAATTATTCAGTGTGACTTGAAAGAAATATTCTGATGTATATCCATGTCTTAGGTTAGCTTTCTCATAGTAAAGTTGGGAGGAGGAGCTTTTATTTAGGAAAGACAGTGTTCTTGGGAAAAAAGTGTTGCAAGGGAGTGAAGGAAGCAGAAATGGGCAGAAGTTACACTCCAATGCATTTGAAAAAGAGGTCACAGTTCATCTTCGGAGAAGCAATGAAGCTGGGGTGGCCCCTAAAACTTGTCCCAAGTTGAGGCAAGGGGGAAAAGTCTTTGTACCCTCACACTGACCAGTTGTTGGATGCAGTTTGCCCCTAGATAGAGTGTGAAACTTAGGGTGAAGCAGCTCTCTTTGGCTAAGTGCAATTTTCTGCTATGGTCTGAGCTCTGGGCTATTGGCAACCCAAACCCCTAGAGCTTGAGTGCCTCAGTCCTGAAGGGCAAATCTGAGTTTTGTACCACAGTCCACCCAGCGTGCTGTTCATGTTCACTTATTTCATATGGTAAATTCATAGGATCTGGGTAAAACAGCTCATTCAGAATTCTCATTAATCTCTTTTACTGAGAAACATCTGAGGAAGATTGTGGGATGAGTTTCAGGCCTACACTATAGCTGTTCTTAGGATCACAGTGAATATTCATCACCTCCTTCTTCTGTAAATCATTCTAGGCTCCTTCCACTCTTGGTTAGCACATCTGCTGGTCTAGGTAGCTTAATGTGTGGAGTAATCTAGACTTTCATCCCTGAGGAGGTCAGACCCTGGTCACCGTATCCTACTATATTTGTCTTTTTATCTTCAAAATTGGGTGAAAACTTACCAAGAGATCTCCAAATAGATGATCTGGATATAAAACTCATTCTTCTGTGTTCCAATTTTATTACCTCAGTCCTGTCTCTTCCTAATGTTGAATTCATTATCCCTTTCACAATGGTGACTCCTTTCTTTCTTGTTAGTCTTATTGCCTGAGGAACCCAGTGTAAATCTAGCTTAAAGTTTAATGGGGCTTTTACTATACTCTTTGATATGGCTTTGTGTCACCACCCAAATCTCATCTCAAATGGTAATCCCCTCGTGTCGAGGGAGGGACCTGGTGGGAGGTGATTGGCTCATGGGGACACTTTCTCCCATGTTGTTCTCATGATATTGAGTGAGTTCTAACAAAATCTGGTGGTTTAAAGATGGCAGTTTCCCCTGTTCTCTCTTTCTCCTTCAGCCTTGTGAAGAAGGTGCTTGCTTCTCCTTCACCTCTCGCCATGATTGTAAGTTTCCTGAGGCCTCCCCAGCCATGTGGATCTGTGAACCAATTAAAACTCTTTGATTTATAAATTACCCAGTCTCACATAGTATCTTTATAGCAGTGTGAAAATGGAGTAATACACTCTTCAACAGAGTTATGTTTACTCTGGGAGCCAGATTAAACCCAGAGTCCAGAGTCACAAATTATTCAAGTAAGTCAGTGGGTAAGAAAGTAACTAGGGCCATTCCTATATTCTCTCATTCCTGGACCCATATATTCTAATATTCTACCCATATATATTTATATGTGTGTATATATACACACACACACACATCACATATATACATAAGTCAATTAATGTTGTATGATTCTGTATCCGCAGTGGGAAGACTATTAGAATATATTATATATACATATGTATGTATACACTACATATATACACGCACATATATATTTATATGTGTGTATATATGTATGTGTGTATATATATATATATGCACACACACATATATATGTGTATATATATACATGGGAATGAGTTTGCCATTCCTTACCCCATCCCACAGGGTACATTTAGCAATGTCTGGGAATGTTTTTGGTTTCCACCGTTGGGTTAGGGTGACCCTGAAATCTAGTGAGCAGATTTTGTGATCTAATAATTCTAATAAATATACTATAAAACACTGTAAAACCCACTAACACATAAAAATTATCTGATCCAAAATTTCCATAGTACAGAGGTCAGAAAGCCTTACATTAGCTCATCAGGCTAGAGGCTTCTGGCCGTTGTGATATGACTACCAGATCCGATGATCATGTGCCAGCTGTAATTTTTCTTCTGCCGTGAAGTGTTTGTTTGGTCTTGTTGGACATCATACCATATAATGATATCCCCTTCAGACTGAGACACTCTAGCTCAGGGGTTCGGGTTCCCAATACATCACAGCTGAGACACAAAATTTTGTAAGAGCTTAGATTATGGTTCTGCCATGACAGTATTAATAGGAAAAGCTAACCCATAACTGGAATATGTATCATGTTTATCCCAGTTAATGATAATTACAGTTGGCCATTGAACAACACAGGTTTGAACTTGGTGAGTCCATTTATACACTAATTTTCTTTGCCCTCTGCCACCTACCACCACTGAGACAGCAAGATCCACCCTTCCTCTTGCTCCTTCTCTTCATCCTACTCATTGTGAATACAAGAATAAAGACCTTTAAGATTATCCACTTCCACTTAATGAAAAGTAAATACATATTCTCTTCCCTATAATTTTCTTAATAACATTTTCTTTTCTCTAGTTTACTTTATTATAAGAATACAGTATATAATACATTTAACATACACAATATATGTTAATCAATGTTCATGTAATCAGTAAGGCTTCCAGTCAACGGTAAGCTATTAGTGGTTACGTTTTTGGGGAATCAAAAGATGTATGTGGATTTTTAACTAAGTAGGAGCTTCAATACCCCTAACCCTCACATGCTTCATAGGTCAACTGCACTGCTTTTTCAGAGTATAAACTATCTGATGTAATGAACTAACCATTAAATGACTAGTTGGCCTCCTCAAAAAAATGATGTCCAGTTAGGAAATCAGTATCGATTTATGTTTCTGCAAGTTTTGACATTTGACAATAACGACAGCTAAATTCATCTTGGAAAACAGAAGGCTAAGCTGTTTCAATATGCATAGGCTCCACCCCTGGCAATCATGGCAATTTTATTCATACTCTGACAGTTGATGAAAGGGGCAGATTGAAATCAATTGGATGGGTTATTGTATCTGTATGGCTCTTTAATTCTTCTGCCATGTTAAATAGTTATTGGTGTGTTAACATGTGAATCAAAGATCATCATACTTTGTGCCCACTCACGTATGAACAACTGAATAACTCTTCTTCACATCTCTTCATCCTTCACCATCCTATCGTTCCCCTTCAAAGATAATATGCAGCTATCCAAGCCATTTATCATTCCCTGCTATTTCATGTATATAATTAGTGTGAGGTGCTTCTATTTAGCAAAACATAATGGCTAGGTACAACACCTAAAGCTCAGCATAGTGGGAGGATTTTGCTTCAGCCCCACTTTTCAGAGCCACCCCTAAATGAGTGTGAAATGAAGTAGCAATACATTTTTTATTTGCACCAGTACACCAAGGCTCTTCATCCATGAGCAGCACTTAGACATTTTCCTCATCCATAATGTGTAAGAGACTGTCCCCCCAATATGGATATAAGTTTGCATTGAAAGAAATATCTATAATTTCATTTTATCTCAAATGGTGATATAAAAACTAAACAATCTATTGTCCACCTTTAATGAGAATAAAATAAGATTATAAATATGCAAAATTCATTGGAATATAGAAAAATATGATATTGTTAATACTTTTTTCCTATAACAAAGCAAAAATATTATGATAAACAGAGATTCAATAAATAAGCTGGAGGTGGTGATGCGTGCCTATGGTCCCGGTTGCTTGGGAGGCTGAGGCAGATGGCTTGAGGCCAAGAGTTTGAGGTTGCAGTGTACTATGATTGCATCTGTGAATGGCCACTGCAGTATAGTCTGGAAAACACAGTGAGATTTCATTTTTTAGACAATAATAAATAAATAGGCCAGACACGGTGGCTGATATCTGTAATCCCAGCAATTTGGGAGGCTGAGACAGGCAGACTGCTTGAGCTCAAGAGTTCTAGATCAGCCTGGGCAACATAGTGAAACCTCATCCCTACAAAAAATACAAAAATTAGCCAGGCATGGTGGCCTGTGCCTGTAGTCCTTGCTACTTGGGAGACTGATATGGGAGAATCGCTTTAGCCCAGGAGGAAGAGGTTGCAGTGAGCTGTGATTGTGCCACTGCACTCCAACCTGGGCAAGAGAGCAAGACCCTGTCTCGAAAAAAAAAAAGAAGGCAAAAAAGCAAGCAAGAAAGGAAAGCAAGAAAGAAAGAGAAAGAAAGGAAGAAAGAAAAGCAAAGCAAGAAAGGAAGACTAGATTACCTACCTGAGATTTGGGATCTTTAGTTAAAAATGGAAAAACAAAAAGTAGCCATTACTGTTAGGGGTCTACTTATACTATCTGAAAGGATTCAAGGGGCAATTTCTCTAAATCTAAGGAGTGTTTGTATGTATGTAAAGAATGCAAAGTAAAATACTGCTTCCTTCATCAACAAAGTCTTGAGAAGTGACTGCTATGGTCTGAATGTTCATGTACCCTCAAAATTCACATGTTGAAATACCAACCCCCAAAGGAGGTAATTAGGTCATTAGTGCCATTATAAAAAGACACCAAAGAAATCGTTCTTCCCTTCCAAAGTATGAGGACACAGAGAGAAATCACCACCTATGAACCAGAAAGCAGGCCCTCACCAGAGACTAAATCGATGAGTGCCTTGATCTTAAACTTCTGAATCTTCAGAACTGTGAGAAATAAGTTTCTGATGTTTATAAAATGCCCAATTTATGATATTTTGTTGTAGCAGCCCAAACTTACTAAGTCAGAGAGAAACAAAAGATCAATAAAATCACACAGTTGCAAAGAATAATGCTCTCAAGACAAAACTGGAATATTTTACAAGTTTTCTTTGGTTCTTCACTCCTAGGAAAAGATGTTTTAGGTTCTTAAAGCAGATGTTTTCTAAATAGCCCTAAGTGTTGGCAGTACACACAAGAACTCCAGTCACTCAAGTGGTCAGAGTGTCGTGTGTCCTCCAAACTGCCACACCAGTTCTCCAACTTCATAACCAGGCTTCATAAGACTTCATAACCAGGCTTTCTGCCAACCAATAGCTGGCAGAAATGACAGGCATGGAATTCAGAATATGAATAGGTATGAAGATTATGAAGATTCAGGAGGACGGTAAAACCCAAACCAGGGAAACTAAAAGTCACAATAAAACAATATAGGAGCTGAAGGAGAAAATAGCTGTAATAGCAAAGAACCAAAAACAAATTGGACACAGCTTAATTACACAATAAAAAATTTCACAATGCAATCACAAGTATTAGTAGAATAAATCAAACTGTAAGAAAGAATCTCAGATCTCGAAGACTGGCTCTCTGAAATATGACAGTCACACAAAAATAAGACAAAAAGAATAAAAAGGAATAAACAAAAACTCCAAGAAATATGGGATTATGTAAAGAGGCCAAATCTATAAATCATTAGACTTTCTGAAAGGGAGGGGGAGAAAAAGAAACAACTTGGCAAGCATATTTCAGTATATCATCCATGAAAACTTCCCTAACCTTGCTAGAGAGGTCAAGAGTCAAATTCATAAAATACAGAGAACTCCCACAAGATTCTACACAAGATCATCTCCAAGACATACAGTCATTAGATTTTTTCAAGGTCAAATGAAAGAAGAATCTTTTTATTTATTTATTTATTTTAGTTTAGTGTTTTTTTTTTTTTTTTTTTTGAGACGGAGTCTTGCTCTATGGCCCAGGCTGGAGTGCAGTGGCACGATCTCGGCTCGCTGCAAGCTCCGCCTCCCAGATTCATGCCATTCTCCTGCCTCAGCCTCTCCAGTAGCTGGGACTACAGGCACCCACCACCACGCCTGGCTAATTTTTTTTTGTATTTTTAGTGGAGACAGGGTTTCACCATGTTAGCCAGGATGGTCTCGATTTCCCGACCCTGTGATCCGCCCGACATGGCCTCCCAAAGTGCTGGGATTACAGGCGTGAGCCACCATGCCCAGCTGAAAGAAAGAATCTTAAAAGCAGCTAGAGAGAAAGGGCAGGTCACTTACAAAGGGAACCCCATCAAGCTAACAGCAGACCTCTCAGCTGAAACCGTACAAGCCTGAAGAGATTCAGGACCTACATTCAACATTCTTTAAGAAAAATACCTTTAACAACGAATTTCATATCCAGCCAAACTAAGCTTTATAAACAAAGGAGAAATAAGATCTTTTTTAGATATGCAAATGTTGAGGCAATTTGTTGCTACTAGACCTGCCTTACAAGAGGTCTTGAAAAGAGTGCTAAATATACAAACGACAGAATGCTACCAGCTAATACAAAAAGACACTTAAACACATAGACCAGTGACACTATAAAGCAACCACACAAACAAGCCAACATAATAACTAACTAACAACAAAATGACAGGATTAAATACACACATATCAGTACTAATCTTTAATAAAGACAGACTAAATGCCCCCACTTAAAAGGCACAGAGGGACAAACTGGATAAAAACGCAAGGCCTAATGTTATGCCATCTTCAAGAGACCGTCTCACACGTAATGACACCCATAGGCTCAAAATAAAGGGTACAAGGAAAATCTACCAAGAAAATTGAAAAAAGAAATAAAAGTATTTTCAGACAAAGGAAGACTTCAAACCAGCAAAGATAAAAAAGGACGAAGAAGGGCATTGCATAATGGTAAAAGATTCAGTACAACTAAAAGACCTAACTACCCTAAATATATAGGCACTCAACACAGAAGCACCCAGATTCATAGAGCAAGTTCTTAGAGACCTACAAAGAGACATTGAATCCCAGACAATAATGGTAGGAGACTTCAACACTCCACTGACAGTATTAGACAGGTCATCAAGACAGAAAATTAAAGAAGATATTCAGGACCTGAATTCAATGTTGAACCAAATGGATCTGATAGACCTCTGTGGAACTCTTCACCCCAAAACAACAGAATATACATTTTTCTCATTTCCACATGACACATACTCTAAAATCAACCACATAATTGGACATAAATCAATCCTCAGTAAATGCAAAAGAACCAAAATTATACCAAACATACTCTTGGACAACAGCAAAATTAAAATAGAAGTCAGGAGTAAGAAAATTGCTCAGAACTATGCAATTATGTGGAAATTAAACAACATGCTCATGAATAACTTTGAGGTAAATAATAAAAGTAAGGCAGAAATCAAGAAGTTATTTTAAACTAATGAGAACAAAGATACAACATACCAGAGTCTCTGGGACAGAGATAAGGTAGTGTTAATAAGAAAATTTATAGCACTAAATGACCACATCAAAAATTTAGAAAGATCTCAGATTAACAGATTAACATCACGTCTCTGGTAGCAATTTGTTGCTACCAGACCTGCCTTACAAGAGGTCTTGAAAAGAGTGCTAAATATACAAACGACAGAATGCTACCAGCTAATACAAAAAGACACTTAAACACATAGACCAGTGACACTATAAAGCAACCACACAAACAAGCCAACATAATAACTAGCTAACAACAAAATGACAGGATTAAATACACACATATCAGTACTAATCTTTAATAAAGACAGACTAAATGCCCCCACTTAAAAGGCACAGAGGGACAAACTGGATAAAAAAGCAAGGCCTAATGTTATGCCATCTTCAAGAGACCGTCTCACGCGTAATGACACCCATAGGCTCAAAATAAAGGGTACAAGGAAAATCTACTTGCTTAGAGAAGCAAGAAGAAATCAACCACAAAGCTAGCAGATAACAAAAAATAATTAAATAATTAAAATCAGAACTGAACTGAAAGAAATCAAGATACAAAAACAATCAAAAGATCAACAAATCTAGGAGTTGTCTTTTTGAAAAAAAAACTATTAAGATAAATAGACTACTAGCTAGACTAATAAAGGAAAGAAAAAAGATCTAAATAAACACTATTAGAAATGATGAAGAGAATGTTATCACTGATCTTACAGAAGTAAAAATGATCATAAAATACGATGAATACTTCTATGCACACAAACCAGAAAACCTAGAAGAGATGGATAAATCCTTGGACACATAACACCCTCCAAAGTCTGAACCAGTAAGAAATTGATTGCCTAAAAAGACCAATAATCAGCTCTGAAATTGAATCAGTAACAAACAGCCTACCAACCCAAAACACCCAGCATCTGCCGAATTCACAGCCAAATTCTATCAGATGTCCAAAGAGCTGATACCATTACTACTGAAACTACTCCAACAAATTGAGCCACAGGGTCCTCTCCCCAACTCATTCTATGAGGCCAGCATTATACTCAGACCAAAACCTGGCAGAGACACAACAAATAATAAAATGAGGTTAATATCCTTGATGAACACAGATGTAAAAATCCTCAACAAAATACTGATGAGCCAAATCCAGCAGCACATCAAAAAGCTAATCCACCACGATCAAATAGGCTTCATCCTCAGGATGCAGGGTTGGTTCAACATATGCAAAATAATAAATGTGATTTCATCACATAAGCAGAAGGCAAGCCCACATGATTATCTCAATAAATGCAGAAAAGACTTTTGATGAAATTCAATAGCGTTTCATTTTAAACACTCTCAATAAACTAGGTATTGAAAAAAGATACCTCAAAATAATAGAGCAATCTGTGACACACACTCAGACACTATCATAGTGAATGGGCAAAAGCTGTAAACATTCCTTTTAAAAACTGGCACAAGAGAAGCATGCAGTCTTTCACAATTCCTATTCAACCTAGTATTGGAAGTTCTAGCCAGAGCAATAAGGCACAAGAAAGAAATAAAAGGCATCCAAATAGAAAGAGAGGAAATCAAACTATTTGTGTTTGCAGATGGTATAATTTTATATCTAGAAAATCTTATAGTCTGTGTAAAACTCCTTCAGCTGATAAACAACTTCAGCAACGTTTAAGGATACAAAATGAATGTACAAAAATCACTAGGACTACTATACACCAACAGCCAAGCCGAGAGCCAAATTAGGAAGGCAATCCCATTCACAATTGCCACAAAAAATACAAAATAGCTAGGAATACAGCTGACCAGGAAGGTGAAAAATCTCTACAATGAGAATTATCAAACACTGCTCAAAGAAATCAAAGACATGAACAAATGGAAAAACGTCCCATGCTCATGGATAAGAAGAATCAATATTATTAAAATGGCCATATTTCCCAAAGCAATTTACAGATTCAACGCTATTCCTATCAAACTACCAATGACATTCTTCCCAGAACTAGAAAAACCTATTTTAAATTTAATTTGAAACCAAAAAAGAGACTGAATAGCCAAGGCAATACTAAGCAAAAAGTACAAAGCTGGAGGCATCAGGCTACCTGACTTCAAAGTATACTACAGTGCTACAGTAACAAAAACAGCATGGTACTCACACAAAAACAGACATATAGACCAATGAAACAGAGTAGTGAGCACAGAAATAAGGCCACACACCTACAATCTTCTGATCTTTTACAAAGCTGACTAAAATAAGCAATGTGTAAAAGACTCCCTATTCAATAAATGCTACAGGATAACTGGATAGCCATATGCAGAAGACTGGAAGTGGCCCCATTCCTTACACTATATACAAATAACAACTCAAAATGAATTAAAGACTTAAATATAAAAACCAAAACTATTAAAAACCCTGAAAAACAACCTATGGAATGCCATTCTGGACATAGAAACCAACAAAAATTTCATGACAAAGACAACAAACACAATCCCAACAAAAGCAAATATTGACAAGTGGCATCTAATTAAGCTTAAGAGCTTCTGCCACAGCAAAAGAAACTATCAACAGAGTAAACCTACAGGATGGAAGAAAATACTTGCAAATTATACATGTGACAAAGGTCTAATATCCAGCATCTATAAGGAACTGAGGCAAATTTACAAGAAAAACACAAACAATCCCACTAAAAAGTGGGAAAAGGACATAACAGACACTTTTCGAAAGAAGACATATGTATGGCCAACAAGCATATGAGAAAAAGCTCAATGTCACTGATCATTGTAGAAATAAACACAAAAGCCACAGTAAGATAGTATCTCACACCAGTCAGAATTGTTATTATTAAAAAGTCAAAAAATAAAAGATGCTGGTGAGGTTATGGAGAAAATGAAACACTTTTTATACACTGTTGGTGAGAGTAAAATTAGTTCAGCCATTGTGGAACACAGTATGGCAATTCCTCAAAGAGCTAAAAGCTGAACTACCATTTGACCCAGCAATCCCATTACTGGGTATATACCAAAAGGAATGTAAATTATTCTATCATAAAGACACCTGCACACAAATGTTGGCTGCAGCACTATTCACAATAGGAAAGAAATGGAAACAACTTAAATGCCCGTCAATGACAGATTGGATTAAAAAAAGGTACATATGCATGATGGAATACTATGCAGCCATTAAAAATAAGATCATGTGTTTTGCTGGAACATGGATGCAGCTGGAGGCTATTATCTTTAGCAAACCAACACAGGAACAGAAAACCAAATGCTGCATATTTACACTTATAAGTGGGAGCTAAATGATCAGAACTCATAAACACAAGGGAACAACAGACACTGGATCTAATTGAGGGTGAAGGATGGGAGGAGGGAGAGGAGCAGAAAACATAGCTATTAGGTACTGGGCTTAATACTTGGCGAGTGAAATAATCTGTACAACAACTCCACCATGACATGAGTTTACCTAAGCAACAAACCTTCATATTTACCCCCAAACCTAAAATAAAATAAAATAAAATCCACTTTGCAGATATGCTAATTTACACACACACACACACACACACACCACAACACTAAACACCCTTTACAACATTTTTTTTCTAATTTACAGGCCTGTGACCGAACAAAAATTGCAATGCATATGCTTTTATAGGCGTGTAACAGCAATAATACCTATTCTGTTTTGCATTAAGACCTCTGAAAAAAGGAATGATGAGAAAGACAGATGTTGGATACTTTTCTATATTGAATAATGTTACAATATGCACACACCAACAGAACAACCAATCCTTTTATTTATAATTAATTTGCATGTTGAATCATTTCTTTTATTATATTTACCTTAGAGTAGCATTCCTTAAGATTTTATTTTCTAGATGGCTTACTGAGCAGTTGTATGAAATCAACTTGGAGTTAATAATTAGTTCAAATAACATTCGAAATGACAAAACTGCACATGTATAGCCAAATAATGATATTTTGTCTAAAACACTGAAAAGTGGAATTGATGAGCTCTTCAGTTTTTTGCACTTCTAGAATGTGAAGATTGATACTTTTGGTTACAAATAATTCTTTCTGAATCCAATGTTTTATTTTAGATTGTAACAAAATAACTTTTACCTCTAAATCTTTTAAACTTACATTCTGTTTTCCACTAACAATTTAGATACTCACTAGGTTGTATCAACTACTTTCTTTCAGTAAAAGTTAAAAAATCTTGTTGGGTGTGGTAGTTAATGACTATAATCCCAGGACTTTGGGATGCTGAGGCAGACAGATCACTTCACGCCAAGAGTTAGAAATAATCCTGGCAAACATAGAGAAGCCTTGTTTATACTACAAATGCAAAAAGCAGCTGGTCATGGTAATACACGCTTGTAATCCCAGCTACTTGGGAGGCTGAGACATGGGAATTGCTTTAACCCAGGAGGCAGAGGTTGCAGTGAACTGAGATCATGCCACTGCACTCCAGCATGGGTGACAGAACAAGACTCTGTCTCAAAAACTAGATAAATAAATAAATAAATAATACAAACATAAAAATGTACATTTTGTCTTTTTCTTCTTCTAATGGATGATTATTACCAAGGATAAATGTCATTTCAGTGGTTTAATGCAGTCTGATAGTCAAAGTAGTTTCAGGCACTAATGGTAAGATCATATATCTTCGGGCAAGAAGATTGTGCATATAGCCCTTTTTCTGCAAGATACATGTATTGCAGAAGATATATATATATATATATCTGTATATTTCTTCCTAAAGACTGAAATTAATATGAAGAAAATCTAAATAATAAAATACAAGAGGTTATCCTGAAACTTAATTTTCTTTTAATCCCTTTAAAAGAAAATTAAAGGAATTGTTAATAATGGTTTCTTCAAGCTTCAATTCCTAAGACTGCTAAGGAAGTGCTGGTCCTTTCAGTTATAAGTAAACCAATTTTAAAAAAACCACCATTTGCATAGCATATTTAAGAATACACTCTGTGGTATCTAATTATAGCCAAAATTATGTTTTATAAATATGCCGTAGACAACATTTTCAGTAACAGTAGTTCTTCTAAACATTTAGAAAACTAAACTATTTCCAGTTGTCTATTAATAGTTACCATAATAAAGAATGCATCACCCAGGCACATTTTCTTCTCCCTTGAACAAAAGTAAAGTGTTAGCTATACTCTGCCTGCTTTTTCTAGAATTACAAGGTACAATTCTCAATGGAAATGAACTAAATTTTAAGAGTGATATGTAAGATATTGTTCTCCTGAGCCTAAGTTTCAGTTAGTGAAGACGGCCAATACAAATACATCTATTCGTTGCACAAAGAGAATAGATTCATGGGGTGAGAAAAATTGTCAGTTTACCAAAAATACCCAAGCAAAGTCTTGAACTAAATAATCTCCAGTATAAATTGTATGCCTAAATACTTTTATTATGAGGACATTAATAAAACTAAGTAACAAATTATTAATGAATTGATTGAACAGAATCATTTTATGGTAGTTTACAGCATTAATATTCTGTTATACAATTAATATGTATTTTTAAATAAAGAGGTTTTAAACTGAATTCAGGACTATTCAGAAGCAAAAGTAAAAGCCAAAAGACAGACTTGTGGTATTAAGGAAAGCAGATTGTTAGAAGAACTTAAGACACCATCTTACATTTCATTTGTTGCAAAAACTATCACTAGCTTTTAAAATATACATAAAATATACTAGAGAGAATAAGAATCTATTTCATTCTGCTGATAATAAGTGTATTGGTAGAAACATATAATAGAGAACAGAATTTATAACTTATTTCAAACACATGCACTACCCTATGGAGTTGTGTTATGTGTGACAAATTTCTGACTGTGTCCTCAAAGATTGTGAAAATTCATTCTATAATGCTCCACTTATTAGTGTCCCCACAAATTATATCTAAAGTCCCGAGTAGTTTCCTAATACCTAGGAAGAAGAGATGCCCTAGTATCCTCTTACTTATAATCAACCATGTGGGATGCTATCATCTCCTATTCCTCAGAATATAACTCAGTCCAATAGATTTTTAATGGCCTGCAATCATACTTTAAAATGAGTCTGTTTTCCTTACCAGATGAAGGAGGGATGAAGACTGCATATTTCTGAGAGAGCATATAGACTAATCTGAAAGTAGGGTAAAATAATGTTTTAGATTCTTTCCTGGGAACAGATTTTGGTATGAGTAGAGAAAGACAAAAGGTAAAACACTAGACAGAAAAATATGTGATGGGGCCAAATAGAAGGACAGTGAAACAGAAAGATTAATTACTTCAAATTAAACTATTTTAATTACTTTAAAGTTACTTTAGAGTTTTAATAAAAGACAATCCTGTGCTTCCTTTATATCGTTTCTCAGAATTTGACAATATTGCTTGATTCAGAGAAATTCAGAATCATCCCAAGTTTCTTAATAACTATGGCATTCAGCTTACCATATAAGAAAAATTATTTGCTATCTTACCCTTAAAAATCACTTTCTTAAAAACCTAAGGCATAATTTACATATAATATATGCAAAAACATTACATGTACAGTTGTATGTTTTGACTAATTAGAGTATTTGTACACTTCTTTAAATCTTTGAATGTCCATTTCTGGTAAATAAACTCCAAAGTCAAACATGTTTGATTTTTATAAACATAGCTTAGATTTGACTATTTTAGAACACTATATTAATGGATTAAAACATATGTTCTCTTTTCTATCCTGCCTCTGTAGCTCAGCCTACTCTTTTAAGATTCATGTTATTAAAAATATTTTTTATTTTGCTTTCTTGTAAATTTGTTTGAGTTCTTTGTAGATTCTGGATATTAGCCCTTTGTCAGATGAGTAGATTGCAAAAATTTCCTCCCATTCTGTAGGTTGCCTGTTCACTCTGATGGTAGTTTCTTTTGCTGTGCAGAAGCTCTTTAGTTTAATTAGATCCCATTTGTCAATTTTGGCTTTTGTTACCATTGCTCTTGGTGTTTTAGACATGAAGTCCTTGCCCACGCCTATGTCCTGAATGGTATTGCCTAGGTTTTCTTGTAGGACTTTAATGGTTTTAGGTCTAACATTTAAGTCTTTAATCCATCTTGAATTAATTTTTGTATAAGGTGTAAGGAAGGGATCCAGTTTCAGCTTTCTACATATGGCTAGCCAGTTTTCCCAGCACCATTTATTAAATAAGGAATCCTTTCCCCGTTTCTTGTTTTTGTCAGGTTTGTCAAAGATCAGATGGTTGTAGATATGTGTTATTATTTCTGAGGGCTGTGTTCTGTTCCATTGGTCTATATCTCTGTTTTTCAATTTTTAATTTTCATGGTACATAACAATTGTACATATTTATTGGGTACATACGATATTTTTATATGAGCATACAATGTATAGTGACCAAATCAGGGAAATTGGGATATTCATTACCTCATGCACTTACCATTTCTGTTTTAGGAACATTCCAATTCTACTTGTCTAGCTATTTTAAAATACACAATAAATTATTGTAAACTATAGTAGCCATATTGTGATACCAAATACTTGATCTTATTCTTTCTATCTAACTACATTTTTGTACCCATTAACCAACCCTTGCCCCATTCCCTTCCCAGTCCCTGGTAACCATCATTCTACTCTACGTCCCCATGCAATCAATGCTTTTTGGCTCTCACATATGTATGAGTCCAGGCAATATTTGTCTTTCTGTGATTGGTTTATTTCACTTAACATAATGTCCTTCGGTTCCATCCATGTTGTTGCAAATAACCGGATTTCATTCTTTTATGTGGCTGAAAAATATACCATTGTTTTTATATTACATTTTCTTTATATTCCTCCATCAATAAAAACTTGGATTGATTCCATATTTGGGCTATTGTGAATAATGCTGCAATAAATATGGGAATGCAGTTATCTCTTTTACATACTGATTTTAATGCATTTGGGTATGTATGTAACAGTGAAATTGCTGGATCATATGGTAGTTCTATTTTTAGTTTTTCAAAGAACCTCCATACTGTTCTTCATAGTGTTTGTACTAATTTACATTCCCACCAACAGTACCCAAGGGTACTCCTTGAGAAAGTTTATAGTTCATTGTTTATATTGCTGAGTAGTTTACAATTGTACTACTATACCATAATTTATGCATCCATTTACCTGCTGAAGGATATGTTCAATGTTGGAACTATAATGACTATTTTGTGTAAATATAGGTATTCTATTGCCAAGCTGTTTCCCAAACGGCACCATTTTCTACTCTCAACCACAATGCATGGGAGTTCTAACTGCTCTACAACCTCATCCATATGTGGTGTAGTAAGCCCTTTTTATTTTAGCCGTTTTGGTTGGTGTGACATTTTAACTCAAAGTGATTTAATATCCCCTTTCTTTATGACTATTAAGTCAGTCAACTTTTCATGGGCATAGTTGACATTTACTTACTTTTTTTCGGCTAGTGTCGACGTCATTTCTCCTATTTTTAGTAGGTTGTCTTTTTATTATTGAGTTGTAGGAGATCTTTATATATTCTGAATATCAATATTTAGTCAAACACATAGAGGTAATATTTTCTTTCAGAGCGAGACTTGTCTTCTCATTTGGTTAAGGTATCTTTAGAGCAGGGGGCAGCAAACCACATCCTAATTTACTTTTATTTTACGTTTTGTTGTAGAGACAGGGTCTTGCAAGTTGCCCAGGCTGGTCTTAAACTTCTGGGCTCAAGTGACCCTCCTTCCTTGGCCTTCTAAAACCCTGGAATTACAGATGTGAGTCATTGTGCTCCACCCTATAATTCTAGATTCATGATTAGGTATAAGTTACACACTGAGCTAATTTTTAAGTATGGTAGAATTCAATTTACAAACCAAGGCCTGCCTCAACCTCTGTGGGAATACCAAATTGTTCCAGCACCATTTGGTAAAAGGCTATCCTTTTCTTACTGAATTGCCTATACTTATGTTTAAACATGGCACCATCTATCCCATTGGTGTTTTCATGTATCATCACACTAATAACATATATTTTTTTATTTCATTTTCTACATTGTTTTGTCTCTACTAAGTCTTTTAAATGTCCATACTAATTTTAGTTTAAGTTTGTCATCTTCTTCAAAAGTTAACTTTTGTATATAATGTAAGGAAGGGGTCCAGTTTCAATCTTCTTCATATGGCTGGCCAGTTATCCCAGCACCATTTATTGAATAGGGGGTCTTTTACCCATTGCTTGTTTTAGTCAGTTTTGTCAAAGATTAGATAATCATAGGTGTGTGGCCTTATTTCCACACGCTGTATTCTGTTCCATTGGTCTATATGTCTGTTTTTGTTACCAGTATCATGCTGTTTTGGCTACTGTAGCCCTGTAGTATAGTTTGAAGTCAGGTAACAGATGCCTCCAGCTTTGTTCTTTTTGCTTAGGATTGTCTTGGCTATTCAATCTCATTTTTGTTTCCTTATAAATTTTAAAATAGGCTTTTCTAGTTCTGTGGAGAATGTCATCAGTAGTTTGATAAGAATAGCATTGAATTTGTAAATCGTGTTGGGCAGTATGGCCATTTTAATGATATTGATTCTTCCTATCCATGAGCATGGAATGTTTTTCCATTTGTTTGTGTCTTCTTTGATTTCTCTGAGCAGTGTTTTATAATTCTCATTGTAGAGATCTTTCACTTCCCTGGTTAGCTGTATTCCTAGCTATTTTATATTTCTTGTGGCAATTGTGATTGTGATTGCCTTCCTGATTTGGCTCTTGGCTTGGCTGTTGTTCATGTATGTGAATGCAAATGGAAAAAAGAAAAAGCAGGGGTTGCAATCCTAATTTCAGACAAAACAGACTTCAAACCAACAAAGATCCAAAAAGACAAAGAAGGGCATTACATAATGGTAAATGGTTCAATTCAACAAGAAGATCTAACTATCCTAAGGCAGTTAAAGAACAAGAACGATAAGGAAGAATGTTCATGTATAATCTAAGAACTAGAAATACCAAACATGCCACATAAGTTAGTCTCCAGTTCTTAACCTCTCCATTGATGTAATAAATTAAGAGGGTCCTGAAATTTTCTTTTATTTTACAGGTACAATGAGAAGCCTGGATGTTGGCTCACAGGAGATGAATACTCTGTCTGTAAAGATGCCAGAGGCCAAGGAGACACATTCACTTTTAACACGAGCCTCACGTCAAAAGTTAATTTGTTTGTTAGCTCTAACAGTTTTCTGGTGAAGTCTTTAGGGTTTTCCTGTATAAGATTATGGCATCTGAATGGAGGTACAATTTGACTTTCTCTTTTTCAATTAGATGCCTGTTATTTATTTATTTATTTTGTCTGATTGCTTTTACTAGGACTGGGGAAGAGCAAGATGAGGCAAGGATGAGGAGAGGCTGATCATTTGGCACGAATTTACAGTTAGATAGGAGGAATAAGTTATGGTGTTCTGTAGCATGGTAGAGTGACCATCGTTACCAGTAAAATGCTGTATAACGCAAAACTGCTAGATGACAGGCTTTAGAATGTTCTCACAACAAAGAAAGGATAAATACATGAGGTGATGGATATGTCAAATACCTTGCTTAGATCGTTATACCATCTATTGATCATTATATCATACCATATAATTTTATATATGGTATAGTTTATTATAGTACATATTATATATTTATACTTATATACATCATATGCATTATATTATACATATACACATTACACAATATATGCATATATTATATATAATTATATATAAAATGATACCATAAATATGTGCAAATACAGTGTGTCAATAAAACAAGTGTGTATTGTCCAAAAAGTAAATGATGAATTGAATTGAATTGCCCCTCACATTCAAACTAATGCTATATTATCTTCCCAAGGTTACTGATGCCCAGTGATTCTCTTGAGCTAGGAAGGCTAGGTATATCAGAATATCTTTAATCCACCAGGGAGTGGTTTTAGGTTTCTCTATTTAAACAGTGATCAAATTATGTGGATTATATGGACTTTTAAAATAACACTGAAAAGTATACTTGCTGCATATTTTCTTCTCTGTGTGATACTAGAAACACCTCTAAATTGAGAACAGTAGATTGTTTCCACATTACAACAATGTCACTTAACAGCTAAGTGACATTGGACAGAAGAAAACATGGTACTTCAGTTTTCTGAGTCGGTAAATTAAAATAAAATCTACAAACAACGATTGTTAGTGCTGAATTACTGAAACACAACAGGGTTTGTTATACAGTAGTTTACCATTGTGCATGATAGGTGTCAGATATCAGTTTAGCTTCCATTTCTTAATTTTTCTATGTTTGCCTCAGCAAAGAGTATAAACTTCACTAGGAGGAACAACAACAACAAAAAAACTTCAGAAAGGATGAGTAGGTTTTAACCTATGGAAAGTTTGTTGCTTCTAAGGCATCCCCATCTAAATTAAGACTGTTTGATAAGAGTGAGGTTTTTGCTGATGGTTGAGGAACTACTTTAGAGATTTTGGAGTCCACAGTGTATATTGCAGAGTTAAAACTGAATTCTGCAAAAATTAAGCAAAAATTATTTTTGGCACATTTGATCTTAGTCAAAAAGTCACGGATAGTTAAAAATATCATTCATTTATTTATTTGAAGTTGTCGAGACTGTTTTGCCAGCATGAGAAAAGATCCAAGGATTGAGGACAGTTGCTCTTTTTATACAATAATTTTGTTTATTATTGAGGCTGGACTACTCAATCTGCCATATATTTTGAATATGAAATGTTGAGTGCAATAGCAGGAGAAAGAAAATCCCGAGTGTGTGGTTTGTGTGTGTGTGGGTGTGCATGCATGTACGGGAATGAGCTCACATGAATGGGAGTGTTTATGCATGTACGAGTTGTGCATGTCTGTGGGTGGTTGTGAATATGTGTGAATAAGTTAGAGAGAGTGCTGTTTTTGAGAGTGTTATTGTTTTTAACTGTGATGGTGTTAAATAAAACCATATGTGAGTTCAATGAATATATGCTATTTTGAATGGAAAAATATATACATATTAAACTGTTACAATGCTCATTGAACATAATTAAGCATTAGTTTTAAGGCCCAAATAATTTTGAACCTGTATGCCATTTATGAAATAAATCATCGATAAATTCAAAACAGAGAATTTGTAATTAAACTTGTAAACATACTCTCATTTCATTTGTAACACATTTCTTTTTATGATGCACATATACAGTTTCTATTGTGTTAGACCGAAACTACTTTCTTAGACATTATTGAAAGTATAATTGATAAAAATAAAGGGTATTCATATCTATAATGTGTTGCTTTATAGTCTAAATTGACAAATTCAATAATAGTTTTAAGTTTTTATGTTGTTTTTTGTTTGTTTGTTTGTTTTGTTTTGTTTTTTTTGAGGCAGAGTTTCATTCTTGTTGCCCAGGCAGGAGTGCAATGGTGAGATCTCAGCTCACTGCAACCTCTGCCTCCTGGACTCAAGTGATTCTCCTGCCTCAGCCGCCTGAGTAGCTGGGATTACAGGTGCCTACCACCACGCCTGGCTAATTTTTTGTATTTTTGTAGATACAGGGTTTTGCCATATTGGCCAGGCTGGTCTTGAACTCCTGACCTCAGGTGATCCACGCTCCTCGGCCTCCCAAAGTACTGGGATTATAGGTGTGAGCCACTGTGCCCAGCTAAGTGTTTTTTAAAAAATATATTTTAGTAAGCTGATTTCCTCAGATAGCTATGTTATGTCAATAAATCTAATGCAGGAAAAAATATGCATGTACTATAATTTGCATAAACCATATTATACAATAGAAATGAATTTTTTACATAGTACTCTAATTTAATTTTGGAATTTAGTGTTGGGAGTGAATCCTAGAGTTGAACTATTCCTAGCACCTCATTTTATATGAGGGAATTGAAAGTATCTTATTAGTCTGTTAAATGAGTTGCTCTTTGTGGAACTCAAATCTGTCATTAAAGTCCCAAGACCTATGACACCTTTTAATTGAAATAATCTCTGCTTTTGGAAAGTTTAGTCATTTGTAAATTTGAGTTGTTAAACATTCTGACCAATTTTTCCTATAAAGAAAATTTTAAGGGCAAAATGTGCCATTGGTTTTTAAGTTTTACATAACTCTGGAAATCATGCTGTGTGGTGTGAATTTTGATGTGTGGGGGAGATGTAAGGCTCTATATGTAGATGTTGGGAAGATACTTGGCTATAAGTTGATGTAAGGGGAGGACTATAAATTTTACTAGTTTGTGAACAGGTTTAAAAAATGTTGCTGTCTATTCAGGGAGTTAGGAAATACACTACTCAAAGCCTGAGCATGGAGAACCATTACTTTACCACTATGTTGATGATTCTCAAGTCAACATTTTCCTTGAAAACTTGAGCTCCAGACCTATATATATAACCATCTATTGACTACCTCCACATGGACACCCCAAATTTATCACACAAAAGCCTCCTCCTCTTCTCACCAAATCTATTTCTAGGCCAGGTCTTTACAATAATACCATGCTCTATCCAGTCAAACACACAAAAAACTTGAGGATAATTTAAGATTCAGCTTTTGTCTCTCTCTGATTCCCAACCCAGTCAAACCCTGTGTATTTTATGTCCTAAATATGTATTATTTTTTATCCTTTGACTTTAGGTTCATAGTAATATTTTTCTACTGGATTACTCTGACAGTCTTTTAACATTTTTTGGCCTAATTTTAAATGTGTTCTCAGAAAAGTTGTTAATTATTTTTAATGTAAATAGTTAATACTTATATTCTTTTATCCAAGATTCTTAGGTGACCCTTTATCATTTTAAAAAGAAACCTAAACTCCTCAAAATAAAATCCAAGGCCTTTCATGATTTGTCTCTTTCCTTAGTAATCAGGCGCGATTCCTGTCACCATTTCTGCCATTGTTCCAGCAAAGCTGATGTACTTATAGAAGTATGAGCCCTCCACATTCTGAATGCTCTATTCTGTGCATCGTCTGCTTTTCTGTTTTGCCCATGCTTCATCACTTTGTGCACCTTTTAAGACTCAGAGTAAATATCATCTCTTTTAGTAAATGCTACTTAATATGCTCTTCTCCCATATGTCTACATTAGACGTTCCTCTGTAATGGTCTCTTCCTCTGCTTACATAGCATTTAATAAAACAATTGTGTTTTCGTATGATTATCTCTCAGATTGACTAAACAGCTATATCATAAATGAATAAAAATAGGAATAGTCTTAGGTTTAATATAATATTAAATAATTGAAATATTATTGGCCATGCATGGTGGCAAACACCTGTAATCCCAGCACTTTGGGAGTCTGAGGCAAAAATACAATTGAGGCTAACAGTTAGAGATCAGACTGGACAACAAAGCAAGACCTTATCCCTACAAAAAAAATGAAATATTATTATATGGACTGAAATATTATCATATGGACTGAATACAATATTGTACTGTATTCGAGATAATATCATCTTCCTTTAATATGTAAGATTTTAAAATGAAAAAAACTAGTGAAGATCCAATCAGTATATTAAGCAAAATCAGAACCTTATAGATAAGAAGAAAAACATACATGTTGCTCAGAAATATTTATCCAGGGAACCAAATGAAGAGAATGACTGGAGGTTTCACAATGTATTTAAAGTTCATAGACACTCATCCTTTTGATTATCTCTCTACTTTAAACATCTTCACTTAGCTTATGAGCAGAAACATTGATTTTTTACAATAAGGATATCAACTCCTATTTACAGTGTTTCTGACCTTGGCTGGGCACAACCATCACAATTGCAAGCATTCCTACATTTGCTGCACTCATATTGCAAATCCAGGTCATTGTAATTCTTGCCCTAGGTAGGTTACTTGACCCAAATTATTAGTTACTCATTTCATTAAATAGTTTTGTTTGTCATACTGATCTTGTATGTAACACTTTTGTACTGTAAAAATTTAATACAGTTAGAGAAATTTGGAAAACTGTTTAGAACACAAATGTGGCTAGTAATACTTCCTTCTAAATTATTCCTATTGATAAATATAATAAAGCATACATTTTGAAGCGTGAGGCTTGCAGCTTCAGAACCTAGAGAAATCCTACATGGAAAACTAATTTTTTAATCAGAACTTAAAAATATGACTTCTTTAAAAATTTGATACAATTTTATAATATACTGAAAAATTCATCAATTAGCTTAAAAACTGGTAAGTGTAAGAATGGCTGAAGAAAAATTCATGTGCAAAATAAGCTTTTCAGTGGGCAAGGATATCCAAATGTCAGATCACTTAAATAGAGGCATAATATCAATTAATAGTTTACTATGCTGATCATGAATAAGTGACACTTCAATTTGAACTGCAGCAATAATTTTATGAGACTTCCATTTCATTTTCAAAGTAACTCAATACAACATTATCTTTGTAATACACAACAGATATTGGGCTGCCACTTTTAGATATAGTTATTCAGGTCAAATAAAATTTATCATTTTTAAAGAAAGCTTTTTAATAAACCTTTGAAAATCTGATCCCCCCCTTTTTCTAAACATAGTACAAACCACAGATATCACTGGAAAAGTGATTAATGTTACAGCCTCATCAAGTGTACTGATACATTATTGAAAAATACAGATTCATAGGTTTCTAGAAGTCTTTTATGTGTTTAGAGCCTTGCAGAGCTTCCTAATTTTCAACCAGGTACCCCTGACACTCTTTCTAAGGCTAAGAATTAAATGTCCCATTATTTCTCTTCTTATCTGACTCATCATTAGAGTTTTTAAGTGGGAGAAAGATATTGAGTTTTGGAAAATAAAGTGAAGCAGAGCCACTCTTTTAGGAGGTCACAGTGGCTAGAGCAGTGCAGATCACTCCACAAACTCCCACTTCAAAACTGTGGTGCTTTCTCCATCCTGTCCTGTCCTTCAGGCTGAAGTCTTTCCTGGCTCCTTCTACAATCTTCCCATTCCTTCCTTCCAGATGATCACTCCCACAGTTCCCCAGCCCTTCCCACATATGGATGAGCTCTAATCCTTATATTAAACTTCTTTATTTGTCTAATTCCTCTAGTTGCTCTCTTTCCTTCACTGGACCTAGACTGATATATCACCAAAAGGTAATTCATTCCTTATCTCACTGGGATATTCTTTGTCTGTGAAAGAATGAATAGCCTAGAAGGACACACATGGTGCTTTGAGGGAGGACCCACAGTCAACTGGGTCAGTCAAGTCAAACCTTATGAAAACACAGAAAACAGAGTTAACTCCAAGGGCACTTTTTTTAACAAAACAACTGGAATTTCAGAAAAAAGTCATACCGAAAATTATCTACTCCAAAATCTTAAACTTGAGCTACAAACGTGGCCATTGGAATGTATGACTTTTCTGAAGACAACTAAATGACTGTTACAGTTTACTCACTAGTGTTAGTGAGGACTGGGACTAGAAAAAGTGGTATTCTCTGTGCTTAAAGAGTTTAAACTCTATTAACTATAGGTTAGAAAGTCACAGTGGCATTTTTTTCTTTATGAGTTAATAGCTTGATTGTAGCACACACGCATACACATATGTATAATATATATTTATATATACTTTGTCAATTTAAATGTTTGATTTTGTAGAAATCTAACTACTTTTGGGAAACTAGTTGAACCTGTTTATGTTCTCTGTGAAGCAAGAGCTCTCCCCTGTTGCATATAGTTTTTCTATATCATGAGTTTCCTTTGGGTAAAACTTTAGAGAGAGTGTCAAAATATAATTGTTTCAATGTAATATATACCTTATTTCTTGGCGGTCTTGAAGATCATCCTTGGGTGTGATAATTCCTTAGGAGAACTTTGAGAACATAGCAAATAGTTATGCTCACAGCTATGATTTATTGAAGTAAAAGAATACCAAGCACAATAATAAAGGGAAAAGTCTCATAGATAGAGTCTAGGGGAAACCGAATCCAGCTTCCAAAGATTCTCTTCCAGGGGAGCCAGACCAGATATACTTAGCTCAGTAACAAGTGGTGAGCACAGATGTGAAATGTCGCCAAGTAGGAAAGTTCATTAGGCACTCAGTGCCAGAGTTTTCACTGGAGGCTGATCACATAGATAGTCTTGCCTGGTAAGCACACAAATCCCATCTCCCAGAATAAAGTCAGGTGTTCTACATAAACAATATTGTTTGCTCAAACAGTTTAGACACAGTGAACCACTCTTGTAGATTAATGTTGGGACTTCCCAAAATCTAAGTTCTCATATGCCAGCCAAAGGCCAGCCTTGTAAGCAGACCTTTCAAAGGAGACCAGTCAGATCTGTGTGTTAACTCTTTTCTACATACCCTGTATTTACAATTTGATTGAAAATATACCTGAACAAGTACCAAAGCTGTGGTCATTTATGTCAGGGCTTAAAGATCAGGTAATCCGTTTTTAGTTTATAAAAGTTTGAGAGAATAGAGTGAGGCTTCTTTCATGAGATTTGGTAAGATAACTACTCTATGTAAAACACTGATGGCATATGGTTTGGCAGATTTGTCTCAGCTTGAAAGACATTGGTTTTACAGCTGATTTCCCAATTTTACACACTAACCAAGACAGTACCTCTTGAATTAGAGTATTGGATTATGTTATTCCATGTTTTTGTTTCCTTTTTTGCTTGTTTGTTTTTATGAAAATAGGAGAGCTGTGTATATTAATATTATAACTCTGTTCAAAGATATTCTAAAACAAAAATCATAATCATACCCTGTTCTCCACACCTGCTTAACAGTTAGGTATTTCCTTCTCTGGATACTTACAGCTACTATAATGTGTATTTATGATAATGCATTACATTGTAATTTAAAATTTATTAATGTGTATCCATCTCTCCCCAAAAGATGAGCTTCTAAAAAAATCATTACTGTATGCAGAACTACTATACTAACTACTACTAACTGCTAATAAATGTTTATTTTCTAATGAGTAAATTCTCTGTATATATGTTTGTACTGAAGTAATGGCTGACAGATTAAATAACAGACATTAAAAAAATTATAAAGCAGGTCTTGTAA
The DNA here is from genome assembly GCF_006542625.1 of Nomascus leucogenys. NCBI lineage: Eukaryota > Metazoa > Chordata > Mammalia > Primates > Hylobatidae > Nomascus > Nomascus leucogenys. Next base: position 16,476,508 of record NC_044391.1, read on the forward strand.
ACCTAAAACAAAAATAAGACATGATAATACAGCATGTTTCGTTCTGCATGATTTATTTTAAAAGCTTTTAGGAAAGTCATTTTCTTATTTGAAAATGAATATGATCTTTAGATATTCCAGGGTCTTTAGAAGAAGTTGGTGCTAGATTACAAACATGCTTGAAACATTTAAACTGTAAAACTGCAGAAAAAAAACAAAATGGTAAGTTCCATAACCCAACCACAAGAAAGAATATAGTGTAAATGACTTCTAAGGCTATTATGGCTAGATAAACTGGAAGAAATGGAGAGTATTTCTCTTCTTCTCAGGTTAGAGACTCTTCTCTTTCCACCAAGAGCCAAGAAATCTTATATAAGCCCTCCTACAACAGCAGGCATTTAGATTCATAAGTTCCTTGGTATTTACGGGCAGCTGTAGCTAGCAGAACTGGGGGGGAGTTCTACCTCCTGGAGTTCTAGAATTTGCAAAGATCTGTGCATAACAAATAGGAACAGAAATAACTAGAGCTATGGAATGCACTTGAAAAAAGTTCTGAAAATCGGAACTTGAATCAATTTCAACCTTAGTGACTGAGATTTCTCTGCATTTACAATGCCAATCTTCATCCAAAGACTTGACCATTTGATAAGATATTTAATTGGATGCATCAAAGTAAGGGATGGGAAAAATTTTGATAATGGGACAACACAATCTATTTTCTAAGCACCCCTTGACTAAAGTTTTTTCTCAGTACCCAATATGGAATCGTTAAAATGCATGTCACAACCCCATTATAATTATGACTATGTTCACTTAAAGATTACTAGCTATTAACTCTTTAATTTTATTCAGCAATACACACTTAAGTACATCTTTGTTTTCCTTACAAAAAATCCAGGTATCAGCAATGTGTCTTCTTTCACCATATAAAGGTTACTTTTTTCCCAGTATAATGGAATAGATAAAATCTATTTTTACATTTGCTCTAGATTCAACCAGTTGATAGCTGTTTCTCCTCCTGTTCACTAGAACCACCAACACTGCTTACATTACGGCCTTTCCTCTGGGAATTTTAGGATGCTGGTACCCCTGATATGATGCTGCCTCATCTGAATGGGTCTTAGAGAGGTAGAAATGTGGGTTAGTCCACACCTTCCTTTTGACCAGCTTCCTTTTTATTTTAGATTCATACACATGTAACCTAAAATGCCTACAAACTAGTAGAACCAAAGGCCTTACTTTAAAAGAAATATCTTTCTGCCAGACTTCTCTCTTATCTCTAGTCTCACTCCACTCTGAGAGCTACTTTTAAACTTTTGTTTTTTGAGATAGCTACATCGAAATCGCTAAAAACAATATCTTATAGCACTATTTTTATGAAATCTGGTTCAGATTTTATGTACTGAATTTCTTCTATGGTGGATGAGGATTTGGCTCACCTATGTTACTTCCTTTCCTCCGTAACTCCTACCATTATACTTATATCATTTTTAAAAATTTATTATTTAATGAGCTTTACATATTTAAATATTTTCTACATATATATGTATGTGTGTGTGTGTGTGTGTGTGTGTGTGTGTGTGTGTGTGTGTATATATATATATATATATATTTTTTTTTTTTTTTTTTTTTTTTTTTTAAACACAGTGTCTCGCTCTGTCCCCCAGGTTGGAGTGCAGTGGTGCGATCTCGGCTCACTGCAAGCTCCGCCTCCTGGGTTCATGCCATTCTCCTGCCCAGCCTCCTGAGTAGCTGGGACTACAGGCGCCCACCACCATGCCCGGCTAATTTTTTGTGTTTTTATCAGAGACTAGGTTTCATCGTGTTAGCCGGGATGGTCTTGATCTCCTGACCTCATGTTCCTCCCGCCTTGGCCTTCCAAAATGCCACTGTCTGGTCCTAAAGTGCGCTAGCTCTCTCTTGCATCCTCTCTCTCTCCCTCCCCACCCACCTCCCGCTCTCTCACTACCTCCCTACACACACACACACACACACACACACACAATTTTTTAACTTTTATTTACTGTTTCCCTTAAAACTAAATTATGCTGAAGTTTGTCGGTTGCTGATGAACTCTTCTTACTCTGGTTGTTTTTGTAGTGTTTACTTACTTTCCATACCATTGGTATTAGTCATTACTATTGTCTAACAAATATTTCTCATTTTCTTTCTAAGTACATGGTAGGATAACACTTCTTTGCACTTTTGGATTTATGCATTGGCTAGTGAAATAAAAACAGGAGTACGAGCATATTTATTGAGACTGGTAAATCATAAATTATTTCCCCTTAAACATGCTACAGTTTGTAGCTGTAATATCATTATTGTCAAAAGAAACTGGTTTCAAGGACTTTGTTCATGAAAATGATTAAAATACATTAGTGTTCTTTAGGAACTCACTAATAAAAAAGCCATTAGTCAAATAAGTGATCATTAACCTCTTACACGTGGTGGTGGAAAAAATCCTAAAATTTGGGCCTAAGTGTATGTATCATGGAGAATCAGATAAGGCTGAGCACATTTGACAAACTGTGGGCCAAATCATGGGTATATTCAATGTGCACAAATGCTAATACATTTACTGTGGATGATTTTACTCTAGAAGAGAAAAAGTAATAAAATACCTTCAATGTTAGATCTCTGGTCATAGAAAATGAAAAAAATCAACCAAAATATAGAATATAACATGATGTTTGTCATTTAGCTATGTCTTTAGCCAAAGTATGTCCATGTCTTATGAATAAAGGGAGCTTTGGAAAAAGTTAAATTCTGGGTTATAAAAATATATTTAATATATGATGATCTAAATAACAACATTTTAGGACTCCTGTAAGAAATTATAATGAGAAGAGGATGCAGGTATTTCTTTAGTTACCACAGAACCCAGTGCATCAGCAGCTGATAAACTAAATATGCGTTGGCAAGTTAGAAAGATTTTCCTCAGAAGTTCTTGATGGAATCAACAATTTTTCAACCTCTATTGGGGTAAGAAACGGAGACAAGTAAAATGTGGCAGACACCACATGGGAGTTACATGACTAGTTTCTGAGGACATTTGTTCTTTTATTTTCAACAAATGTAAGTACCAAGCATAATAAAAATGCTAGGATTTGGTATATGCAATATTAATAGAATGCATTATTTGCACAAAGGAGCTTAACATCTATTGAGTGATAAAAAGCAACTTAGATCAGCAATTAAAGTTATCTTTAATAAGTGCTATATTGGTGCATGCACATTTTGTGTCACTCCATGACAACTGTTAAAAATACTACCAGTTGGAGTTTATTTGGAAGAAGCTGGATTCCTTCAATAGGAACTGAGCAAATTCAGTGAAATATTATTGCTTTATAATAAAAGTAGATTGCTTTATTTTAAAGCAAAATCAACATTTCCAAGATGAGAATAAGTATGTGTACACATGAGCTTTCTTTAATAGATTAAATATTTTCATATTCTGCACACTGAATGATATCATTTGGCTGTGTCCCCACCCAAATCTCATCTCAAATTATAATCACCATAATCCTCACATGTCATGGGAGGGACCAGGTGGGAGGTAATTGAATCATGGGGGCAGTTTCCCCCATGCTGTGCTTGTGATAGTGAGTTCTCATGAGATCTGATGATTTATTAAGTGTGTGGCATTTTCCCTGATGTCATTCATTCTCTTTCCTGTTGCCCTGTGAAGAGGTACATTCTATCATAATTGTAAGTTTCCTGAGAACTCCCCAGCCATGTGGAAGTGTGAGTTGATTAAGCCTCTTTTCTTTATAAATTACCCAGTCTCAGTTACTTCTTCATAGCACTGTGAGAACAGACGAATACAGTAAATTGATACCAGGAGTGGGGTGCTGATGTAAAGATACCTGAGAATGTGGAAGCAATTGTGGAACTGGGTAACAGGCTGAGGTTGGAACCATTTGGAGGGCTCAGAAGAAGACAGAAAAATGTGGAAAAGTTTGAAACTTCCTAGAGACATGTTGAATGGCTTTGACCAAAATTCAGATAGTAATATGGACAATGAAGTCTAGGTTGAGGTAGTCTCAGATGGAGATGAGGAACTTGTTGGCAATTGGAATAAAGGTGACACTTGCTATGCTTTAGCAAAGAGACTGGTGGCATTTTACTCCTGCTCTAGAGATATGTGGAATTTTGAACTTAAGAGAGATGATTTAGGATATCTGGCAGAAGACATTTCTAAGCTGCAAAATGTTCAAGAGGAAGCAGAGCATAAAAGTTTGGAAAATTTGCACCCTGGTGATGTGATAGAAAACAAAAACCCATTTTATGGGAAGAAATTCAAGCTGGCTGCAGAAATTTGCATCAGTAACAAGGAGTAGAAATTTAATCACCAAGACAATGGGGAAAATATCTCCAGGCCTTGTTAGAAGCCTTCACAGCAACCCCTCCCATCACAGATCTAGATGCCTAGGAGGAAAAAATGGTTTTGTGGGTCAGGCCCAGGGTCCCCCCACTCTGTGCTGCCTCAGGACATGGTGCCCTGACACTTAGCTGCTTCAGTTTCAGCCATGGCTAAAAGAGGCCAAGGTACTACAGCTCACGGCATTGCTTCAGAGGATGCAAGCTGCAAGCCTTGGTGGCTTCCACATGGTGTTGGGCCTGTGGGTACATAGAAGTCAAGAATTGAGGTTTGGGAACCCCTGCCTAGATTTCAGAGGGTGTATGGAAATTCCTAGATGTCCGCAGAAGTTTGCTGTAGGAGCAGAGGCCTCATGGGGATCCTCTGCTAGTGCAGAGCAGAAGGGAAATGTGGGGTGGGAGCCACCAGACAGAGTCTCCACTAGTGCACCGCCTAGTGGAGTTGTGAGAAGAGGACCACCATACTCCAGAACCCAGAATGGTAGATCCAGTGACAGCTTGCACTGCGCACCTGGAAAAGCCTCAGGCACTCAGAGCTAGCCATGAAGGCAGCTGGGAGAAGGGCTGTATACTGAAAAGCCATGGGGGTGGAGCTGTCCAAGGCCATAGGAGCCCATCTCTTGCATCAGCATGACCTGGATGTGAGATATAGAGTCAAAAGGGATCATTTTGGAACCTTAAGGTTTAATGACTACCCTACTGGATTTCAGACTTGTAAGGATCCTGTAGCCCCTTAGTTTTGGCCAATTTATCGAATGTGGAATGGCTGCATTTACCTAGTGGCTGTACCCCCATTGTATCTAGGAAGCAACTAACCTGCTTTTGATTTTACAGGCTCATAGGCAGAAAGGACTTGCTTTCTCAGCTGAGACTCTGAATTTGAACTTTTGAGTTAATACTGGAATAAGTTAAGACTTTGGAGGACTGTTGGAAAGGTATGGTTGTATTTTCAAAAGTGAGAACATGAGACTTGGGAGGGGCCAGAGATGAAAGCATATTGTTTAGGTATGTCCCCACCCAAATTTCATCTGAATTGTAACCCCCATAATCCCCACGTGTCATGGGAGGGACCCAATGGGAGGTAATTGAATCACAGGGAAGTTCCCCCATGCCGATCTCATGATAGTGAGTGAGTTCTCATGAGATCTGATGGTTTTATAAATGTCTGGCATTTCACCTGCTAGCATATATTATCTCTCCTGATGCCCTGTGAAGGGGTGCCTTCCACCATGATTGTAAATTTCCTGAGTCCTCCCCAGTCATGCAGAACTGTGAGTCAATTAAACCTCTTTTCTTTATAAATTACCCAGTCTTGGATATTTCTTCATAGCACTGTGAGAACAAATAAATACACTGGATCTAATAATGATTCTCTGTCAGCTTGTTATATACTGTAATGGATTTTTAAATTCTTAGTTATTGGAATTCTTAGTTGATGTGTGTGTGTGTATGTGTGTGTGTGTGTGTGTGTGTGTGTTTCAATACTTGTCCTAAAGCATTATATCCTAAGCAATATTGCGTCCAGGCCAGGTTTTTTAGAATATGGATTTATGCGATTAAAGGAGTCATAATTGTGTTCATATTTCTATTATCTCGAAACAAAATAAGTTATACTAAATGATTCAAAAGTGAGGATTATTTTTATGTATGCTTAAAGATGTGAAAGGTATATGAAACACGGTTCTAACAGTGTTTTACTCTTGTTTTGTTTTGGTACATAGAAAGTCACACTTGAAGATGTATCAATCCTTCCTCTCCTTGCTATCTCATTCTAATTCTCTCCACCTTCCCCATTTTTTCCTTTCCTGCTCATATTTTGTAAGTAATCAATTTGTTAATTTTGGATTTCTTCTTTCTGTATTTTTTGTGCAAAGATATACATGTAATTTTTGTATATTTTTCCACATGAAGGACTGCACTTTTTCTTATTTTTTCTCTTTTTTCATGTACTGGAAAGCATTTTATATCAGTTCATGGAGACCTTTGTGGTCCATTTTAAAGCAACTCTATATTGCAAACGAAATGTAATTTGTGAACTCACTCTCTTATAAATGAGCATTTAGCTTGGCTTCAGTATTTTACAATCACAAACAAGAGTGTATACAAGTGTTTATATGCATTTTCATATTTTTGAATATGTATTATTAGGATAGGTGCCAAGAAGTTTATATTGTTGAGTCAAAAATTAAGTGGTCATGTGGTTTTGCTATGATTGCCAAATTTCTGTCCTGAGAAGTTGTACCAGTTTACATACTCACCAACAATTATAAGAATGCCTATGATTCTGCAGACTCACCATCATAATATGTCGTCATATTTTAAAATATTTACCAATCTAATAACTGGGAAATGGAGTCTCAGTGTTGTTTAACTTGATTTTTCTAATTATGGTTGAATTTGAACATTTTTCATGCTTGATAGCCATTTTTCTTATTGCTTTTATGAATTCATGTATTATCTGTTCATCTTTTTTCCTATTTTTCTATTATTTCTCTACAAGATAGTTGTCAATTCATCATTATCTATTAATTACCTAGGTCATTACAGTAAAATTTTTGGTATTTAGAAAGGCTTGTATGGTTTTTTATTGGTGTATTAGTTTTCTATAGCTTCCATGACAAATTATCATAATTTGGTGCATGAAAACAACACAAATGTATTATTCTAAAATTCCATAAATGAGAAGTTAGATTCAGGTATCACTAGGCTAAACTCAGATTATTAGCAAGCCACATTCCTTTCTGGAAACTATAGTGGAGGATCCATTTCCTGATTCTTCAGTTTCTTGGCAAAATTTACTTCCTTGTGTTTGTAGGACTGAGGTCCCAGTTTCTTTACTAGCCATAGACTGGGGCTTGTTCTTAGCTTCTAGAGATTGCTACATTCTTTGGCTCACATCTCCCTTCTTCCATCACTGAAGTCAGCAACAGTTGGTCAAGTCTTTCCTGTACCTCACCTCTCTAAAATACTTTTGTGCCTTCCTCTTCCACTTTCTAAGATTCATGTATTATATTCTGCTCAGACAATACAGGATAATCACCCTATCTCCACATCCAAAGAACATTATAACATCTGCAAGTCCTTTTTACCATTAAGATAACATTCACAAATTCTAGAGTATGTTTTGGATATCTTTGTGTGGCCATTGATCTGTCTACTATAATTTGTTATGTTGGTGTATACATCATTTTAATGTCCCTAGTTGCTTTTCTTATTTAGTCATTGATTGTATATTTTGTCAGATTTTGAAAATTACTTTCATAGTCTTCATTATCATTTAACATGTATATGTTACCTATATAATGCTATTTCTAAATTATTCTTTCCTTTTCTTCTTCTTTCTTTTTTTTCACTCAGTTGCATTATTTCTATTTTATCACAATACATGACACTTGTAAATTGGCCTTCTACCTTCATGCCATCTTCATTTTGGTTCCATATGTAACTATATGTATTTAAACATGCTAAGCATAATTTTTGCTGTCATAATTTGATTGGATAAAGCTAATTTTCTAGATTTCATAAGAAGTATTGATGACTACATACATTGAAACTGGTTTTCTATTTTTAAATTTTTTAAAATTTATTATTTTTTTTTGGATACAGGGTTTCACTCTGTCACCCAGGCTTGAGTGAAGATGGCAAAATTTTGGCTCATTGCAGCCTTTACCTCCCAGGCTCAGGTGATCCTCCCACCTCAACTTCCTGAGTAGTTGGTACTACAGGCATGTACCACGACACATGGCTAATTTTTGTATTTTTTGTAGAGATGGTGTTTCATCATGTTGCTCAGATTTTTTTTTCAATTGGCTTGATATTTGAAGGATAGCTTGGCTAGAAATAAAATACTTAATTCACACATTGTTTCATCTATATAAAATGCATAGTCTATTTTTGTCTTGTTTTGTATGTTGGTTTTGCGAAGTCTGATGCTAGCATAATTCTTTTGTAACATATTTATATTTTTGTTTATATTTTTGTTTTAAGACCAGGAAGATTGCATCTTTATATTTGAAATCAAAAAGTTTTATTCAGAGATCATTGTTTTAGGTTGATATAGGGTAATCTAGAACCTTTGTCAACTTTCAGATTCTGATTAATTTTTATAGATTAGAGTGTTAAATATTAGCCCTGTTCTTTTGTTTTTATTCTTCAGGGACTGATAGGATAAAATATCATTCCTTCTTTGCCTGCTTCTTTCATTCTCTTGGTTGTTTTCCTACCTTGCTTCGATATAGCATATTAAATTTTCATTGATTGTACACTCCACTGGATACCTTCTAACTTATTCTTGATTTCTAATGTTATTCTATGTTTCCTTCCATTTCATTTCTAAATTAAATAAAATATTTTCTCACTTACTCCTATTTTTTGTTCATATTTGTTTTTTGTTTGTTTTTAAGTTTCTGGTACACGGTGAAGATATTTTAATATCTTCAAATGCTCATTGAATATACTTAATTCTGTTTGATTAGTAGACCTACCATTTATATTCTTTATGACTGTTACTCCAAGGGATACTCTTCCTCATTTGCTTTATATGAACATTTGTTACCTGATTTTCTGCAATACAGTTTTCTATAAGCTTTATTTTTTATTCGTTTTATGATATTGAGGAGTTTTTCATGACTTGTAATTTACTAACCTACTTTTCTGGTAATGTATTAACATCCAGGCACTTTAGAAGAGTTGTTTGGTTTGGTGATAGGAGATGAGTTGTTGATTGCTCATCCTCTGATTTTGTGGTTCTGTTCTGGCTTCCATCACACCAAATGTTTTCTTTTGTCTTCTTGCATCTTCACCATTTATTTGCCAGATGGTGGTTCTTCCTTCTCTTTCTCTCTTTTTCTCATCCAGAAGCTATGTATTCAGAAGACTATTTTTTGTTTGTTTGTTTTTTGTTTGTTTGTTTGTTTTACAGAGAAAGTCTCACTTTGTCGCCCAGGCTGAAGTGCAGTGGCACAATCTTGGCTAACTGCAACCTCCACCTCCCAGGTTCAAGTGATTCTCCTGCCTCAGTAGAGGTGGGATTTCACCACATTGGCCAGGCTGGTCATGAACTCCTGACCACAAGTGATCTGCTCGCCTTGGCCTCCCAATGTCAGAAGACTATTTATTTAAAATCTTGCTTATTATTCAAATTAGGCTTGGCATAGTTTGTTCCTTTAAATCAAGTAAGTAGAAGATCAAGAGATCTATTGTACAACATGGTGACTCATAACAATATATTGTATTTTTGCAAAATGCTAAGAAAATAGATTTTAAGTGTTCTTGCCACAAAAAAAGATAACTATGTTAGGTGATGCACATGCTGATTAGTTTGATTTCACCACTTTATAATGTATATATATTTTAAAATATCACATAGTATTTAGTAAATATATACAATTTTATCTATCGAATAAAAAATAAAATAAAATATTGTCTAAAAAGAAAGAAAAGTCACTAATTAAAAGAGACAGATTTTGTAGGGGAAAAAAAATCAGGTAAGTAGAGTTTGACACATTGATTCAAGAACTAGCCTTTTTTATGACAATTATCTCTTATACCCTACAGCCTACTTTTATATGGCTTCTGTATTTTGATAATAAATATTCCTTCCATATTCTTCCTAGACAACACATATTGCTTTTCAATATTTGTGTTGAATAGATTAAATAATCAAATTGTCAAATACCTTACATAGCAAATCAAAGCTGTCATTTTACAATGTTTCTAAATTCTTTCTAAATGTTTTGCTATTTTAAAAAAATGTGTATAATTTAGGAAAAGGAAAAGAAAAGAGGCTGCAGACCAAAATGTTAGGGTAGCTTTTGCCTAGAAGTGAAGTAAATTTGTCAGTAGAAACAATTTTTTAGAGTTAGGAATAAAATTGGGAATCTAGGAAGATCTAAAGATAACAATTAGTGTTTATATTATGCAAGTTTTCATTTATATTCATATTATATTCATTACATTTCATTTATATTTTATTTATATTATGCAAGTTTTCATTTATATCATTTATATTTCATTTATATTAAACAATTAGTGTTTATATTATGCAAGTTTTCATTATATATATTAAGTTTTCATTTATATTACATTATATTACATTAAACACTGAGTTACTTTACTTCATGCAAATCAAAATGTAGAGTTTCAAAGTGCTGGTTTTGTTTCTTACAAAAAATTAGATGTCCAATTAATAATAGACTATGTTCCTGATAAAAGCAGATACCAAATATGACCATCCCTAGATAGGTACACAGAGATGCACAGATAGGAAGCACCACAAGATTCTTTCATTGTTAGCATTTCAGAATAAGAAAACTAACGTACAACAAATTAAAGAAAGATGGTTCTAAATCCAGTTAGTTGACACAGAGAAGGTTGTATTTTGTCAAGTGAAGTACTCTCCCTGTATATTTAGAGAAATAGGTTAAAGGAAATAAAGAGCTCCTGCTATGTTTTGTCTTGCTTTTCTTTCCTTTAGTTTTCTCAGAGGGTAAGAATGTTTTTAAAAGAGGCATTTGAAATAATTGGTGTTAGGATCTGCTACTAGTGGATGACCCACCCAGGTTGTGGGTGCTATAAAAAAGACTTTTAAAAAATACAAATAAAGAACGAAGGCACAGGTCACTCCATTAACATCATTATGTACCGTAGCTGCCAGTTGCTCTGGTTAAAATTAAGACACTTTATTCCTTAAATGCATCATCCTATTTTATTAGGCAACCTGATGACTTCTCAGAGAGACAGTATCTGCCCACTGAGTGACTTACTCAGTGGATATGTGGAAGAATTATGAGTGAGGACAAAGACACTCACATTTTAACTTTTAAGAATTATTGATTATTTTTTTGAATAATAATAACTTTGTTTTTTTATCTTTTTTTTTTCACCAAATGCTTGTTTCTCCCACAAAACTCAGTAGAAAGAACCTAGTAGTGGTATGTGAAGGTCCTTAGTTTGTGTGCGTGGGTTTAGAATTTTAGAGTCAGATACCAATCAGATTTTCAGATTTTAAATGACAATAAGCACAAAAGAAAATTAAGAATTTTAAACAGAATTAATTCAAATGAGAGGCTCATAGGATTTATACTTCAAACAGACGTTGGTCATGCAGACAAAAATTAACCACAATTAGCTAAGACACATAATAGAACCAATAAATCAACTGGTTCAAAAACAAAGAAAATGCAATGCAAGGCAGAACAAAGCATAAAACTTCCGTTTGCAGGCACTATGATTAATGTGGTTTGTGCACATGGAGTTAATTGTTTGGCATTATTAAAGGCAAAGCTCGTGAATGAAGGGTTAAAATTTTAAATTATAATGAAGGAAGAATTAATTGAACATTGCTCAAGTTTCTCCCATTTTATAAAGTGAACTTTTCTTTTCCAATTTTTTACCATCTGTCTGTCTTCCAAACTATAATGTGAAGTGTTGATTGAATCTTGCCATTCAGATAGAATTCTTTTTCTGCTTTGTTCTTCAAAAATGGCTAGTTTTATGCTTTTAAGTTAGAAATAAAATTACTTTCTTACCTGGAAATAATAGTTCACCATTCAAAGAGAAAATAAGGAAAACCACCGATGAGGAAAACTAAATATTTAAAATGTATATAAATGCAAATTGAAACAGAGATATACAGCCAGACCTGCAAGCTGATTTTCATTAAAACTTTTAGGGACGTCTCACCTTTCAGTCCTCATCATCACCTAAAACCTGCCCCATGCCATAATCATTTAGCAATATAAATATCAGAAAAAAATTTAACTAAGAATGTAAAAGTATTAACCCTGAAATGAAATGCCATTAAACACATTCTTTATTCTGTAGTCTTACTTGGGACTAATAATACCTGTCCTATGTCCCATAGAATAGTTGTGAGTACTGTATAAAATATTGTATATCAAAAATGTTTTGAAACTACAGTGCACTATATTACTACAAAGTGTCATTTTTATTTTTATTTTCTAAGGTTTTTTGTAATCTTTTATATGGTGAAACCATGGATGCTATTAATCAAAAGAGAAGGCAGGGAAGGGAAGACTGCATAAAATCTGTCAGAAACAACAAAGGCTCTTCGTAGTCCTTCCCATAGATTCAGTGAAGCCTAATTCTTATAAATGTCACTCATGTCCACACATACCCACTGCCCCTGCCCCTGAATACAGGTCATCAGTAAAGTGATAGTTATGCCACTTTTGAGCTCTCTAGGTCTTTAATAGGTTTTCAGATCATATTTTAAAATTTGAGATCAGAGGAAGGCCATCGTAGTTTCAATTCACTCCACAGTCACAAGAACGTACTTGAAATGTCTCATCGAGTGTAATGATTGTTATGACAGCAGTGACTAAAACAAAAGGTACTTTTTTAGTTCTTATGTCCTTTCCAACTCAGTGAAGGACAGATAATCTCTACAAGTTGAAACTATTTGGCACGTTTAAAAGGGAGGCCCTAAATATTTGCCAAATGATATTATCAAAGTAATAAGCACTTTTTAAAACAGTATTACCAGGATGTAAATATTGACTGTAAGCTATAAATTTTTTGTCTTTTGTCAAAGCAAATTTACTCAATATTTCTATTTTTTTTAAAGACACCTTTCTATCTCTCCTCCCATTACTCTTTGTATATATGAGATTAGATTTTTCTAAGGTCGATTTTGGCCTGTCTCATTCCTCTGTTATTACAGTGTAAGTTCATATTAGTCATTCCTACATACTCGAATCCTAAATATTGAATTTTACATAGTTAGCATCAACAAATATTGGTTGGATTATATTGGATCCAATATAATTATCATCCATATATGTGGATAACAAATGTAATATACATTTATTAGATAATTATAAACTTCAAGAATGTGAGCCTTATATATTATGCCTTTTGAGCAAAAGATGACAATATACTGATTTTCATGACTGAAAGCTGCCATGCTCAACTATTGGAACTATTTGAGATTTTGAAAGTTCCCTGAAAATGACTATCACAAATCCATTTCTTGCAATAACTCTCTTCTTCCATATTGCTATTCCAGTTGATGACAGGTGATCTATCATTTTACCTCAAAATACTACAGTGACACAGTGAAAATTGCTAGCTGAAGCACTAGTATAATGAAAAAAGAGAAAAGGAAAAGTGAATATATATTGTTTGTGAGTTTTCTAGTTGTAATGCCACTTCACGCTTCTTGAAGTGCTGACTTTCAGGGAAGTATAAATTAGATTAAAAAATTACACTACTAAATAGTCTTTATAATGAATAAGCAGGATAACTTATCTCACTTTTTCTTAATATTATTTTAGGACATTTGATTTCTCAGTACAATAGTTTTACAAAGGTAAACACCTTACTCTTTCTGTACAGTTTAGTATTCATTCACAAAAAAACTGAAAATTATTCTTGTAATTTTCTTATTCACTATTGCTACAAAAAATCTGTCTATTCTTGATATTACTACACTTGAAATTTGCTGCTAGTGTTATCATTTCATTACCTATTCATTTGAAAAATGTTCTAAATTATATCAGGACAGATTCATTAAAAAATTAGATTTATATTTAAGATACTGAAAGCATTTCAAATAAAAACAATTCTTGTATATGTTTCAGAAATGTAGCTGGAAACTAGTTGTACCTATACTGGAATTTATCCTAAAAGAGATTCAACTGAAGAAAATCAAAGATCAGTAAGTCAGAAAACAAAGCATAAATACAGCACAGAAAAATTGAGGGCAGATTTGGTGTCATGTGATTCTTAGCCTAAAATCTTTTTCTCACTATTTTAAGCTGTTTGTGTTTCAATCTCCACCATTCTGCAATGGGGATTATATTGACATCATGTTGAGTGAGTCCCCCAAAGCCATTTTTCCTTTTACCTTTCCAATAGTCTGTGTTTTTATCTTTCAGATTCTGGTGTTATAGGAAGCTGATCCTATCTTCTTTCCAAGTATGGGGCATATCAGAGAGACTTCACAAATTACTTCATCTTATCCCCTATCCATATTTATGACCCAAACGGTCTAATCCAGAATGAGTTAGGACATGGGCTTAATATGTGGGGGCAAAAGGCACTGCCACTCTATGTAGTTGTACTGAGGCCATTACCACTGCTAATATTTGTTGTTCTTAGAGCCAGCCTGAGAAAGCACTGGAAAGAGGCAGAGCCCAGAAATTCCCAGGGGAGGATTTAAGTCTAGTGAAACCCACCCTACTTCTAATCTTTTTTATTGGTTCAATTATTTGCAGCAATAAATTCCCTTTATTTCACATTGTTTGAGGTGGATTCTCACAAACAGGTTGTCCTCAACTTACAATGATTTGACCTAACAATTTCTCAACTTTATGATGTTGCGAAAGTGATACACATTCAGCAGGAACTGTACTTGATTTTAGATTTTGATATTTTCTCATGCTAGCAATATGCTGTTCTGTACTCTCACAATGCTGGGCAAGTACAGCAAGCTGCAGCCTCCAGTCACCTATGCAATCCCAAGGGTAAAAAACCCATACTCTACAGCATATTGTGCTTATTGTATTGCCAGATGATTTTGCCAAACTGTGGGCTAGTGTAAGTGTTCTCATCATATTTAAGTAAGGTAGGCTAGGCCAAGCTATGATGTTTGGTAGGTTAAGTGTATTAAATGCATTTTCAATTTACAATGGATTTATCAGGACATAGCTTATGTAAATGGAGGATCATTTGTGTTTTAACATACCCCCAATTTGGGGAAAATAATTCCTCCAGCCTATGGGTTATAAGGTTTAGCAATATAGGTTGACAATCTATCTCTACAATGTCTGAGGGCAAATGTGCTTTAAATTCAGAATTTTTCATTTATAAACAGAAGATGCAATGCATATACTACATAACTGAAGGCAACACTGCCAGAAAGATCTGTTTCAGTAACCAGTAATTCAACTCATTAATATTTCTGCTGCAAGATGTGTGAACACTCACAATTAGAAGGATTTTTTTTTAAAGAACTACAAATAGCCCATTTATAGATTGTCCATATCAGGCTTTACTAAAACCTAAAATTTGAAGAGAAAACTGGATGCAGAGCTCTTTGGATTTTAGATTTTCAGTTACGGGTATGCATACATTTTCTTTCTTTTTATACTATATACGTAAAAAATATACATTGTGTGTGTACAGGTGTGCAAATTTTATTTCATAATCTAGGTTCTTATTTACCTTATAAAATTATTTTGTTACATTAATTACTGGTGTCATAGAATGCTTTTTTATGAGACAGAGTTTATAGTCAAATTATATTATCATCATAATCATCGTAATCAACATCATTCAAGGGATTAATTTTATGATCACTGACTCTGCCATGTTTCTCAAATGTAGTTAGACTGAATTAAGAATATTTTTTCTGAAATGTAAATAAATGCATTTTTCATGAAATACGTTTTAAATATTATGTTAATTATTAAAATAATAAATTATATTTGTGGGTTATATACTTTATTATTTTACTATTTATAATAAAAATATTATGGGTATATAATAGGTGTATATATTCATGGGGTACATGTGATGTTCTGATACAGGCATACAATGTATAATAATCATAGCAGGGTAATTGGTGTATCCATTACCTCAAGCATTTATCCTTTCTTTGTGTCAGAAAGATTCTAATTCCACTCTTTTAGTGAAAATGTAGAATATTATTGTTGACTGTAGTAAGTCTGTTGTGCTATCAAATACTATATCTTATTTGTTCTACCTAATTATATTTTTATAATCATTAATCATCCCTACTTTTTCCACCCCCTCCCCCCCGCCACACACACACCCCACAGCTACACTTCCCAGCTTCTGGTAACCATATTCTGCTCTCTATTTTGATGAGTTCAATTGTTTTCATTTTTAGCTCACACATATGAGTGAGAACATGCAAAATTTGTCTTTCTGTGCTTTGATTATTTCACTTAACATAATGTCCTCCAGTTCCATCTATGTTGTTGCAAATGACAGAATTTCATTTTTTATGGCTGAGTATTTCATGATGTATATGTACCACAGTTTCTTCATCCATTTGTCTGTTGTAGGACACAGGTTGATTCCAAATTTTGGCTATTTTGAATAGTGTTTCAGTAAACATGGGAGGGCAGATATCACTTTGATATACTGATTTCCTTTCTTTTCAGTGTTTGCCTAGCAGTGGGATTGCTGCATCATATGGTAATTCTATTTTCAGTTTCTTGAAGAAGCTCCATACTGTTCTTCATAGGGAATGTACTAATTTACATTCTCACCAATGGCCATTTTTATTTTTTCTTTTAAGAAACGTCTATTTTAGATTTTGTTTTTTTTTAGAAGTTTCATAGTTTGAGGTTTTAGATTTAAGTCTTTAATCCACTGATTTAATTTTTGTATGTGGTGAAACATGGTCTAGTTTCATTATTCTGCATATAGATATTCACTTTTTCCAGCACTATTTATTGAAAAGACTGCCCTTTCCCTAATGGATGTTTTTGACACCTTTGTTAAAAATCAGTTGGTTATAAATGTATAAATTTATTTCTGAGTTCTCTATTCTGTTCTATTTGTTTATATGTCTGTTTTTATGCCAGTACCATACCCTTTTGATTACTATAGCTCTGTAGTATAATTTGAAGTGAGGTAATGTAATTCATCCAGTATTTTTTATTTCTGGATAGCTTAGGATATTTTTTGACTATTCTGGGTGTGTTGTGGTTCCATATAAATTTTAAGATTATTTTGGATATTTTTGTGAAGAATGTCATAGGTATTTTCATAGGAATTGTATTGAATCTACAGTTTGCTTTGGGTAGTATGGATATTTTATAAATATTAATTCTTTCAATCCATGAACATGGAAAATCTTTTCATTTTTCGTGTGTTCTCTTCAATTTCCTGCATCCATGTTTTTGAGCTTTTATTATAGAGATCTTTCACTTTTTTATTAAGGTTATTCCTAGGCTTTTTATTTTAAGTGTTCCAAATGGGGTTATTTCCTTGATTTCTTTCACTTTTGGCATATAGAAATGCTACTGATTTTCGTATGTTGATTTTGTATCCTGTAACTTTACTAAATTTATCAGTTCTAACAGATTTTTGGGTGCGGCTTTAGGTTTGTCTAAACATAAGGTCATCTTGTCTCCATCTAGGACTTCCAGTGCTATGTTGAATAACAATGGATTAAAGTGAGAATCCTTGTCTTGTTTCCATATATTAAAAGAAAGCCTAAGAGTTTTTCCCTGTTTAGTGTGATAGTTTCTGTGTGTCTATTGTGCTTGGCTTTGATTGTGTTGAGGTATGTTCTTTCTATATCCAGTTGTTTTTAGAGTTTTTATCATGAAGGGATGTTGAATTTTATCGAATCCCATTTCAGCAACAGTTAAAATTATCATTTAGGTTTTGTTTTTCTTTCTATTGATATGATGTACTACACTGATTTGCATATGTTGAACTATCTTTGCATCTCTGGATGCATTCAACTCGATCAAAATGAATCATCTTTTTATATGTTGTTCAATTTTGTTTGCTAGTAATTATTAGTAAGTTTTCCATCAACGTTCATTACAGATATTAGTCTAGTTTTCTCTTTTGGTTGTGTCTTTGCTTTCGATATCATGGTAATACTGGACTCATATAATTAGTTTAAAAGTATTCTCTTTTATCTCAGTTTTCAGAATAGTTTGAGTAGAATTGGTATAGTTTTTCTTTAAATGTGTGGTAGAATTCCGCAGTGAAGCCATTATGAAGCCATCAGGTCCTGGGCTTTTCTTTGCTGGGAGACTTTTGTTAAAGCTTGTATCTTGTTACCTATTATTGGTCTTTTCAGGTTTTGTATTTCCTTATAGTTCAATAGGTTGTATGTGTCTAGGAATTTATCCATTTCTTCTAGGTTTTCCAATTTATTGGCATGTAGTTGCTCATAGTAGTCTCAAATGATTTTTCAAATTTCTGCAGTATCACTTGTAATGTCTCCTTTTTCATCTCTGATTGTATTGATTTAGGTCTTCTCTCTTTTTCCCTTAGTTCTGGCTAAAGATTTGTTAATTTTGTTTAACTTTTCAAAAAACAACTTGTGTTTCATTGATCTTTTGTATTTTTTGTTTCAATTTTGTTCATTTCTGCTCTGATCTTTAATATTTCTTTTTACTATGAATTTTGGGTTTGGTATTCTCTTATATTTCTATTTCTTTAAGATATATGGCTAGTTCACTTATTTGAAGTTGTTATTCTTTTTTGATGTAGGCACTTAGTGCTATAGCCTTCTCTCAGTAATACTTTTGCTGTATTCTATGGGTATGTTTTGTTTTCATTTAAATTTGTTTTAATAAATGTATTAATGTAATTATTAACTTCATGGACCACTGGTCAGTAAGAAACAGATTGTTTCATTTCCATGTGTTTGCACAGTTTCTAAAGTTTCTCTTATCCCTAATTTCTAGCTTTTTTTTTTTTTTTTTTGGAGTCTCACTCTGTCTCCTAGGCTAGAGTGGCACAATCTTGGCTCACTGCAAGCTCCGTCTCCCAGGTTCACACCATTCTCTTGCCTCAGCCTCCGGAGTAGCTAGGACTACAGGCGCCCGCCACCACGCCTGGCTTATTTTTTGTATTTTTAGTAGAGACGGGGTTTCACTGTGCTAGCCAGGATGGTCTCACCTAGTTTCTAGTTTTATCTCTTTGTGGTCAGACAAGATATTCGAAATGATTTTATGGTGCTTTTTGGAATTTTTAAAACTTATTTTGTGGCCTAACATATGGTCTATACTTGAGAATGATACATGTGCTGAGGAGAAGAATGTATATTTTGCAGCTTTGGTGTAAAACATTCTGTAAGTATTTATTAGGTCCATTTGGTCTGTGGTACAGATTAAGTCTTATGTTTCTTTGTTGATTTTCTGTCTGGATGATCTGTTCAGTGCTTCGGTTGGGGTTTTGAGGTCTCCTGTTATTATTGCATTGAAGTGTCTCTCTTTAGCTCTAAGAACTTTGGCCTTGCATATCTGGGTGTTCCAAGGGTTGGGTTTATATATATTTATAATTCTTACATCATCTTGCTAAATTTATTTTATCATTATATAATGAGCTTCTTTGTCTCTTTCTATAGTTTTGTTCTTGAAATCCATATTATCTGATATAACTATTCAGCTCTTTTTTTGGTTTCCATTTGCATGAAATATCTTATTCCATCCCTTTATTTTCAGTCTATGTGTATTTTTATATGTGAACTGAACCTGTTGTAGGCAGTATATAATTGAGCCATGGTGGGTTTCTTAGGTTGGTTGGTTGGTTGTTTTTTTTTTATTTCATTTTTGTTTTTGTTTTGGTTTGGTTTGGTTTTTTGGTCCATGTAGCCACTCTATGTCTTTTGATCAGAGAGTTTAGTCCATTTACATTTAATGTTATTATTGATAGATAAGGACCTACTATTGCCATTTAGTTATTTGTTTTCTCTTTGTATTGTGCAAAGAGGAAACTATTAAAAACTCTACAATTTACCTCTCCATGCATTCTAAATTTTGTTCCCCTTATTTATATTTTTTATATTTACACACCACCATTACAATGTTCTGTATTTGTCTCTGTATTTACTGTTACCAGTAAGTTCTGTACCATCAGATAATTTCTTATTGCTTGCTAACATACTTTTCTTTCAGATTGAAAAACTCCCTTTAGCATTTCTTGTTAAGACAGGTCTTGTATTTACGAAATTCCTAAGCTTTTCTTATTTTGAGAAAGTCTTTATTGCTCCTTCATGTTTGAAGGCTATTTTAACTGAGTATACTATTATAAGATACAAATTTTATATTCTTCAGAACTTTGAATATGTCATGCCACTCTGTCCTGGCCTATAAGATTTCCACTGAGAAGTCTGTTGTCAAAAGTATTAGAACTCCTTAAATTGTTATTAGTTTCTTTTCTATTGCTGTTTTTAGAATCCTTTCTTTATCCTTGACCTTTAGTAATTTGCTTATTAAATGCTTTGACGTAGTCTTATTTGGGTTAAATCTGCTTGGTGTTCTATGACATTCCTATACCTGAATACTGATATCATCCTCTAGGTTGAGATCGATCTCTGTTATTATTTATTTGAATAAATTTGCTACCCCAATCTCTCTTTTTATCATTTCTTAAGGCCAAAAACTCTTAGATTTGCCCTTTTGAGGCTATTTCCTCGATCTTCTAAGGGTGTTTCATTCTTTGTATTTTTTCCTTTGACTGTGTCTTTTCAAATAGTTTATCTTCAAGCTCACTAATTCTTTATTTTGCTCAATTAATTCTGTTACTGAGAGATTCTGATACATTTTTCAGTGTATTAATTGAATCTTTTAGCTCCAGAATTTCTGCTAGATTTGAAAGGAACAAAAGGTATATTGTCCATAGGGTAGGCAGAATTGCTGCAGAAAACAATTATTAGTACTTTAAATATGGAAGAGAGCTATTTCTTGATAAACCAACGGGAGACTTCCGTGAAACTCTAACACCATTTGGAAGGAAATTGAGGGAAATCTAAAGTCCCCCCAAAACAGCTGATGCTGAGATTCTATTCTAAACTGGAAGTACAGGAGGTCTAATGTTCACATCAGTTTCAATGTTTTAAAGTAGCTGCATTTTCATATTGTGAGAAAAATCACTAACAATAAATCACAGAATTAAATGTATGTTTAATTTGGAAATGGTTAGGGTTTTCAGAGAATTATTGATTTTTAATTTTTTTTTAATAAAATTGAATCTCACATGGGAGCCTAATTTAGAAAAGAGCTAACTGCAGAGCTGCTTTGGATGAAGCAGAGTTTAGGGATGTGGAAAATATCACTCCCTCCATTCATTCCCATCTCTATTGGCTTTCTTTTCTGCCTTCTCTCTCCCTTTCTCCTTCCCTTCCACTGTCTCACTCTCTCCATTTTCTCTCCTTCTTCTCAAGTTTCTTGAACACTTCCCAGAAGCCACTCTAAAAATTTGAAAAACAATGACATGATTTGAAAAACAATGATATGATGGATTAGAACTGGAGCCTCAAAACTGTGAACTATCATTAGGTAGAGAGGAAGTATATTTGTTCTAGAGTGGAAGTGAATTCCAACTCAAAATAGAAAAGAACTTTATAATTAACAGAACTTTTTGAAAATGGAATAGATACTTTCAGCATATAGGAAGTTACCGATTCCATTGTTCTTTATAAGTTAGATTTAGGGATTCAAAGCTAATGGGAGTAAATTCTAACTTAATACAGAGAAGAATTTTATAATCTACAAAACATTCTGGAAATGACATAGGTAACTTCATTAGATTAATTTCCTGATGACTGAACATGTTCAGAGACTAGAAATTCACTACTAGTGTTCTAGGGAATTTAAATATCAGTGGAGTGGTTGTCCTTAGAATCTATCATTGAACAGAATCATTCTCTACATCTTCTGCCAATCAAGCCTACAATAACTTCCTGCCATGAACATCAGGTAAGTTGGATATTATTTTACAATTTTTCATATATGTTATTTTTTTTAGATTCCAATGACATTATAAACTCCATATTGCTTTTTTCTTCTTTTATTCCATGAAGACCTTTATTTCTTTGAAATCAACACCTTTAAAAATAATAATTCTTGTTTTCTAGATTATTCCAAGAAAAATAAACTGTAGGTAGAGGGAAAATATAAGTGTATTTACTCATGTACATTGTACTGCATGTGCATACTTTTTATTCTTATGCAAGATCTTCCAAAGGAAGGATAAAGGAACATTTGTGAACAACATAAGATAAGCTAGGAAACATTGAAGCATTAAAGGATAACATCAACTTAATTTATAAACCAATTCAGGAAACACTTTAATTCTGAAAGTAATAGATACAGAGTTACCAGGTTACGAAAACACATTATGTCTTTCCTACTTTTGGAAGATAAGGATGTTTTTTCTTCTGTGATAACACTGCACTTTTTTTTTTTTTTAGTAAAAACTGAAAATCCTAATTCCTTATGTACATCATCTTGGACTACTATAGTACATTTATTTCTTTGTGAATTACTTTATACAAATAAATATCTTTTACATAAAAATATATTATTTATTTTATGTAAGAGATAAGAGGAAACATCATAAAATAGAAAAGTTGTGAAAGAAACATATAATGGAACAAACGTTTTATTTATCGACATATAACTTTTGTTTATTTAAATTACAACAATCTAAGATTCTATGATTGACATTGTTTCTTTGAAGTGGTCTTCTTAACTCTGCCTTTAACCTTATTTCACAAAAAGTAAAAATTATTATAGCTAATATTTTGCTTTACATTGATACTAAATATTTCCTGTTTCTGGCACATATTTGTACAGAATTGAGATTGAAGAAAGGGCTGTGCTAAGAAACTAAGAAAATAGTGAATGAAACTTCTTTACAGAATGAGCAGTCTACATCTATGAGATTAGGACCATTGTTTTAAATATTAATACTCTAATATACTTCTGCCAGAGGGCAATTAATTTGTGTTATATTAGAAGTATCATGGAATAGCACAATGGAGATCAATTTTATACTTGAGATGACTTTTTCAATAAAGGTAATTAAATAATTATCTACACTCACAGAGGCTGATGCACTTAGACAGAAAATATATCTTCTAAATATGATGCAGATATGTAACAGTGGGCTTAGAAAGAGAGAGAGTTAGAGAAAGAGAGAGAATAAAGAGCTATCTGACTCTACAGAAAGAGAGAACCTTTTCTGATTTTGACTATAATGTCATGCTCATCAAAACTAGGTCAACTTTCTCTCAATAAAGATTCCTTGTGGCTATGATAGTGGCAGAGCCTGGCTGTCCATAGGGCTGGAACTTAATTGAAAAAGGATAGTGAGAAGAATTTCGAGGTGGATAAAGTGAGGGAGGGATAGAGAAGGAGGTTAGGAGGAGAATGTTTTTGTTGTTGTTATTGTTTTAATTTATTCTATTATTGTAGATCTGAGTTCACCACTGACTGGCTACAGGTCAGTGAGCATCATAGCAGAGCACATGCTTCTCCCTGTTTTCTCAGTCTCATAAAAATCTATTTTTGTGACCAAATTCTCCCAGTATTGCCTTGTTTCCTGGTAACTCTTAACACTGGAGGTAATTTTTCTAAGGTTTATAGTAAATTATTTCTCTGGTTTTAAAACTGTGTTCCATGAGTCCTTGAGTTACACTGAGATACCTCAGGAATCACCTAGTGAGGAAAGGGGAAGGCCGAGGATATGAGACTTGTTTCTCTTGAAATAAAGATTTGTAGAAAAATGTTTTAACTTTAAAAAATTTTTAAAAAGTTGCTAAGTTAGCTCAATTCTTTTCAATGATGTTAACACTTTCTAAAAACATTGCAAAATATTTTGCAATTTATTTCTATTCTACAAGGCATTTTATTTAATCCTTTAAATAGATCACTTTATTTATTTATTTGTTAAAAGTTTCAATAGCATAAAAAACTCCCTAAAAAAATAAAGACATCATTTATTCTTCACATTTCACTTGTGTGATCCTGCCTGGATAAAATTAGAAAAATGTTCAGTGAAGGTTAATATGTCAGAGAAAATTGCTTTTTTGTAATGGAAAAAAGGCCATTCTTACATTACAAAATTACTTTATGCGGGGTCAGTAGAGATAATACTTGCTTGAAGATAAATTATGCATCACTATGTTATAATGTTCTAAAGACTAGTGAAATGGGACAGAGAAATGTTGAGGACCACACCTTGAATTGTGAGACAACCCTGGCAGAGAGAAGAAGCTTGAATTGCAGAGAAAATTTGGAGCAGAGAAGGGATATAATTTGGAGTCATCCAGTGTGATGCAGAGCCAAAGCATCTAAACTAGCCCTTACTTTTGTGTATTACCATCATGACCCTGGAGGGCTAAAATAAAAGTGTTGCTTCAGAGAAACTTAGAATGTAGTGTGGGAGAAAATCCTTTTCTCTCTGCAATCTAACAGTTTTCAAATTGCATCTCTAGTATCATGAAGTCACACTCTGTATCACCCTCCAATTTCATTCAGTTTCCTCAGTCCCACCTAAAATGCACAAGAAAAAAATAATTCTTATATGTAGCTTCCCCACTGCACCTCTTCTTTCTACTTCCTGCCCACCACCAGACATGTTACTTTAGATGTTGAAGAGTATGTTGATAAGTAAATATCACACACTTTAGAAGTAAATAAATATATTCCAACTGTAGCTCTGCCACTTTACAGCTATCATACATGAAGCAATGGAAGAGGATTTATAGTTCAGGGGTTACACAATTAAGGACTCCAACCAGACTGATTTCATTCCAATACAGTTTTGCCACTTACTGGATTTCATTGACAAACTGATTCAATGTGAGCCTCTTCTTTTCTTCTCAAGTGGGTGGTAACCATAACTGTTCTTATTTCATAGGGTTCTTGTGAAGAATAAATTACATACAGCTCTTAGAACAAATCTTAATACCTAGCAGTTGATCCATAAATCTTTTCCATTACTATATAAATACATATTCTTATTTTGTCAGTTTCCTCAAATTATAAAATATAAAAACATAACTTATCTTGTGTCTGATTAAATAACATATAAAAATTCTCTATCAATCATTTTAGTAGGTATTTGGACAGTAATTATTACTTCCTTAATCCTCTAACGGGTCTATTACTAATCGCTCAAAGAATACCCGTTTTTTTATAGCTTTAAGACTTTGCAAATCCCCCTGTTAGTCAATTTCCTTCTTGTTTACAGATTTGAAGATGAGTGACTAAAGGTTGTACAGACACTATTATAAAGACAAAATAAGTGACTTGCAATTTATATGTCCTCTTGTTAAAGTATAGCATTTGTAGACTTTAAATTTAATTCTACATTAGTTGTGTTTGATTTGATTGTAAATAATAGAAAAGTACTCCAATGTAGGGAAAAATGAATTTGTTGGAAGCAAATCCACTCACAGACATGACAACATGAATCACTAGACAAGGCAGAAACTAAATGCCTCTCAGGATCTCTGTAGCAGAAAGAGATGGAATAGGAGAACTATGTTTGAGTTCAAATATAGCTCAATTTTTGTGTCTTTTATTTCAAGTTTCAAATTCCAGAGAACTATATTTTATTTGGACTAGCTTGAGTTGTATGTTGCTAGCTCCAAATTAATCAGTAGAGGAAGGAGAAGCTAGTTATCAGAAAGGACCATTGTTAACAGGCAGAACAACAACATGTGTTTACCTCTTATTCCTCTTCTGTTTTATTTTATCAGCTGTATTGAGATATAATTTATGTATAAAAATTCCACCCATGTGAGTATACAATTTAATGATTTTCAGTCAGTTTTTAAAGTTGTGCAACCATCAGCATTATCCAGAACATTAAAACATTTAGAACATTTCCATCATCCCTAAAATGTTCTGCCGGTCACTCAGTCTGCAGTCTATTTCTGCCTCTAACTCCAGCCAGACCCAGGAAACCACTGATTTCTTTCTGCCTCTGTAAATTTGCTTGCTAATTTTATGTAAATACAATTTTAAAATATGGAGACTTTTCCCCTGGTTTCTTTCACATAGCATGATGTTTTTGATGTATGTCCAAGATGTAACATGAATCAGTATTTTCTTCTTTGTATTGCTGAATAGTATTCTATCATATAGATAGACCACATTGTGCTTATCTACTTTCCAGCTGATGTTGAATTAGTTCCAGCTATTACAAACAATGTGGTTATGAACATTCATATACAATCTTTATGTGGACATACATATTCTTTTTTCCTTAGGTAATATATATAAGAGTGAAATTGCTGGCTCATATGATGAGTTTTTGCTTGACTATTAAAAAAATGAGGAAAATCTTTTTCCAACGTGGTTATATCAACTTACATTCCCACCAGCATTATGTGCAAGTTTTCGTTTCTCCACATTCTGGCCAGCACTTGGCATTATCTATCCTTCTGATTATAGCCCTCCTAGTGGGTGGATAGTGTTATCTCATTATGCTTTTAATTTGAGTTTCCCAAAAGAGTAATGATGCTGGGCACCATTTCTGTGTTTATTAACCATTTATATTTTTAAATACATGCTTATTAACTCATTTTATCATTTTAATTGAAACATTTGACTTCTTAATATTGAGTTTAAAGTTTATTTATATCATTTGCATCTATTTTTATATATTTTGTAAGACATATAGTGTATTTGATTTGTATTACTGCATAACCAATTACCACAAATTTAGTGGCTTTAAACAACACACGCATTTATTTCCTCACAATTTCTATGAGCCAGAAGTCTGGGCATGACTTAACGGGGTCCTCCACTCAGTCTCACTAGGCTGTCATCAATATTTGGACAGGGCAGCACTTTCCTCTGTAGGCTTAGGCTCAATCAGGGAAAGATCTACTTCCAAGTTTATTCAGGTTGTTGGAATAATTCTCTTCTTCTTCTTCCTTCTTCCTTCTTCCTCTTCCTCTTCTTCTTCTTCTTTTTTTTTTTTTAATATATGACTGAGGGTTCCTGGAGACTTTCCTAAGGTCTTAAATCGGCATCCACTGTTCCTACAGGCTACCCATGATTCCTAGAGGCTGCCCTTAATTGTTTGACACGTGGGCTTCCTCATCATGGCTGCTTAGTTTATCAAGCTAGGAAGGAGAATCTCTTGCTGCATTATGCTAAGACAAAGTCTTATATAACATAACTAATAATTAGAGTGATAGTTCATCATTTTGCCATATTCTGAGTTACAAGCAAGTCAAAGCCCTGCCTACATTCAATGGGAAGGGATTGAAGAAAGACATGGGCACCCAGAGGAAGATAATTGGTGTCACATAGGGTCAGTTCACCACAAATCATTTACAAATACATTCTCCCAGTTTGTATTTTGTGTTTTAATTTACTTAAAGGTGTCTTTTGAAGTACAATGGTGTCTCTTTTTCTCTTTCTTTTAAAGTTTATGCTTTTGGTGGTATATCTAAGAATTTTTTTCTTTCACTCTTTTTTTTTTTTTTTTTTTTGAAGACAGAGTCTCACTCTGTAGCCCAGGCTGGAGTGCAGTGGTGACATCTCAGCTTACTGCAAACTTTCACCTTCTGGTTTCAAGTTATTCATGTCCCTTAGCCACATGAGTAGGTGGGATTACAGACGTGTGCCACTATGCCTGGCTAATTTCTGTGTTTTTGTTTTTGTTTTTTTGTAGAAGATACGGGGTTTTGCCATGTTGGCCAGGCTGGTCTCGAACTCCTGGCCTCAAGTTATCCACCCCCTCAGCCTCCCAAAGTGCTGGGATTACAGGCATGAGCCACTGCACCTGGTCTATCTAAGGAATTTTTACCCACCTCAATGTCATGAAAGTTTTATCTTTTCTTCTAGTAGTTTTAGCTTTTATATTTAAATGCTAAGTTAATTCACTCAAAACATATCATTATTGATTTGGTAAAATTTTACGCCATCATTTTGCTCTTTGCTTTCTATTTTATTTATGATATTTTTGTTCTTCTCTTTCTCTTTTAATGTCTTACCTTGTGTCAAATATATTTTTTCTCTACCATTTAATTTCTTCTGTCATTTTAATCCCTTTTCTAGCTATTTACTTAGTTGTTGCTAAAGGGTTTCAAAAAGATCTTATTATGCTCCACTTCAGAATAATACTGACCTAATTCTAGTAAAAATATAGAAATGTTGCTCCAATATATTTTCTCTTTTTCCTCCTCTTTTTATCTTTATTGTCATTCACACTACATCTATATAATTTCATAAAAGTGTATTATGTTTATTGCCCTGTAGATTCTTATAAGAAGTTAAAGAAACCAAAAAATATAATATATGTAAATGTTTTATATATATATATTTTTTTATTTTTATTTTTTGTGGCAGTCTTACTCTGTCACCCAGGCTAGAGTGCAGTGGTGCAATCTTGGCTCACTGCAACCTCTGCCTCCCAGGTTCAACCAATTCTCCTGCCTCAGCATCCTGAGTAGCTGGGAATACAGGTGCCCACCACCACGCCTGGCTGATTTTTGTATTTTTAGTAGAGATGGGGTTTCAACATGTTGACCAGAGTGGTCTCGAACTCCTGACCTCAGGTGATCCACCCGCCTTGGCCTCCCAAATTGTACTTATGCTACATTTACTGTATCTGATGTTCCTCATTTCAACATGTGAATTAAAGTCACTTCCTACTGTCACTTTCTTTTAGCCTAAAAGATACCCTTTACTATTTATTTTAACACACAATTGTTGGTAAAAAATTATCACAGTTTTTCGTCTGAATAAAATATTATTTTACCCTCGTATTTTAATGATGAGTTTTCTCAATATATAATTCCTAGTTGACAGGCACTTTTATTCTACTCTTTAAAATGTCTTTCCATTGCTTTTTGCCCTCCGTTTTTGCTAATAAGAAGTCAGCCACTAATTATGTCTTTCCTTTCTTGTATATGATGAGTTATTTTTTTTTTTCTTACTGCTTTCAAGAATTGCTTTTTTTCTTTGGATTTCACTAGCTTGACTGTGATGTATCTCTGTGTGTATATCTTGCTCAGTTTATTTTCTTCTGTTTATTTGTATGCCTCGCTTCCTAGAGGTTGCCCCTGTGTCTGCCTATTTTGTGTTCAGCCAAAAGTTGGCCAGAGTATGCACTCAAACAACTCAAGCCAATAAGGATCCCACTCTCTCAAGATGGATCTATGTGCGCATGGGCTAACCGCACGACGTTGTTTGCATAACAACAACTCCTGTCAACCTGAGATATGTGAAGAACTTAACAAGCCTTCCTCGTATCCCTAACTTCTTGGTCTTTCCTACAAAATCCTCTGCTAGTCTGCCAGTCTGCTGCCTGCACCAAATAGAATCTAGTTCAGGCTAGCAGAACTGCTGGTCCTCCTTATTTACTTGTTCACGAGAACACCTCTGGAAGTGACAAGATTCTAAATTAAGTGAGTTTCCCTGGTACCAGCGCTAAGACTATTGGTTTCATAGCCTGTCTCATCCAGGTTGAACTGTCTAGCAGTAGAGCTACAGGTGAGGCATAGGAATGGTCTTCATCAAGAAAACTACCAATTTGCCCTATATCTGCCCATGCTTCAGCAATTTTCATGAATAACACTTCTCTCTTCATTTGCATGCATAACTTTGGTTAATTTCCAGAATGCTAAAATAATTGTTTTGACACTTTCATTCACCTTTATAGTTGCTTTATGAGGAGAAGATTGTTTAACTTTTCATCCCGTTGGATGGAAATGCTACATACTGTTAACAAATTAAAGTCTAATTAAACCGATTAAAATCTAATTAAACTTAGTTAAAGTCTAATGAACTAATTAAAGTCCATGACTCTATTCAGATTGTTTCTATAATACAAAGAATGTGAGCGACTGGGAATTGGGAGCCCAAGGAAAAATTATGCATAGCCAAGATGAAATGCCGACAACAAAGAATTCCTACAATGGCAGTCATTTTTCTTATAAAAGAAATGTGGCCCATTAAAAACCATGTGCATAATTTTACTGGTATTACATTTTTTTTCAATTATGTTTTCTAGCTACTTCTTGTTGGTATACAAATATGTAACTGGTTGTTGTATATTAACTTTTTATATAGCAAACTGTCTTATTTCTTTGGTTTTTAAAATAATTTCAATAATTTTCTTCAGTTTATTTGAGTTTTCTATGTAGGAAATTATATTATTTTCAATAGTATATAATTTGTAATATTTGGAGTCAGTTTTACATTTTTTTAACATTTTTAACATTGCTTACTCCTTTTTTGTCTTAACATGCTAAATATTATATCTTTTTGTATAGTGTTAAATACACATGGTGTAAGCAAGTATACTTTTTCCTGACTTTAAAAGGATGTCTCTAACATATATTATTATTAAATATGATACTAATTATAAATTTATGATACTTTTATTTTCAGGGAAAATAAGTTATATTCTACTCATGGTTTTTAAGAGATTTTATTATGAATGGATGCTACATTTTACTTTTTTAACTATAATAGCTAAAATACTTACATGCATTTTCTCTTTTGATTTAATGTGTTAAATTATATTTTCTAATGTTAAGCTATCGTTGCATTATTTTGTTTAAATAGAAATGTTCTATGGCATATTTTTATACAGTTTCTAGATGTCCATTTTATTTGTGAATATCTTATTTAGGAATTACATCTATAAACATTTATATAGAGTATGTTGGAGATTTTCTATTCTTTTAATATCTTGTATTATATGAAGTTAATACTGGCTTCAAAAAGTTAATTGATTTTTCTAGTATCTGTAAGGGTGTACATGTATATGCTTTTTGATTAGTTATTAGGTAGAAGACTAATTTAAATTAGGTAAATAGTTTGGAGCATTCTGAAGTTCCTGGCAGAGGAACAATCATCTCTGCAAAGAGATCTGTGACCTCACAGAATATAAAGAGATTTGAGACTCTCTCTCTCTCTATATATATATATAGTTAGTTATTACTCTGTAAATCATATATATTAGATCATTAATTGCCACTTTGTAATCTTATTTTTAAATTAACTGTACCTGAAATATTTTTGATGAGTGAGATATAGAGGTATATATTTTAAAATACTGATGAAATGTACTTAATGGTCAGGTCTTCTCAACTTTTCAATTGACTTATTGCTTATTTGATGCTGTATTTATTCTAGAAGTTGTGAATTTCTCTAGGATTTTACAATGATTTGCCTAAACTATTTTAGTGTATTGTTAATAATTTAATCTGTGGTTATTCTTTGCTTATTTTTTTCTAATATGGTTCATTAATTACTCCCTTTCTCTCTGTCTCATCAACTATGTCAATTTTTTCTATCTTATTGATACATTCAACAGAACAGACTTTGGCAGTTTGGAGCCTCTTTTTTGTTTTTTATTTCATATTTTAGTGATTAGAATGTAAGACATCATCTTGCTAAATGCTTTTTCAGTTGTTTTTCATGGATTTTGATGTCATATTCTTATTATCTTGCTTTTTACAGTATTTTTAAATTGTTATTATTGTGTTTATTTAGACAAAGAATCATATAACAATATTCACTTTCTAATTTAAAGATGCATTGTTTTATATACACATAAATATTTGGATAAATTTTGCTTATTTATAAAATGTCCAATATGCATATTAATTTAGATGCATTTGTTCTGATAATTAATGAGATTTGATGTTTCATAATTTTCCACTATGGTTATGTAATCATCTATTTTTCTTTCAATTGTATCTATTTTTGTCTCTAATCTTTTGATACTTGGTGAGGTCATAGATAGTTCTCTTTCCAGAGAGAATTTCTCTCTGCCAGGCACTTCAGAATGCTATAAAATACTAACCTAATCCTAATTTAAATTGATCATTGACTTAATAACTACTCAAAAATTGTAAACCCAAACCAGTGTCTTTATGAGGCCAGGCATATCATTATAAATGGCTAACAAAATGTTTCTTTTTCTATTTTTAAAATTCTGCCTTGGATGTGAGCTGATACAGATATATATTATTGCCTGATGTTGCCTGTGGGAAGACATTTTAAAATTACACTTTCCTAAAGTTGAACCTTTCCAATTTTCTTCTGTTACGTAAAACTCTTATTTCTAAGTAACCACCTTAGACATAACCAAAGCCTTGCTTCCTTTCACTTATACCAAAATTAAAACTCAAGATTTCAGCTACTAAACTTAGTAAATGCCCTCAAAATACCCATGGTCTTAGGCCTCACTTTAGCTGTGTTTTTCAGCTTCTTTTCCATTTTATATTTCTGGGGATTTCCCTCAATATCTTGCAACGTCAGCTCTGCATTTAGAAACAGCATTTCTATGTATTCCATGTCGATTTTTTTTGTTTTTTTTTTTTTTCCACAAGATGTATGGTCAGCACTATGGCTGGGAATGAAAATCACAATATATATTTTCAATAAGAAATAAAAAGTTTTTTCAAACTATAAACATAGCTGTTTTTTTTAAAGCATAAATCCTTCCAAGTTGCAGACATTATCAGAAAGAAAATACAAGATATAGTTAAGGCATTTCATAGTGTATCACTGTTTATTTAAGCAGGATACTTCATAAAACTGGATACTTCCTTCTTTGCTAAATAAGTTTTAATTGTTATTATTCAGATATATTTTCCCATCATTGATAAAGGAGTCTGCTGTGAGTCTGGGGTAGAGTGATAAATCCTGTGAGTGTTGAATTATCAAACATTTAGCAAATGAATTAGCAAGTGGCATCCACATTCAGGAAGGCAATAAAACACTATCTGATGTAATGCATAATACTTCTGAGAAGATGACCAAATGGATGGTTTAATGAAAGTTAAACATAATTTTTGTGTGCCTGCTTATTTTCTGTGAATAGTTTGACATCCACAAGCAATGGAAAGGTGGAGCTCTCAGAGTGAAACTTTACTCCTTTTTGCACAATCTCTTAATGTCTCTCGTAGAATAAATCTTCTACATTGGTATTCTGCATTATCCCAACTGTCACTGTTGTAGTAAAGACTCTCAAAATCTTTCATGGAAACAGTTGCAATCACTTTCTAAATAGCCTCTGTCATAAGTGTTGATGACTCTCATAAATGTCATCAACACCAGGCTATCTGGAAGGTATTTTCTTACTATTTGGTATCTCTGTAAGATATTAATAGTTCTTAAAATTATATCTGCTAACACATTTGATTGATGTTGAATTAATTCAGTATTAATAGATTCTTTTATCTCAAAAATTGTCAGAATATTCACTAGGCTAATGAGTGTGGTAAGTTGAATATAGATATCTCACACATATTTAACTACTGAACCTGATTTTTGAGAAGTTTCTACAGGATCTTCCACTTCTCTGCCTTGAAGCATTTCTTCATGCAAAACACCTTGTGAAGCACTTTATTTTACTTTCAACCAAATCTCATCATATGAATCTCCAGAATTAAAAATCCTTAATAATTTTCCATTTTCTAAAAATATGGGATAAAGCCTTTCACACCTTGCCCCCAATACTTGACCAGAATAATTTCTGTTCCCCACTTTTTGTCACTACCAAAGCTTGTTCCTTTTTTCTTCCTCTCCCCAAAATTATTCTCTCGTTACTATTTGCTTTTGAACATACAGCTCCTTATGACTGGATATTCTTTAGCTATTCTATTATGGCCAAACTTTTAAGTGCCCTCTTTCAAGTACCCCTCAAATATTACCTGCCTTTTAAAATTTACCTTACATAACCAGACACAGTTTTTGACACAGTTATTTTCCCACTCTCTGGGAATCTCAACTTATACAGTTTATGTGTCTTTAGAGCAAGTATCAGGCCGTCAGTAAATATTGTACACCTATTATTTTCTCTTACAATGTGAACTCTTATACAGCAACTTCCTATTCATCTTTGCATAAAATGATGCTAAAATGGGATTCTTTCTCCGTTTTAGCTGAGATCCTAAGATAAGAGATGTTGGATATTTTTATATTTTAAAGACTATTTTAAGCAACCAATATTTCATTCACATAGGAAGTGGATAAAAATGAGTTTTCTGACCATCACCCATCTTCTGGCTATGTAAGTAAATATGATGTTTCAACAAAGATTTAGAAATTTGGATTTCTTATTTTTGCATAGAATATTGCCTTAAATAGCAATCCATATTTCAATAGGGAAAGCAAAAAAGGTTACTTTTTTCTTTTCACTTTAAGCCTGGCATTGGAGACTACAAGGAGACCATTTGAAGAATTTAATATAAGTCTTCTTCCATTATATGGAAAACTATAAACTGTTACATGCATAGGAAATACAAAGGGTCAGAATTTGACTGATATTTCATGTGGCAACATATAAAGGATTGTGTTAAAATGAATAAAATTTCTGCAGATGATGGTACAAATGTGTGTTTCCCAAAAATTAGATGTGGCCATGTGAGGAAAAAAAAAAGGAACTTTCCCATAACTGTCTTATTGACTTGGAAGACTTCCTACACTCTGCGTTCCCACAGAGACCATTGAGTATAAGTGGACTGCCCAGATAAGACAGCCATGGGGAAAAACAAGTGGCCAGCAGTACAGTAGAGTTATTTACTTACTGTAGAGTGGAGTAGGTAAGTGATGATGAGCAATTTGAGGATATCTCCAATGAGCCCACGAAATGCTCTGCAAGAGAAAAGGTGTTCTTCAGTATCTGTCCCAGCAAAAGGAAATCAAAGTTCAAAACATTACTAATCTAATACATTTTTTCCTGGATAACCAACTCTCTCTTTTCTGGGCAGATGTTGCTGAGTTCAACCATTGTGGAAGACAGTGTGGCAATTCCTCAAGGATCTAGAGCAAGAAATCCCATTACTGGGTATATACCCAAAGGATTAGAAATCATTCTACTATAAAGAAACATGCACACATGTGTTTATTGCAGTGCTATTCACAATAGCAAAGACTTGGAATCAACCCAAATGCCCACAAATGATAGACTGGATAAAGAAAATGTGGCACATATACACCATGGAATATTACGCAGCCATAAAAAAGGATGAGTTCATGTCCTTTGCGGGAACATGGATGAAGCTGGAAACCATCATTCTCAGAAAACTAACACAGTAACAGAAAATCAAACTCTGCATGTTATCACTCCTAAGTGGGAGTTGAGCAGGGAGAACACATAGACACCAGGAGTGGAACATCACACACTGGGGCCTGTTGGGAGGTAGGGGATTAGGGGAGAGATAGCATTAGGAGAAATACCTAATGTAGACGATGGGTTGATGGGTGCAGCAAACCACTTTCGCAAGTGTATACCTCTGTAACAAACCTGCACGTTCTGCACATATATCTCATAAATTAAAGTATAATTTTTTAAAAAGCTAGCTGAAAAAAATTAGGAAGAAATCAATCATGACCCTCATTTCCCACTGCTGACAGAAGATGAAAGGAGGAAAGCATTACATTCAAATAAAATTTGTAGATTTGACTATTCCTGAAATGGGATTATATTTATAATTAGAGGTGACAAGAGGAATTTTTATCATCTAAGCATGACCACATAAAACATAAAACTTGCCCTAGATTTTATCTAAGAGTCAGGAGAAAAAGCTGATAGAGGAAAGAAAAGAGAGAATAATAATCTTTGTTTCAATTCACATCCTTGAGACTTGATTCATGAGAGTTATTTCTGTAATGTCTGCATCCAATATACAGTATGATATACAATAAGCACTCAAGAAATTAATTGTCGATTGACAGTTATTTTCCTTCTATAGAATGTAGACCAAGTCTCTGGTCAAACAATAGAAGCCATTTTAAAATTAAGAAAATGTTATTCGTGTACACTAAAGAAGAACCAGTGGTTTTTATAAGAACCCTAATGGAAAGAATCCCTAAATCTTAAATGGAAGTGATTTCTGCACCTAAT
Source organism: Nomascus leucogenys (assembly GCF_006542625.1). NCBI lineage: Eukaryota > Metazoa > Chordata > Mammalia > Primates > Hylobatidae > Nomascus > Nomascus leucogenys. Next base: position 16,512,226 of record NC_044391.1, read on the forward strand.
CTTGAAAACTATAGCTATCTAACCATTTAAAGAGTGTATTTTATGAGCTAAAAATCAGTGGTAGGTGTCATGAATATAAACCAGTAAGTTAGTCACAGTCTTAGTTAAAGAAGTTTATGAACTGTTGGGGAAATTAGATATATAGAAAAATAAGTTTTAAAAATTCCCTAGGTTCAGTGTTTTAGAATGCATTGTGCTTAGTGTGGGTACAAAAGTGGAAGTAATCAATACTGTTAATATATCAAACCATGCTTTGTAGATTTTATTACATTTGAAGTAGGTATGAAAAGATAAGTAAGAATATGAGAAATGTAAATTAAAATGTTGAAAAAATATTTGAAGCAAATAATCTAAAAGGAAACTAACTACCTTGCCTGTAAACCAGGAACACATGGCGGTATACAGTGAGGGAAAGGATGAACTAGAAACAAACCGGTTCACCAAAAGAAAATTGCCTGTACAACTTTGGCACTGAATGGAGAGAAGTCATCCATGAGAGTGTGTAACTATAATCTCGTCATTTCATGCATTGTTGGACTGAATTCATACTCTGTGGGTCATAAAGCATTATTTTGCTTAAGGACATAAAACATTATTTTAAACGTGAGTAAAGGGCATGTTTACTCATGTTACAAAAGAGATGTGGAGAACACCAATAAGCCTCTTAGAAATAAAAATAAAATGAAATTAATAATATTACCAAAAAATAAAACTCTCAATGGATGGACTTCAAGGTTGATTTTAAAAGCTGGATGAAACTGGAAAACATCATTCTCAGTAAACTATCACAAGGACAAAAAACCAAACACTGCATGTTCTCACTCATAGGTGGGAATTGAACAATGAAAACTCACGGACACAGGAAGGGGAACATCACACTCCGGGGACTGTTGTGGGTTGAGGGGAGTGGGGAGGGACAGCATTAGGAGATATACCTAATGCTAAATGACGAGTTAATGGGTGCAGCAAACCAACACGGCACATGGATACATATGTAACAAACCTGCACATTGTGCACATGTACCCTAAAACCTAAAGTATAATAATTTAAAAAAAAAAAAAAAAGCTGAGTGAACAGTTAGTTAACTGGAAGACATAGCTTTAAAAAATCTATGTTTGGCCGGGCGCGGTGGCTCACGCTTGTAATCCCAGCACGTTGGGAGGCCCAGGCGGGCGGATCACGAGGTCAGGAGATCGATCGAGACCACGGTGAAACCCCGTCTCTACGAAAAATACACAAAAAAATTAGCCGGGCGCAGTGGCGGGCGCCTGTAGTCCCAGCTACTTGGAGAGGCTGAGGCAGGAGAATGGCGTGAACCCGGAAGGTGGAGCTTGCAGTGAGCCGAGATCGTGCCACTGCACTCCAGCCTGGGCGACAGAGCGAGACTCCGTCTCAAGAAAAAAAAAAAAAAAAAAAAAGTAAAAAATCTATATTTAACACAATATAAATACACAACCATAAAAACTATAAAAATAAATTTATTAAAATTTTGGATAAACTGAGATCTCACATGCGTTCAAACAGAATTGCAGAAAGAGGAAATAAAGGATGGCAGTAGAGGTAGTATTTGCAGAGCCTATAAGTGAGAATTTTCTAGTACTAATGAAAGCTCCTCTTAATCAGGAATCCCAGTGAATCCCAAGTAGAGTAAAAATAACAAATCCACAACTTAATGAATTGGGAAGACCTTAAAGTACACAGAGACAAAATAAATAGTACAGTCAAATAAATAATATTAAGATTAATTTTCAGTACAAAAGTGGAAGCTATATGAGAGAGTATTGTCTTCAGTAAAATAAGATACAATGAATAATACATAAAAATAATCAACACACTATTTTCTAAAATTAGAATAAAAAACATTTTTATACTAATAAAAACAAAATTTTCTACCAACAGATTCTTATCTAAAAGACATACTTCAGAGTAATGGAAAGTGTTTTCTAGTCCAAAGTCTGAAATTCAGGAATATATAATGAACAAAGTTGCAAATGTGTTGAAAAATCTATAAAAATCCTACTTCTGATAATGATACAACAGTAATGTCCACATGTAGGCCAACTAGAAAGAATATAGTAATCTAAGATGGCAGTAAATAATTACCAAGCCCCAGTGCAAATTCAGAAAAGGAGGGAAATATGGACAGGTAAAAGTAGTTGCCTATTAAGGCAAGTTAATATAATATGGATCAAATAAGTTGCCCCTTTCCATTTAGGGACATTTGGCTCCCTCTCTCATCCTTGTTGCCCTCACTTCAAATAAAAATGTGGTTAAGATACTGAAGAACTAAGCAATCCTTTTCAGTTCTAAAAATCAAAAATTGGACAGCAAGACATAACAAGGCATTTGTCCTTTTAAACCCGTCTACATCGAAGTGATCCATCCTAGGAGGCAGTAGTGTAATATTTGCAGAGAGAATGACCCAGCTTCATTTTATCTCAGTTCCAGAATTAGATTAAGTTGATATTTGATTGTGAGTGGCTCTCAGCCACTAAACTAAATCTTAAAAATTCAAAAAAGTAATAAGGCTTTGAGAGATGTAAGAAAGATTCAGAAAATTTAAAATTCCATTCACCAGTAAGATACAAACATCTTAAACTTGTGTGCATCTTTGTAGCATCAAAATATATGAAGTGGAAATTAACTAAACTAAAAAGGGAAATAAATAAATAAGCCATCAAGGAAGATTTTATACATCTTGTTATGTAAAATATGATTAATATAAAAATATTAAATAAATACAATTTATATATAGTCAATATAATTAATCATGTGATTATATATAAAACAATTTACCCAATAGATACTTTTAATGAACATATGGAATATTTGTACAGTTGACAACATACTGGACCATTTGACAATGCTCTTTTAAATTCAAATTATTGACATCATAGATAATTTTTTTAGACACATGCAACAAAACTGGGAATCAATAGTAACAGAATAATTATAAAATCCTTGTATAATTGGAAAGCCAATACTAGAAGCTGGTGATGATGAGAAACAACAAAACTCTCATATACTCTTGTTGTGAAAATAGATTCTCTTTGAAAAAGTTTGCCATCATCCATGAAAGTTGAGGAAATATATAACTTATAGGTATTTTGATATAGGTAGTATGTACCAAATACACACATCCTATAAATATTTATAATTTTAATATATAGTATTTAAATATAGTATACATTTATATACATAGATAATAAACATAAATTAAATTAATATAAAATATAAACAATTATAAAATACATAAAATATAAATAGAAAACAAAATATGAATAAATTGTAAATGGAAATGAATTATATATAAAAACAAAATATATTAAAATAAGAAATGTATACATTATATAAATTTACATATATAAATTAATTTAGCCCATGATTTCTGCTCTTATTTAGCCAACTGAAATGTTTATATATGTATATGAAAAGACAAGAAATATTCATGGCTGTATTACTCATAATTGCTTAAAATTGGAAATGATCTAAATATGCAAGAACAAAGGAATGGATGAATAAATTATGGTGACCTTATTAATAAAATATATAAAATGATGAAAATAAAAAATAATACAGTAGAACGAATCTGACAATAAACAAATCACCAAAAAGCAATAACTAATTATAAAAATTTAAATACAGGTGAAATTAAAGTATATGTCTATTAAAAGTACCAGATGTCATGGGTCATACATGCAATCTCAGCACTATAGAAGGCTGAGATGGGTGGATCACTTGAGGCCAGTAGTTTGAGACCAGATTGGCCAAAATGGTGAAACTCCATTTCTATTAAAAATACAAAAAATAGCGGGGCATGGCAGTGCATACCTGTAGTCCCAACTACTACGGAGGCTGAGGCAGGAGAATCACTTGAACCCGGTAGGCAGAGTTTGCAGTGGGCCCAGATTGTGCCAGTGCACACCAGCCTGGGCAACAGAGTGACATTCTGTCTCAAAATAATAATAAGTTTAGAAAAATAATTTGGTTATAAACTAATTGATATAAATGTCAATGTGATTTCATAAATGGGAGTTTATAATTTGTAGGGGGCAAGAAGGAAGCTACTAGGGTGCTGTATGTCTCTTTTTTGTTGTTTTATCAGTTTTATACAATGATTGTTCTGTTATAATTGAGCTGAACTGATAAGTTTTGTATGCTTTTCTAAGTGTATACTTTATTTTACAGTAAAAGAGTTAAAGCTAAAGATACCAAATTTAAAACATCTCATTGAACTTTGAATAACATTGTAGCTATGTAAAATTATAAAAATAATATTAGTGTCACAGGATCCCTGGGGTGTTGCTTGGCCAGCCAGAAAACTTTGTGGCCAGCATTGTCTCTGCTTGGGTTTTGCTTGTGCCTGCTGGGCTCATTTTGCCTACTCAGCCTGGCAGGCTGCATTCAGCTCATGCTACTGCCCTGAATACCATGCCTGACAAGGGCAAGCCAGGTGTGGAGTGGCGAGGGTGTGTGAGCAAATGTACACAGAGTCTGGTCACTGCTCACAGCCAGGTGCTCTGGCTGTAATGGAAAGGGCAGCTCCAGGCTCTGTCACAGGTGCCAGCTCCGTGTGAAGCTGTGGCTAGACCAGATATACCGCAAGTGGCTTCCACCGAGGGCACTAGCATTTGGACAAGGGGAACGTGGTGACGCCCAAGAGCTTGGACACCAGGAACTGCAAAGCTTCAAAGAGGGTATTACAGTGTGTCATAGGCCTGGTTCTGGGAGCCCCTAGGTCTGCACTCCCAGAAGGGCTGCAGCTCTTCCCTCCTTCTTGACATCCACAATGTGGTGAGCAGAGGGTGTGTTTCCACCTTGTTTATGTTACAGCTCTTTCAGTCCCACCATTCAGCATGTGCCAAGTTCTTGTCCCGCATCCAGTAAGAATGAAGTACACGGACCAACGGAGGGTTAGCAAGGTGGAAAGGAACTTCATTGAGAGACAGAATAGCTCTGAGAAGACCTGAAGTGGGTAGCTCCTTTCCGTAGGCAGGTCATACAGGCATGTGTCCAGCTCTTAGTGAAGAGGAGACCTGTGGTGGGTAGCTCCTTTCCACCACCAGGTCCTCCAGAAGAGTCAAGGAGACCCGAAGTGGGTAGCTCCCTCCCACAGCGGGGCATGAGTTTGTGTGAGTTTGGCTAAGTCTGGGATTTTTATGGGCTGGGATGGGAGGAAGTGCGTGCTGACTGGTCTGTGGGCAGGCCGAATAAAGCACAGTAAGTCCTCATTCTGGGCCACAGACTCCACCCGAAACTGGCAGCCCGCCCCCAGGCTTAAGGCTGTCTCTGCCTTGAAGGTGGGGTTTCACTAGAGATTGCCCCTTTCTGCCCAAGAACCTGTCTGCCTCCTGCCATCAACATGCCATCCATAGCACCCAGGCTGTTCATGCCAAAGGGCACCTGTAGGCCAGTGCAAAGCCGCCCTGGGTCCCTGTGGCCTCCCTTGTGTGCTAGTCAGTGCCCAAAGTCCAGAGGGGGATGAGGCAGCAGGGGGCTGGTGTGTCAGCACAACCCTGAGCTCATGCATACCCAGTCAGGTTGCAACAGTTCCCGGGCTCGGCCACAACTTTGCTTTGTGTCACAGGCACAAATCAGAGCAGGCACCAGGAGCAAGGGAGGCCAGGGAGCAGGCACTTACAAACCCGCGGGGGCAGGGTGTCTTACTGGACCTCCGAGAGAACAGGGATGTCCGGGTCTGAAGTTGCTGCTGGGCGGCTGCAGCCTGTGCACAGCAGTGCAGGACTCCCACCCTGCTAACTCAGTAGCCGGCAGGGCTCCTGCCTGTTCTCAGCCCCCAGTGGCTCTGAGGAGTGCGCCATCTTGGCCACGCCTATCCCACTACAGCCGACATCTTCACAGCAGCCTCTCCAGACAGGCCGCCGCTGCCACCACTGGAAGGTAAAATCTTTAATAGGTACAGTGTTAACTATTTGTTGAGAGGTGTCAACACGTTTGTATTATTGGTAAGGTTATTAACTCCAGACTTTTGACACCAAGTCAGGATGGCAACATAATTGTGATAATCACAAAAAGAAAGAAATAGTATAATTTCCAAAATAGAATAGAATGAGATTATATATTCAATCAATCTAAAACAAAGCATAGAAAATAAAAATAGAAAAAAGGAGTAAAATAAACACAAAATAAGGTGAAAGAAAAAAGTTATGAGTAATAAGGATTAATTTAAATTTGGTAATTATTTCAATTAAAAGAGCTTTAAAAATGGATTCTAAAAATATTGATATGTTATTTACAAAGATATGTGTTAAACAAAATATACACAAAAGTTAAAAATAAGAGAAAGACAAGGCAAAAGTTAATCAAAAAATTGATATGACTATATTAATAATTAAGATATTAAAGCAATTTTAAGAAAAGATGATTCCTAGATATACAGAGGGTCTTTTGACCTCTTGAAAGATTTTCTAATATTGAATCATACTTGTATTGCTGGAATTTTTTTCCCCTTCTTTTCACAGGTGTTGAACTTGGGATTTTAAAATATTTTTTCAGATAAACATGAAGCCTAACTCATAAAAATCCTGTTTGTACTTTAACATGATTCAATCATAATATAACAACTCTTACAGAGATAAATTTACAGGACACAGAAGTAGATAGGAAGCCAATCATGGATAAAATTGTTCTAAGTTATCTATTCTTCAATAACAAATGAACCACATTTCAATAGGAGGGCAAATAAGATTAAACCAATTATTGGAAGTGACAAGTTTTTGGAAGATCATGTAGGAACCAAAATACTATTGTTTTACTTGTAAACGAACTTTAGACTATCCTCTATATAATGGAGATTATTTAAGGATTTTAGTTGCAAAGACACATGTTCAGATTTCTGTTTTTATTAGAAAATTCAGAAAGCCTTCTTAGGTGCTAAGACTGGGAAAAGAAAAACCTATGAGGAATATACAGCAATAATCAAGTGACAGGTAACAGACTAAACAAACTTAGTATTCCTTAAGTTTTACATAAGGAGATGGAATTGCAAGATATAAAGAAAACAGAACCACTGAAACTCAGTCATGTATTTATGGGAAGAATGAGTAAAGAGGGAAATAACAGTTTTTAGGTTTCTGACATGGCTGAGTGAACAGATGGTAGTACCATGTGTTCTGATACAGGAGAAAAAAATAGATATTTTTATACATATTAAATTTGAGGATTTCCCAGGAAAACCCAGAAAGAGATGCAATCAGCCAGCTATGAGAACCGGATGCTTGAAGAAATGCAGGGAGAACAATTTTACTGTCATGAAAATGTAGATAGATTTTTTTTTAAGAACACATTTGATAATCCAGTGAATATATACAGTAAGATTACCAGAGATGAGCATTTTTGTGAACATAATTGGGCAAATATAAGGCAGCTTGCCAAAAACGCCGAGAAAGAACTTTACAAACATGAAAGGAAAATCATAACAGAGAAAAAAAATGAAGGTCAAAGGGAAAGATAACTCTGTGGAGGGAAGAGTCACTGATTTGAAATACTGTGATGTAATAAGTGAACAACTGAAAAGATCATTAGTCCCTATTTTACTTTTTTTTCTACCATATTGTTGACAATTGTCACAGAAGATTCAAATGAGTTGGAGGCAAAATGTGCATTTTGCTGTATTGAGATGAATATTTAAAGTCAGAAGTTAGAGACTGTAAATGTACATGATAATTTTTCAAAAACATTTTAAATATACTAAGAGAAAATTATTTTCTCTGTGAATAAATAATTGGATGAATGAAAAATGAAAATTTTTATGGTCATTAGACAATATCTTGTAAATTCACAATGAAAATTGTCATATTTGATTTCTTAGAAATCTTACAATGAAAAATTCTGTTTCAATTTTTCTGATCCAAACACTCTTCAAATTATTTAATCTTATAATATTTTCATGAAATTTTTGTAGAAGTACCATTCTCCTGGGAAATATTAGCCTTCATATCATTTTCATGGTAGTAGCAGCTCAGCAATGAAGGATGAAAGAAATAAAGTATGTAATAGTGGTTGTTAGGTTGCTGTATGGTTCTTTTTTTTTTACGTTGTTTTATAATGGGAGAAATTTTAGCATGTCAGTAATCTGTGGGGGAAATATACATATATATTGGCAGGTATAGGTTGAAAATTTAGGAATGAAATTACCTGGTAATGCAAATTCCAGAGACCAGACTGGCTGAAGAATAGGGATAGGGCAGCTCAGTGCAAAGTGAGGCATTTGAATTTTAGGTACTTAACAAAAAAAATGATGGGAGACAAATTTTGGAAAATACTGAGAATTACACCATATGCTGCAAAGGCACAAACTCAAATTTATCTTTGTCTAGGAGTCAGAGTAACAACTGACAAGTTTCTTTATACATAACCCTGAGAAGAGAGAACATTAGACCACAAACAAAATAATTTAGTTACTTGTCACATGAGTGAAAAGGCCAAGCAATTAGTTTAATACCAAATACGAATTGCTTGTCTCATTCCTATCCTACTGAAATGTTTCTTACCAATTAGAGAAGCAGTCTCTACCTCATTCCTTGGAAATGTCTCTTCCAGAAGTTTTGAATTGGCAAGTTCTCTTTTCAAAGTTTTCTACCCTGCTTCTCTAGCTCACCTCTTCATCCAGCTCTCCTCTTGGTGATTTATTCAGAAGCCTCGAAACTAACTTCTGTGTACTGAACCTGAGCTACCTGCATGTGTATGTACGTATCTGTATGTGTTTGAATTCTTAAAGTGAAAAAAACCCTTAAATATTAAAATTAAAAACAGCTACTTGAATTTCATTTTGGAAAACACTCATGTAGCATTTATTTGATGAAGGTCCTTTTTATTTTGCAGTCACATCTCAGTTATGTGTCAGAAAACCTGGACAGTCTTAAAATTTCAAACTGCCTATCTTTGGCCACTCATTTGCATCTTTAGGTTCCTGACAACATTTGCTTAAAGGGGTACTAAGCTGAATTTTAAGGAAAATTACCATGTCATAAAAAAGCCTTGGAACAATTATGAAGAAAGAGTTAGATTGGCATCAAAGAATGGGTAATAGTACAAATATTAGGTGCTATTGTAATTAAGAGGGGAGAAGAAAATATCATTCTGGATTTTACAATCTTGACAGTTTCCATCAAAGCATAGGAATATTGAATTGTTATAAAGATGACCTGGACAATGATGTCTAGTTTCTGTTCTATACAGAAAACATTTTCATAGAATTCATTCTAGATACAAATCTTTATGAGGTCATGATTATCCCAGAGCTCTAAAGTGAAAGTAGAGATATGTACTCAGATGGCAGGAAGAGAGAAGAGAAAAGAGTGGAAAAGCAAAATCCTATGCGAAAATTTTTTGGGGTGCACTTCCATTTTACTTTATTTTTTTCTCAAGGCCTTCTATTACTTGATATAATATTAAAAATCTTTAAATTCAGCAAAAATACAAAGAACAGGCTATGCAAATTATTGTCTCAGTTTTGAAAGATTGCCGAACCTTCTTTTATAAATACTATGGGAAAATATACAGTTGTGTATTATGGCATACAACACAATGACTTGGACTACATATTTTATCTGGTTCCCTGTTTAAACTTTTAAAAAATTTCTGTATTCTGCTTATCTGACAGTTGATGGGGTCTGATATATTTTTATATCTCCTAAAATTACTTACTCAAATAAGTAACTCCCTCTGCCAAATAACTCTTGGCTCCTACCTGGTATTAGTTCCCAGAAATATTTCAACTCACACAACAATTACAAATTGCAAATCCAGAGTCATCCCAGTCTTCACTTTTGCTCCTCTGTTAATGATAAGACCGTAAGAAATAGACTATTAGCTAACAGAATATCCAGAAATTATTTATTTGTTACGTATGTCCTCCACAACTAGGGATTCAACTTGTGGCTAAAAATATGTTCTCAGAAAATATTTACGAGTTACACATTTTTAAATAATCGAATAAGTGTCTTCTCATGAGTTCTTCACTGCACTCAACTTGGCAATCACCCTCCTCTATATGATCAAAAATATTCTGCAAAAGTAGCTTTAAAGAGTGTTTGGAATTTTGGCCTTGAATTTATTTATTTTTTAATAAATTCTAAATTCACTTCAGCATACATCTAAGCAGGGCAATTTGATATTGACTGTTTTTTTTTTTTTCCAGTGCTTCTCTTCTGGGAATATGTGAGCTATCTGAGTACAAAGAACCTAGATCTTAGTCCTAATGCTACACATTATCATGTTATAGGTACATATAGAACACTTAAAAATGTATAATATTTTGGTATAAATTTATAAGAAAAAATCCTCTAAGATCAAATCCAAAATTATCAAGAAAAAAATTGCATCTTCTCAGAAAAATAACCTCCACAAATTAAAAAAAAAATAAAAAACTTTCAAAAAAGATAACAAGGAAAAGAATGTTGAGCTTTCAGGAGTTTCAAAAATGGGAGCAAATGTGTGATACCTAAGAAGTTTACAGCTATTATTTGGTACAATTGAATTAAAAAATAAATAGAAACATTCATTTTATTAATCTTTCAAATTGAATGTTGCTGTAAGAAAAAATCAAAGGAAAAATAAAACAAGAATTCTGACTACAATTGTATTTAAACACATTGAAATTTTTATACATAAAATTCTGAAAATTCCTATGTAGTTAATTCTGTTTAAAACTATATATATTGACCTCAGTAAAATTAGACATATTGGTGGTAAAATTGTACTTGATAAAATGTGTTACTGATTAAAATCAAATAAGATAACTAAATTTTTTAACTATTAATATCTCCAAATTTGATCAAGCAAAATGCACTTAGCCAGAAAATAAAACTGCAAGACAGAAGTTGTTATAAAATTTGATACAAATTATAAAATTAAATTAATCTAATCCTTATAGTACAATTTATGACAGAAAAAATCAAGTCACATGAAAGTAATTTAAATATTTTATCTTCATATTATGGAAAATTATCAAAACACATTTGTGTTAACTTCAAAAACTGTATCTCAAAATTGACTGTTTATGCACTTATCAAATATTTGCACTCATCAAGATGAATTTTGGAAATCCACAAGATAAAAAGATAAGTGAAAAGTTAATCCAAATAATTGGTTCAAAATGGTAGAATAAAAATTTTTTTTTATTTTAACATCTATCCACAAATACTAAAGAAGTCTGATTTAGCCAAAATTCTTCACATCCATATGTAATTTTAAAAGACCATGATTGTTGTAATTGATAGAGGAAGCGTATTTCTGCATGGCTTTATTTCTAGATGCCTATGAACATTGTAGTTTCATAAGGTTATTGTCAATTAAGTGTTGTAATTCACTTAAGAAAAAAAGGAGAAAAAGGAAATGTGACAATGTCGGAGTTATTCTGTTTTAAGCTGTGAACAGAGAAAAAATTATTTCAAAGTTTTCTAAACTATAGCTAGCATTATTTTAATATTAGACATTGGAATATATATATTATAATTCTACACAGGCCTCTAGGTCATGTTTGTTTTTTAGTGACTCTCATTTGAATGAGAGAGGAACAAAAGCAACTGAACAGAATCTTGAACAGCCATATAGAACAACCTGAGTGCCAGATCCTCTTTTTTGTTGTTGATCTTATAGTATTTATCTCTTATTGTTTCTGTTCCCTGTGGTTCTTATGTATCACCTGCTAACCATTTGGCCTCATATACTGGTCATCAACTCCTGAATATACCATTGCCACTACTGAAAATAAACAAATTGTATAGACTTTCAAATAAATTTACCTTCTATATGTGTTTTTATTTCTGTTAGTAGATTCATTTTTGCCTTGACCTTCATATTTCATTTGACATCTGCTTTCCTGGTTTTCTGTAACATTTTCATTTTAAGATATAGAAATCATAGCAAATCTTTGTCATGGATATTATCATGAATGATTTCAAAATTAGGTATAGATTTTTGACATAGATAAAATGATGCACAGCGGAAGATATGACTGATAGTCAATGGTTATTTTTCTTAACTACAGTCCAAGGTTACTATAATAATTATTTGAAAGAGTAACTATGTACTGAGGGAGGATACACACTTACACCCTGATAACTATGTAAGAGAAAGATATCCATTGCATCACAAATAAAGCAAAGCGTGTTTGTAACAGGGTTTGGAGTGGATCCACATTTTTTGCTCTGCAATGAAAACAGAACCACTGTTTTACTCTTTAAGGCAGTGTATTGAAAGTAGTTAGCAAAACCCCTGTATCATCTACCCCAATCACTGAGAATACTGATGTTTCCCACATATCAAAAAGAGCCTGGAACAAAGATACATAATATATAAATGTTTTTATGGCATTCAGTTTGAAAAGTAATGAAGGGAATGTGAACATACAAGAACAACAAAAACAAAAGGAATAATCTCTCTCTTTTGGTAATATAAAATCTTTGTTTCTTTTTAATCGAAATAATCAAAATACAATCTAGTCCCTAAAGCAGATGTACCAAACCTTGACAATCTCTAGAAGACACCTGGGTGGAATTGAACCTTGATAAATGCATACACACACACACACACACACACTTTTTTTTTAGTGTTGAGTGGATTTATTCATGCATGTATTCAACAGATATATATTGAATGCCCCATATGTGTCATCTGCTGTACTAGGCATGAAAAAATGTTTAGAAATAAATAAAACAGGGTCCCTAGCGAGAGTTAATTCAACATCTAGGAATAAATACACGCATCAACAAATAAATTCTAAAATAATGTAGTATGTGCAGCAATAGAAAAATATATGTATTAACATAAGAACACTATAGAGAGGCATCTAATTTAGGTTGATGGTACTAGGGGAGAAGCAAAAAAGACCTCCTGTAAGTGTTGATAACCAAACTGAACTTTAAATAATTCAATTCATTTTTTCAGAAAATATTTGTTGAGGGTCTACTACATACCAGACACTAGTGCTGGCAATAGATCAAGAAACTAAATATTTTAGTGCATGACTTCCATTTACAATTTACACTCTAGTGGATGAGAATTTAGTGAAGCACACGGCAGGGGTAGGTATAAAGGAAAATCACAAGGTGAATTATGCTGAGTTTAAAACTTGAGAATGGTACAGTGAGAAACTAAGCAGGAGTTGGGGATAGCGGTCATAGTACAGAAAGCCCGTAGCTGATGTTAGTGCTTGGTACTACGAATTGGAAATGAATTTAGTTCTCTCTATATAACTTCTTGCATGTATCTTTGTAAAATATTGATTAGCAAGTGTCATAGTTATATTTTTATTTGTGACAAATCTCTGAGGAATTATATTTAATATGGCAGGCATTATGGGAGAGACAAATGCCGAAGCCAGAAAATTTAGGACATTTCTGCATCTCAGTATTTAATCTCCACAGACGGGCATCGTCATCTTTACACAGGTTCTACAAATGAAGCGAAGTATGAGAATTTTTGGCTAAGAAGACTAGAACTATATTTAATCATGTTATATTGTATTCTCCCAAGATATGGTATTATTTTATAACTGCAGGATTGCAGAAACCTCACTTGGAGGCCTTTTGCAGTGTTTGAAAGATGACAGGATTTTCTATCATGAAGATTTTACTGAACAGTATAGCAGTTTTCTTTTTAATGGCATTATTATGTGACTATTAAGTAAAAAAGAGTAATATAAAAAATTTAGATGCTGATCACTAGGTTAGATCAAATTATATTCTGATGTAGTGTTTAAAATGCACTTCCTTTTCTAAAAGCTTTTAAGTGTTTGAGCTCAGGATCACATTGCCTAATCTTGTCCCTGGATCAACTTTGTCATAGTATGTTTAAAGCAGATCAGGCCATACAGCATCTGTTCCAGAAACCTAAGATGTCTGATTGCCATGGAATTACATTCAGACTGTTTGAAGTGTATCTTTTCATGCAATACAGAAGTCATCCTTCTAAAATGCTACTGTGAGAGGGCAACCATGACTAAGAAACTGTCGAAATAAGCTCTGCCTAAGTGCTTTTTAAGTGCAAATAGTTTGAGAATGAAGTGTCTCATACAGAACAGTACTTCAGAGAGTAGGCACTCAATAAATATTAAACTACAAGAGTCCACACTAAAATAGTTCTTAACAAACAATAAATCAACTTCACTCTCACCAAGATCTACTTCTTGGATACCAAATGTGTATTTGGTGCTATGTACATATATACAAGTCAAGAGATACTTTTTCAGGTTCAAGAAATTTAAGAACAGGCAAAATAAAAAATAAGGCAAACACACATACAACTAGGGATTGGATAACGGACTTTTCACCAAATCGGTGTTACTTCAGGTTTCCCATGGAACATGCTCTGCAATGCAACCTCCGCCTCCTGGGTTCAAGCCATTCTCCTGCCTCAGCCTCCTGAGTAGCTGGGACTACAGGCGCCCGCCACCACAGCCGGCTAATTTTTTGTATTTTTAGTAAAGACGGGGTTTCACCGTGTTACTCAGGAAGGTCTGGTTCTCCTGATCTCGTGATCCACCCGCCTTGGCCTCCCAGAGTGCTGGGACCACAGGCATGAGCCACCGCGCCTGGCCTATATCTAAGTTTTAAAATAATTTAAAACACTTGTGTGAGGAAAATCATCTCAATGGGCTGGTGTGTTGCCCTTACAAACTATTTTTGTCCATGGCTGAGACAATGAATGCACTAAAAATTTTAATTAATTAATATCCATAATGGATGGACTCCAAGAGTGCCCATACCTTCCATCTAACAAACACACTCTGATTCTTCTCTCCCAGATAGACTATGTCATTATCATGTAATTGAATCTTGTCTGGCTTCTACCTCTCTGCCCAAGCCCTTTGGATGGATCCCAAAATCCTTTGCTATAAGTCTCTGTCTCTAAATTCTTCCTGGGTTTCACAGTGTGCAGATAAGGCTGGAGGCTTTCTCCCATCCTTTGCTTAGCCAGCCTCTTGAAATTCTACTTTACTGGGAGGGGAATTTTTATAGAGAGGATATGAATTGATTTGTTAGAAGTAACAAACATTAACTAGGAAAGCAAATAAAGTAGAAAGGATAAAATATTTTAAATGTGGAATCTTTGCAATGTGTAGAGTTTGTTTAAGTATGAGCAGTGAGTATGAGAGGAAATGCCAAAACCAAGCCAGACACAGTGGCATGGCCTGTAGTCCAACTATGAGGGAGTTTGAGGCAAGAGAATTGCTTTGTCCCAGGATTTCAAGGTTGTAGTGCACTATGATTGCATCTGTGAATAGCCATGCACTACAGCCTGGGCAACATAGTGAGACCCTCATTCTGTAGAAGATGAGGAAGAAGAAAGAGGAGGATCAAAGTTACTCTACATCTATAGAAAGATTGCAACATTATTATAGGTTATAAGAGATTTTATTGATACTATAGATAAAAAAATTTGCAAAGAAGTGATTTGTATCTTCTTTAGTTGGAGCTATATATGCCTTCAATGAGTTGAAATATGTGGATATTGATATTGTCAGGAAAAACCTATAATGTGACTTAATGGTAGACTTTGTTATTCTTTTTAACTCTGATTTTTAAGTGAAGGCAGGCAAACATTCTAATTACATTTAGTAATTGTTTCTTTGAGTTTTCACAATGTTAAAAATGCAACATCCACATAAATATAAATATCAAAAATAGTGTTTTATTCATACATTTTTATCTCAAAATTATGCTGGCAGTGAAGATGTCATTCGTAACTATAGATCAGTCTTCTTTGGGGGGTTTATATCAGATCTTCCTTGGGTAATTTTAATATTTTTTATTTCTTTTAAAACATGTCATGGGTATATAGTGTATATATTTATAGGGCACATGTGATATTCTGATACAGGCATACACTGTGTAATAATCACATCAGGATAAATGGGTTATCCATCATCTGAAGCATTTATCATTTCTTTGTGTTACAAACAATCCAATTATACTCTTTTAGTTATTTTTAAATGCATAATAAATTATTGTTGAATATAATCATGCATTGGGCTGTAAAATACTAGCTCTTATTCATTTTAACTATATTTTTGTACCCATTAACCACTTCATCCACTCCCCAAAACACTCCTCACTCTGGTAACCATCATTCTGTTTGCTCTCTCCATTAGTTCAATTGTTTTACTTTTTAGCTGCTACAAATTGTGAAAATAAGCAAAATTAATCTCTTTGCCTGGTTCATTTTACTTGATATAATGTCCTCTAGTTCCATTCTAGTTCCATTCATGTTGTCATAAATGACAAGATGGCATTCTTTTTATGGCTGAATAGTACTCCATTGTGTATATGTACAACATTTTCTTACCCATTTGTCTGTTGATAGATAATTAGTTTCCTTCCAAATATTGGTCATTGTGAATAGTGCTTCAGTGAGGATGGGAGTGCAGATACCACGTCAATATACTGAGTTCCTTTCTTTTGAGTAAATACCTAGAAGTGGAATTGTTGGATCATACGGTAGTTCAATTTTGAGTTTTGTCTGGAATGTCTGTACTGTTCTCCATAATGGTTGCACTAACTTACTTTCCCAATGCACTTCCTTTTCTAAATTTACATTCCAAATACAGCAATTCCAAATCCTCAGGAGCATTCATTATTGCCTGCCTTTTGGATAAAAGTCATTTTAACTGAAATGAAATATTTCATTGTAGTTTTTATTTGCATTTCTCTGATGACCAATGAGCACCCTGTTACATGCCTGTTTACAATTTGTATGTCTTCTTTTTAGAAATATCTATTCAGATCTTTTGCCCATTTTTGAACAGATTATTACATTTTTTCCTACTGAGTTTTTTGAGCTACTCTTGTATTCTCCATATTAATCCCATGTCATATAGATAGTCTGAAATATTTTTTCCTATTCTGTGGGTTGTCTCTTCACTTTGCTGCTTGTTTCCTCTGCTGTGCAGAAGCTTTTTAACTTGATGGGATACCATTTGTTCATTTTTGCTTTGATTGTCTGTGATGGTTCATGAAAGATTTGCCCAGACCAATGTCCGCAAGAGTTTCTCCAATGTTTTCTTTTAGTAATTCCATAGTTTGAGGTTTTATATAAGTCTTTGATCCATTTTTATTTGATTTTTATATATGATAATAGTGGTCTAGTTTCATTATTCTGCATATAGATATACATTTTTCCCAGCATTGTTTAGAAATGAACTGTCTTTTCCACAATGTATGCCCTTGGAAACTTTGTTGAAAAGCAGTTGGCTAAAAATGTGTGGATTTATTTCTGGGTTCTCTATTCTGTTCCATTTGTCTATGTGTCTGTTTTAAGCCAGTACCCTGTTATTTTGGTTACAATAGCTGTGTAGTGTAATTTGAAGTCAGGTAATGTGATTCTCCAACTTTGTTATTTTACTTAGGATACATTGGCTCTTCTGGGTCTGTTGTGGTTCCTTATAAATCTTAGGATTGTTTTATCTATTTATGTGAAGAATGTCATTTGCATTTTGATAGGGATTACATTGAATCTGTAGATTGCTTTGGGTAGGGTGGACATTTTAACAATATTTATTCTTCCAATCCATGAACATGGAATATCTTTCCATTTATTTGTATTCTCTTCATTTTGTTCATCCAGCGTTTCATAATTTCATTATACACATCTTTCACTGGTTTAGTTTATGCCTAGGTATTTTATTTTATTTGTAGGTATTGTAAATGATATTACTTTGTTGTTTCTTTTTCAGACTGTTTGGTATTGACATATAGAAATGCTACTGGTTTTTGTTGGTTGATACTGTATCCTCAAACTTTACTGAATTTACGTTATCTATTCAAATAGTGTTTTGATAGAGTCCTTAGGTTTTTCAAAATATAATATCATACCATTGCAAACAATGATAATTTGACTTCTTCCTTTGCAATTTGGATGCCATTTATTTATTTTGTCTTGTCTGATTGCTTTAGTTAAATCTTCCAGTACTATGTTGAATAATAGTGATGAAAGTGGGCATCTTTGTCATTTTCCAGATCTTTGAGGAAAGGCTTTCAATTTATCCTCATTCAGTGTGATACCAGCTGTGAGCCTGTCATATGTAGTTGTTATTGTGTTGAGGCATGTTCCTTGTATACCCAGTTTTTTAGGGGTTTTATCCTGAAGGGATGTTGAATTTTATCAAATGATTTTTCAACATCAGTGGAAATTATCTTATAGTTTTTATTCTGCACTCTGTTGATCTGATGTATCACATTCCTGGATTTGCCTATGTTGAGTCATCTTTGGATCCTTGGGATAAATCCCACTTAGTCATGATTAATGATCTTTTTAATGTGTTGTTGAATTCAATTTGCTGGTATTTTGTTGAGAATTTTTGCATCAATATTCATTAGGGATATTGTCCTGTAGTTTTCTCTTCTTTTCTTTGTCTGGTTTTGGTATCATGATAGTACTGGCCTTGTAGAATGAGTTTGGAAGGATTTCCTCTTCTTCTATTTTTTGGGAATAGTTTGAGTAAGATTGGTATTGGTTCTTCTTTACATGTTGGATAAACTTCAGCAGTGAAGCCATAGAGGTCCTAGCTTTTCTCTGCTTGAAGACTTTTATTATGGCATTGCTCTAATTACTTATTGGTCTATTCAGGTGGTTTTGTTTTGTTTTGTTTTGTTTTGTTTTGTTTTTGAGATGGAGTCTTGCTCTGTCACCAGGCTGGAGTGCAGTGGCACGATTTCAGCTCACTGCAACCTCTACCTCCAGGGTTCAAACAATTCTGCCTCAGCCTCCTGAGTAGCTGGGATTACAGGCATGCACCACGACATCCAGTTAATTTTTGTATTTTTAGTACAGATGGGGTTTCGCCATGTTGGCCAGGCTGGTCTCAAACTCCTGACCTCAGGTAATCTGCCAACTCAGCCTCCCAAAGTGCTAGGACTACAGGTGTGAGCCACCGTGCCTGGCCCTATTCAGGTTTTGAAGCTCTTCATAGCTCAATCTTCGTAAATTGTTTCTGTATATCTAGGAATGTATCTATTTCTTCCAGATTTTCTAATTTATTGGCACATATTTGCTCATAGTATCTTCTAATGGTCCTTTGAATTACTGTGGTGTCAGTTGCAATGTCTCCTTTTCCATCTCTGATTGTATTGATTTAGATCTTCTGTCTTTCTTTCTTGGTTAGTCTGGCTAAAGATAGTTGATTTTGTTTATTTTTCAAAAAACCAAATTTTCATTTATATATATATATATATATATATATATATATATATATATATATTGTCTAGTTATTTAAAATGCATCATTCTGTTGTTTATTTGAAGTTTCTCTATTTTTTTGATATAGGTAATTATTGCTATAAACTTTCCTCTTCGTTTTGCTTTTCCTGTATCCAATAGTTTTTCATATGTTGTGATTCCACTTTTATTTGTTTCAATAAATTTTTCAAGTTTCTTTTTAATTTCTTTATTGACCAACTGGTCATTTGGAAGTATATTATTTAATATCCTTGTGTATAGTTTCCAAAGTTTCTCTTGTTATTGATTTCTAGTTTTATCATTTGTGTTCAGAGAAGATACTTAATATAATTTCATTTTTTTTGATTTTTTTAAACTTGTTTTGTGGCTTAACATATGGAATATCCTTGAGAATGATTCATGAACTGAGGTGAAGAATGTTTATTCTGCAACCATTGGATGAAATGTTCTTTAAGTATTAGGGCCCTTTGTTCTACAGTGCAGATTAAGTCTGTTGTTTCTCTGTTGATTTTCTGTTTAGATGATCTGTCCAATGCTGCAAGTAGGATGCTCAGGTCTCCTACTATTATTGTATTGGGGTCTCTCTCTTTCACTCTATTAATTTTGCTTTGTAAGTCTGGGTGCTCTAGTATTGGGTACATAAATATTTAAAGTTATCATATTCTCTTGCTGAATTGATTATTTTATCATTATATAATGACTATATGTGTCTCTTTTTATAGGTTTTGCCTTGAAATCTATTTTGTCTGACACAAGTATAGCTATTTCTACTCTTTAATTGTTTCTAATTGCATGAAATACCTTTTTTCCATCCCTTTATTTTCAGTCTGTTTGCCTTTATGGGTAAAATCTGTTTCCTGCAGGCAATATACATCATTAAGTCTTTTTTAAAAATCTATTCAGCGAGTTTTTTTTTTTTTTGATTGAAAAGTTTCTTCCATTTACATTCCATGTTGTTATTGATGAGTAAGGACCTACTCCTGATATTTTGTTATTTGTTTTCTGGTTGTTTTGGCCTTCTCTTTCTTCTCTCCTTCCTATCTTCCTTTTTGTGAAGGTAGTTTTCATTGATGGTGCATTTTAATTTCTGGCTTTTTATTTTTTGTGTATGCATTATAGATTTTTTTTTGATTTGAGGTTACCATGAGGTTTGCAAATATATATTATATTAACCATTATTTTAAACTGATGACAACTTAATACTAATTGCAAAAACAAACACAAGCAAAGAGATAATAAAAACTCTTTAACTTCATTCCCTCACATTTTAACTTGTTTTTTCTGTTTAAATATTTTCATACTGTCTTTGTCTTGAAGATTATTGTAGTTATTATTTTATAGCTTCGTCTTTTAGTCTTTCTACTCAAGATATGAGTAGTTTGCACACCATAATTGCAGTGTTATCATAGTGTATGTTTGTCTGTGCACTTACTATTTCCAGTGAGTATTGTATCTTCAGATGATTTCTTATTACTCATTATTGTCCTTTTATTCCAGATTGAAAAACTCCCATTAGCATTTCTCGTAGGACAGATCTGGTGTTGATAAAATCCTTTAGATTTTGTTTGTCTGGAAAAGTCTTCTTCATGTTTGTTGGATATTTTCACCGGATATACTAATCTAGGGTAAAAGATTTTTTCCTTTAACATTTTAAATATGCCATGCCACTCTTTCCTAGCCTATAAGGTTTCCACTGAGAAGTCTGCTATCAGACATATTGGAGATGCTTTGTATGTTACTTGTTTATTTCCTCTTGCTGCTTTAGGACCCTTTCTTTATCCTTGTGTTTTGGGAGTTTGATTATTAAATACCTGGAGGTAGTCTTACTTGGGTTAAATCTGCTTCATGTTCTACAACCTTCTTGTACTTGAATAGTGATATATTTCTCTAGGTTGTGAAAGTTTTCTGTTTTTATCCATTTGAATAAACTTTCTACCTCTATCTCTATATCTACCTCCTCTTTAAGGCTATTTCCTAAATTATGCAGACATGCTTCATTCTTTTTTGTTCTTTTTTCTTTTGTCTCCTCTGACTGTGTATTTTCAAATAGCCTTTCCTCAAGCTAAATTATTCTTTCTTCTCCTTGATCTTGAGATATTCTGATGCGTTCTTCAGTATGTCAGTTAAATTTTTCATCTTCAGAATTTCTGCTTGATTTTAACAATTATTTTGATCTCTTTGTTAAGTTCATCTGATAAGATTCTTAATTCCTTCACTGTGTTATCAGGAATTTTATTGAGCTTCCTTGAAACAGTTATTTTGAATTATCTGTCTGAAAGTTCACATATCTCTGTCACTCTGTGATTGGTCAGCGATGCCTTATTTAGTTTGGTGAGATTATGTCTTTCTGGATATTCTTGATGCTTGTGGGTGTCCATCAATGTCTGGGCATTGAAGAGTTAGGTATTTATTGTAGTCTTCACAGTCTGGGTTTGTTTATACCTGTCCTTCTTGAGAAGGCTTTCCAGGTATTCAACGGGAATTGAGTATTGTGATGTAAGTCTCGTCACTGCAGCCGTATCACCAACAAGGGGCACCCCAAGACCAGTAACATTTTGACTTCTACAGACTTGTAGAGGTACTGCCTTGGTGGTCTTGAGTAAGATCTGGGAGAATTCCCTGGATTAGCACTTACAGACTCTTGTTCTTGTCCCCTAATTTCCTCACAAGCAAACAGAGACTCTCTTTTTATGCTGAGCTTCCTAGAGTTGACAGAAGGGTGACACAAGCATCCCAATGACCACTAGCACTGGTACTATTCTGGGTCAGACCAGAAGCCAGCACAGCACTGGGTTTCACTCAAGGCCCACTGCCAATATTTGCTCACAAATCAAGCACTGTTCACTCAGCAGTTGAATCCAGCCAGAATTGCGTCCTTCCCTTAATAGCGGTGAGCTCCCCCTTGGCTCAGGGCAGGTCTAAAAATGCCACCTGAGAGCTAGGGAATGTAATTGGGAACCAGAGGAATCTACTTAGTTCTGTATTCTACGGAAGCTGCACTGGCACCCAAACAACAAGACAAATTTCTTCTCTCTCTTCTTTCTCCTTTCCTGATGCAGAATGAGTCTCCTCCTGCCCCAAGCCTACAGTGAGAGGTATCTGGAAACTGCTGATGTTTATTCAAGGCCAAAGGGCTCTTCGCTTAGCTTGTAGTAAATGTTGCCAGGACTGGGTCTCTTTCTTCAGGATAGTAGGCTCCCCACTGTTCCAGGGAAGATCAAGAAATGTCATCCAGAAGCCAACGTCAAGAATCAGGGATCTTAAGATCCCGCATGGTGGGGAAGGGTTGTTTTCAGCAATTGGACACTGTTTTTTTTTTCTTTTCTTTTTTTTCCCCCTGTTTCCTTGATATAATGTTAAAGCCAGGTACTTTGATCACTCATCTGATTTTTGGTTCTTACAAAGGTGTTTTCTTGTATGAAGAGTTGTTCAATTTGGTGTTCCTGCATTGAGGGGGTAAGTGTGGGAGGAGAATGATCACTGAGGATTCTATTTGGTCCTCTAACTAAAGGCAGTATTTCTCTTGTAGAATTAGAGATTTTCTCCTGTTAAGGCTTTGGTTCCTCTCAGTTCACACATTTTCGTTTCATGAAAATGATGATATAAAGTATGTAATTTTAGTCCATTATTTAAAATTACAAGAAGTTTAAAAAATAATATTCTTTTACTTTACTTTCTCTTCAAATGTAAAAATGAATGCTTAAGTGACATGTAGTAACAAAGAACGTCTAGATATCGATTTCTAAATGCTGTTCAGCAATAAAAGCAATCAAGAATCTCTGAAAAAGTGTTTGAGCCTAAGACTGAGATAGAGATAACACAAAATGAATCTATAGTATAGTGTAGTGCCAGGAAGTATAAAAGTGTAAAAAAGAAGAAGGAGGAGGAAAACAATGACAAAAAAGAGAAGTACAAGACGGCATGTTAAAAAGATGTAAGAGCAAATGTAAAAGACTTAGCAATTACCAAAAAGGTAGCAATTTCAGCAACAAAATAAATAACTACATTATTAAATTATATAGCCTGAAAATAAAGTGAATACCCTTGGATTTAGAATGATAAAAATAAGTAATTGCTATGCTGATTACCCTGATGTGGTCATTACACATTGTATACAGAAAGAAACATCACATCATAACCTATAAATATGTACACATATTATGTGTCAATTAAAAATAATCTAAATGTTTTAATTAATTACATGGAGGAGAATATACTATTCTTCCTTACTTAAACATTTTACTTAATAAATATAGAAGGATAAAAAAATATAAATCACCACTAAGCAAACAACATAATAATTTCTGCATCATATATTAGCATTTTAAAATTACTGAGCCAAAAAAATTAGTGATAAATATATTTATCTAGTGTTAGGGTTCTTCTCCCAAAGTATTAACTAATTATAAAAGGAAAAAAATACAATTACAGTAAAAAAATCTGGCAAACACCATCTGAACCCAGTGTTTAAGCCATCACCAGTAATAAGATATATCAGCATTATGTAGTTTCTGATATGATGCACTTAGAATGGCATATCATGTTTATGGTATTATTTTCCACAAACCCATGATCTCAAGTGAATCACGAGAAAACATCAAATTCAAATAAAGGGGTGCATCACAAAACATTTATTGAAACCTACTCCACATAATCACCATCTCCATGTACATAAGCAAGTCATTTTGTGGAATTGTAAACAATAATTCAAGAGATCTTTGAAATATTTCTCCTGAAAATTATTCACCTGACCAATTCAGGAAGAAATCAGAGAAATGGGACTGAGTTGTGGATGAATGTTACTAAAACAAAATATATTACCTAGATCAGGCTGTGTTAATCTGGTCTCACACTGCTACAAAGAACTACCTGAGACTAGGTAATTTATAAAGAAAAGAAGTTTACTTGACTCACAGTTACAGAGAGAGAGAAGGAGAAAGTGCTACACACTTTTAAGCCATCAGATCTTGTGAGAACTCCGTCACTATCACAAGAACAGCATGGAAGAAATCCACCTTCATGATCCAATCACCTCCCATTAGGTCCCTCCTTCAACATTAGGAATTACAATTTGAGATGAGATTTGGGTGAGGACACAGAGCCAAACCATATTACAGGCTCACAATCCAGGAGAAACTAAAATAAGAAGTATACTCTTGCCAGGGTTTGTTTGTTTCCCTGAACCATGTAGAGGTGAATTCGGATAAATCTCCTATGGGCGTAGGATTATCATGTTTTCTATTTAATTTTGTTTTACTAGCTCTCACACATGTAAGTACAGTTTCTTCTACAGATATAATTCACATTTATCACAGTTTATTCTAAGTACCAAGCTCCAGTTTTGAAACTTGAGAAAATGCCATGAGTTTTTACTTGATTAAAACCAAGAAACTTGTAGAAGCATTTTAAATTTAATTAATATATTTATTATAATCTGTCTTACAAAGTTTTGACTAAAATTTTCTTCTCAGTGTTATTGTTCAAATTTAAGCATTAAGATATTCTAGCTGTTTGTTTCTTTGTTGTGCAGCTTTGTAAAATATCGTTGACAGATTTTTATTGAATTGTCTATAATTTTGTTGCTGAGTTATCTTTTCCTTTTTTAAAAATAAAAAACCAGTTATTTGAGAGTCTTTTGCTCTGTTGTAAGTTTCTCCATAAACATCTTCCTTTACACATTTTATTCATTTAAATTCTAAATTTTTTAAAATTGATCTATTAACATAAATGGAAATGTTCCTACGGCTAGCATAATCACATATAACCAGCTTTATTATAACATTGTCAAAAATACTATTTGAAATGCTATTTTATATAACTATCATAATTTTCAGAGTTACATTCTTGTTCCTCGTGCTAGTCTCTGCTTTATTCCATGTTTGTGTGGGTCCTTCACTGATTAAACAATCGATGTCCAAAGCTTTTCTTATCTGCCCTTTTCCCCTGTTCTTAAACTTGGTCTCATTTGTTCAGAACCAGTTTTTACTGGTGCTGGAAGCCATTATGTTTCTTATCCCCAAATCAAGTGATATCTAGCCAGTTTCTTACCTGGGCCTAAGAGCCTCAACACTGCTTCTGTATTGTGCTACCAGTAAGAGCCATGGGCTGGCCCTGTGGTATCAGGTAATGAGGTTTTCTGATATGTCAAAGCTTTTGACTAATTATGGTAAAAAAAAAAAACCTCCAAAAATTTGACTAATATTATTGTCTACTTCTGTTCCCTAAAATAGGGGTCTCCAATTCCTGGCCATGGCCTGTTAGGGACCAGCCACACAGCAGAAGGTGATCCCTGAATGAAACAGCATCACCACCTGAGCTCAGCCTCCTGTCAGTTCAGTGGCAGCATTAGATTCTCATAGGAGGGTGAACCCTATTGTGAACTGTACATGCAAGGTTGCTTGCCCATTCCTTATGAAACTCTAATTAATGCCTGTTGATCTAAGGTGGAATATTTTCATCCTGAAACCATCTCCCCACCCCTTCCTGTTGCCAAAAGGAATGGGGACTACTACCACAGAACCTTTCTAGGATGAGAGACATATCTTGAAAACTTGCTGTTTGTTTTAGGATCATCAGGTTTTCTTTTTGCTTTTCTCGTATCCTCTTATGAGCAGATAGTGCTATTTCTTATTTCCAAACCATTTAAAAAAATTCAATTCCTCATACTTTATTTACTCAGATTAGAAAAGTGAGTTCAATGACACTTTGAACATATTTCAAAATGATGTTTTAAATGGAGATTTCTAAATCAAATTTACTTTCTATAGATTACTTGATTCACAGAGGCTCATGTTAGTCATGAATATAAAGGGTCCAGCTGTCATTGAACTAATAGGCATAAATCATCAGGAAAAATGAGGCAGAATACAAGAAGTAAAAGAAGAAGAAGGAGAATAGGAAAGGAGAGGAAAGGAAAACAATTGATAATTTCTAATTCACTCAGAACTTTTTTATACCTAAGAGGAGTAGATATTTTATAATTAATATGGATTTAGCACAGATATTAACCATTGTCTTTAGTACTTTAAAAATATAGTTAGAAGCTATGATCCTGATTGGTGCTTTTAATTGGCAGTGTCATTTTCACAGCTGCGTTTCAAGTATTAGAACTTGTAAATTTCAGAACTTCACAGTTTATGACTTATTCTACTTGCAAGCAGTCAGAAGCTGTTCACAGTCAACATGATTAAAAACGTAGGAAATGTAATACTCAAATATTGCAGGCTTGTATTTTATAATTTTAAATATCTCTCTTATATCTCATATAAATTTGTCTTCAATTAGCTTGTAGTTTATCTTGATTCATTCTTTCTGTGAAATGCCATTTCTGATCTTGTTCTTGTTCTCAGACTAAAAGGTCTTTGCTCATCCAGTCATTTCTTATTTCATTTGTTTTACTGGGATTGTTGAAATGACAAGTGCTAGCCAACTTCTATAAAATTGATTGATAGGAAAACTATGAAGATGACTTGAACCAACACACTAAAAACAACTCACTAAAATAACTCTAGTGGCAGAAATCCTTAGTAACGTCCTCTAAAAATTTGTTTACTTTAAGAGATGAGGTTTAACTTGGATTTTTTAAGAAAGTCGAGCTGAATTTATAAGACTGACACAAAGGTTTTCGGCTTTATTTATGTATTAAAACAAGCTGCATCATTTAATGTGAACTATAGCAATCCAAAAAAAGGCTAAATAATAATAAATAATTATAATCCAAACTCAAATGTTTAGTCAATAAGAAATATCACATATGTGAGTGTAAGTTGAGTGCATCCCAACATAATTCAGGTTATTGTTTGTTTTTCCTCTCTTTAATCCCAGTTACTCAGGAGGCTGAGGCAGGAGAATCACTTGAACCTGGGAGGCGGAGGTTGAGGTGCACTGAGATTGTGCCATTGCACTCCAGCCTGGGCAACAAGAGTGAAACTCCATCTCAGAAAAAATAAATAAATAAATAAATAAATAAAGATTGGGAACAGGATAAGAATGTTCTCTCTTCCACATCAAATCCACTGGATGTTTTGGGCAGGGCTATTAAATAAGAAACATAAAAGTCATCCTGACTAAAAAGGAAGAAATACAACTATTTCTATGTGCAGATAAAATGATTTCCTACAGAGATTTTTTTTTTTTCTGGTGGGCTGGGAGGAGACAGAGTTTCACTCCCATTGCCCAGGCTGGAATGCAGTGGCACAATCATGGCTCACTGCAGCCTCACCTTCCTGGTCCCAGGTAATTCTCTCACCTCAGCCTCCCAAGTAGCTGAGACTACAGACATGCACCACCAGGCCCAGCTAGTATTTTATATTTTTTAAAAAGATGGATTTTGTCGTATTGCCCAGACTGATCTCAAACTCCTGGGCTCAAGAAATCTGCCCATCTCAGTCTCCCAAAGTGCTGAGATTACAGGCATGAGCTACCACACCTGACCACAAATATAGAAATTCTTAGATATATTCAAGTTTATAAATTAGTTCAGCAAATTTACAGGATAAATTTAAATACAAAAAATCAATTGCATTTCTATACAGTAGCATGAATAAATTTAAGAAAAAAAAATTTATTTACCAAAATTCCTGAGTGGAATTGCTAGGTAGTATACTATGCACTTGATTAGCTTTGTAAGAAACTACTCTTTTCCATATAAAATATTAGTAGGTCACTTATTATTATTAAGCACCTGTGATATGCTAGGCTTGCTTCAAGGTACACTTCTAGGAGTTTGTACAAAAGCAATGAACAAAACATACAACATTCCTTTTCTCACATAGCACTCCTTTTCTTGTGGGAAGAAAATAACAAAATAAGCAAATAAAATATGTCAAATCCTTGAAAAATGTTAAGTCAGAAAGCACAATGCAGAAAAAAAAGACAAATAAAGGGAATAAGAAATGCTGGAGGCCAGAACATTTTTTACAGTCGGGTCCAGGAAGACCTTTGGAAGAGGAGACCTGTAGAAACAAAGCTTGTGGCTATTTGAAGGAAGCACATTCTAAATGTTCCTCATCCAATATAAAGTACCTTCCTCAGAAAGCAGCAGAAACCACCTGGCCCACAGTAATTCTAGGAGTTCACAAAATTTTACATTTTAATTTCTTTTAAAATTAGAAGAAAAAATGAGTGTGATAAAAAAGAATATATAGTAAAACATCCATCCTGGGTTATACTCATCTTTTTCCAGTAAAAATCACAAAAATATAATTTTAATTTTTTTTCTGTAAAAAGGGGCTCATGAAGACAAATAATCCTATGCTCATGAAATTGTAATGCATCCCTGATAAGAAGCAGAGTGAATGAGCGAGAGTGAGGTACAGTTAAATTCAATTAGTCATGGCGTTGGTGGAAAAGATCACAGAGGTCTTTAAGGCAATATGAATTACAATTGGGCTGTTATCCGGAGAGAGAGACGAGTCAACTATAGAATTCTAAGCATGACAACATTTTAGAAGAATCATTATTACTGTTCTGTACAGAGTTGATTGAAAGGACAATGGATTGTTGAAGATATTGACAAAATCAAAATGATGTTATTCTCAGCAGGATGGTTCTGGCAGAGACCATGTGAAGTGACTGCACTTACAACTTAGAATCAACAGGATTTGCTAACGGATTGATTCTGCAGCTATTAAAGGGGGTACCAATAGATGTTCTTTATTTAAAAAAAACAAACAACAAAACTGTGATCAACTGCTAGCTCTCTACTCTTAAATTCTCCAGTAAAAGGTGACAGCTTCTTTCTTAAAATATTTATGTTTAGCAGCAACTTCCTTTTCTTCATCCTGACAAATGAATTCGGAAGTATAAAATAAAAGTGTGATAATGGCTGAATAACGATACTGGAAACAGTGTATAAACCTTTGATGTTTTTGTTTCTCCACTCAGGAGTCATTTTTGGGGAATGGAGGTATGTTAAGGCCATTAGCTCCTTAGTTTCCTATAATAGTGTTAAAAGCCATTACAGTGAATATCAGATGTCAAAATTAATGTTTGATGCCAATGATTTTCAAACATATACGATGCCAACATTGCAGAGAGAATGAGAGTTTTGAGAAGGGAAGTGCATGATGGGCATTTTCCAGAGGAAGTATTTGGAAGACAAGTTGGTGATGGGTGAAAAGAAAGGAGTGTCCCCTGGAACTGATGAGCAGACTGCCCAGTAATACCTAAAACTTGTAATGAAGATGGGCTCTGCTCCATTATAATTCATGGCTCACTGTCGGTAAAGAATATAATTTGAGTTGCTTTTATAATAGTGATTCCTTGATCCATCTCATTTTCTTGCTTTTTTTTGTAAGAAATAATAGTATACACTATGTGAGTCAGTTTCACCAGGGAAGGAAATGTCTGGAAAAGAAATACTAACTCCCTAAAATGAAGGTCAAAGTTATAACTATGGCTTCATTAACAGAATGCTTAGCCAACTGTTACTAGACTAGACAATACAAACTAGACTCAGTATTTTTTTTTTGGAGAAGCTAAGAATATAACCAGAATGACACCTAAAGCTAAAAAGTTTGCTTTAATAACATGGCTGTAGATAGTTGTGAGATAGTTGTAGTATATTGGAGTTTTTGTCAAGAGCTTATAAATTTACATTGTTTTCTGCTTAGTAATGTAAATGCAGGGGAAAATTCCTCCAAGGGTTGACACTCTAAAGCCTAACGATATCAATAGGTCATAGGAATTTTATTATCGTAATTTTACCCGTTGGTGATAATAAATGAGGACACTTTACAATATTGAGGCTTGCAGTCTTCTCAATGAGATAGACTCAAACCACTTGCTGCCTTTTAGGCATCATTTTGCTACATGGTGGAGTCCGCTTTAGTTTCTGACTTTTCTGTTGACCTGATTAGCTTAACTCAGTATTTAAATTTTATTCATTTATTCATTACTTGTTCCTGTCAATTTTCCAAAAGGATTTCAGGTGAGCTTAACTGAAATGGCCTTAACAGAACCCTAGGCCTTGCTCCTGTTTTTAATTCACAAATCATTGACACTTCTGTAAAAGATGGCCTTATCAGAGCTCTAGAATTTTTTGTTTTATAAACTGTATTTGTATTATTTATCCTGAAATGTTCTTTGTGCAAATCTACATGTAATTTGATGTTTCACTGGGACTCTTGGAATTACATGTTCTGCATATCAATGTATCTTATTGTTTGAATGTTCTTATCCGCTACCAACAAAGAAGATATTCCTTAAAAATGAAACATTAAAAATGTTTCTGATAAAAGTTATTTAGTAGTTAAAATATTAATTTACCTTATTTAATTGGAAATGGTTTTGAGAAAGAAGAAAAAACAGAGTATCACACCCAAATAACGTCTGAAAAATGTTATTTACTATAATAAGCATATCCCTCTGTGAATTTAGACAGGTGAAGTTGCTTAAACTATATTTGCATTAGTGCAGTGGTTCTCAAGCTTTAACCTATTTTAGAATATCCTACAGGATTCTTGAGATACAGAATGCTGGGATCCAAATTCAAAATTTCTGATTCAATAGATCTGGGTTGATTTGGGGAATCCGGTTTTACAACAAGTTCCCAGGAAGATGATGCTGATTAGTTAGGCACCATATTTAGTGAATCACTCATATAGAGATTATGCCAGTGCTCACAATAATTGCATAGCTTTATGATATCTTTCAAAAAGAAAGGCACCAGCTCTAAATTTTAATTTCAGTCATATCATCATATAATACTATATGCAAGCTCTTTTCAAGGTCAGTCTATTATCAGTGGGCTGAATTTGTTTAACATTTAAAATGTTAAATACAAAACATATTCTAAGACACATACTATACAGAAAGAGAAAAGACTTGTCATTTCTGGTTTTAGTTTGTTTTACTGTGCTTATTCTAACTAATGTAATTCATTTTATGATATAAGCAATACCAGTTAACAGTAGGTAAATTAATATATAATATTAAAATGTTATACAACCAAATATATAACTTCTCTGCACTTCCAAAGGTAATCACTTTAAATTTTGGCATTTAACATTACATAGATTTGTATGTATATGTGTGTTTTTAGATATATTACATTTACATATTATTTTAACCAGACATGCTCTTAGCCCACTGTAACTCTGTTGCCTAGGCTGGAGTCCAGTGGCATGATCTCGGCTCACTGCAACCTCCTCCTGCCAGGTTCAAGCAATTCTCCCGCCTCAGCCTCCTGAGTAGCTGGGACTACAGGTGCACGCCACCATGCCTGGCTAAGTTTTTGTATTTTTAGTAGAAATGGGGTTTCACCATGCTGGCCAGGCTGGTCTCGAATTCCTGGCCTCGTGATCCACCTGCCTCAGTCTCCCAAAGGGCTGGGATTACAGGGGTGTGCCACAGCACCTGGCCCAAAACATATAATTTTTAAATAGTTATATAGTAATTCATCACAGTAATATATGAAAATTATTTCTCTCTCAGATTTTGGAATATTAATATTTATATTATAATTAACATTTTTTAGAGTACTTAATTTTTATTTTTTAAGTTAACACACAGTAATTATAAATACTTATGGGGCACATAGTGATGTTTTGATACATACAATGTATACTGATCAAATCAGGGTAATTAGCATACCCATCAAACATTTACGATTTCTTTGTATCAGAAAAATTCAGAATTCTCTCTTCTGGCCATTTGAAAATACATAATAAAATTTTAACTATAGTCATACTACAGTGCTAAAAAACACTAGAACTGATTCCTTCTTCCAGCTGTAATTCTGTATCCTTTAACCAACAACTCTCTTTCCTCTCACCTATGCTTCCCAGCCCTTGGTAACCACTGTTCTACTCTCTACTTCTATGAGATTAACTTCTACAGCCTACACATATGAGGGAGAACATGTGCTATTTACCTTTCTGTTCCCAGGAAACACTTAACATAGTGTCCTCTGGGCTCAACCATGTTGTCACAAATGACGAGATTTCATTCTTTCTTATGGTCAAATAGTATTCCATTGTGCACATGTACCACGTTTTCTTTATCCATTCATGTGTTGATGTTGGTGGACACTGATTAATTCTAAATCTTGGCTATCTGGAACAGTCTCTTAATTATGTACCTGTTGCTATGCCTGCAAAAATATCTACAAAATGCTGCAGCTCTGTCTAACCTAAATGAGTTAATCAAGACCCTTCTGCAGCCTGTAAAACTTTCTGTGAATCAAAATATGTTTTCATAGTGTGATCATGGATTATATATGAGGGTTTAAATCTCCTTCTAGTAAGAGTCTCTAAGATTTCCATCCATGCATAGCCATGTCAATTTCTGAGTAATATAACAGTATTGTATTTCTACTAGTCATTAAACACTTAGTACAGTTCTACTAACTTGCTCTATCACAACCTGGATACCATGTGTCTTAGGAAAAATACACTCCCACTTATTTTTTTTTTCTTCATAGTACTTTCATTGAAGGACAGATAAAGTGCATATTACCATAAAGCCAGGGATTTTTGACAACAATCATGTGAGGATCATGTCAGAAACAACTAATTTAGCAATACTTCTGGCATATGGCGTGTAGTTAGCCAGATGATTTTACACTCATGAGGAATGAGAATTTATATGTACTTACAATTGGATTGTTTTTGCTTTTTCTCATTTAACTTTTGGCAAAATCCTTACATTTTTCTACAAACCAAGCATTATATATTTATAGCAAATTTGTTTCAACTCAAAACTCAACATGACCCTGCCCTACTTCTTTTATTATACACACTGAATTAGACAAAGACCCTCTCTGTTATTTACCCTGGTTTAGTTACAACAGTGACATTTCTTCTGATGAATTGGGAACAAATACAAGAACATCCAGACTCATCTCACACCTTTGTTTCCATCTAAGCTATATGAAAAACAAACCTTGAACAGTGACTGGCACACATTAGGTATACTAATATATTGTTAAATAAATAATTTTAACACTATTAAAAATTGGCAGATGTTTTACTTTTAACAGAAGCAAACTTAATTTCTTTTCTAAAAAATCATAACCTGTTATTGACTAGATTTAAAAGGTTCTTGCAATCCTATTATGGGAAATTTTTTTCCCAAAATACCTCCATTCTCTAAACTTATCACTAGTGAACCATATGAACAAATATTTTATCTTTGTTTACCTTGGCAATTTTTCTCTTTCCTCTTGATACCCCTACATAAGAAGGTACTCAAAAATGTAGTCTAGCCACTCAGTCTGTCTAGGATATGTCTTCTACCTTCTATATTGTAATCTCTTCAACTTTTCATAAATCTCTTGTTAGTGTATTAATAACATATATCTAGATTCTGTTTCATGGCCAGAGCTGTAGGGCTGATGCTTTTATTGGATGGTTGGTAATCAGCAGGGACTGGGCCATTTGTTGCCGAAAAAGTTTTGGTGTTCATCTTTCACTCCAGGCTCTCTCTCATCTCAGACAGGGCAACTTTCCTTTCAATCAACATTAGGTTCACTTGGTTTTCAGGCCACCGCTTATTTATATATTAATTTAAAAATTACATATTCCCTAAAAGAATTTGCAGGACTTTATATAAAATACCTATGTAAGTCCATTAAAAATTACAGGTTTGATGCAGAATCAGAGTATGCTATATACCTCTCAAATTTATTTAACATTAAAAATAAACTTAATTCCTGTCTTTCACATGCAAAATTCATAATGAACAGTGGATATAGGTTGTTAGAAAAGAGAAACATTGACTTTAAAGAAAAACTTCATCCAGTGATAATTACAACACATTTTAAATGTCTCTGTGTGCTTATGTTTACTATTATAATAGCATTTATAGAAAAAATTAGGAATAATTTAGATGTGTTGATATTTCTGTGTTTAAAATAGTAGTGATCCTTCTGTCATAAAGCGTATACT
Organism: Nomascus leucogenys; assembly: GCF_006542625.1. NCBI lineage: Eukaryota > Metazoa > Chordata > Mammalia > Primates > Hylobatidae > Nomascus > Nomascus leucogenys. The sequence goes on from NC_044391.1 coordinate 16,546,314, forward strand.
GCTCTTGGCAGTGGACATAAAAATGTTGCCTGGCCACATGAAATTATTCTATTTTGAAATCATAACATTCATTTCAGTTTTCCAACTTCAAGTGCAGGACTTAAGATGATTTTGTCATTTTCAGAATAAATATAAAATTCAGTTGGCTTACATCCATATTTCCCCCAAGACATGCAGAAAGAGTTCAAATATTAAAACTGAAATAACTTAAGCCTCTATTTAAATTTCGGTGAGTTAATAACAGCTGGAGATTAGGGAGGTATAAATACTTTGGCCAAATGCTATTGCTCTGTTGAAGTTTTGTTTTAATGGAAGTTTGATTTTTTTCTACTGGTAAATTATGTGAGAACCAGGATTTAAATCTGAGCCCTGAAAATTATGAATTACCTTTAATTTTAAGTCTCACTTGTATATTTTTAAGAATGCAGAAAATAAATGCTTACTTCATGGAATGTTGTGAAGATTAAATGAAATATTACATTAAATGGTTTTTCTAAGTAGCATAAATCATTAGTTATAATAGTATTTTTCCAAGATCTTATTTTATTTTCATCTGGTCTTACATTTTCAAGCAATGTTACCAAAGCTATGTCTTTACAAAAAAAGCAAAATATTTTCAAACAAGCAGAGAGAAAAATAATACCAAAATTTTGAAGAGGCAAAATGGCATGGGATTTTTGAGGAACATGTGTAAATTTTCGAGGCTAGAGAGAAGAGGCTATGAGAGGAAGTAGTCTGAAACACAAGAAGATAAGTGCCTTCCTCTCAGGCCCATTGATGAGTAAATGTTTTCCACACAGACACTGCATCTATCAACTCCAGAAACTGTGTTATATATTATTTTTCCCCTACTCCTGGAATGTCAACGGGCCATCTTTCCCCCTCTGAGCCTGTGATTGGCTCAACCAAAATTCATTCATTGCCTACCTTTACATCGAATCTCCAAAGATGAAATTAGCTTCTTATTTCTCTAGGAAGCTTCTACATTTTAGTTTTAACTCCATCATGTTACTTAATACACTGTAAGTGTATGGCTTCTAGAAGTTCATCTCTATGGCTATCTCTTAAACGTAAACTTTTCTAGTATAACTTAACTTTGAATTATCTTAACATTTTCACAGCTTCCAAAATATCACCTTATATGTAGTAGCTACATAAGACATGGTTATTAAATTGACTTTTAAATTGTACAACATATATTACTGTTTATATTATATTTAGTAAATTTTATCATTGCTATATCATTCAGAGGCACACACCATTCATCTTTACAATTAGTGGAATGGAGTGAGATTTTGCAAGGTATATTTGGTAATGCATAGTATATGCTGGAATTTCACAAACTGACTTATATATATATAAATTATGAATATTCACATTAGTTACAGATCATATGTCTATAACTTATGGGGAGAGACTACAATCCTGTGAGAGGATCATTACCAAGCTTGCTTGCTTACAAAACGAACCACATCCGTAATTTAACTTTTATCAGGAATAAAACGGACATTCTAGTCTTGATATTTTTAACTTCTCTGTATTTTAATGAGTTTTGAACTCAGGGAGAGAATTCTATATGCTATACATTGACTCCATTGAACCACAACATGAATAAATTAACTTAGTGCCAAAAATGCAAGTTTCTAATTAGTGATATCGGCTCTAAATTTACAACAAGAGGCAGATAAAACAGAACTCAAAATTGAACATTTTTCTAAATATGAAGATTCTTAATACATATCATCTGATGCTCTATTTAGTAGTGGCACAAAGGGCTTTTTATAGGGGTATATGGATACTCCTAGTGGGATGTCAGGCAAAACTTTATGCTTACTAATATGTAATGATATTTTGTTGTTGCAAAAAGATAGAGCTATTTGGGAGTTTAAAGGGTACATATTCTATGAACATATTAAATCTATATAATGACTTTTCAGTACTAGGAGAAAAATTAGGTACTTATATTTTTGTAGGGTATATTTTATGTCCAACTAAATTTAGGTTCAAAATCCAGTTTAAACATGGACTACCTGTCTAGTAATGAGCAAATCCAGAAAATCTCTTGGTTTTCTCATATGCAAATTAACAATAAAAGTTTACTCAGTAGCTCTTCCTCATAAGAAATGAAATAGATAGTTTGTTGAAGGCCTATAAAGTCACTGTCTGGTACATAATAAATGCCACGTAAAGTATTATTATTATGCTTTGAATTGTGAAAGTTACAAAAATATGAATACTAAAATAATAAGTTAAATAAACAAAAAAAAGTACCAGAAGATTACATATGTCAGGTTACATTATTCTGAAAATCCAAAACAAATAATGCCAAACAAGGTATTTTCTAAACAATAAACATTTTGATTAAACCACAGACAGCCATTAAAGCAAGTAAATAAGAATATAATCAATTCAGGATTGTGTTTCTGTGTGGGGATATGGGGGACAGAACAGGACAGGAACATGCAGAATACATAAACAATTGCCAGCATTTTAGTCCACAGATAATATAACTAGAATATTGGCAGCAATTGTGATTTATTCTGTTCTGTTTACCTAAGTTCTATGAAAATTACAAAAGAAATATAATTAAATTGCTATGAGGGAAAAGGATATGAAAAGCAATTGGAAGGGGAATGGATAAACATATTTTTAATCTGTTTCATGAAAGAATGAATTCAATATTATATCCAAGTGATAGGTGCTGACAAAGTCTCTTCAAAAGTCCTTAACAAGTGTGTTGCAGCTCATGGGTGAAGACATTCTCTGTCAGTTACCTGGATGTTCTAAATCTGACCTGATCCAGGCTAATAATATTTTTTTTTTTTTTGAAATTTGGATTCGTAAGTCCAAAAAGCTTAAAAATAGGGCAATGGTCAACTGAAGATATCTTGTCATAAATGAATATATTTCAGCAATTGTAATTCATTGCTTTAAGACAGTTCTTACCTAACAAATCATATGAATTACTCTGAACCAAAGGATTTCTTCTAACAACAACATAGTTTTACTGAACTTTTTAAATTACAATCGTGCTATTCTTACAAAGTATTTAAATTAGGGAATACTATTATCACAAATAGGTACTTTGTAGCCCAGGAGATCCCTTTTTAATTGGTAGCATATATTTTAAAAATGATGACAAAAATTATTTTAGAAGTTTTTCTCTTTTTAGAGCTTTACTGTACAGGTTTTTTTTTTCGAACTTGTAACTACTGACATTTGAAGCCAGAAATTCTTTGTTATGGAAGGCCATCTTATGCATTATATGAGGTTGAGCAGCATTTCTGACTTCAATCCACTAGTTCTCACCAAATATGACAACCAAAAATATCTCTAGATACGACCAAATATCCAGTTGGGGGCAATATTGCTTCTATACTAATTGAGACTCACTATTATATTGATTAGATGATCAGGTAAACATGTTCAAGTACAGAGAAGAAAAAGAGCCAAATGTAGATCCAGTTATAGGGTTCAGAAAAATGGGTAGTACAGGGTTGAAGAAAAAATGATATAGATTTTTTCCCTACATTTCTGTAACTTAAGCTGCTAACTCTAGACATAGCTTCAAAACGAGGCATCATAGAGAAAAGAGTTAAAATGATAATCAATTTTAGATAGATAACCAGTGAACTATAGGGTACCATTTTCAACCATTCAGAACTCATTTTGGGTGAGCTAGTCATCCTGAAAAAGGACCTACTGAAAACTTAGATGAGATGTTCCCCCAGGACTGGAACAATGTCCATTCATTTCCATTGCCAGTTGCTGTGGGTCACTCCTTCTCTGCTCCACCCAGAGTATTATTTAGCATAACTTATAACTGTTTATGAATAGTTATGGCTTAGTTTTTAAAGTAATAAGCACAACTCAGTTTTATATCAGATAAAAAAAATTACTCCAGATAAGAAAAATAAAACAAACCGCGTTTTGTTTTTTTGTTTTTTGTTTTTTGTTTTTTTGAGATGGAGTCTCGCTCTGTCACCCAGGCTGGAGTGCAGTGGCCTGATCTCGGCTCACTGCAAGCTCCGCCTCCCGGGTTCACGCCATTCTCCTGCCTCAGCCTCTCCGAGTAGCTGGGACTACAGGCGCCCGCCACTACGCCAGGCTAATTTTTTATTTTTATTTTTAGTAGAGATGGGGTTTCACCGCGGTCTCGATCTCCTGACTTCGTGATCCGCCCGCCTCGGCCTCCCAAAGTGCTGGGGTTACAAGCATGAGCCACCGCGCCCGGCAAACATTTAAGATATCCAAAATTGGGTCTGTTTTCTTCATCCTCACCTGGCTGCCAAAGAAACTTCCCTTCGAATTTATAGGCAAATATTTTCCCTATTTTGTTGTATCAAACGTCAAAACAAAAAACATGAATCTTTTCACTAAAATAAGAAATACATTGGAAAATCATCAAGATTTTAGGGTAGCCAATATGCAGTTCATTATTAACTATAGACAGAACAGTCTGAGTTTTTTTCTTCTTGGCAATAGAACCACCACACTCCATGCTTTTTCTCATCAATGTTGAGAAATCACCTTAGGTTTGAAATACAGATAGAAAAGAGAATAAGACACTATGGCTCGGCTGATCATTTGACAAGCAGATATGTCTCCTCACTCTTGTTATTACAACAGCTTTTGCTTTTAAATATCTGGACATCAAAAGGGCTGCAAATCAAAATGTTTCCTAACCCCAAAACAATCATTGACAGATCATCCTATACAATTCCATCACTAGTATTAAAAAGCACTACCGGTTGTGGCAACATCAGACCGTTAGACTGATAATGTATGTCAAAATAAAAATTATAACTATAATCCCATAACAAATTGGTCAATAAATAAAGAACAGGATACTGTAAAGTGTGAAATATCAGATTGAAAGTATAAAAAGGTACAATATTAAATGTAATTAGATTCTGATATGTAAAGAAGGCACATTGTTTACTCAAGAGTAGTCACTAAAAATAATTTTAAAAGGCACAACTAAGAAAACAATAATGGAAATAAAATGGTTCTCTAAAAACTAGTAATTCACTCTTTATTGAATAGATTACCAATGCACTTTTTGTTTAAAGAGTCAATACTTTAACTGGAAAAGTTTGCATCCAAAAGGTGAATTCATTGAGAAGATACTGAGGAATTTCATGTAATTCCCAAAAGGGTTGAATTATCTAACAGCAAGAAGGACAGGGATACAACTGGGACTCAGGAACCAAGAGATTAATTTCTCTGCCTATCATTTGCCCCTTTTCTCCATGAGTGTCATGATCAATTTCTGCCAGTGTAACCTGGCTTCATAGCCAGAAAAGTAGCTGAAGAAAATTTTCACTTCTCAACTCCCAAAGTAGCCATTTCTGAAGGAGTGACCCTTTCTTGGTTCAATGCAAACAGTCATGAAGAAGGACTTTTTAAAAAATCTTTATTTATTTTTATTTTTATTTCCCAAACTCAGGATAATGTCTGTAGAGGAAGGACTCTTAATTGCTTAGTTTGAATTGATACTGTTAAAGTATACCCCCATCTGGAGGACAAAATAAACTCCCCATGGCTAACTGAGGTGCTCAAAGTTAAAGCAGAATCAGCAGCCATGCTGTATGGGGCAGCAGTCCTGTAGTCTATGTTCTGGAAAAGATGTAAAAGTGTCAAAGGATCTCCCCTCGTATCATCAAGTCAATCCAGTTCCTGATGTCAGTACCAGGATAAACTGCAGCCAGAAACCACCCCACAATGGCTTGAAAAATACATCTGATAGACATTTCTGGTTTGGGGTTTGGAAACCATTCATTCAAGGCTCTATTATTTTGACCAATCATAGATGAACAAGTTTAAATCCTGCATTTGCATAGAGATATGATTGAGAGCAAAAGCCAGAACTTTCCTTATTTAAACTAGACCCTTTGTTCTTCAGAGAGCACACTGTCACTTGTACTGAAGGCTGTGCCTCCCCAGTCTGCAGATTGCTTTTTTAATAGAATATAAAGCTTTCCCCCTTTCCTCTGCATATTTCACAGTTTTTTTTTTGTTAACAATGGACAATGTCACCTATGGATAAATTAATAATGGCCATAAGGATGGTGCCATGTGAAAGTGTGCTATCTAATGGGAACTGAAAAGCTGAAGTAGCAATAGGAACAGTTGACCACAAAAAAGGAGAAAGGTTATTTCTAGGAAAAAAAAAAATTGAGGGTTAGCGAACTGTGAGACAAAACAATAGTTACCTATTACATGCAGTAAAATGGAACAAACTACCAGCAAGATACCTATTCAAGATCAGATGTTGATACTTACTCGATGGGAGGGTTTAATTAAGTCAAATAACTACTCTGTGACTTGGTTTAATATTATGTAAAAGATTATATGAAGACTTTTCCCCTGCATATCTTATTTGGTTGTCAAGGAGATGAAATGAGAGAATTAGAGTAAAAGTTATTTATCTACAAAGTACCATAAATTTGAGATATTTTGGTGTCATATTTGTATTATTACTTATATTAATATTATTACTGCTACTATGCTTCATAATTATTTATTGATACATTAGCTCATAAACACCAAAGTATGATGAATCAGGGAAATTATTTTCCTCTTTAATTAACAATTTGCTAGAGTCCTCTTCAGTAGAAAAGAGGAAACAATTAATCATGAAGTATTTAGTGAAGGTATAAGACAGACTTGACCTGCAATTAAACTCACTTGGACAATTCCAGACATTGATGAAAAAAAGACAAGGAGGAGGGAAAGGAAAAAAGGAACAGATGGAGAAGAAGGAGGAGGAGGAATAAGAGGAGAAATACAACATCAGGCTAAGATAGAATTCTACGATTAAATCAAGGATACTAGTGAGCACTATGATAAACTTGCAGTTGAGCTTAAAAGATGACGTATAAATAATCATTTCCAAACTTATAATTAAGCTGTGTTTATTTATTATTTTTATTTATTTATACATGTATTTATTGAGATAGTCTTGCTCTGTCACCCAGGCTGAAGTGCAGTAAGAAGGATTATCAATAGATTTGTACAAAAAATTGGTTTAATCTAAATATGTTTCTTTCAATACAATTTAAGCAAGGCATGTGCAATCTTTTTCTTGTCTTCCTAAAATGCTGTTATGCTATGGTAAATGTGGTAAATGATGCATTGTTTGGTAAATGATGCATTTGGTAAATGATGCATTGTTTTTTTACATACATTTTTTATTACTTCAGCCTCTTCTAAAGTTTGCACTAAAAGTACTAAAATAATTAATTCTACAATGCATCCAATCAATTATATATTAAGTAAAAAAGGATGATATTTTATGAAGATACATAGTTTTAGAATCTTCTAATTAAAGTTACATTTTGAAAACTGTAGATTTTTATTTTAAATTAATGTGTAGTATCTGAATTCTGTTTAGAACATTGTGTCATGATTACTATTAAAATTAGTATTTATTAATTAAGTATAAACTCAGATTTTTCATATTTTAATACATTATTAGAACTGTTAATTGCACTGCATATTCTTAGAGAAATATACATACAAATAGAAAGTAAAAGTATATATAAATATGCATAGGAAGACAAATGAATTTAGGTGCCTCGGTTTAGGAGGACCGTAAAGCAATCAGATTAAATGCATAAAGAAAAAGGGTAAATATACACTTTTGTATACATATATGTTTGTATAATATAAAAATACACATATGTGTATTTCACATATATATGTGTATTTCTGGAATACTCTACAATTAAAATTTTAAAAAGAAAATAATTGTGAAAAACTTACCATCATCTAAATCTTTGTAAGAAATTAACATTGTTTAATTAAAACCTTCTCTACCTAGCCATCTAATTTAAAATGGGAATCATCACATAACACACACACACACACACCAACACAGCAAAACACACACACACACACACACACACACTCAACATAGTGCTCTTTCTTGCCATATTTTTTCCATAACTCTTAATTACATGTTAACAGCCTAGAAGCTCTATTTATTTTGGTTTTGCTTTTTCAATTAATAATCACTAGATTGTGAGCTCCTATTGTATCATAAACAACTTATCTAGTTTTTGTGTCTGCTTGCTGTCTAAACACTTGTCATTTCCTGCATGATAAGAGTGTTTTTCTTACTCATGAGCCTTTTGGATCACACCTGAGTTTATAGGAAGAAGGCTGAGGCTGTCACCAGAAAGATTAACCATGTAATTAGAGGGTTGGGTTGGCCCTCTTTGGGCTTTAGGCCAGCCCAGCCTCTGGGGAAGAGGAGCTGGCCTGGAGATGGAGTTCAATCCAGTAGCTAATGATTCAATAAAATATAATTAAATCCAAATTTTAAAAAACTCCTGGTTGCTGAACATATTGATGTGCCAGGACAATGACATATTTTCTGTAAATGGGCCACACAAGCTTTACAGAAGTATAAAACAGGCTATATATTTCATAATATCTTTACAAGTACAAAAATAGTGTGATGCCTTCATATTAGAAGGTTTTCTCTGAGTTACTGAACTAAGTTATTTATCAATCTTGCACTTTATCCTAGAGACTCTTTCGTTTGACTAGAATTCATCATATTAATAATTATTTGTGTAATTTTTTTATCCCTTCAAAATTATAAACTGTAAAAGGACAGACATCATGTCTATTGTGTGTATCAAAGCACATCACCGATAATATTGCTTACTGCATATTGGATAGTCAATAAACATATATTTAAATAAAATGGCAAAAATTATATATAGCTCACAACTCACTTAGATTTATACAGGGGTTCAATGTAGAATATTGTAATATAGCATGAGCCATATGCATTTCAAATAATTTTACTAAACATAATTCATTTTAACTGAGCTTGTTTTAAAATTGTTTGTCAGTAGTACATAAAGCAATCTACAGAACCAATGCAATCCCTATCAAAAGACCAATGACATTCTTCACAGAAATGGAAAAAAATCCTAAATTTCTACAGAACCACAAGGACCCCGAATAGCCAATGCAGTGCTGAGCTAAAAGGACAAAGCTGGAAGAATCACACTATCAGACTTAATATACTACCAAGTTGTAGTAACCAAAACAGCATAGTACTTGGAATAAAAACAGTCACATGGACCAATGGGACAGAATAGAGAACAACAACAACAACAACAACAAACTCTATGTATATATAGCCAATTGATTTTTGACAAAGATGACAGATGACAAGAAAACTCACTGGGAATAGGGCAGTGTCTTCAATGAATGGTGCTGAGAAAATTGAACATCCATATGCTGAAGAATGTAACGAGACCTCCACCACTCACACTGTATAAAAGTCAACTCAAAATAGATCTAAATTGGAAGACTCAAAATTATAAAAGTACTAGAAGAAAACAAAAGGAAAATGCTTCAGGACATTGGTCTGGAAAAGAGTTTATAAATAATGCCTCAAAGCACAGGCAACAAAACAAAAAATAAACAAATGGGATTAAATAAAACTAAAAATGTTCTGCACAGCAAAGGAAACAATCCATAGAGTGAAAAGACAACCTACAGAATGAAGAAAATATTTGAAAACTATTCATCCAGCAAGGAATTAATATCCAGAATACACAAGGAACTCAAACATCTTGATAGCAAAAAAAAAAAAAAAAAAAAAAAAATCCTGATTTAAAAATGGACGATGATCTTTACAGACATTTCTTAGAAGAGATACAAATGGCCAACAAATATATGTTGTTCAATATCACTAATCATCAGGGGAATGCAAATCACAATCACAATGGGTATTATCTCACCGTACTTAGTAGATTATTATAAAACAGACAAAACATAACAAATGCTGAACAGGGCACAGTGAAAAGGAAACATATAAACTGTTGGAGGAAATGTAAATCAGTACAGCCACTTCAAGAATAGTATACAGATTCCTCAAAAAAATACAAATAGAACTATATGGTCCAGCAAACCCACTACTGGGCATTTATCCAAAGAAAAGGAAATCAGTATATTGAAGGTACATCTGCACCACTATGTTTATTGCAGGACTGTTCACAATTTCCAAGATATGGAATCAACCTAGCTGTCCAACAAGAGATGAAAAGATAAAGAAAAGGTAGTGTATATACAGTCAGAACAAGAATGAAATCCTGCAGCAACACGGATGGAACTCAAGGACATTATATTAAGTAAAATAAGCCAGGAACAGAACGTTGAATGCCACATTTTCTCTACCATATGGTGAAACTAAACAGAGATGATCTCATATAAATAAACAGAACAGAGTATACTAGAAACTGGGGATGGAAGGGAGGAGAGACAGGGATAGGGAGAAGTTTGTTAAAGGTTACAAAATTATAGCTGGATGGGAGGAATAAGTTCTAGTGTTACATAGCAGTGTATGAATATATTTAACAATGATATTTAATTTCAAACAACTAGAAGGAGGACATTGAATGCTACCAACACAAAGAAATCATATATATTTCAAGGGATGGATGTGCTAATTAATCTGATCTGATCACTATACATTATATGCATGGCATAATTACTGTGCACCCCATAAATATGTGCAATTATTATGTGTTAATTAAAAAATAAAATACATTGTCATTATTTACAAGCGTCCTTTCTAACAAATAATTTGAGATTTGTTTAAATACAAATTGTATGACTAAAAACCATTTGTCACCAATAATTACAGCATGTACTTCAGGTAATGCCTAGGATAAAAAAAGTAGCTTAATAATTTGTAATAAATAAATTGTCTGAACTGTATGCAAGACGGTTGTATCACACATTTCTGAGATGCAGATAGTAAGACTAAATGCTTAGTAAAGATATTCATTAAATATTTTAATATTTGTATTTGTGTTGTTATACTTCCAGGTCCAAAAAACTTTCAAAACCTGAAGAAGGTGTGTAGCATAATTTAGCAATAGCCAAAATTAATATTCAAGTACCTCTTTATTGTCTACTCCATTAAAAGTGTCAAGTTTTGTAGAATGTAATCAACTAGAATGCAAATGTCACACAGACAGCATCTTGATTAATGAGAAGGTCAAAGAAGCACAATCCTTAGTCTTTAATATTCCAAATATGAAGCATTCGGGGAATTTGACACATTGGACTTCAGATGTTCTCTTTTCATGACATTATCAATGAAGAAAGAAAATTGAAACACAATAATAAATTATCCTGACAGGGATTGTAACTACAGTGGAAAAGGACATATTTCCTATTGCAATTGATTTTGTCTACTTAAAAAATGTTGCTCAGAAATGGCAGAGAAGCACTGAAGAGTAGAATCTCATATATTTTATTTAAATTAAATTATACTTAATATGTCAGAAAACACATTCATGTACATGAAGAGCATTTTAAGTGTTTTAAATGTTTTAAATATTTAAATGTTTTAAATGTTTAATTTTAAATAGAAATGTTACTAATATGGTTGTAGGTATTTTTTGTATACCCTTCATCCAGCTTCCCCCTTATGTTAGCATTTTGCATAATGAAACACTTTATCATAAAGAATTAAATTCAGTAAAATACTATTAACATATAGAATTGTTTGGATTTCACCATTTTTTCATTAATTTCTTTTTCTATTCCAGGATCCAATCTAGGATACCACATTAAATTTTGTTGTCATGTCCCTTCAGCAGACTCCAATCTATAACTGTCTTTATTTGTCCCTTATTACCTTGCCTCTTTTGAGGACAACAGGTGAGATATTTTGTAGAATATTCCTCCATTTGTGTTTGACTTTTGTTTTCTCATGGTTAGTTTGAGATTATACATTGTCCAGAAGGATACTAGAGAGATGATATTCCCATCTCAATATTTAACATTAGGGGATAGAATGATATCAGTATTCCTTTCTCACAATATTAACCATGACCACCTGGCTATAGTGGCATTTTCTGGGTTTCTCCAATTATAAATTTACTATTTTTTTCCTTGGTAATTACTAAATATTTTGAGGGAGATACTTTGAGACTCTGCAAACATCTTGTTTCTGCTTAAATTTTTACCCACTAATTTAGCATCCATAAATGATATTCTAGTGGTGATTTTCTATATGCTTCATTCTTTGTACATTGGAATCCATCTGTAAGAAATGTTTTTACTTATTTCCATTCATTTATTCTGAAAACTGTCTGTTTAAATTGGTATGGATTAATATATATTTATTTTCTTTTTGGATTATAATCCATGCTATTGTTACTTATATTGTCATTCAAGTTGTTTCAACTTTGGCCATTGGGAACTCTTTCAGGTTGGTGCTTTGAACATTGCTTTATTTATTTTTTCTTTTTTCCTTTTCTTTTCTTTCTTTTCTTACTTTCTGTCCCTGCAAAATGCTCTAGGGTCAAAGTTCAACTTGCATTTTCCCTGCTCCAGGTCTAGAATCCTTTTATTGCAGTATGGTATATAGAAACCAAGAACTAGATTTGCTCTTGCTACTTCAGGGTCACTGCTTCTCACCTTTCTTAGTGAATAGTTACAGCAAATATATGTATATATACTAAATACAAAAAACTCACACTCATCCACACACAAAGCTATACTTATTTCTCTAGTTTTACATATATTTTTGATACGTGTGCTAGTCTGTACTGACACCTCCACCTAAAATCCAGAACTCTAGGATGCATTGTAGACTTCTCCTTTTCCCTTATTTTATTTATAACTTCTTTCTCCTATAGTGAGAAACCTGTCCATAATTCATTTATACTGCATTCACTTATTATCTCCAGCCCATGATACAAATAAAGTAATTTCAATATTCCTAAACCTTACTTCTGTTTAAAATAAATTTATCAACTAGCAGTGTTTTGTGTGTTTGTTGTCTTTAGCTTTATGGTATCACACCAAAATATTGTTTTGCTAAGTTACATAGGTCAGCTTCCTTTTTTCCTATCATTTCAGTTGAGTTTTGGGATTCTGGTGATGCAGTTCCATTTGTTACAATCTCCTTTCCATTTTTCCCCCACAACCTAGTTGATTTTTTAAAATTCACATGACACACAAAAAATTATCTTTTGGGGCATATTATTCTGTCAGTTTTGACAAATACATACAGTCATGTAGCAGTGAGCACAGTTTTGGAGAGAACAGTACATCTATCCTCAAGTCTCCTATACCACCTTTCTACTGACAACTGTTTATACTCACCCACCTCCCCTTGGGCATTAATGATCTGTTTTTTTCTGCAGATTTTCTTTTTATAAAACATCATACAAATGGAATCATACAATATCAGCCTTTAGATATTATTTTGCTTAGAAAATGTACTTTATTTATATTGTTGTATGTATCACTATTTTGTCTTTCTTGACTGTTCAAGAAACATTGCATTGTATAGATATGCCATACTTTGTATTACTAATTGAGGGACATTACAAAAATTGTCCTCAATTTGGGGAAATTATGAATAAAGTTATACTTGAATCAACATTTTTTTTAAAATATTGATTTATATTATGATGGTAAAATTGCATTGTAAAATTATTTATAAAATGAAATATAGAACTTCTAGCGAATTTCTTTTACTTATTTGATTAAAATATAATTGTGGAAACTAACTTCACAGCTACTCTTACCAAGGCTTAGGATAAAATTATCTGTAATTTCAGAAATTATCATATCTTTTGTGATAAGATAATTTAAGAACAAACTAAGCTTTGACCTTGTATAGTGAAAAATATTTTAATGTTCTAAAGAAATACAAGCTTGTTATAAAAAACTACTGAAATTAATATTTATAGTTATTTTATTATCTCTAAATTAATAATTATTTTTAATTATGTGGCTATGCTATGAAAGTCTAAATTGTTTAATGTAACATTCTGAAGTTATATTAAAATAAGTTCAGATTTCTTGTGCATATTTTGAACTAAATATCTCAAATAGTTAAATTACTTTATAAAATCTATTCTATTTAAATTACTCCAAACTATTTTGGGAGCAGAAAAGATAAGTTTTGTCTTCAAAACTTAGCGACTATCTATCTTTTCATTCTAAAACTACATTTCAGAATATAAAAAGGATTTTTAAAAAGCTGGCTACTGTTTTACAATGGAGCTTTTTAATAACTTCGAAAATTATACTGATTGAATGGTTACAAGAGCAAGAACTAGGAAAAGATAATTTAAATAATCCTTCCTTTATCTGGACACGCTGGCATTTTTTATTTCATAAATGAAATTTTAATTCATCACCATTTTAATAAATAAAACAAATGCCTTTGTTAGAAGCTAGCTTTCTCAACTTCAATTAAACTTCAGCATGACTTTTGTGCATAAGGACATACATAGAAAATATAAACCAATCACATATTTTTTCACCAACTTTGTAGAATTTCATATTGCTGTCATCATTTTCTAGGTGCAGTTAAAAATGTTACTAAATTTTGTGCAGTTTTTTGCATTTTCGCTTTTAAAATGGGTTTAAATTTATTGTGTTTTTTTCTAGTAAATACTACTACAAAATCATTAATCACAGTGTGTCAATTTGTTAGATATAAACTTGAAAACAAGTCAGTAATAAACCTCTCAAAAGATATCAAATAATCCATGGATGCTTTTAGCTCTGTATAAAGTGGAATAATATTACATTATCTAATGAAGACAGTGAACACTGAATAATTTATAATTTATGTAATTTTCAAAACTAGACATTTTTTCCTTTAAAGAGCCATTAATATCAAATTGTCTTTGGCTGTTGAAAGTACTATTACAGGAGTTTTATAAGTACCCCAAAGGTTTGTAGCACAATCATCTAAACTCTTGTGATAAACTTAGATATAGTAAATAAAATTAGGACTTCCCCTTAGGGAAATGTATTTCATTTTAGCTAAAATTAAACTATTCACAAAATCCCATGATCTGAGAATTATAGCATATGGTATGTCTATTTTTGTATAACTGACACCAAACAGGAGTGAAAAAAAATGGCTATAGACAAGGAATAATAATCAAATTTACTCTAAAATACTATCAAGTCATCATGAGCTGCATAATAAAAAACTCACTTTAAACTCCAGGCTGTTTATCTACCTGTGCTGTCATTGTTGTTTTTTCTTTTAAAATACTATCATCAATCTATCATCAATATTTAAAACCAAGTGCTCCTAATATTATTGGTATTCATAAGGTATTCACGGCCAGTAATAAACTCCTAATTTATTGTTGTCCACAATGAATTCCAGAAATTATAGTTAACAATTACACACTGATATAACCTGAAGGTGTCTTAATAGCGTTGGATGCTCAATGTACAGAACAAAGGTAAATTTATAAACTCTTCTTTAAATATATATATTAAAAATATACATACTTACATATAAAATGTTTATATAAATGTATTAGAGATAGGGTTTCGATATGTTGAACAGGCTGGTCTCAAACTCCTGACTCTAAGCAATCTTCCTGCCTCAATGTCCTGAGTAGCTTTGGATTACAGGCATGCGCCACCATACCCAGCTGCAATCAACTCTTCTTGATTGGAAGCTCTGCCAAATTGGGTACTATTCACATTATTATTTTCCTTAGCCAATAATTGAGACAAATAAAGACAGAAGATAATTTCAACTATCTAAAAATGGTACTTTTATGTTATATTAAATCACCAAAAATATTGTAAGATAAACTAATATGTTATAGACTGATTTTCAAATATTTATAAATTTCTTATTATTTTTCAATAATGGTATAAAGAAAAAATTATTACATATTCTCTTTTATTTTATTTAGCCTCAAAGTTTTGTTTTTTGATATCCTTTTCTTTTTTTTTGTAAATGTGGTATTTGACAGCAATTGTTTTATATATTTCAATTGTTTTTATATAAATAATGCCAAATAACAGTTGTGAAATTGTTGTTATAATTACGGACTTTTCCTGAAGGGTCCTAGTCAGCAGCATCTTGGATCTTCTGTTCTTCACTCAAATGATTTATAAATAGAGTGTTCTCAGTGCGGTCATTTTAAAATCTTTTGGTTGAGTTTTTCAATAACTGCCTGATATGATTTCAGATTTATGTGTTTTTTTCTCTGATGTTCTCTTTTTCAGCTCTATTATTCTGTATTCAAAAACTGCCTTTCCTTATTTCTAAGTCTCTCAATTCTCCATTTCTTAAAGTTAAAATTCAGATTCTAGATTCTTACAACAGTTAAGAAAAAATCACTTTTATCATGGAGATAGTTTTATTTTTTTGCATATTTTGAGTTTCATTGAATGAACAAATGTGATGTTTTTACCCTACGATATGCTTCCCCAAATCAGTGATTATATGTTCCTATATTACAAATCTTTATTGTATGAATAGGTCTTTTCTAAAGACATGTCCTAAGGACACAGCATGACATGTTTAACCTAAAACAACAACAACAACAACAACAAAATCTTACTCTTCAATTAAAGGAATAATTTGTTTTTATTTCTGATTTTAAAGTTTTTGTCATTTGACTTTCCATCTTAAATTCCAGGAATCCTACCTTTTCTGTAACTTCCATTGCCAACACACTAATATTCATGGTCCTTCCACATTCTTCAGCAGCAGAGGAACACAGTTATTTTCTTTCTTGAAGAAGTTGTTTTTCAGTAAAAAAAAAAAAAAAAAAATTCACAGTCGCAACCTTTAGGGCAGTAATCCAGACTACATAAAGAGTTTCTTTTTGGCAAGAATAAAACTTAGGATACATATAATATACATATAACCCTCTGAAAGAACACAATGCTTCTCCAGAGTTCGGATTTGAGATTTTTAAAAAATAAATTTTATTTATTTATTTTTATATTTTATTATACTTTCAATTGTGGCATACATGTGGAGAAAGTGCAGGTTTGTTACATAGGTATACATGTGCCATGGTGGTTTGCTGCACCCATCAACCTGTCATCTACACTAGGTATTTCTAATGCTCTCCCTCCCCTTCCCCCACCCCCCGACAAGCCCCAGTGTGTGATGTTCCTCTCCTGTGTCCATGTATTCTCATTGTTCAACTCCCACTTATAAGTAAGAACATGCGGTCTTTGGTTTTTTGTTCCTGTGTTAGTTTTCTGAGAATGATGGTTAAGGACAAGCAGCATTCAGTAAAACTTAATCTGTCACAGGCAAAGAATACCAATCCCTTTTTGTAGCTGAGAAAATATGCATGTTTTACTAGTTCCACTTGCTTCTGCCTTAAATCTTGGAAGCTTGCCTCAGTCCCACTCTTCATTGAACAAGCGGGGACTATGTCATGCTTTCAAGGCACACCATAGAGCAGGAAACTTCTTGAATCTTGAATTCAACCTGTCACCTAGATAAGCCGAACTGCTCCAACTTGGTATTTTTTCTTTATTTCTCGGTTTCATATTCTGTCACATATTCCTCACTGAGTTGCTTAAGGGCAGATGTGTATTCCATCTATAATAAACATCTTCTAAAGAGATAACAAGTGCAAGTCTCAGTGACAATTGCATGCCAATAGAAGACTTTTGCCATTTCAGAACTGATATATGATATTCATAGCTATAGGCTATTTTAATAGACATGTGTCTAAGAATGTAATTTTATTTAATTTCTTATTTTTTTTAAACTGAGACTTCAGCTCACCAAGGTGGTGAAGCCTTAGAATTAGTCAATAAAATGACTTAACCCTTTTCCCTAGGGTCACATCTGTAATTTTTGATTTCTTAAAAATAAAGGAATTAGGGGAGTGGTCACTAAGATCAGGACCTGGTGCCACCGAGACTTACAGAGCTCCATCTCCTCTTCAATTAGAGCCCAGTCAGGTTACTCTTGAGTCTTAAAGTCTTCCCTTTTTATTAAAAGTCTTCTTCATATTCCTTATCCTCCTTTCTCCTCTTCTCTTCTCTTCTCTTCTCTTCTCTTCTCTTCTCTTCCCTTCCCTTCTCTTCTCTTCTCTTCTCTCCTCTCCTCCCTTCCCCTCCCCTCCCCTCCCTTCTCTTCTCTCCTCTTCTCTTCTCTTCTCTTCTATTCTCTTCTCACTCTCTTTCTCTCTCTCTCTCCCTCTCTCCCTGCCTACCACCCTCCATTACACTTTAAGCTCAGATAAATATTCTGTTCTTAGTCTATAGTGAGGCATTAGAAAACTCTGATGCTCTGAGTCTCTCCAAGGCTCTCAGACATAATTAATAGCCACTTCTGTGTTTGCTGTTGTTGTTGTATATTTGTTTTGTTTGGTTTGAATTGAAGAAGAATGGTGGACATGCCAATCCTTATGTCTCTATCTGTGAAAAGAAGTACACAGGGTTTCTGACAGCTTATTTTCTAGAGCTTATGTGTAGGGGATAGAGTAAAATGGAAAGTGGACAAAGTTTCCAAATCTCCTGGGCTCTAAAATTTCTTCTCTTCCCGTAAAACTTTTGAACTCTTCTGAAGGTAGGAGTAAATGTAGGGGTAAAATTGGTAAATATTTTAAAGTTACTATTCTGTCTTGCTGCAAAGGTGAGGATTATACTTGCAATTAGAAGCAATAATTGAATTATTTTATAGCATTGTCTACACTTGCAGGTTTTGTATACTAAACTTATACAAGAATAAAAGAAACAGAAAATAATTATTTGTACAAATTAGTAAGCAGTTTCGAGAATAACTTCATTGAAATATATATCTGGAATTATTGGAGAAAAATTAACTGTAATTTAATTGCTAGGAAAAAATCAGAATTCTAAAATAGAAAACATGTTTTTATGATTGCTTAATAGAAAATTTGCGTCTCTAATTTTTATATTTATTATTAAGGGATCAGTATCAAGCAACCTCATTATTTTCATTAGCTTTCATATTCCTGGGAAATACTGTAGCCTGTTTAAATGCTATTGGTTATTAAAATGGCACATGCATGATAATTCAGGAGTAGATGTTAGGTTTTGATACATAACAATAAAATTTTAAAGGTATCGGGTTAATGAACATATCATTACTGCAAATTCTGCAATCCTAAATGAGTACAGAAAAATTTTAAAATAGCATATTTTGAAAAAGAATTCAATAGTTTCAGCCAAATTAGGAAAAAGTGTTTTAAAAAATGGGATACACTGCTTTTTTTCCGTCTTAAGAAAATTAAACATGTTGAGTTAATTAAACTAAACTGATTTGTATTGCAGAAAAAAAAAAAAAACAGATTCCTAAACATTGCAGTTCCAAGAGGTTATCTCTATAGAATATTTTGATTTTATATATTTCAGAGGCTGGAAGTTGATGGCATTCACTTGGGAAGTTCGCACAAACCTAAAAATTACACTGTCACTTAAATGAAATATTTCCTGAGATTCAGACTGAGTGTCTTTCATGTACAAGACAGGGTAACTGATGTGTTCACTTACTTTACATTATTACAAATTACTTGTCCAGTCATCAGTAGAGAGATTTATGGCAATTTTACTTTTTGAAAAATTATACGTTTTCTATTTAAAGGCTAATATAATCCCATTTTTATCCAGATAGCATTAGACCATACTACTAATACAAATGAGACCTCTCTTTTGAAGAAGAACAGATAGAACATTGCCATCAAAAATATTTATGAGATTTCAAAGCCTGGTTATGATGGAATAGCCTCCTATTAGAAACATAAAAAGCCATTTAAAGTAAATTAAATAATAAACAAACAAAATAAAGAGCACATCTTCAGAGTCCAAGATCCAAGACAGAAGGGGACCCCACGAGCCACCATTCTGCAACTGTTTCATTCTTCAGAACATTTGTTGATTTTCAAAGATTAACATAACTCTTCTTGCTGAAGATTGCTGCCAGAGGGCAGATAACACAGCAACAATGTTGGTGATCTCAAAATATTAGGGTGAGAAAACTTAGAATTTTGTGCCAAAGCAGCCGGCACTTCAGTGGAGCAAGCAGGAGAAGCTGCAAAGAATAAGCCTGTCCCTTTAAAATTGTTCACTGAGGCATTTGCCACATTCTTCACTATACAGAGCAGGTTGTTAGGTGGGGGGGGATGGAAATGAACACACGTTGGTGAGAATACGTAAAAATATGTAACCCTTGTACTTTGCTGGTGGAAATGTTACATTAAATGATGCAGACACTGTGGAAAACAGTTTGGCAGTTCCTTAAATAGTTAAACACAGAATTATCACATAACAGCAATTTCACTCCCAGATACATACCCAAACGAATTGAAAGCAGGGGCTCAAACAGACAGATATCAATGTTCATAGCACTTTTATTCATCATAGCCACAAGGAGGAACAACAAGTATTTAACAACAGATAAATGAATAACCAAAATTTGTATGCACACAAAGGAATAGTATTCAGTATTAAAAATGACTATGTTATACATGCCTACATCATAGATGGACCTTGAAACATGCTAAGTGAAATAAGCCAAACATAAAAGGACAATGTTTTTACTCCATTAATATGAGGCATGTAGAATACGCAAATCCTTAGCCACAGAGATTAGAATAAAAGTTACCAAGGTCTGGGAGTAAGAGAGAATGGAGAATTGCTATAATTGGTACACTTTCTGTTTCGGATGATGAAAAAGTTCTGGAAATGGATAATGGCAAAGGTTGCAAACATTGTGAATGTACTTAATGCCACTGAAGTGTACACTTAAAAATGATTGAAATACTAAATTTTGTGTTATTTATATTTTACCACAGTAAAAAATAAAATAAATATACCCAAAAGAAACATAGGCAAAATACATGAATGAACACTTCACTTTAGAAAACATATAAATTAACAATAAAAATTTTAAAAAGTATTCCATCTCATCATATGAGATATTCACATTTAAAACATCATTTTATTTTAATTTGCTTACACTCGTATAGCTAAAATGAAAGAGACTGATCATACAATCATATCAAGTATTGACAGGGAAGAGGGACAACAGAAACCCTCATCCACTGCTGGTAAAATTGGAAACTGGAAATCTGCATGTTATCCTCAATTGAAGGTGAAAACATGCATATCCCAATAACTCTCTTTCTAGGTAGATCCAAGAAGAAATACACATGTACAACAATGCTCATAGTGGTAGTATACATCATGGTTCCAAATAGGAAATTACCTTGATATCCATCAATTTTAGTACAAATCAACATATTTTGTTATAATTTCATGCAATGGAAAATTATAGAGCAACAAAAATGATTGAAGAGCACATACAATGTTGCATGAAAGTAACCTGTGATGTCAAAGGTCAAAATGTCAGTTACCTTCATGAGAGGGAGAAAGAATGAGGAGTGCTTCTATAAAAATGATCCCTACTTGATATAAATTCAGGTCACCACGCTTCATTTACCTTTTAAAAATTCACTTACTTGTTCAGGTGCACATTTACAATTTGTACAAACACACACACACGTTAAACTGTATCAAAATTATATTTAATTGTAACTATCAGTTGATCTTCACCAGAAGCCTAAGTCTTCAACATTTTCTTCAAAGCATTTAACTCTACAGGGAAATAGTAAAGGGGACTTCTGTCCTATACTCCAGTCAGCAATCAACTGCTTGTCCCCTACATAAGCAATTCACTCTTGCTATGTGTAAATAAGTGTACTGAGGTGGGAAACGTTGTATCTGAAACTCTAACCACATCTAATATTCATCTCTAAAACCTACTATTTACTTTATTTCCCCATACCTACTATCACTTAATATTAGACATATGAACTGAAAATAAACTGGTTTCATCACACACTTAGCTGAATCCTGCCTTTATACATGCTCTAGTCCACGTCCTTTTTCTTTTTGTTTCAGTGCTCCAAGTGACATTGTATAACAATAATATAGATCCTTACTAGAACTCAGATTTTAAAAATATCCAAAGACAACAGCATACTTAGCCTGACATTCATTATTTTTCCTGATACTGAACAAATTTTCTAAATATGTTACATTTTGGTAGTAATGATTAAAGGAAACTTTTTGACCCAAACCAACAAGAAATAGAATAATTGATTCACAATTTTATTAATGGGTAGTCAAGGCTAGATTTCGGCTGTTCATTTGATGGTAAAATTGAATGTAAGACATAGCTTCAAAGGGCATTGTTAACATGACCATCATATTCTCAGCCATTTAATCAAAGAATCAGATTTTTTTTAAATATTGGATTCCTCATAAAATAAATTGAAGAGCTCCTTTTAATTCTCAGGGGCATACATGGCATTTAAAAATATTCCACAAATTGTGGAACAATTTATCAGTGAGACAATTGAGGTTGAGATTTCTTTGGCAAAAGTCTTAATAATGAATTTTGATTTATTCAATAGATATTAGACTAGGCATATTTTCTATTCCTTCTTCTGGTCAGGCCTAGTAAGGTATATTTGTCATCTAAGAGTTCAAATTTATTAGCATTTTTTTGGAGGGAGCATTTTTTGATATCTCCTGGCATTGGGCTGATTGACTTTCTGACCAATCATCCCATCTCCACACTATTTTCTGTTATACTCACCATGGCTCATCTCTGCATTGCGATTAACTGCTTTAAGCAGCCTGTATATTTTATTTTAGTTTTTGAAACTGTGGATTTTTCTTCTTTCTCTTAGAGTTGCTGAAAATGGACTTTTCTGACTGGTTGTTATTTGCACCTTGCGAAAGATAAGAAGAATATTTCTGTCTCCTATAATTCTGTTCATATCACAAGTCTTCTCTATTTTGAGAATAAAATTAAGAAAAAAACTGTTTCCATATTTAAAGCCTTTTGAATGTTTTTCTCTAAAACAGTCCTCAGAGTTAGCAGTGTAAAATTCAGGTTATTTGTAAAATTTTCCAGATTCAAGAATTTACCTTATGCAATGAAGTAAAAAGTGCAAGAGATAGTATTAAATTCTAGAGAACTCGAATAAGTGTAAAAAGTAGTGGTAATAAAACAGCAAGCTTGATAGCACAGGAAACATGATTTGGAGTATTTTCTGAAAAAATAGAAACAGAAGGAAATTTCACATGGCATAGTTTTTGCTCACGGCTCAGGCAGTAAAATTAATGCTTTATAAGATGTCTTTAAACAAACTTCTTTTAAGCTCGGGGTATATGTGCAGGTTCATTACACAGGTAAACATGCATCATGGGGATTTGTTGTACAGATTATTTCATCACCCTGGTATAAAGCATAGTACCCATTATTTTTTCTGATTCTCTTCCTCCTTCCACCCTCCACCCTCCATAGGCCCCAGTGTGTCTTGTTCCCCTCTACCTCTATGTGTTCTTGTTTTCTCATAATTAACCTGCCATTTATATGTGAGAACACGCTGTATTTGGTTTGCTTTTCCTGTGTCAGTTTGCTAAGAATAATGGCCTCCAGCTCCATCCATGTTCCTGCAAGGGACATGACCTCATTCTTTTTTATGGCTGCATAGTATTCCATGCTGTACATGTCCCAGATTTTCTTTATCCAGTCTATCTTTGAAGGACATTTAGGTTGATTCCATGTCTTTGCTATTGTGAATAGTGGTGCAATGAACATATGCATGCCTGTGTCTTTATGATAGAAAAATTTATATTTCTTTAGATATATACTTAGTAATAGGATTGCTAGGCTGTCTCAGCCCAAAACATTATTAGGCTGATAAACAACTTCAGCAAAGTCTCTGGATACAAAATCAATGTGCAAAATACACTGAAATTTCTATACACCAAAAAGAGTCAAGCCAAGAGCCAAATCACAAATGATCTCCCATTCACAATTTCTGTAAAAGAATAAAATACCTAGGAATACAGCTTACTAAGGAGGGGAAACATCTCTACAAGAAGAACTATAAACCACTGCTCAAATAAATCAGAGATGACTCAAACAAATGGAGAAACATTCCATGTTCATGGGTAGGAAGAATCAATATCATTAAAATGGCCATACTTCCCAATGCAATTTATAGATTCAATGCTATTCCCATTAAACTACCATTGACATTCTTCAAAGAACTAGGAAAAAATTATTTTAAAATTCATATGGAACCAAAAAAGAGCCTGAATAGACAAGGCAATCCTAACCAAAAAAAAAAAAAAAAAAAAAAAAAAAAAAACATACAGGTGGAGGTATCAATCTGCCCCGCTTCAAACTATACTACAGGTGACAGTAACCAAAACGGCATGGTACTGGTGCAAGAACAGACAACAACCACTGGAACAGACGAGAGAACCCAGAAATTAGACTGCACACCTATAACTACCTGATCTTTGACAAACCTGATAAAAACAAGCAACAAGGAAAGTATTCCCTATTCAATAAATGGTGCTGGGATAACTGGCTAGACATATCCAGAAAATTGAAACTGGACTCCTTCCTTATATCATATACAGAAATTAACTCAAGATGAATTAGAGACTTAAATGTGAAACCACAAACTATAAAAACCCTGGGAGACAACCTTGGCAATACCATACAGGACGTAGGCATGGGCAAATATTTCATGACAAAGATGCCAAAAGCAATTGCAACAACAACAAAAAATGGCAAATGGGATTTAATTTAACTAAAGAGCTTCTGCACACAAAATGGGAGAAAAATATTGCATCCTATCAATCTGACACAGGTCTAATATCCAGAGTCTATAAGAAACATAAATTTATAAGAAAAAATAAACAACTATTGAAAAGTCGGCAAAGGACATGAAAGGCAAAGGACGTGAACAGACACTTCTTAATAGAAGACAAGCTGGGCTTAAGACTTAGGTGATCAGCTGGTCGGTGCAGCATATGGCCATGGCACATGTTTACTTAGCTAACAAAGCTACCCATCCTGTACATGTACCCCAGAACTAAAAATAAAATAAGAAACTATCAAAGCATGTGCTTTCTAAGCCATTTTTACATTTTTGTGATTTTTTTGTTTGCTTCTTTCTTGTTTGTATTCTCAGGACAGAAGCTCCCATTTATACCTGAGTGTCATTTTAGAATTATAGGTTACATGCCATTTGTGCTATTTATACTTTTGCTGTATTTCTAAGAAAAGACATGGAAGACTTATTTTTTGTTCTGCAAATAAGTTACAGATATCATTAATAGGCAAGGGATAAGTTTTGAGCTATGAGTCCCATTTTGGTGTTTCGAATATAATACCCAGAACACTGTCATTTATGTGAATGCTGGCATTGCTTTTCCCTGTAGTAGAATGCTCACTAGGTAAAACTGATTCTTTTGGGGCAGCAAAAATATAGCTCTAAAAAGGTATATCAGCAAAGTACGGTTACAGTGCCAGCAATTTTCACCCTCTGTGCTAAACACTGATTTTTTTTAATGCTTTATTTCCATTCCCATAATATGGACATTGATGAGATAGAACTTACTGTTTTAAAACACTACCAACATAAAGTTTATAAGTGACATTCTCTAAAATAAGATTTAACAGTGAAATCTACCACATAGCTTAGCAAAATTACTGCATTTATTTAACATAGCAAGAGTTACTATATATACTAATTCACCATCAAAAGGTAAACCTCAACTCTTTTCAAATTGTATTAACTCTGCCTCAGTTATTCAATTCTCATTCTCTTTTTACTTTTGTCAGTTTGAAGAAAGAAAAAGCCTAGAGGTATAATGGAGATCGCTGTGATTAAAAATGAAATCTAAAATGTAATTCTAAAAACAAGTTTTCAACTGTATGTGAACACCATAAAATATTATTTCCCTGAAGTGTGCTTGTCAAAATGTAAACATCAAAATCTAGATGTTTCTTAAATCTTTTTTGAATTTTTACTTCAAGGCATCCAAAATAATTACTTGTTGTCTTTGGAACTCAGATAGTAACTTTTATGTTTTGCTTTTCTACAAAATGAAGTATTAAGGGAGGATTAGATATTGAATACATGTTCATGATATATATTTTTAAAAAGATAAACTAATAAAATTCAATCATTCTTGTATACATAACTGTCATCATAATAAAAAGACAGGTGTTAATTTTAACCTTTTGCTTCTTTCTGCAAACATATCTTCTGACCAAAATCTGTTTTTCAAGAAAATATTCAAGAATTGGGCCCATTTTTGTCTTCTATAATTATTCTAACTACTAATAAGTGGATTATTTGAGATTCTTTACACTGCCACAAAGAAGTTGCATATGAAAGTTAGTACTATTGATTAACCTGACATCTGGCAGTGTCTCCTGTTATTACCATTGCAACCTGACTCTAAAACACTCTAGTGACAAAGAATAATCTGAAAACTTAAAATAGAATTATAAACTAGAACTTAGAGAAAATACTATTCTAATGCCAGAAGAAATTTTTTAAATTTCAATGCCAACCAATTAGATTAAATAAATGGAAGTACCTTTATGCCAGTGAAAATTAAATTTTATACTAAGCAGAAAACTTGTCTCACTTCTCTCTACCTTATAAGGTATACCGCATGACTGACTGCTGTTTTGTACATAAGATTTGTACCCTCCCTCCCATTAGAAACTCTCACCTTCCATTTCGTCAAAAACTACAATTTTTAGAAAATAATTGGGTACAGGTGTTTGGGTTGGCAGTGACTCATTTTTGAATCTCAACTGGTGAAATCCTAAGAACTATTACCAGAGGGAGTGGAAAAATGGAAAAAACCTTGTAGTTGAACATTTTGGAAACAGCACTTAATACATTTAGGGCACTGTGAATGAACAGCATAATATTTAAGAACACTGCTTTAGTTAGGAATCAGAAAGTCCTAGATTTTGATCCTTGATTTTCAAATTGCTATTTATTTGGTGACGTTATTTACTCAGTATATGCTTCAACTTCTTCCTTTTAAAATTACAATAATTTAATTCTTTCTCATATGGTTGTTGATCAGGAGGGGAACACAAAACATTTAGTCCGGCATTAGGTACATTCAGTGCACCATGGATGTTTTATTTATTTTACTTTTTAGGGGTTGTTATGCTATTGCGATTCAAGTTTCTGTCAGTACTAGAAAGCTTCCCAAACACTGAAGCATGGGCTATGAGCTGGATGTATTAGATTGTTGGTTATTCAGCTGAACAATCCAAGAAAATGGATCTACCAGGAATAAAGTAGACAGATGGAAGATACACAGAATATCCAAGTTAATGCCCGTAGGCAACTCTGGAT
Organism: Nomascus leucogenys; assembly: GCF_006542625.1. NCBI lineage: Eukaryota > Metazoa > Chordata > Mammalia > Primates > Hylobatidae > Nomascus > Nomascus leucogenys. Next base: position 16,573,331 of record NC_044391.1, read on the forward strand.
AGAGGAAAACATTTCCTATTGTGAGGTAACACTTTTCTAATGGAACCTATAATAATATTACCAAATAAGGTAAAGGAAAATTCATACTAGATATGTAGATCTCTGATAATCTATTGAAAGACCAAGGGGGAAAGAAAAAAGAATGGCATCTAAGATTATGAGGATACAGTGCCTCTCAACACAGCAGCTAAAAACCATCAGAAAAAAAGGAATCAAAACTGAAAAAATAAAAAGATGAAAAAAAAACTGAATGAGATGAAAAAAGGCAATGACGAGATAAGAAAATATAAAAATAAAATAGCAAAATATAAATCCATGAAGGACAGCTGACACCAAGAAAAATTACAACTGTGATATGAAGAAAACTATCATAGAAATTCCTCTGAAAACAAAAAAATGAAAAAAAATAAAAGTAATGAGGGAGACTACAAATTCTATTATTTTGTGCTTTCTTCAAATATATACATTGAATTCTATTTCAGAAATGAAAACACATCTATAAACAAAGTTATCACAAATAACCTCTGCCTCTTAGGTGCTTATATTAAGGTAGGGAGAGACAGAAAATAAATGATACATTATTAACTATATGTAAATAATAACTCATATAGCATATAAAAAGATATTTTCCTAATGCTGTCCCTCTCCCCTCCCCCCAGCCCACAACAGTCCCCGGAGTGTGATGTTCCCCTTCCTGTGTCCATGAGTTCTCATTGTACAATTCCCACCTATGAACAGCATTAGGAGATATACCTAATGCTAAATGACGAGTTAATGGGTGCAGCAAACCAACATGGCACATGGATACATATGTAACAAACCTGCACATTGTGCACATGTACCCTAAAACCTAAAGTATAATAATTAAAAAAAAGATATTTTCAAAGATAATGTTTGAGCAAATATTATGTGACCTATGTAAGAGAGTTATCATGTGACTACCTGAAAGAACTTTCCAAACACAGGGAACAACCAATACAAAGCTTTGAGATGAGAGCTCTTGGAGTGTTTAAAGAAAAGCACTAGGACTATATCTAGTTGGAAAGAAGACAGGAAAGAGTAAAAGAAATATAGTTGTTGTAAGACATTAAAGCTTATTGGAGGATTTTGGCTTTCATTTGACAGATTTAGAAAGAGGAATGAAATGAAAGGCATCTGCCTGCTGTGTTCAAAATACAATACGGGGTCAAGGAAACAGGAGGCAAGAATGAAAGCAATATTACGGTAAGAAATGATATTGTTTGGACCAGAGCAGTAGCAGAAGGAGAGTTTGAATCTGGAAAGAGTTTGAAGTCAGCATAATGTCTTGACAAGCTGTAAAAGGATCTGAGAAAGTGGAATTGAGTTGCCATTCAACTGAGATGGAAAAGGTCGTGAGTGAAGTAGTTTGGAGAAGGTCAGAAGCTCAGTGTTGGCCACATGGAGTTTGTGATTACTTTCAGACATTCTAGGAGGGCCGGGGAGTTGGATATTCAAGTCTGTAGTTTATATCTAGACTGTAGACGTACATTTGGGCATTGTGGGTAAATAGGCAATTATTAAAAGCTCTGACGCTGGATGGCATCATGGGAATGTGAATGTAGTTCAAGATAAAGAAATTGGGGAGCAAAGATGGCTGATAAAGAGTGGCGAATTTTGAGTTGGTAGTTTAATTTTTTCCCCAGCACTGTAAAGTTGTTCTCCAGTCTTATGGTTGCCATTGTGTCTAACGTGATATCAGTGGTAATTTATATTATTTGCATAATTGTTCACTGCACACAGTGTGTTATTTTTCTCTGGTTGTTTTCAATATTTTAAGTACATTTTTTTTTCTTTTCGTTTCCATTGTTCAACTATCATGTGCTCTTTTCGTTTCCATCGTTCAACTATAATGTGCTCAGGTGTTATTCCCTTTTTATTAATACTTTTTGATATTCACTCATTTTTTGAATTGATAATTTTATGTCTTTTACCACATTTTGGAAAATTTGCCATTAAATGTCAGACATTTCATTACCTCGCCTCTCAATTTTAAGAATCCAGTAACATATGTGCTTGAATGTTTGAATATTTGATATTATCTCTCATGTTCCAGAACACATCATTTTTTTCACCTTTTAAAAATCTCTATTCTTCAGATTAAATGATTTCTATTCATTTAATTTCAAATTTAACAACTTTTTTCTCTATAATCTCCATTCTCCCATTAAACTTACTTGGTGAATTTTTATTTCAAATACTGTATTCCATTCATTTAAAAATTTTTATTAAAGAGTTTATATGTCTATGCTAAGATTTTCTATCTTTTTATTTATTTGAGTATGTTATTCTTAACATCCTTGAGCATGGTTATAATAGCAAACATAAAATTATTGTTTACTAATTCTGATATGTATATTATCCTAGATCAATCTATGCTAATTTTTTCTCTCTTAAAAAGGGTCATATTTTATTCTTTTTTGTATGTTAAATAAGTTTGGAATCTATTCTAAACATTTTGAATGATATGTTATATAAAGTCTGAATTCTATAATGTTCCTCTAAAAATTAGTTACTTAAATTAACATGTAATTGATCTGGCTGAAATAAAATTGTTAGAACTTTGTCTTCAGTGTCTGGTAGGCCAAATTTCAAATCAGTAATTTTTATTTTTACCAATTTACCCTATTCATCATTCAGTCACCTCCCAGCAGGCCTCTCCTCCAACACTGGGATTTACAGTTCGAGGTGAGATCTAGGCAGGGACACAAATCCCACAAATCCAAACCATATCACTTAGTAATGGGATTGCGGAGTTGAAGGGTAGTTCTGCTTTAAGTGCGAGAAATCTTCAAACTGCTTTCACAGTGGCTGAACTAATTTACATTCTCATCTCCAGTGTATAATTGTTCCCAGATGCCTTGACAGCATCTGTAATTTCTCAAATTAATAATAGCCATTTTAACTGGTGTGAGATGGTATGTCATTGTAGTACTGATTTGCATTACTCTAATGATGAGAAATGTTGAGCATTTTTTTATGTTTGTTGGCCACTTGGATGTCTTCTCTTGAGAAGTTTCTGTTCACATCATTTGTCCACTTTTTTAGGGAGTAATTTGCTTTTTGCTTGTTTAAATGCATAAATTCCTTATAGACGCTGGATATTAGACTTTTGTTGATGCACAGAGTGTAAATATTTTCTCCCATTCTGTAGTTTGCCTGTTTACTCTGTTGATAATTTATTTTGCTGTGCAGAGACACTTTATTTTAATTAGTGCCTACCTGTCAATTTTTGTTTTTGTTGCAATTGCTTTTGAGGACTTAGTACTAAATTCTTTGCCAAGGCCAATGTTGGGAAGGATATTTCCTAAGTTTTCTTATAGGATTTTTATAGTTTTACATTTTACATTTAATCAGACACATAGACCAATGGAACAGAATAGAGAATGCAGAAATAAAGCTGCACTTATAGAGCCATTTGGTCTTCAACAAATTCAAAAAATTAACAAAGGGACAAGGACTCTCTATTTAATAAATGGTGCTGGATATATGACTAGCAATATGCAAAAGAGTGAAACTAGACCCCTACATTTCAACATATATAAAAATTAACTCAAGATGGATTAGAGAATTAAATGTAAGACTTCACACTATGAGAATCCTAGAAGAAAACCTGAGAAACATCATTCTGGACTTTGGCTTGGGAAAGAATTTAAGACTAAGTCCTCAAAAGCAATTGCAACAAAAACAAAAATTGACCAATGGGAACTAATTAAACTAAATAGCTTATGCACAGCAAGAGAAACTATCAACAGGGTAATTAGGTAACATACAGAATCAAAGAAAATATTCATAAACTACGCATCTGACAAGGTCTAATATCAAACATCTATAAGGAACTTAAATAACAGAACAAGCAAAATGCAAATAACACCATTAAAAAGTGGTCAAAAGACATGAGCAAACAGTCCCAGAAGAAGACATCCAAACGGCCAAGAAACATTGGAAAAATGCTCAACATCACTAATCATCAGAGAAATGCAAAGTAAAACCACAATGATATATCATGTTACACCAGTCAGAATGGCTATTATTAAAAAGTAAAAAAAAAATGACAGATGCTGGCAAGACTATGGAGAAAAGGGAACACTTTTACACTGTGGGTGGGAATGTAAATTAGTTCAGCCACTGTGAAAGCAGTTTGGAGATTTCTGTAAGAACTTAAAGCAAAACTACCATTTGACCCAGCAATCCCATTACTAGGTATATATCTAAAGGGAAATAAATCATTCCACACACACACAAAAAAATATTCACTTGTATGTTCATTGCAGCACTACTCACAATAGTAAAGATATAGAATCAACTTAAGGGTCTGTCTAAGGTGTATTGGATCAAGAAAATATGATACATATTCACTATGTAATACTACACAGACATAAAAAAATGAAATCATGTTATTTGCAGCAACATGGATGCAGCTGTAGGTCATTATCCTAAGTGAATTAATGCAGGAACAGAAAACCAAATACCACATGTTCTCACTAATAATTGAGAGCTAAACATGGGGTACACATGAACATAAAGACGGCAACAATCGAAAATGGAGAATACTAGAGGGGAAAGGGAGTGGGTGAGGGTTGAAAAATTTCCTATTGTTTACTATGCTTCAGTGGCTAGGTAATTGTATCAATCATATTCCAAACCTCAACATCAACAATATACTCAGATGTGTATCAATCATATTCCAAACCTCAACATCAACAATATACTCAGGTAATAAATCTGCACATGCATCCCCTGAATCTAAAATGAAAGTTAAAATTATTTTTTTTTAAGTTTAACATTGAAGTCTTTCATTCATCTTGAGTGAGTTTGTTGTATATGATGAAAGGTAGGGTTACAGTTTCGTTCTTCTGCATATGGTTAGCCAGTTTTCCCAGCACCATTTTTGAATAGGTAGTCTTTTCCCCACTGATTATTTTTGTCAACTTTGTTGAAGATCAGATGGTTGTAGGCATGTGGCTTTATGTCTGGGTTCTCTATTCTGTTTCTTTGGACAATGTATCTGTTTTTGCATCAGTACCATGCTGTTTTGGTTAGTGTAAACCTGTAGTATAGTTTGAAGTTGGGTAATGTGATCCCTCCAGTTTTGTTCATTTGATTAGGATTGCTATTTGGGGTCTTTTTTGGTTCCATGTGAACTTTAGAATTTTTTTTTTCTATTTCTGTGAAAAAAATGATAGTAGTTTGAGAGGAATACCATTGAATTCATAGATTGCTTTGGGCAGTATGGCCGTTTTAATAATGTTGATTCTTCCAATCATGAACATGGAAGGTTTTTCCATTTGTTTCTGTCGTCTATGATTTCTTTCAGCAGTGTTTTGGAGTTCTTCTTGTAGAAATATGTCACTCCTTTTGTTAGATGTATTCTTAGGTATTTTACTTTGTGTGGCTATTTTAAGTGGAATTATGTTCTTAATTTGGTTCTTGGCTTGAACGTTATTGATGTATAGGAATGCTACCAATTTTTGTACATTGATTTTGTACCCTGAAATATTACTGAAGTTATTTATCGGTTCTAGGAGATTTTTGGTGGAGTCTTGAAGGTTTTCTATGTATAAAATCATAGGATATGGCTGGGCTCAGTGGCTCACACCTATAATCCCAGCACTTTGGGAGGCCAAGGCGGACAGATCACATGGTCAGGAATTCGAGACCAGACTCACCAACATGGTGAAACCCTGTCTCTACTAAAAATACAAAAATTAGCCGGGCATGGTGGCACGTGCCTATAATGACGTGCTGACTTTCAGCATTTCTTAAGCCCCAATCAAAATATTTTCCAACTGAGATTAAGTGTTTTCCTGACATCAGGCTTCTAGTTTTAATTGTCTGTTTTTCTCCATGAAATAGTATAACAAGAAATAGTTTTTCTGATTAAAAAAATGATTACCTGTAGTACTTAGTAGAAACCAAAAATATAACAAAATATTTCTTTTATATTTAAAGTACAGTTACAAATTATAATGTTGGCAGCAGTAGCAATAATAAGTGTAGCAGAATTAGCATGAGTGGCCACATAATAGCAGAGGAGTAGTTTAGATAGCGAGAACATTGAACAAATGCCATAAAGCCTACATCCTAGTCTATTCTGTTGTCAGTAATTAGTATTGTACTATTGGTCAAGTTCTTTTTTTTAAAAAAAATCACTTTTATGTCTTCTTTTATGAGATGATTTTCTTGACCCCTCCATCTCTTTCTGACTCTAATATGCTGAATCTAATATCTGGACATTGAGATTTGGAGTAAAGGTGTTGTCAAATTCAATTCCTTACAAACTGAGGGCTAACAAACTTTAATAGGGAAGTTGGGATATATAACAGCTTCAAATGTGATCCAGAGTGATATCTGCTTTCATCAACAGTAATGAACTTAAGAAGAGACAGTAAGCCAACAAAAGGAGATTAGAAAAACATTGAGTTGTACGAACTTGAAAGTTATAAGGAAGACAAAGCATTTCCTATAGCATTTTTCTTTGGATTTCTGAGGACATTCAATTATAGGAACTTAAATGTTTAATGAATGAAAGGATAAAAGTGACTGCCAGTTTGAAACAATGAATATAATTAAATTCTGAGGGTTGGGTTAATCTAATTTTCTCGAGCTATTAAAAAGAATCTGAATCCAGGAAATCATAGGTTCAGTTCAAATATAGCTCACGTTTAGTTCATAAGTCATTTACTACCTCAAGTCACTTTCTTCCAGAAGCTATTTTTCAGAAGTAAAGGATGAACACAGCAGCCCTGAATGTGGAGTATATCTATGCCAGGAATTAGGGAAAATAAAATGAAAGGATATTGTAGAATGGAATTACCTACAACTGTGTGACTTGAGCCTCATTTGAGAAGAAGAAGATGCACAACAGAAGCTTACTTTAACATACAAAATATTTAACATAGAAACTGATTTTTTTTTTTTTTTTTTTTTTTTTTTTTTTTTTTTTTTTTGATACGGAGTCTCGCTCTGTCACCCAGGCTGGAGAGCAGTGGCGTGATCTCGGCTCACTGCAAGCTCCACCTCCCGGGTTCATGGAAACTGGTATTTAAGTCTGCACAATTAACCAGAACACACTGGTATGTGTGAAATCCCAAGAGACAAGTCTATAGACTGGTAACTGAGACTGTGAAAATTAAGGGAAATTAAAAGGAACAAATACATTTCTTCTTGGGTAATTTTAAATACACTCCCTCAATCGTCTTCATTTTTCATTTCCATGGAGGTTTTTGCTATGAATCCTAATACTCTAGACAGGGTACAATCAATGGCACAAAATTTGAATAATTGGTTTTTATTGTTAAATCACAGGGACTTTTAAATCTAAAGTCATCAAAAATTGGCTATCAAGAAAGGTTTGTTAAAAATAGACCAACTTTCAGAGAATTTCTGAAATATATGTATGTTCTTGATTTTATAAATGCATGTACGTTAAAACCTAAAATATATCCTAGGAAACAACTATTCATTGGAACCTATAATTTGAGCTCATATGCATTTCCTGAGGACTGTTCATGATTGATCTTATGAAATAATGAATGTATAAATAATTGTGTACTTTTTCTCAGAAGCAAAAATCATACTTTTGATAAAGGTTCAAATAATCTCTACTCATAAAAATCAATGGTTGAGTTTGAAAATATTATATTAGCCACTTGCTTTTTCTTGTCTGCTTCCTGATGAGGTTCTTTGAGGAAAACAAAAACATATACTTAAAATTTACAGTATTAATCAGGGATTTCAATTACAAATAGCATATTTGGTTGCAAATAGCATAGTTTACAGAATCTCTAGGTAGGCCAAAAACAAGGCTTGAAGGCCACACAATTGGGGACCATGCACAATGACATAAGGTAGAGGTGGTTGGAGGAAACACTGTTGCTCCTCTCAGTGTGCTCAGAATCTACGGATAAGGGGGCAGTGTATGCCGGCATTCTAACTTCTTCACTGTCTGCTTTTGGAAGCTGCATGTCAGCAGCATGGATTTGACAAGGGGTCTGAACTTTTGTCACTAATTTCTGATTCAATTTGGTGCATGTGGTTTCCAGATGGTAGGTAACATATCTGTGTCCATAGTATACCAAATCACCTGGCTTCAAAGTATGGGGGACATAATAGCATGTTCAAAGGCATAACAGTTACTCCACTAGCACCAGCAGGCCATTTGGTGATGTCTCCACTCTAAATTAGAATAAATTCAAATTATGAAAGTTAATGAGTCACACAGCTTTACAATCTGCAAGCTGTAAGCAAGTTAGGATGTGGCATCTAAGGTCTTTGGGGAGAGAGAGTTGCAAGTGAGGCAGATGTTGTTAGACACATCTTTAGGGATGCCAGCTTAAGGAAAGTTAAGACTCTATCTCACATCAAGTCAGCAAAGCTTCATTCTTCATTGTGTCTATGCAACATACTATTTATTTTTGTCAAGAACAAATAAGATAAACTAATAAGAAAAAGAGATTCTATAGTGGATTTTTTAATTCCTTCCTTTTTATATTCAAAATATATAATAAAAATATTTCAGAAAATAATAGTAGTTAATGCTCATTAATCATTTACTATATGCAATACTTACTATTCATTTACTATATGCTAGGCACTGTTCTAAATATTTTATACATAATAACTCAAACTTCACAAATAATGAAATACTGAAATATTTTTGTTCCATTTTACATATAAGAGAAATAAGGCACAGCAAGTTTAAACAAATGGCCTATGGCAATACAGCTAGTAAGTGGCAGAACTGAGATTTGAACATATGCAGTCTGACCACCTTGTCTGTTTTCTTCAACACCATTCTACATAGTCTAAATTAGACCCTGGAATAGGGACCCTAAATGCAGATAGAACACCAATGCTGGCTGCCCCATTTAGAAACAGTTATACTAATAAACTATTATACCATACTTAATTGTTAGAGTGACTACAAATCCATGTTTGCCTGGGACAATCCTGGGTTATTCCTCTGCCCTATTATTATAATGAATAGTGATCCCTTTATTCTTGAAATGTCCTGCTTTCAAAAATAAATTACAAAGTCATTTGATGAAAAAATGCATGTGTGATTTTAGAATACGGATTTCTATTTTAGAGTATCAAAAAAAGAATTGTAAATGTTAAAATGAAGGCTATCGAAGACCTTCTTTTTCTTATTCTTTGGAGGACAGTCAGCTATTGTATTTAACATGTCATCAAAGTATAATAAATTAAATATATAAAATATTTCTGTGCACATACAAGTAGATTATTCACACATACTGTTGATTAAATCGGTTCATGCTATGTTTCTCCCACATATTTTACATAATAGAAAAACAATCACGGGCTTAGCTTCTTTTGTACTTAGTAATGGATGAAATCATGGTTTTCCATGTTACTTCATATTTAATAAATTCTGGGAGATATAAGAAGCTAGAAAAATGGACAGGGCTTCCAACTTTTTTGAGGAACCATTAATTATATTCATTAAACATATTTTTGAATCTGTCATCAATATTCCCAAGATTTCCAAAGCTTATGGTATGACCTTTTCTTTAAGGTGTGACATAGAAAACTTTGATTATCATTTTTGAAAAGAAAAATTATGGCATTATATAAATGGATCGCAATTGCTATAAACCTATTATCTTATAATAATAGGTTTACAACCTACTATAACAGGCTTACAACTTATTAAAGAACTATAAATAATCTGAAAAACAAATCTAAAGAACTCTTCCGACTCCTTCTCCCCATTTGCAAAACTTAGAAAACCTTCAGAAAATAATTTCATGGAGCATGACTTAAAGATTATAATAAATTCCTATCATTTATGTAACATGGTGATTACAATAAATTGTTTGTTTTTAAAAATTCAACCCATCATTTTTTTCAATACTTCCATAGAAACCAATAAATATTTAATATATTTTGAACCTATATATATAAGACCAGTAGACGACTAACATTAAAAAGTAGCACACATATATGTAAAAAATATAATTTTCATAGAACAACAAATTGATTTTGACAAGATCATTCTAAAAAATTAAGGAAGCACGAATACATTTTATTTGTGTTGGATAATTGATGCTGTCAGGGCTAGCTGATAAGATGCTTATATATTACATATGTATTTCATAAATCCCATGATGCTTATCTTTTTTCTAATCTTCATTTTGTCTTTTTGGCAATGGTCTTGTGTTTGCTACATAAGGTTATGAGTGATGTTAATGACAGCATCTGTCACAACAGAAAAAATCAAACTGTTATTATTAGGGGACAGGTTTAAAGTTGCTCCTTAGCAAAGCAAAAACAACCACAAACCGTTGCTGATTTTGTACTTTGAAGAAGAAAATTAGCTGCTTCAATGCATTTTACAATGTAATATTGCTAATATTTCTAAATGAGAAAATAAATCACTACAGTTTTAGTAAGCCCAGAGTTTCCTTTTAATTTTTCAAAATCTATGTAGGTTTCTAATGATACTCTAATTAACTGCAATAGGTGTTTGCAACTGAAATTCAAAACAATACTAAAGAGAAATTTAGAGGTCAGTGCCTGAATTTGTCTTTAAATAAACTACCTGTAATATATACCTTAAATAAATTTCTGAAAATATCACTTTCTTAGGTGGAAAACTGCTTTATTATTGTATTACACACATACCCACACACACATTTCTGTTATATATTCACCTGTATATCTATTGAAATACTACCAATGACAATTCCCATTTACTAGGCTTTTCTTTTTCATAGCCACTTCACCTCTAACTGTTTGTTTCTTCCTAAAGATGACACTTCATTTCTACCTTACATTTAAAAGTTTGGACTTAATTTTTTAGATAAATGAATATAGTTGAACTGACTGAACATTCAAAAACAAAAAGTATTATCAGCTCTCTATATTTTAATTTAAGGAAGTCTGCCTTTTAAGATAAAACAAATAGTAACTATATTAACTTTAGGCAAGTCATCTCCCTAAATTAATGCATGCAATATGTTTCTGTTTGAAAGCCTGAAGGTGTCTCAACCAGTCTTATGTATCACCTAGTTATTAAAAATAGAGCATTTATATTGATTTCTTCCAGCCTTCTGTTTTGCTTTGCAAAGCTGCTGCAATCAGACCAAGTCCAGAATGGAGTGGGAAGAGTGTAAAGATAAGCAGAAAACAGAGATTGCAAATACAAGAATGAGAAGGGTTTGAAACTAACAACTTTGTCAGCTGGGCGTGTGTACTGCAAAAGAGGCACAGAATTACCTAACATGTCCCATCAGGAACCAATGTAGCATCCCTGGGGTTGAATTTTGATGGCGCTTGATCAAGGAAACAGACAGAGTTTCAACAAGAGGTCATAGACTTGGGAGCACTTTCTCACACATGAAATTTAACATACTCCGACACTTCTCAAAAGAAGACATTTACGCAGTCAAAAGACACATGAAAAAATGCTCATCATCACTGCCCATCAGAGAAGTGCAAATCAAAACCACAATGAGACCATCTCACACCAGTTAGAATGAAGATCATTAAAAAGTCAGGAAACAACACGTGTTGGAGAGGATGTGGAGAAATAGGAACAATTTTACACTGTTGATGGGACTGTAAACTAGTTCAACCATTGTGGAAGTCAGTGTGGTGACTCCTCAGGGATCTAGAACTAGAAATACCATTTGACCCAGCCATCCCATTACTGGGTATATACCCAAAGGATTATAAATCATGCTGCTATAAAGACACATGCACATGTATGTTTACTGCGGCACTATTCACAATAACAAAGACTTGGAACCAACCCAAATGTCCAACAATAATAGACAATTAAGAAAATGTGGCACATATACACCATGGAATACTATGCAGCCATAAAAATGATGAGTTCCTGTTCTTTGTAGGGACATGGATGAAGCTGGAAACCATCATTCTCAGCAAACTATCGCAAGGACAAAAAAACCAAACACTGCATGTTCTCACTCATTGGTGGGAATTGAACAATGAGAACACATGGACACAGGAGGGGGAACATCACACACTGGGGTCTGTTGTGAGGTGGGGGGAGGGAGGAGGGGTAGCATTAGGAGATATAGCTAATGTTAAATGATGAGTTAACGGGTGCAGCACACCAACATAGCACATGCATACATATGTAACAAACCTGCAGATTGTGCACATGTAGCCTAAAACTTAAGGTATAATTAAAAAAAAAAAAAAAGAAATTTAACATACTGGCTCACTGCAAAATGGCTCTTAGAAGCCTGGAGAAAACAATTGTCCACACCGAGCAAAGTAGAAATGCCTGAGTTTTTCTGGCACCCAGTACAAGAAGGAGTCTAAATGGCTCAGAAAAGTGACCTTGCAGTAAGGAATATCCAAAGTGAAATCAGACAACCACCAGGGGATTACATTCTACAAGAATGTGCAAAGGACATCATACTCATTTACAAAAGTCATCAGCAATACACTGGTAAAGGGAGCACTGGCCCCAGTAACTTCAGTCATGGCCTTCTTTTGTAAGCCAAGGTGATGGTAGGCAGGTGGTCACAGAACTATATTTGATAGTAATAGTAAAGATGGGACCTCAATGTTCCATCAATAGACCTCAAAGCAATAAAGGAGAAGTGGAAGGTTTTAATTGCTGGAAGCCAGGGGACCACAATAATTATAGTGACCAGCATTCAGAAAGAAAGGTAAGGATCTTGACCAACAGGAGTTAAGGAGATAATTAATAGAACATAGTGTCTGTAAAAGCAAAATAGTCGGGCAGAAATTTAATCCAAAAGAAAGTAGCTTTCTCTGTCATTATTATATAATTTTCCTTGTGTTTTCTATATGATTCCTAGCCTTCATTAATTGGTGTGTTTTTCTTCATTTTTAGGCATTCAATAACTTCTTTTATCTTTATTCATTAACCCATCTGATGTTTATTAATGGTATATTATATGCCAGTTTTACTGGAGATATGACAGTGAACAAACCAATGTTCCTCTCCTCTTGGCACTTATATTCTCTAAAAGAAAGAGACAAGAGAGAAATTAGCATGTGTATTATTCTGTTCTCATGCTGCTAATGAAGACATACCTGAGTCTGGGTAATTTGTAAAGGAAACAGGTTTAATAGACTCAGAGTTCCACATGGCTGGGGAGGCCTCACAATCATGGCAGAAGGGAAAGGAGAAGCAAAGGCACATAGTTCATGGCGGTAGGCAAAGAAAACATGTGCAGGGCAACTCCCCTTTATAAAACCATCAGATCTCACGAGACTTATTCACTATCACATGAACAGCCCAGAAAGACCCATCCCATGATTCAGTTACCTCCCACCAGTTCCCTCCCACAACATGTGGGAATTATGGGAGCTACAATTCAAGATGAGATTTGGGTGGGGACACAGACAAACCATATCACTACACAAAGTGTCAGATGATAATCGCTGTTCTGGATAAGTTGGAAAAGTTTCCAGGAGTTTGTAGAGTGGTATAGCTTTATTGTTTTCTTGCCTCTTTCTTCCTGGTTAAATCACAGTTTCAAGACAATTTTCACCCCAGTCCGCGGAAGTTTTAACAAAAATTTCAAAGAGATACTAATGTTTGTTTGCATTAATTACAAAATATGTCTCCTTCATTGCTTAGTAGGTGAAGCATTTTGAAGAAGTTAAACAAAAGAATCTTCTTCTCTGGATGAGTACCATGTCTTCTGCCTATAGACACCCCCAAAATCCTTTCACCAACATCTTGCACTCTTTTCCAGAAATTATACAACAATTAGAGCAGAATTTATTTAAGCTTTTGATTAATTCTTGAAATGAATATGTTCTAATTGCCTACCTCAGAAACAATGGATTCTCCAAGATGTAGGTTTGAATATTTCTATAAAATATTTCATAGGCAAATATGTAGATAAGACAGGCAGACATCCAATTTCTGTTCTTACTGATTTTCATGAAGTGTTAAAATATTGCTAGGGTAAAGTGACTGTCATCACCAGTAAAAGCTGATGCTCCAGGTGTTTTGCTCATATGGTAACAAGATAACGATGGTTGCTACTTTAATGATAATAAGCTAAGAATCTTGCATACTGTTTAACTCTGTCATCACACTAATAGCTTCATTTGGGCACAGCCAATGCCACATTATTCTATCTTGTATCTACATAATATATATAATCAGTGGCACTTTTCTCTCTCTCTTCAACTCCAAACACCATGCCATCTATTTTCCTCTTGCTATTGAAACATGTCCCTTTCAAATACTTCAGACTTCATTGGCATTTGCTGCTGCTCTGAAGAAGGCATTTGGCAGCAATTTTTAAAATGACAGTGGGGTTATTTAGAAGACCTCATGCTCCATGGCATTTTTGTCATTCTGCCTCTTCCCTGTAGCTGTGTAGCAACACTAATGTGACAGCAAGCTATCTAACCTTGTGTGACCTAGTTTAATTAGCTTCCCTAGGCCTCATGGTATCATCTGTAAAATGAACCAAGTAGAAAAGAAATGACAAAACCATGCTGATAATGTAAATTACAGAACATTCTATTTTGAGAAAATTTTATTTTGACAGATGAATTTCAAACTACCATTTACTTATTTTTTATTTAGTAAAACAAGAATTTAATATTAAGAAGATGATAATTATATACTGAAATTAGGTTAGAGATTTTGCTAATAATATGAGAGAAACATAATATGTTGGAAAATATTATTCTTAAATTACTAGTATGATTACCATATAACAATGTGCAAAAGTTAAAGTTGCTTGAAAGTCATATTCCAAATTGGATCAAATGCACTCTGATGCAGCCATCTGCAATCAAATCTGTGCTACGTGATGGGAAAGCAAAATAAAATAATGCTGGAGTGAAAAACTTCCCTTAAATAATAGATGCTGATAATTGTGGCCAGATTGCTCCTGCTTTAATCTATTAATATAATTCTTAGTAATTTATTTATTCAAATATTATTAGAATGACATCAAAACAAGCTAAATTTGAGAACACAGCAAAAGAAAACTACTATGTTTTAAATAGCTTTAGATTTTAAGAATATGATTGGGGGAAGACCAAGGCTGCTGGAGGGTATGTAACAGAAATGGAGAAGCAGGCTTCCATATTGTTCTCCCTGAGGTTTAGTTGTCCCTGTACTGAGAAAACATATTTTCAGCTAATACTATCTCTACTGGCATCCTAGTGATTGGTGACAGGGCTATATCTTTTGGTTACCTCTAAATACGTGATTCCTGAAAACATTAATTGCATCAAGAGCAAGCACAAGAACAAATGAGTTAGATAAAACTCTATCAAAAGAATTGGTACAGTAAGGACAATAAACCATGACATGGAATGGCACTCCTCCTGTTTGTTAAACCCATCCCTTTCTTCACATTATTGCTTCTATCTATTGCATAAGAAATGCACTTGGAATTTCAGTGATTACTCTGCTAAGAGTTTAGCTAAAGATTATAGATTATATTATCATTGCTGTGTGAGCTGCAATTGATTTTATTTCTGGAATAAAGGTCTGGAAAATATCAGCTGTATATAGATCCTTTACTGGTTTTGATTTGATCAGTTTTCTCTGAGAAATTAAAATCTTGGATAATATTTCTTCATAATAATAATGGAACAGGGAAACGAATAGTCGGTTTCCCTATTTCTCTGAGTTAAATTCACTCTGAAACAATCCAGGAAGAAATTAAATCCCCAAAATTCAAAAGGAACCAAAATACAAGCAATTAAACAAAGAGTTGATAGCATATATTTAATTCTTAAGCCAGAGATAATGAAAAGCAGCTTAATAATACATAAGAACAATTTGGAAATATTCCAAGTATATCAGCGGGGTTCAGGACCCATTCCTTCTTGCCTACACAAATATATCACTCTAGCAATGCTTCTTGCTTCTTCCTGCATACTTAATTTTTCTTTTTAAACTCGTTCATTACCATCTAAAAATACTCCCATTTAAAAACTGTTTCTGGCTTGACCTTCACCTCAATTTTTTCCCCATATTTTTATTCCCCTTCACAGAAAATCTCATTGAGAGAATATGTTACTTGTAGTTTCTATGATGCCTCTTCTATTTCCCTTCAGCCCTGCTTATTCAGACTTTCACCCTAACATGCCAGTATAACTCTCTTGCCAAAATAACCAATCACCTCATTCTTACTAAGTACAATGTCAATTTTCAGTCATTATTCTAATTAATGTGGAAGCTCTGGAGTATCTGAAAGCCATTTCTGAGAGTCAAGAAATAATTCTTTGCTGTCACTGTGTTTGTTGTGTTCTCTGTTCTTTGTCCTCTATTAAATCTACTAAATGTGTTGCTGTGTTAAGCCTATTGTGCCTTATAATTTTGATTATCAATCAGAACTCAGGACCAGTGCTACTACTTAACCACTTCCAGCTATTGCAGATTGGTATCATTAATGCAACTGACTTTTAGACCTACAACTCAATATGGCAAGGGTGCTTTATGGTGAAGAAAAGAAGAGGAAAGACAGACATAAGAATAAAAAAAAGAAGAGGAAAGACAGACATAAGAATAAAAAAAAGAAGAGGAAAGAAAGAGAAAAGAGTGATGATTTTGATGTACAACGAGTTGCTGACTCACTATCAGTATGAAGTCACAAAAATTCTGTGTCAGAATATCAGGCATAAATTTCACGTATTTTATTTATTTGTTTGCTTGTTTATTTATTTATAAGTAAAAAGGTTTGAATCCTGAAGATTTCGCAAAATGAATTTATAAGATAAGGCAGACAGACAAAAAATTAGTGAGTAGTACTCCCATGTGGTTGTTGCTTAGCTGACTTTTAGTGTTAGTAAAATTGTTAGAAACTGAAGGAAAGAAAAGAGTCAATCATACTTGGTAAGACAGACCATCAAACAAGGTCTTGCTATACACCAATGATTCCACTGGGGATTTGGAAAATACAGTGTTCAGTTATTATTCTCTATGTATGACTATTGTTCACTAGACACACTCCTAGGTACACAATTCAGTGGAGAGGTGACCACAGATATTTATGGATAGAATACAGTTCAAAGGCACGTGACTCTTTGCTTGATAATACTAGCAACCACCTGATGAATCTTTGCTCTCTCACATTCTTTGACTAATGATCAGGAGACTAACAATTCTATGGCAGACATATGTGAACAAAATGGACCATGTAAGTTGAGTTCCAGCAGTGTTCAGCATACAAACAATTTTCTAGAATTTAGACGTAATTGAATTGATTCATTTGGAATAGATAAAGGCATAAACAGAACACAAATACAGCAAGTTTGTGCTGGAAAAGGTTTCTGTTTGGCTTTCTCACTTTTCTAAAACAATGGACTATCCCCTGAAACTCTTGAAATATTTCACATACAAGCAAATTGATTGGGTTTATGATGACAAGAAACAACCCAACCAAAATAGTATGTGGCTGTAATGTAAACAAATATGATATGGGCAGTGCCTTTTGACTGGGCCCCTTTATTTCAACCCTATATTCAAAGGGTTATAGACCATATAGGAAATAACCCACCTGCTATCATATCTGCCATGCATTTATTTGATTCAATAATGAAAAAGGTTTTAACCGTTCGAAAGAAGGAAGATGGGCAAAATAAAAATAAGAGAAATTGGGGAAAAATAATGGTTAGGTTGAGTCGAAATCTGCCTGTAGGTGATAAAGAGCAAAATGAAAATCAAAATGAGGAAATTAACAAATGCTGTTAAAAAATACCTATTCATCCAAGATCACCAGATCAAGGATGATATTACATTATGCTTATCCCAACTTTGGTAGCTATCAAACTTCAAAGGCTTTAAAAATCCTTCTCCATTTATCCTAAGTGGAATAAATTTAAACCCAATAATGCTGAAAGAGACTAGAAGAAGAAAGTATTGATGTGATATTTTAATGAAAGCTTTTTAATTGCCAGAAATTGTCAAACCATTATTAATACATTATTATTAACTGAAGTACATAGTTTATAATAGGATTCACTCTTGAGTGCAGTGGCATAATCATGGCTCACTGCATCCGTGACCTTCTGGGTGCAAGCAATCTTCACACCTCAGCCTCCTAAGTAGCTCGAACCACAGGCATGCACAGCCATTCCCCAAAATTTTTTGTTTTCGTTTTTGCTAAGATGGCATCTTCCTATGTTGCCCAGTCTAGTCTCGAACTCCTGGGCTCAAGTGATCCTCCTATCTAAGCCTCCCATAGTGCTCAGATTACAGGTGCAAGCCATCATGCCCAGGCAGTTCTATGGATTTTCAAATGTAAAATATCTTCTCTCCACCATTACACTATCATACAGACTAGATTCACTCCCCTAACATTTCCTATGTTCCAACTATTCATCACTCACCCTCTGCCCACACCCCACCCACCAAATCTTTAGCCACTATTGATCTTTTTTACTGTCTCCTTACTTTTGTATTTTTCAGAATGTCTTATAGATACAATCATACGTTAGGTAGTCTTACCGGTTATGCTTACTTCACTTAGCGATATTCATTTTAGATTCCTCCATGTCTTTTAATGACTTGATGGCTCATTCATTTTAACTGCTGAATAATATTCTTTTGTATGGATGTACCATAGTTTATGAACTAATTAACTGAAGGACATCTTGATTTCTTCCAATTTTAAACAACTGTGAATACAGCTATATAACATTCATATGCAAGTTTTTGTATAGACAAGTTTGCAACTCACTTCGGTAAATACTAGAAATGTGATTGATGGATACTATGGTAAAACTAGGTTTAGCTTTATGTGTAATAAACTGCCAAACTGTCTTTCATTTTGCATTCCTGTAAGCGATGTATGAAAGTTTCTGTTACTGCATATTCTCATCAGGATTTGGTGTTGTTCGTGTATTAAATTTTAGTCATTCTAGGCGTGTAGTGGTATCTTATTTTAATTTTAATTCGATGACAATATAAGATGTTGGGCAGCTTCTAATATGTTTTTAATAGCCATGTTTGTCATTTTATGTACTTCACTTGTCTTTCTGCATGAGTGAGGACTTCCAGTATAATGAACAATAGGAGTGGCAGAAGGGGGCATCCTTGCCTTGTTCCTGACCTTACGGGAAAATCATCTATTTTCTCACCATTGAATTTTAGATTAGCTGCTTGATTATTATTTTTAGACTTGTTTTTTTTTTTTGTCAAGTTGAGGGGGTTCCCCTGTATTCCTAGTCCGATGAAAGTTTTGTTTGCTGGTTTGTTTGTTTTTATCATTAAAAGGTATTGTATTTTGTCAAATACCTTTTCTGCATCTATTGCTATGAAAACATGATTTTCTTGTTTAGCCAGTAGATGTGATGAATTACATTAACTTATTTTTGCATGTTGAAACAGCCTTGCATACTTAAAATATACCCTTATGACAAATTCATATAATTTATGTTGTCTATGCATCTATTCTGAATGTAAGTTTAACTTTCTCAGTCACCCTTGACACAGTATCCCATTCTTTACCTCCTCTTAGTTCTTCAGTGTGGCTGCTCCAGTCTGTCTTATACAACTCTCTCCTAGTGACTGCCTCCCTATAGGACAGCTAAATTCAATCTACTTGACTCATCAGATTTCATTCCCCACACCCCACAAGGACTGCATAAATATGTTCCAGTGACCACCTCTCAGTCACAGAATAACCCCACAGATCTCACGCCTGGTTGCCTTAAACCCAACAGTTAGAAGTGCCTGAGGAAAGCAT
Source organism: Nomascus leucogenys (assembly GCF_006542625.1). NCBI lineage: Eukaryota > Metazoa > Chordata > Mammalia > Primates > Hylobatidae > Nomascus > Nomascus leucogenys. The sequence goes on from NC_044391.1 coordinate 16,593,046, forward strand.
GCTTGGGTAATGCTCTAGACCTCAATAAAGGTTTTGGTCTAAGGGGTTCCTCACTGTCTTTTTCTCTTGTTCTTCACCCACTGCTTGAACACGTTTGTCCTGGACAGCTCCCCTCTTCCCATTGGCTGTGCAAAGTATGCTGCCCTCTTCCCTCTGAATCTGTAAGTAATAAAAATGCTTCTGTCATTTCAAGTGTTTGACTGTGCTGCCTCCTCTGTTTCTCACTGACTGACACACCTGAACCTAAATTCTTTCCTGATCAGAGCTATAATTTATAGCTACTCTCAAGAGGGAGACTTCAACACCAAACTAGAAAGAATTTATATTTATAAACAGAAAAAAAACTTTGATTGTTCATTGTCTATACATCTTTGTATGCATGGTTAGACTTGATTTACTAATATTTTGTTGAGAGTTTTTGGCATCCATTTTCATGAGAGAAAATGGTGTGTAGTTTTCATTTTTTTGTAATGTTATTATCTACTTTGGTTATTAGGGTAACCTTGTAAAATGAGGGTAACCTTGTAAAATGACCTTGTAAAATGAGACAGAATTCTTTTTTGTGCTTCTAATTTTTGGAACAATTTATAGAGAATTGGTATGATTTCTCTTGAAATATTTGGTAAAATTCACCAGTGAAACTGAGACTGGGTCTTCTCTTTGTTTTGGAAGGTTATTAATTATTGATTCAATTATTTTAGTATGTAAAGTCATATTTGGATTATCTGTAGCAAGTGTTTCTGTAGATTGTGTCTTCTACAGAATGTTCTTTTTCATCAAAGTTATCTAATTTTTGGCTTACAGCCAAATTATCTTCTTTTACTGACCTTTTAATGTCCATTGGGTCAATAGCGATGGCCATTTTTTAACTTCTGATATTTGTAATGCTTGTGTTGTAATTTTTTGTCTGTGATTCTGGCTGGGGCTTACCAAATTTAATCTTATAAAGGCTAAAAGCCTGGTGACCCATACTTTTCTTTGGCAAAATAAAACTGTCACCTGAGTTAATATGAAGGATAGAAAAAATACCTACACACTTTGTTTTGGAGAAGAGGTTTTGAGGCAAAATGTTACTACTGCAAGGTGTTTGCTATTACCTTCATATCACTAATGATTATAAGAAATTAAACTCAAAAAAGAGTTGTAATCAGATGTGGTGGCTCACACCTGTAATCCCAGCACTTTGGGAGGCCAAGGCAGACATATTGCTTGAGTCCAGGAGTTCGAGACCAGCCTGAGAGACATAGTGAAACCCCATCTCTACTAAAAATACAAAAATTTTCCAGGCGTAGTGGCACATGCCTGTAGTCCCAGCTACTTGGGAGGCTGAGGCAGGAGGATTGCTTGAACATAGGAGGTGGAGGTTGCAGTGAGCCAAGATATCACCACTGCACTACAGTCTGGGTGACAGAGTGAGGCACTGTCTCAAAAAAACAAACAAAAAAAAGCATTGAACTTTTTACAACCAGGAATGCATTGGAAGAAATAAAATACATATTCAATAAAATACAAGAAAATAGATAGTTTAGAACTTTCTGGGTGGTTACTTGAAGCTATTTCTTTTATGAAACCATAATAGATAAGTTGAGAAGTGGCATGAGAAAGATTTGACTAATTAAGATACTCTGTGGGGGCAAAAAAATTACAGGAAGCCTGCTAAAAAATTACTAGATAAGAAATCTGAATAAATTAATGTTGCTCACAGGGAATATTTTCAATTCGACATTTCAATAAAAATTTCCTATAAACCAGTTGATATGGTTTGGCTGTGTTCCCACCCAAATATCATCTTGAACTGTAGTTCCCAATATTCCCATGTGTGGTGGGAGGGACACGGTAGGAGGTAATTGAATGCTGAAGGTGGTTTCTCGCATGCTATTCTCATAATAGTAAGTTCTCACAAGATCTGATGGTTTTATAAGGGGCTTTCCCCCTTCGCTCAGCTCTCGTTTTTCTCTCTCCTGCCACCTTGTGAAGGACAAGTTTGCTTCCCCTTCTACCATGATTGTCAGTCTCCTGAGACCTCCCCAGCCCTGCAGAACTATATGAGCCAATTAAACTTCTTTCCTTTATAAATTATCCAGTCTTGGGGATGTCCTTATAGCAGCATGATAACAGACTAATACTTCAAATTGGTACTGGGAGCGGGATGCTACTGTAAAAACAGCTGAAAATGTGAAAGCAACTTTGGAACTGGGTAAGAGGTAGAGGTTGGAAAAGTTTGGAGGGCTCAGAAGAAGATGGGAAAATGTAGGAAAGTTTGGGACTTCCTAGAGATTTGGAGGGATCAGAGGACAGGAAGATGTGGAAAAGTTTGGAAATTCCTAGAGATTTGTTGAATGGCTTTGGCCAAAATGCTGACAGTGATATTGACAATAAGGTCCAGGCTAAGGTGGTCTCAGATGGAGATGAGGAACTTGTTGGAAACTGGAATAAGCGTGACTCTTGCTATGCTTTAGCAAAGAAACTGGCTGCATTTTGCCCCTGCCCTGGAGATCTGTGGAAATTGGAACCTGAAAGAGATGATTTAAGGTATCTTGTGGGAGAAATTTCTAAGCAGCAAAGCATTCAAGAGGAAGCAGAGCATAAAATTTTGGCAAGTTTGTAGCCTGATGATGCAAAAGAAAAGAAAAACCCATTTTCTGGTGAGAAATTCCAGCTGGCTGCAGAAATTTGCATAAATAATGAGGAGCGAAATGTTAACCACCAAGACAATGAGGAAAATATCTCCAGGGTATGTCAGAGACCTTCACAGCAGCCCCTCTCATCACAGTCCCAGGGCCTAGTAGAGAAAAATAGTTTTGTAGTCTGGGCCTAGGGCCCTCCTGCTGTGTGCAGCCTAGGGATTTGGTGCCCTGCATGTCAGTGGCTCCAGCCATGGCTAAAAAGGGCCAAGGTACAGCTCAGGCCATGGCTTCAGAAGGTGCAAGCCCCAAGCCTTGGCAGCTTCCACGTGGTGTTCTTTCTGCAGGTGAACAGAAGAAAAGAATTAAGGTTTGGGAACCTCTACCTAGATTTCATTAGTTGTATGGAAATGCCTGATGTCTAGGCAGAAGTCTCCTAAGGGGGCAGAGCCCTCATGGAGAACCTCTGCTAGGGCAGTGCAGAAGGGAAATGTGGGGTGGGAACCCCCACACAAAGTCCCCATGGGGTACTGCCTAGTGGAGCTATGAGAAGCAGACCACTGTCCTCCAGACCCCAGAATGATAGATCCACCAAGAGCTTGCATCATGCACCTGGAAAAGCCACAGGTATTCAACGCCGACCCATGAATGCAGCTGGGAGGGGGCCTGTATCCTGTAAAGCCACAGAGGCAGAGCTTCCCAAGGCTGTGGGAGCCCACCTCTTGTATCAGCATAACCCAGATATGAGACACGCAAAGGAGATCGTTTTGAAATTTTAAAGTTTAATGACTGCCCTATTGGATTTTGGCCTGCAGCCCCTTTGTTTGGGCCAATTCCTCCCATTTGTATTGGGTGTATTTCCCCAATGCCTATACCTCCATTTTATGTAGGAAGTAACTAACTTGCTTTTGATTTTACAGGCTCATAGGCAGAAGGGCCTAGTCTCAGACAAGACTTTGGACTTGGAATTCTGGGTTAATGCTGGAATGAGCTAATTTGGGGGGCTGTTTGAAAGCAATAGTCGTGTTCTGAAATGTGAGGCCATGAGATTTGGGAGGGGCCACAGGCAAAATGATATGGTTTGGCTGTGTCCACATGCAAAACTCATCTTGAATTGTAATTCTCATAATCCCCATGTGTGATGGAAGGGATCAGGTGGGAGGTAACTGAATCATGGGGGTAGTTTCCCCAATGCTATTCTTGTGAAAGTAAGTTCTCACGAAATCTGATGGTTTTATAAGGAGTTTCCCCCTTCACTTGGCTCTCATTCTCTTTTCTGCTGCCTTGTGAAGGACGAGTTTGCTTTCCCTTCTGCCTTGATTGTAAGAGGCCTCTCCAGCCAGGTGAATTGGTAGCCACTTACACCTTTTTCCTTTATAAATTACTGTTTCTTGTATGTTCTTATAGCAGCATGAGAACAGGCACCAGTTAAAACCAGAAGAACACAAAAGAACTGAAACCAACTTTATAAGTTACTACAATCCAGCTGACTTCACACAGGATGAATTAAACATATGTTTTTAATGTCTAAATTTTTGTAGTTAGTTTTGCTGCAGAAAAAATAAATGTTGCACAGTACAGGATGGGAAACAGGAATTATTAAACCTATTATTTTTATACAAATATTTTAATCTCCCAATAGTTTATAGTATGTAGCTCTTAACACACCAAAAAAAATGCTTTAATACTTATGGCATCAGGTCCTTATAGTAATGTTGATAGTTAGACCAAATACATAGTGTCTGTGCTATAGGTTTTTACAGTCTAGAAAACTGAGATTTGTATAGGTAAAGTAATTTTCTAGTCTTGCGAAAGATAAGGCGAGGACCTAGGTGTTTCACTTCCAGTGCTAGTATTTTATATTGTACTAACTTGTTTGAAGATTTATTAAGCATTTATTATGTTAGTGATCTCTGGTTTACATTTATACTAGTCATTTAAATGGCAATGCAAAAAACTTTTTTGAAAAGAAACTCTTCAAAGAGATATAGGCATTATTAGCATATTATTTCTTGGTTTGAGAAGGCACTAAATCATTCAGGAACCAAACTACCTGTGGTCATAAAAAGCACATCTATCAGCTTGATTCAAATAAAATATTGGCTGCATCTGGCTTCCTGATTTGTGTCATAAGTGACATTTTAGATAGAAAGAAAGTAGTAGCATTTCCATCTGCTCTGTACCACACAATCTAACACCTGATTTTATTTTCATTTGTTTTTATCTCCAAATCTCCAAGATTTATATATCATCTGGTGTCCTTATACAGATTAAAATCTCCTTGAGGACAAAAACTCTATTTTTTACTGTGTCCATCAGGGCTGTAAGAACAATTGTTAGGTATTTAATTGTTTTTATTTAATCAATAAATAAATGAACATAATTTTCACCTTTATTGTTAAAACCAATTTTTTTGTAGAATGGTATTAATCTACATAAAATCTAATCTTCAATTGTATTTCACTTTATGAATGCATATTTTCCTCTAAGAAAATGTAAATAAATACTTTTTGTGTTCCATAGTGACTTTTTCAAAGATTAAATAACATGATTTATTATTATTTTAGCTATATATGTATAATTTGTTAAATATCAACAGTTGCTGAAGCAATATAAGTAAAAATGTTTCTTGACCTCAGAGCTCTTATTATAGACTGAAATTTCAAAAGATTGATTTATGGATAGTTACTATTAATAAAATCATTAAAAGGAAAGTTAAAATTCATTAATTCTATAAAAACAAAATAATTTTTACTCTGCTTTATATTCATGAAATTGAATTTCATGGTTAACCAAAAAGTTCAAAATTATCAGTGAAGAAATGTCTTCAACCTAATTAATGTCAAGTTTTGAAAATGTGTAGTCTATGCTGTGAAAACTGATATTTTCAGCTAAGAATAACAAGATCCTAAGACTTGGTAAAATTGAAGAGACAGTGTAAGTATTTATTTTTCTCATGAAGTGTTTATCTTTAGTGAAATACGTGCATAAAATTTTCAATGTTGCCTCATGGCTAGTTAAGTGTATTTACAGATTACTGTACTATGGCATCACTCTAGGAGGAGTCAATCTGTCACGATTCTCTGTATTCTACAATTTGATAATTGAGATTATGAAGATGATTGGGTCCTCTAACAGTTTATTTAATGAAGTTCTGTAAATGCCCATGCTTTCAACAGCAGGATGAGATATCTGTGTAGACATTCAAGTCAAAAATTTTATTCTGAATTTTTCTCTAAAATGTATAATGGAATTGTGTGTATAAAACAGGTTTTAATCTTCAAGGTCAACATTACTGTTTAACAACTACAATTATATTCAATGCTGCTGAAAAAATTGCTTTTCCTTGGCACCTACAAAGTTATCCAAATTTGTCTAAACTACTCTGATCTCCAATCCTCCTTTCATGTTGAGTTTTTCTACTTGGTCCATGTTTATTTGATCTTAAAAGAATCTTGTTCTACTGTAACTAGAATTTAAAAATGACGAACTTTACATTTCAGTTCAATTTTATTATATTAAAAATCCGTATATTGAGCCAAGAATTGTGCTCAGCTGTGGTGATGAGTAGGCCAGCAGTGCTCTATAAGAATTGCTCTTGAGATTAGAGAAAATAATAACAAGGGGAAGAGGCAGGGAAACAAAAGATTGATTATTCATTGTATTAGTGATAGTAATGGTATAACAGAGTTCAGAAATCATTTGCTTTATGTGCATAAAAGAAGATGCTGCTACTAATTTCACATAAGAAAATCTTCATATTTATGTCTTGCCCATAACCATCTGATTGTCCCATATAAAGCTGTAATCTATAAATCTATCTATATAGTATGTCCAAACATTGGCTGTATTGCAAGTTAAATTGTTTTATTTTCTCTCTTCAAACATTATACGCTTTTAACTATAACATTTGATTTCTTAAGCCATTCTATTAAGAAGACTACATTATACATTGTTTTATAAGTGTATTAGAAGCTATTTCTATAGTTATCTTTGTTTGAAGCCAAGAATCTGAAATTATCTATCTTCAACTATTTTGAAAGTTCTGAGGAATAAATAGTTATAGATGAATTTGAAACCATCACATTTCTACCATATATATATATATATGAAAGAAAAAATGAGAATAAGAATCTTAAGTTATTTTTCTTACATCATTGGTTATTGTTACCCAATCTTCACCATTTAAATGTAAGTTTGGTTCTTATTTCTTTTTTAAAGCTATTTAAAGTCTTGTTAACGAATTGTAATATACATGTAATGAATTGCACACATCTTAGCTGTATAGTTTGATCCACTTTAACAATGGATTCATTCAATGCAACCCATATACCTTTCAAAACAGAACATTGTCTTTACCCAAGAAAGTTTCCTCATATCCTTTCCCAGTTAATTCCTGCTTACTCTAAAGAGTAATCTAACCTGATTTGAATCACTATTTGTTAATTGATTACCATTTTTAATTTTTAACCTATTGTAGAATTTGTAAAAGGAAATAATAAGAATATGTATTCTTATGTGACAAATTTTTTCTTAGCTTATTTTCACATGTTATTTTTAATGAAAATTGTATTATTATATTTATCCATGCATTTGCATATCACATTGGTTTATTCTTTTTTATTGCTGAAGATTTTTTAATTATATGAATTACGTGAATATCAAATAGTTTTTCCATTGCCATTTCTTCTTTGTTTTCAGTTAGAGGCAGAGTCCTACACTGTCACCCAGGCTGGAGTCCAGTGATGCAATCACAACTCACTGTAACCTCGAATTCATGGACTCAAGCCATCTCCCAACTCAGCCTCACAATTAGCCTAATTTTCTAAATGTTTTGTAGAAGCGAGGTCTTACTATGTTGCCCAGGCTGGTCTCAAATTCCTGAAATCAAGTGGTTCTTTCACCTCAGCCTTTGAAAATTCTGGGATTACAGGAGTAAGCCACCATGTCTGGCCATCCATCACCCTGTTGATAGACACCTGGACTGTTTCTAAATTGGCTATTATAAATAAACCTGCTATGATTACTATTATACAAGGCTTTTTGTGGACATATATTTTCATTACACTAGGGTAAAACTGAATCACAGTGAAGAGGTATGTATAACATTTTAAGACACTGGCTAGAATGTGGCGTAGCGGCCCACCTGAGACCTACATTGGGCAGGGGAGCCCCAAACTTCAGCCAAGGGAGGTGAGGTGGTGAGTGAGCATGCTACCCAGCTAGGAAAACCATGCTTTTTCCACGGAACTGTGCAACCCACAGGTCGGAAGACCCCACTTGGGACTCATGCTACCAGAGCCTAGGGTCCCAACCCTGGAGCTGTGCAGATTCTCAAAAGCCTCTCAGCTAGAATCTGCTTAAGCCTGTGAGTTCCCAGGGGGAGGGGCAACCAGTACCACAGCTGTGGCTGCTTGCTGTCTAAGCCTTTTGAGCTCCTTGAGGGAGGGTGCAGCAGCCAGCACTGGGACTCATAACTGCCTAACATGCTAAGCTCCCTGGGTGAGGGAAGGGTGGCATCCATTGCTATAGCTCCAGGACACACCCTTCTCCCACTGGAGCCAGGGAGGCTGAACAGCTTAGTCCTAGGAGTGAACCTGACAACCCAACATACCGGCTGTGGAAGAATGAGACCAGAGCACCTCTTCAGGCCTGACTCTGATCCATCCTTACTCACTGTGTGGGTCTCCCACTGCAGGAACCCCAACAACTCCAGCCAGAGGCTCAGGGACAGAACCCTGGGCCTGAGTCCATAGGGGGAGGGCTGGCTGGAGCCTCTGCAGACCAGAAGACTTAGCCTTTCCTCCTGGTAGTTTTGAGGAATTCAGGCAGCCCAGACGAGTAGGTATCCCCCCAGCGAAGGACACTCCCTCCACGAAGGGACAGTCAAAGTGCTTTGTTAAATGGGCTCTGTTCCCCATGACCCTCAACTGGGTGAGACCCTCCAACAGGGGTTATCAGACACCCTATACAGGAGTAATCCTACTGGCATCAGGTTGGTGCCTCTCGAGTTCAGAGATCCCAGAAGAAGGAGCAGTCACCCATCTTTGCTGTTCTCCAGGCTCCTTGTGTGACATCTTCAGGCACAGGAGTGAACCAGAAGAATAAGATCTCAACTGAACCCCCAGCAAACTGCAGCAGCCCTACAGAAGAGAGACCTGATCATTGAAAGAAAAACAAACAAAATGAAAACAACAACAACACCATCAACAACAAAAAACGTCCCGACAAAAATCCCTTCCAAGGGTCAAAAGTCTCAAAGACCGAAACTCGACAAACTCACAAAGATGAGAAGGAATGAACAAAAACACCTCTGAAAACTCAAAGGTCAAGAGTGCCTCTTCTCCTCGAAGTGACCACAATGCCTCTCCAGCAAGGGTACAGAACTGGATGCAGGATGAGATGGATGAATTGACAGAAGTAAGCTTCAGAAGATGGGTAATAAAAAAACTCTGCTGAGCTAAAGGAGGATGTTCTAACACAATGCAAAGAAGCTAAGAACCTCAATAAAAGGTTAGAAGAGCTGCTAACTAGAATAACCAGTTTAGAGAGGAACATAAATGGCCTGAGGGAGCTGAAAACCATAGCACGAGAACGTTGTGAGGCATAGAGAAGTATCAATAGCCAAATCAACCAAGTGGAAGAAAGATATCAAAGTCTAAAGACCACAAGGCTGAAGAAAGGCATGCAGACATGATTAGAGAAAAAAAAAAAAAAAGAATGAAAAGGAACAAACAAAGCCTTCGAGAAATATGGGACTACATAAAAAGACCAAACCTATGATTGATTAGAGCACCTGAAGGAGACAGGGAGAATGGGAACAAGCTGTAAAACACATTTTTGGATATTATCCAGAACTTTCCCAATCTACCAAGACAGGCCAACATGCAAATTCGGGAAACACAGAGAATGAGAACACCACTAAGACACTCAATGAGAAGATCAACCCCAAGAAACATAATCATCAGATTCTCCAAGGTCAAAATGAGGAAAAAAATTATTAAGGGCAGCCAGAAAGAAGGACCAGGTCACCTACAAAGGGAAGCCCATCAGACTAACAGTGGATACCTCAGAAGAAACCCTACAAGCCAGAAAAGATTGGGGGTTAATATTCAACATTCTTAAATAAAATAATTTTCAGCCCAGAATGTCACATCCAGCCAAACTAAGCTCCATAAGCGAAGGAGAAATAAAATATTTTCCAGACAAGCAAATGCTGAGGGATTTTTTCACCACTAGACGTGCCTTGCAAGAGCTCCTGAAGGAAACACTACATGTAGAATTGAAAAACCAATACTAGCCACTGCACAAACACATCAAAATATAAAGACCAATGAAACTATGAAGAAACTGCATCAACTAGTGTATGAAATAACCAGATAGCATCATGATGACAGGATCAAATTCACACATAACAATACTAACCTTAAATATAAATGGCCTAAATGCCCCAATTAAAAGACACAGACTGGAAAATCACATAAAGAAACAAGTCCCATTGGTGTGCTGTATTCAGGAGACCCATCCCACATGCAAAGACACACCTAGTCTAAAAAGAAAGGGACCAAACAAATGGAAAGGAAAAAAAAAATCAGGGTTTGCAATCCTAGTCTCTGACAAAACAGACTTTAAACCAGCAAAGATCAAAAAAGAAAAGAAGGGTATTCCCTAATGGTAAAGGGATCAATTCAACAAGAAGAACTATCCTAAATATATATGCACCCAACACCTTGGGTGCATATATCAAGGGAGCATAACGTCAAGGGTGCATAACATCAAGGGAGCACCTTAATTCATAAAATGAGTTCTTAAAGAGACTTATAAGGAGATTTAGCCACAATAATAGTGGGAGACTTTAATACCCCACTGTCAATGTTAGTCATATCAACAAGACAGAAAATTAACAAGGATATTCAGGACTTGAATTCAGCTCTGGATCAAGTGGGCCTAATAGACATCTACAGAAATGCACACATCCACAAATGCAAAACGAACTGAAATAATAACAAATAGTCTCTCAGACAACAGTGCAATCAAATTAGAACTCAGGATTAAGAAACTCACTCAAAACCACACGATTTCATGGAAATTGAACAACCTGCTCCTGAATGACTCCTGGGTAAATAATAAAATTAAGGCAGAAATCAAGAAGTTATTTGAAACCAATGAAAACAAAGAGACAATGTACCATAATTTCTGGGACACAGCTAAAGCAGTGTTAAGTGGGAAATTTACAGCATTAAATGCCCACATCAAAAAGCTAGAAGGATCTCAAATAGACACCCTAATGTCTCAATTAAAAGAGGTAGAGAAGCAAGAGCAAATTAATCCAAAAACTAGCAGAAGACAAGCAATAACTAAGATCAGAGTGGAAGTGAAGGAGATAGAGACATGAAAAAGGCTCCAAAATATCAACAAATCCAAGAGCTGTTTTTTTGACACAATTAACAATATACATAGGCCGCTACCTATACTGATAGAGAAGAAAAGAGAGAAGAATCAAATAGACACAATAAAAAAATGATAAAAGGGATATCACCACTGACTCCACGGAAATACAAACTACCATCATAGAATACTATAAACACCTCTATGCAATAAACTAGAAAATCTAGAAGAAATGGATAAATTCCTGGACACATACACCCTCCAAATCTAAACCAGGAAGAAGTCAAATCCCTGAATAGGCCAATAACAAGTTCTGAAATTGAGGCAGTAATTAATATCCTACCAACCAAGAAGAGTCCAGGACCACATGGATTAACAGCTGAATTCTACCAGAAATACAAAGAAGAGCTGGTACCATTCCTTCTGAAACTATTCCAAACAATCAAAAAGGAGGTATTCCTCCCTAACTGATTTTATGAAGAGAGCATCACCCTAATACCAAAACCGGGCAGAGACACAACAAAAAAAGAAAACTTCAGGCCAATACCCCTGATGAACATCAATACCAAAATCCTCAATAAAATACTGGCAAACTGAATCCAGCACCATATCAACAAATTTATTCACCCCAATCAAGTTGGCTTCATCCCTTGGATTCAATGCTGTTTCAACATATGCAAATAAATAAACATAATCCATCGCATAAAGAGAACAAAAGACAAAGACCACATGATTATCTCAATAGATGCAGAAAAGGCCTTTGATGTAATTCAACATCCCTCATGTGAAAAACTCTCAATAAACTGGGTATTAATGGAACATATCTCAAAATAATAAGGGCTATTTATGACAACCCCACAGCCAATATTATATTGAATGGGCAAAAGCTGAAACATTCCCTTTGAAAACTGGTACAAGACAAGGATACCCTCTCTCACCACTCCTATTCAACACAGTATTGGAAGTTCTGCCCAGGGCAATCAGGCAAGATAAACAAATAAAGCATATTCAAATAGGAAGACAGGAATTCACATTGTCTCTGTTTGCAGAAAACATGATTGCATATTTAGAAAACCCCATCATCTCAGCTCCAAAACTCCTTAAGCTGATAAGCAACTTCAGCAAAGTGCCAGGATACAAAATCCATGTGCAAAAATCACAAGCATTTATTTACACCAACAATAGACAGGCAGAGAGCCAAATTACGGATGAACTCCCATTCACAAATGCTGCAAAGAGAATAAAATATCTAGGAATACAGCTAATAGGGGATATGAAGGACCTCTTCAGGGAGAACTACAAACCACTGCTCAAGGAAATAAGAGTGGACACAAACAAATGAAAAACACTCCATCCTCATGGCTAGGAAGAATAAATATTATGGAAGTGGCCAAAGTATTTTATAGATTAAAATACCCAAAGTATTTTATAGATTAAGTGCTATTCTCATCAAACTACCACTGACATTTTCACAGAATTAGGAAACAAAAAAACTACTTTAAATGTCCTATGGAATCAAAGAAGAGCCCATATTGCCAAGACAATCCTAAGGAAAAAGAACAAAGCTGGAGGCATCATGCTACCTGACCTCAAACTCTACTACAATGCTACGGTAACCAAAACAGCATGATACTTGTATCAAAACAGACACATAGGCCAATGGAACAGAACAGAGACCTCAGAAATAACACCACACATCTACAATGATCTGGTCTTCACTAAACCTAACAAAAACAAGCAATGAGGAAAAGATCTCCTTTTCAATAAATGGTGCTGGGAAAACTGGCTAGTCATATGCAGAAAACTGAAACTGGACCCCTTCCTTACACCTTACACAAAAATTAACTCAAGATGGATTAAAGACTTAAATGTAAAACCCAAAACCATAAAATCCCTAGAGGAAAACCTAGGCAATACCATTCAGGACATAGACACGGGCAAAGACTTCGTGATGAAAATGCCAAAAGCAATTGCAACAAAAGCCAAAATTGACAAATAGGATCTAATCAAACTAAAAAGCTTCTGCACGGTAAAAGAAACTAGCTCCAGAATGAACAGGCAACTTAGAGAATGGGAGAAAAATTTTGCAATCTACCTGTGTCTAATATCCAAAATTTACAAGGCACTTAAACAAATTTACAAGAACAAAACAAACAACCCATCAAAAAGTGGACAAAGAATGTGAACGGATGCTTCTCAAAAGAAGACATTTATGTGGCCAACAAACATGAAAAAAAGTTCAACATCACTGATTATTAGAGAACTGCAAATCAAAACCACGAGATACCATCTCAAACCAGTCAGAATGGTGATTATTAAAAAGTCAAGAAACGGCCCGGTGCGGTGGCTCACGCCTGTAATCCCAGCACTTTGGGAGGCCGAGGTGGGCAGATCACGAGGTCAGGAGATCGAGACCATCCTGGCTAACACGGTGAAACCCCGTCTCTATTAAAAATACAAAAAATTAGCCGGGCGAGGTGGCAGGCGCCTGTAGTCTCAGCTATGCGGGAGGCTGAGGCAGGAAAATGGCGTGAACCCTGGGAGGCGGAGCCTGCAGTGAGCCGAGATCGCGCCACTGCACTCCAGCCTGGGTGAAAGAGCGAGACTCCTTCTCAAAAAAAAAAAAAAAAAAAAAAAAAAGTCAAGAAACGATAGGTGCTGGAGCGGCTGTGGAGAAATAGGAACACTTTCACAGTGTTGGTGGGAATGTAAATTAGTTAAATGATTGTGGAAGACAGCATGGCGATTCCTCAAGGATCTAGAACCAGAAATACTATTTAACACAGTAATCTCATTACTGAGTATATACCCAAAGGAATATAAATCATTCTACTATAAAGACACATGCACACATATGTTTATTGAAGCACTATTTACAATAGCAAAGTAATTGAACCAACCCAAATGTCCATCAGTGATAGACTGGATAAAGAAAATGTGATACATATACACCAGGGAATACACGTGTATCCTGCAACTAAAAGTAAAATAAAATAAAAGACAATGGCTAACAGTTTTTAACAGTGGTTGCATGCTTTACACACCCAAATACTATCTATGAGACATTTAATTTCTCGACATCTTCTCCAATATTTGGTGGTGTTCATTTTCTCATTTTATTAGCCTAATATTATGGTGTCTGTGTAGGGATAACACTTGTGATTTTAATTTGCATTTCTTTGATGACTTATAATGTTGAGCAAATTTTCTTATTCGTTTGTGAAGTGTCTGTACAATGCTTTGCTCATGATATATTAGATTATTTATTTTTATTAGTGAGTTGGAAGAGTCCATTATATATCCTGGAATCAAGTGCTTTTTTAAACATACATGTTGCAAAGATTTTCTCCCTGTGACTTGTGTATTTATCTACTTAATGGTGGATTTTGTTTTGCAGAAGTACTTAATTTTGATAAAGTATAATTGCTGATCTTTTGAATTTTTTTTTCTGTTATCATTTCTGTGGAATCTTTGTTTATCCCAAATAAACATATATATGTCCAATATTTTATTATAGAAGCTTTTTATTTTTGGTTTTCTATTTAGCATAATTACTCATTTCAAATTAATATTCATGTATAGTGTAAGGTAGGGGTCAAATTTTTTTTTGTTTTAATTGTTTTTACTCAAGATAGATACATAACTGCACCAGTATCACTTACTGAGGGATTATTCTATTTTTAACAAATCACTGTGGCAAGTTTATTCAATTTTAACTGGTGTGTGTGTGTGTGTGTGTGTGTGTGTGTGTGTGTGTGTGTAGATATAGGTCTTGACCCTCTGTTGGGTGTTAATGATCTATTTGTCTGTTTTTTCTCTTAAACAACACTACTTGTATTACTGTATCTAAACAATAAGTACATAAGTGAGGTTCTGTTAGATCAACTTTGTTCTTATTTTCAAGATCACTTTGTTTCTTTTAGGTCATTTGGGTTTTCAGATATTTTAGCACCGTGCTGTCAAAATCTATTAAAAGGTCTGCTGAAAGAGTCTTCACTCTACAGGTCAAGTGTGGGCAACAACTGCCCAAAGATCAAACTTGAAGTCAGTGTTAATAAACAAAGTTTTATTGAAACACAACTATGCCCATTTATTACATATTATCTGGTTTGGGGCCAGACAATGGCTGGTTTTGTGCTACAATGGTTTAGGGGAATAATTGTGACAGAAACCATATGGTTTGTGAAGCCTGAAATATTTATTATCCTTCTTTTTACAGAAAAAAATTACTGACACCTGTTATAAGTTAATTTGGAGAAATACGCATACTAAATGAGTTTTCAAATCCAATACTTTTAAATTTCATTACTTTAGATACTTTAATTTATTAAAGTTTTATAATTCCAGTGTAGAATTCTTGAATATTTGTTGAATGTAACCATATTTATTTATTTATTTAAGTACATATATTTATACATTTATATGTACATATATTTTGTTTTATATATGATTTTGTTATATTTTAGTTTCTCATTATTTATATAATATACTATGCAAAAATACAATTAAATTTTATATTTTGATTGTGCACCTTCACTATTGCTGAATTCATTTATTAGTGTTAGTCGTGTTTTGGGGTGTTTGTTAGTTTTCTTCTTTTACATACTTCTTAAAATTTCTAAGTACATAATTAAGACTTTTAAAAATAAAAGTATTTTTCTTTCTTTCTACTCCATATACCCTTTTCTTTCTTCTTTTTTTTTTCTTTTTTTTTTTGCCTTCTTGTGCTAACCTGGCCTTCAATAAAATATTGAATTACTCTGGTAAGACTGGAACACCTTGTCTTCTTCCTTATCTTTGGGGGAAGTGGTCTCTATTTCACTATTAAGTATAATGCTAGCTTCAGCTGCAGGGTCTTTTGGTTTTCTCATGTTGTATATTGAATTTTTAAGGATAAAAATATATCACTATTCCTACTTTATTAAGAGATTTTATCATGAATGGTTGGTGAATTTTCTCAAATGTGTTTCTGTATCTTTCGCAGTTGTCATATAATGTTCCTCCTTTTTATTAAGGGAATAAACTAACTCATTTATATAGAATGATTTTTTTCACGTTAAGACAAGTTTATCTTGCTCTGATTTTAACTTGTTCTCCTTCATGTAGCCTGTGTGTGTGTGTGAGTGAGAGAGAGAGAAAAGAAGAAGAAAGAGAAGAAGAAGAAAGAAGAAAAGAAGAAGGAAGAAGAAGGAGGAAGAGGAGGAGGAGGAAGAGGAGGAGGAGGAGGAGGAGGAAGAAGAAGAAGAAGAAGAAGAAGAAGAAGAAGAAGAAGAAGAAGAAGAAGAAGAAGAAGAAGAAGAAGAAGAAGAAAGAAGGAGAGAGAGAGACTTGCTATGTTATCCAGACTGAACTGCAGTCATGTTATCATAGCTCACTGCAGCCTCAAATTCCTGGGCTCAAGTGATCCAGTTGGCCTAGCCTCCGAGGTGGCTAGGAACACAGGCACACAGCACTATGCCCAGCTAATTTTTAATTTTTTTTGCAGAGACAGTGTTTCACTGTGTTGCCCAGGTTTGTCATGTCGTGTAGCTTTAGAATGTGAAAATTTATATCATTGAATTTATATATTTTTCCTTTACTCTTTTTGCATTTAATGCTATAAAACTAAGCACCAATTAACTCATGACATAAATTTCAATAAGTTGTGTTTTCATCATTCGATTCCAAATATTTTCTTAATTGTTTTAAGATGATTTTCTTTAAGCCATAATCTATTTAAATATGTATTGTATAATCTTCAAGCATGTGGAAATTTTCTAGATATATCATAGTTATTAATAATTTAATGTTGCTGTTCTTCAAAAACATACTCTATTCAGTTTCGACTATAACAAAACTTTTGAGTTATTTTATGTCCTAGTATATGGTTTATGTCACTGAATGTTTCATTTACATTTGAGAAGAAAGTGTATTCTAAAACCAATACATGTGGTATTTTATAAATACTAAAATAGTCATACCAAAGACTCTCCCATTACTAATTTATAACTAGGTTTTCTTCAATAAAGAATTGTTATCTTTGCTACATATTTACTTTTTCATGCATTTTCCATTACTTTCCTCAGAATCAGTGTTCTGTATGTTAACTCTTCTCTTCATTCTAAAGAAAACTTTCAACACTTTTTAATTGGCAAGTCTGCTGGGAGTAATTTATTTCATATTTTTCCTGAAATGCCTTCATTTATTGATTCTTCCTCTGGTGTTTATGAATAAATCTTCATGTCTAATGTGTGATCTTTTTTATTCTGTCATTTCAATTCAGCATTTCAAAAATCATCATATCTGCTGAAAAGCATCATTTGTTCTTATTTGTTACTCACCTTTGTTTCTAGATTATTTAAGATATTTATGATAGTTACTTTAAGATCACTTTCTGATAATTTTAGCTGCTCGTCATTTCTAGATCTGATACTATTGACTACTTTTTCTCTTAACGATTATAATATGGTCTTGCATTTTATAAAGCTTCATTGAATGTCTGATATTGTGTACAAAAGAAAACAAAAGTGATGTAAATAACAGCATTTTCCATAAAAATTCAGTTCTTTCCATAGTCAGATAATTAGTATAGGATTCAGGGGTAAAAGGCCACTGTCTGATGCTCCGTATAAGGCTCAGATTGCCTGTTAGCTTTCTCTTTGTTTCTTCACATACTATCTCAGATTTCATCAGACCCAATGCTGCCTCACTGGTAGCAAATTTCCCTAATTTCTCCTGTTCCAATTCCTACAACAGATAATCATTCCCTTCATTAAAATTGCAGCTGTTTTTTTCTTACAAGCATTGTATTTGTCCATTCTCACACTGCTATTAAGAACTTCCTGAGACTGAGAAATTAATAAAGACAAGAAAGATGTATAATTAACGCATAGCTACACATGCCATACAGGAGGCATGGCTGGGCAGCCTCAGGAGACTTACAATCATGGCAGAAGTGTGAAGGGGATGCCAGCACATCTTCACATGGCATCAGGAGAGACAGTGAAAGGGGAAGTGTTATACACTTTTAAACAACCAGATTTCATGAGAACTCAGTCAGCTCAGTCATGAGAAGAATAAGGGAGAAATCTGCCCCCAATACCCAATCATCTCCCACCAAGTCCCTTCCCTGACATTGGGGATTAAAATTCAACACAAGATTTGGGTGGGGACAGACAGCCAAACAACATCAGGCATCTAACATAGCTTCTTTCTCCTCCCACTGTTCTTTCAAAGACTAAATCTACCACGGAACTTATTTAGTAGAAGCTTGTCACATTTTTAGATTTTAGTTCATTAGGTTTAAATTCTGACCTCAGTTTTGTAATGGCTGAAAATAACTATGGTTTTCAGTAATACGTGTTTTTACTCATTATTTGTTTCAAGTGGTATTTTCTACTGATTATTCACCAGACTAGTACTGTTTCAATACGGCATTTAGAAATCAGGTCTTAAGTTAGCCTTTCTATTCTATAAATTAAAATATTTGTGAAATTATGGAAATGAGAATAAAAGCTACTATTGAAACTACAGTGAAATCAATTTATCAATACTTCTGCTAGAGCAGTCACTGTGGGGAATAACTTATTTTGTGCTGATATTTATAGTTTTCTTGGGTAAAGTGATAGAAATTTGAGAGAAAAAAGAAAAGTCTGTGTAGCACATATATTGAAGATTATAGGCTTATACTTTTCAGAGAAACAGACAAAATGTATTCGAAATGGAGTAGAAACTGATAAGAATACTTTACAGTTAAGAAGAAGTGGGCTAGTTTATGTAAACACATACTCCTCTTTAGAAGGGCAAATAGGAAGAAATATGATGGAAATTACACATTGGAGGTCATTTTATGGAAAATCCGTATACTTTGTCAAATACATATTAATCTAGCTACCCTTATTATATACTATGTATATAAGAAAACAAGGAAACAATAAACCAACTAAATTAAATGTCTTGGGGGAGCCAGGCCATATATTGCAAAAGGAATTTGCTATAATAATCAGAAGATAACTTAGAAAGTGGATTAAAGTTTTGTAATAAAAATTTGTATATATAATATGTAATATATAATATATATTTTATATATAATATATACAACATATATCATATAATATATATACTTTATATATATATGATATATGTTGTATATATCATATAATATATATAAAACTTTACATATATTATATATAAAACTTTATATATAAAAACTTTATATATATAATAAATTAATCCATAATATTCAAGTAGAAAATTATGAGAAAAGAGAGACAAAAAGAAAAAAATAGAATATAAAAGATAGTTCATTATGATAATGAAGAATGAAAATTATTTAGAAATAAAAACTGTATTAAACTCTTTATTGGAGAAAGTTGGAAGCAGCATCTTAGCTATAAAAAATTAAATCATATATACACTGACCATTGGAAACAAAGAATGTGAGAAAACAAAATGATTCACATGGAGAAAATTAAGCAAATATTAACTTTCAAGATAAAAATTTTCTTAAAGGTAAAAGATAAAATAATCGCAATAGAAAGAAAATAAATCATAAGTTAAATAAATTGAAATAATTGCATATAAAGCTTAAAAATTACTTTTTATTATTTGTAATAAAACCATACTTCTTTTTAGAAAAAATTGTAAAAATACAAAAAAAGAAAATAAGAATTATTCTTGTTCTCATCACACCTAATTATTGTAACTCTTTTCAGCCACCCATTTTTAAAAAACTATAATCATATCAAATACTTTATTTCCAAATATAGTTATTGCTTCCTGTAATTCTTAAATTCATAAGCTCTATGGTAAAGACATTATTTTGTCTACTATTCAGAGCCTCAAACAGTAACTTTTATATAGTAGATGTTCCCTAAACATTTCCTTCTTTTTTTTCCTAAACACTTCTGAACGAGTAAATAAATCAATACATATTCATTGGTTTAAAAACTGTTAGGAATATATGAAAACACAAAGAATAAAAGTCTTCTATAGTCACATTGCAGTGATAACCAATGTCAATTTTATATATATATATATATATATCTGCCCAGATTTTTTTATTACATATGCGTATGTATTTAAAATGAGATATCTTGTATACACCAAAATACATATTTAACGTGGTTTCAGTTTTTCTTCAGTCTTTTTTTGTAAGCACGTTTTTTCAGAAATTCTCAAAGCCCAGCCTGGGTTTGAGAAGGGAGATGTTTATCTTGGAACCATGGCAAAGGCAAGGTCACAAAATTTGAGGAGCCAAACAAAGACCATTGAATGAGCTTATCCACCTTCCTCTAATCTTACACATGCTTGAAAAAAACCTCTGGTGTTTTCTTAAGATCAAAGCTAAATTTTATCAAAAGAAAAGCACAAACAGGAGAGTGCTGCAACAACTATGAATTATGTATTAAATTGGTTATTTTCTTTATAAATACATTACTTTCTATTTAGAACACCTGGTATTATATAATAAATTCATTTTCTTATATAAGATTTTTACTTTGAATACCTCAAATAATTGTTTAAGAATATGATGTAATGCTTTATTTGAAATACATGGAAATTTAATTCAGTTTTAAATAATGAGTATTTCTTCCAAGAAAGGAACTTTATAAGATTTTCCATAGGAAATGGCTTATGCATTCTGTATCATCAGATACCAGCCTAGTTTAATGTTTTCCTAGTGTAATAATTTTGTAGTGATCATAAAATATGTTATCCTAAATATTCTTTATTGTAAAAAAATTTTCTTCAGCTCTAGATCCACATAACACCTAAAGCATCTGATAGCACAGTGACTGATTGAATCTGATCTGAATTATAGTATTATGATCAAATGCACTGTGCATCTGACAAATACACTAAAGAATGCATTGCAATGTGAAGCCAGAAGAGATATTAAATCCATGATTTAACTATCTACAATTTATGCTCATAAGATTTATATCTTAACTATCCTTAAATTAAAACAGCCATACTGATGGTAGTAAAAAGTGTTTCCTATTTAAGTGTGAATCAGAGAAGACAGTAAAATGAAGTAGGAATCATTTCAGCTCTTTTCTCACAGTACATCACCTTGAGAGGTAATGTGATGATTTTCATGAAGTACCAGAATGTTTTATATGTAGTTTCTCTAGAAATTGAACCGTTAAATCATGTATGACTAAATGAACTCTAATTAATTTATGCCATAGAACATTAATCAAAAACATGCCCATGTATAAGCTGGTCTGTATCTCTAAAATAAAACAGAATGAAAAGTCCAATTTGGAAAAGTAACAAGTTTAATTAATACACATTTTAGAATGCACAGAGTAATGTGTATATTTCTTTTATAGATAAGGACATTACAGTAAACATATAAACACCAATTTCAAGACATTGTTTATATCTGGGTTGGGTAAGAAGGATTTTACCTTCCATTAAGGGAAAGTCTATAAATCATAAAGATATAAAATAAGTCCTCTAAGGTAATTCAGGCAGATCATAGAGAGTTAGTGTACTTGTATTTCAAATTTAAATCTAATTATAGTATATAGTAGTCTGTATTAGTCCTTTGTTAGCAAAGAATACTCTTCGAGCTATTTTCTGAATAAATGTGCTACTGAGTACATGTGCAAATTTCAGATATAATTTCTACATAAGAAATTATAGCAGGCCAAGAAGTATTTTCTCCAAATAAATGAAATAATGTCTGTACCAAGTAAATGACCTTTCTTTAGTTTTTTCATATTTTATTATCCAAGACCTTCTCATATATTTTCTACCTATCTTTGCATTATTTATTTTGGTAGAAACATTTCTATAGAAATATACCACTCTAGATTTACAGTGATGCTTGTAATTTAATTATCACTGTCTATAAATTCTGACCTGCTCATAAGTAATGTAATAATTGAATCTATTTAACCCCAATATTCTTTAAACAGTTGAAGTAATTACCATATGCTTAAGACCTACTTTTTTCGTCTACTGGGGCAAAATGATTTCGACATTTACTTTTAAAAAGTTATGTTACTTTGAAATAATTATCGGCATGTAATAATACTCAAGTTTCCAGTTTTTAAAAACAAATCTCTCTCTGGAGTAGTATCTTAGTTCCTCTAAAAGTAAGCATGAAAATCTCAGGTTAGAAAAACTTAAAACTTATTTCATACAGTATCATTGCCAATATGTGTGTACACGTGTGTGTGTGTGTGTGTGTGTGTGTGTGTGATGCACGTTTTAATAGAAAATATACAAAGATATCTGGTGTTAAACATGATATATGGTTATCATAGTTAACCCTTTCAGGAGGTAAAAAATTAAATGACTTGTCTTTATAAATACTTGTTTATTGACATGTCACATATCTGAAATTTCAGCATTAAAAATATTCTTTGTGTGGCTTAAATTATTGGATCTTCCAAAACCCTTTTTAAATTAGAATTGATTAACATGGTTTACCTCAGCTCCCCAACACGGTAACATAAATGTATTTCATGAAAATTAGCATGGTTTAACGCTTTTCTAAAATCTAGTTTTAAATAGCAGGTTCTTGATACATGGTTGAATGGATAGATACATTTTACAACAAACATTAGGGATCTGAAAGACATTCCAAGGTCATGGTGACAGAATGTCATTATATTAATGAGAATATCAAGAAACATAATTAAAACCCAAGCTTTGTTTTGAGAAACAAGATGAATAAATTAGAATATGTTTGTTCCTTATTTTCCACATAATGCATATATGCATATAATAAGCCTACTTGTGGATGCATGTATACACACATATAGATATATGCACTGACTTTCTAAAAATCAAAAAAAATTCTTCTACCTAAATGTATAAAATACAGTGATATTCAACAGGCGATCTGATTGTTTTATGTGTTTATCAATTAAAAATGTTAAGTGTTTCTTTACATCAGAATACTATAAGTTAACTTTAATTCGAGGTTAGATTATTATTCAAAAATGAAGAAACCCACTTTAAAAGAAGGTACTCATACACGAATTACTCTATCAGTTCATACATAGAAATTATACTTAAGATTTTCAATATTTATTTGTAGTTATTCTTTTTAAGGAACATTTTGTTTTTAGTCACCTTTTAGTTTTACATTTCTTATCTATTCCAGTTTTCTAAATTATAATATAAATGTGTGTGTGTGTGTGTGTGTGTGTAATGTATTCTCTCTGTTCTAATATCCCTAAAAAATTCAAGCTCCATGTTTGTTGGAAGTGTCTTTTTTCTCTCTGTTTTATCTATAGGGCCTAAAATACAGGGTTGGAACATAGGGGCCACTTAGAAAACATATGTTGAAAGGTTGAAAGAGTAAAAGCTGAATACAAATGGCTGATCTTTATTTGCATTATATCTCAAATACATCTTGATCTCTTTACAACATATAAAATATATTATTTCTATGCAACTATACTTGCATCTTTCATATTTCTGGAAAGATATGTTACATAAATACCAATGAAATATTTGTATATTATACTAGGAAAAATACAATTTGACTAAATGTTACTAAAGCATGTATATTTTTGTCTATCTAAAATATCAGGTGTTAATAAAACACTTTTAATTTTAGAAAATTTTCCTAACATCAATACAGTTACATCACTGAACATGTATACTGTGGTCCTATGAAGACATTAAAATGTGATGAGGTAATCCAGCCCATGTGAAAAAGAGTTTGTGAATATATAAAACAGGTTTTGATAGTTGATGCTTAACCTCATGAATTAGTAGTCTTGTCACTTATATAAAATTTTTGTAGAAAGAATAAGCATGAAGATAAATAGTTTACATGAAAAATCAATACTCAAAAAAAAGTACCTTTGGGCCAGATGGATAATGATGTGAAAGTAATTTAAGACCAGATCTTAAGGTTTCAAGTTTTCCCACCATTAATTTTGTAGGAAATTTTCATTTTTCTTAGTAATACTAGCCAGTATCCGGGTGATTTCTGCATGTCCAACTGCAGTACCAGGTTCATCTCAATGGGGCTTGTCAGACAGTGGGTGCAGCCCACAGAGCAGGGAGGGGCATCGCCTCACCTGGGAAGCTCAAGGGGTCTGGGAATTCCCTTTCCTAGCAAAGGGAAACCGTGACAGGAGGTACCTGGAAAGTCAGGACACTCCCACCCTAATAGTGTGCTTTTCCAATGGCCTTAGCATTGGCACACCAGGAGATTATATCCCACGCCTGGCTCGGAGGGTCCCACACCCGCGGATCCTCACTCACTGCTAGCACCGCAGCCTGAGATTGAACTGCAAGGCGGCAGTGTGGCGGGGGAGGGGCATCCACCATTGCTGAGGCTTGAGTAGGTAAACAAAGCGGCCTGGAAGCTTGAACTGGGTGGAGCCCACCACAGCTCAAGGAGGCATGCCTGCCTCTGTAGACTCCACCTCTGGGGGCAGGTCATAGTTGAATAAAAGGCAGCAGAAACTTCTGCAGACTTAAACGTCCCTGTCTGACAGCTTTGAAGAGAGTAGTGCTTCTCCTAGCATGGAGTTTGAAATCTGAGAATGGACAGACTGCCTCCTCAAGTGGGTCACTGACCCCCAAGTAGCCTAACTTGGAGACACTTCCCATCAGGGGCTGACTGACACCTCATACAGCCAGGTGCCCCTCTGAGACAAAGCTTCCAGAGGAAGGATCAGGCAAAAACATTTGCCTTTTTGCAATATTTGCTGTTCTGCAGCCTTGGCTGGTGATACCCAGGCAAACAGGGTCTGGAGTGGAACTCCAGCAAACTCCAACAGACCTGCAGCTGAGGGTCCTGACTGTTAGAAGGAAAGCTAACAAACAGAAAAGACATCCACACCAAAACCCAATCTGTAATTCACCATCATCAAAGACCAAAGGTAGATAAAACCACAAAGGTGGGGAGAAACCAGAGCAGAAAAGCTGAAAATTCTAAAAATAAGTGCACCTCTTCTCCTCCAAAGGAACACAGCTCTTCCCGAGCAAAGGAACAAAGCTGGATGGAGAATGACTTTGATGAGTTGAGAGAAGAAGGCTTCAGACAATCAGTAATAACAAACTTCTCCGAGCTAAAGGAGGAAGTTCGAACCCATCGCAAAGAAGCTAAAAACCTTGAAAAAAGATTAGATGAATGGCTAACTAGAATAAACAGTGTAGAGACGTCCTTAAATGACCTGATGGAGCTGAAAATCATGGCACGAGAACTAAAGGATGCATGCACAATCTTCAGTAACCAATTTGATCAAGTGGAAGAAAGGGTATCAGTGATTGAAGATCAAATGAATGAAATGAAGTGAGAAGAGAAGTTTAGAGAAAAAAGAGTAAAAAGAAATGAACAAAGCCTCCAAGAAATATGGGACTATGTGAAAAGACCAAATCTACATTTGATTGGTGTACCTGAAAGTGATGGGGAGAATGGAACCAAGTTGGAAAACACTCTACAGGATATTATCCAGGAGAACTTCCCCAACCTAGCAAGGCAGGCCAACATTCAGATTCAGGAAATACAGAGAACACCACAAAGATACTCCTCAAGAAGAGCAACTGCAAGACACATAATTGTCAAATTCACCGAAGTTGAAATGAAGGAAAAAATGCTAAGGGTAGCCAGAGAGAAAGGTCGGGTTATCCACAAAGGGAAGCTGATCAGACTAACAGCAGATCTCTCAGCAGAAACTCTACAAGCCAGAGAGAGTGGGGGCCAAAATTCAACATTGTTAAAGCAAAGAATTTTCAACCCAGAATTTCATATCCAGCCAAACTAAGCTTCATAAGTGAAGGAGAAATAAAATCCTTTGAAAAAAGTGCTGAGAGATTTTGTCAACACCAGGCCTGCCTTACAAGAGCTCCTGAAGGAAGCACTAGCCATGGAAAGGAACAACCGGTACCAGCCACTGCAAAAACATGACAGATTGTAAAGACCATCAATGCTAGGAAGAAACTGCATCAACTAACGAGCAAAATAACCAGCTAACATCATAATGACAGGATCAAGTTCACACATAACAATATTAACCTTAAATGTAAATAGGCTAAATGCTCCAATTAAAAGACACAGACTGGCAAATGGCATAAAGAGTCATGAATCATCAGTGTGCTGTATTCAGGAGACCCATCTCAGGTACAGAGACACATATAGGCTCAAATTAAAGGGATGGAGGAAGATCTATCAAGCAAATGGAAAACAAACAAAAAAAAGGCAGGGGTTACAATCCTGGTCTCTGATAAATCAGACTTTAAACCAACAAAGATCAAAAGAGACAAAGAAGGCCATTACATAATGGTAAAGGGATCAATTAAACAGGAAGAGCTAACTATCCTAAACATATATGCACCCAATACAGGAGCACCCAGATTCATAAAGCAAGTCCTTAGAGACCTACAAAGAGACTTAGACTCCCACACAATAATAATGGGAGATTTTAACACCCCACTGTTAACATTAGACAGATCAACGAGACAGAAAGTTAACAAGGATATCCAGGAATTGAACTTGACTCTGCACCAAGCAGACCTAATAGAACATCAACAGAACTCTCCACCCCATATCAACAGAATATACATTCTTCTCAGCACCACATTGCACTTATTCCAGAACTGACCACATAGTAGGAAGTAAAGCACTCCTGAGCAAATGTAAAAGAACAGAAATTTTAACAAACTGTCTCTCAGACCACAGTGCAATCAAACTAGAACTCAGGATTAAGAAATTCACTCAAAACCACTCAACTACATGGAAACTGAACAACCTGCTCCTGAATGACTAGTGGGTAAAGAACGAAATGAAGGCAGAAATAAAGATGTTCTTTGAAACCAATGAGAACAAAGACACAACATACCAGAATCTCTGGGACACATTTAAAGCAGTGTGTAGAGGTAAATTTATAGCACTAAATGCCCACAAGAGAAAGCAGGAAAGATCTAAAATTGATGCCCTAACATCACAATTAAAAGAACTAGAGAAGCAAGAGCAACCACATTCAAAAGCTAGCAGAAGGCAAGAAATAACTAAGTTCAGAGCAGAATTGAAGGAAATAGAGACACAAAAAACCCTTAAAAAATCACTGAATCCAGGAGCTGGGTCTTTTAAAAGATCAACAAAATTGATACACTGCTAGCAAGACTAATAAAGAAGAAAAGAGAGAAGAATTAAATAGATGCAATAAAAAATGGTAAAGGGGATATCACCACCGATCCCGTAGAAATACAAACTACCATCAGAGAATACTACAAGCACCTCTACACAAATAAAATGGAAAATCGAGAAGAAATGGATAAATTCCTGGACACATACACCCTCCCAAGACTAAACCAGGAAGAAGCTGAATCCCTGAATAGACCAGTAATAGGCTCTGAAATTGAGGCAATTATTAATAGCCTACCAACCAAAAAAAGGCCAGGATCAGACAGATTCACAGCCGAATTCTACCAGAGATACAAAGAGGAGCTGAAATCATTCCTTCTGAAAGTATTCCAATCAATAGAAAAAGAGGGAATCCTCCCTAATTCATTTTGAGGCCAACATCATCCTGATACCAAAGCCTGGCAGAGACACAACCAAAAAAAGAGAATTTTAGACCAATATCCCTGATGAACAGCGGTGCAAAAATCCTCAATAAAATACTGGCAAACTGAATCCAGCAGCACATCTAAAAGCTTATCCACCACGATCAATTTGGCTTCATCCCTGGGATGCAAGGCTGGTTCAACACATGCAAATCAATATACAGAATCCATCATATAAACATAACCAAAGACAAAAACCACATGATTATCTCAATAGATGCAGAAAAGGCCTTTGACAAAATTCAACAGCACTTCATGCTAAAAACTCTCAGTAAACTAGGTATTGATGGGGCACATTTCAAAATAATAAGAGCTATTTATGACAAATCAACAGCCAATATCATACTGAATGGGCAAAAACTGGAAGCATTCCCTTTGAAAACTGGCACAAGACAGGATGCCCTCTCTCACCACTCCTATTCAACATAGTGTTGGATGTTCTGGCTAGGGCAATCAGGCAGGAGAAAGAAAGAAAGGGTATTCAATTAGGAAAAGAGGAAGTCAAATTGTCCCTGTTTGCAGATGACATGAATGTATATTTAGAAAATCCCATCTTCTCAGCCCAAAATCTCCTTAAGCTGATAAGCAACTTCAGCAAAGTATCAGAATACAAAATCAATTTGCAAAAATCACCAGCATTCCTATACACCAATAACAGACAAACACAGAGCCAAATCATGAGTGAACTCCCATTCACAATTGCTTCAAAGAGAATAAAATACTTAGGAATACAACTTACAAGGGATGTGAAGGACCTCTTCAAGGAGAACTACAAACCACTGCTCAACGAAATAAAAGAGGATACAAACAAATGGAAGAACATTCCATGCTCATGGATAGGAAGAATCAATATTGTGAAAATGGCCATACTGCCCAAGGTAATTTATAGATTCAATGCCATCCCCATCAAGTTACCAATGACTTTCTTCACAGAATTGGAAACAACTACTTTAAAGTTCATATGGAACCAAAAAAGAGCCGGCATTGCCAAGACAATCCTAAGCCAAAAGAACAAAGCTGGAGGCATCATGCTACCTGACTTCAAACTGTACTAAAAGGCTACAGTAACCAAAACAGCACGGTAGTGATACCAAAACAGAGATATAGACCAATGGAACAGAATAGAGCCCTTGGAAATAATATCACACATCTACAACCATCTGATCTTCAACAAACCTGACAAAAACAAGTAATAGAGAAAGGATTCCTTATTTAATAAAAGGTGCTGGGAAAACTGGCTAGCCATATGTAGAAAGCTGAAACTGGATCCCTTCCTTACACCTGATACAAAAATTAATTCAAGATGGATTAAAGACTTAAACGTTAGACCTAAAACCATAAAAACCCTAGAAGAAAACCTAGGCAAAAACCCTAGAAGAAAACCATGCCCTTCAGGCCACAGGCATGGGCAAGGACTTCATGACTAAAACACCAAAAGCAATGGCAATGAAAGCCAAAATTGACAAATGGGATCTCATTAAATTAAAGAGCTTCTGCATGGCAAAAGAAACTACCATCAGAGTGAACAGGCAACCTACAGAATGGGAGAAAATTTTTACAATATACCCATATGACAAAGGGCTAATATACAGAATCTACAATGAACTTAAACAAATTTACAAGAAAAAATCAAACAACCCCATCAAATAGTGGGCAAAGAATATGAACAGACACTTCTCAAAAGAAGACATTTATGCAACCAACAGACACATGAAAAAATGTTCATCATCACTGGCCATCAGAGAAATGCAAATCAAAACCACAATGAGATACCATCTCACACCAGTTAGAATGGCCATCATTAAAAAGTCAGGAAACAACAGGTGCTGGAGAGGATGTGGAGAAATAGGAACGCTTTTACACTGTTGGTGGGACTGTAAACTAGTTCAACCATTGTGGAAGTCAGTGTGGCAATTCCTGAAGGATCCAGAACTAGAAATATCATTTGACCCAGCCATCCCATTACTGGGCATATACCCAAAGGATTATAAATCATGCTGCTATAAAGGCACATGCACACGTATGTTTATTGTGGCACTATTCACAATAGCAAAGACTTGGAACCAACTCACATGTCTATCAGTGATAGACTGGATTAAGAAAATGTGGCACATATACACCATGGAATACTATGCAGCCATAAAAAGAATGAGATCATGTCCTTTGTAGGGACATGGATGAAGCTGGAAACCACTACTCTGAGCAAACTATTGCAAGGACAGAAAACCAAACACTGCATGTTCTCAGTCATAGGTGGGAATTGAACAATGAGAACACTTGGACACAGGATGGGGAACACCATTCACCAGGGCCTGTCGTGGGATGGGGGGGAGGAGGGAGGGATAGCATTAGGAGATATACCTAATGTAAATGATGAGTTAACAGGTGCAGTACACCAACATGGCACATGTATACATATATAACAAACCTGCACGTTGTGCACATGTACTCTAGAACTTAAAGTATAATAATATTTTTTTAAAAAAAGTAATACTACTCAGTATCTCATTGAAATCTTCTTCTAAAATAAATCAGGCAGTACCCTGTGATCTCTATTTCTGTGTTAATAAGTCACATTGAAAGCATTCTGATAAGAGAAAACCTTGGACTGTGAGCTCACCAAACAAAATCAATAGCTCTATATTATTCTCAAGGTAAAACAAACCTGTGCAGAGACAAACAGTATTGCTGACTCAAGAAATCTTTACCTCTCAGAGTTGTACTCAGTTTTCTAAATATGATTTTATGTTAGTGATTGGCTAATATTATTAACGAAATAATTTTAGGTTGTATAGTTTACCCTGAAAAATGGAGGTTTGTTTATAAAATTCCTCCACAAAGCTGTGATGCTTTGTTTATGCTTTATTTATGCCCAGTTTTTTTACTATGTATTAGAATGGATTCATCACCATCTAAGACAGTTATAATTTGCTCTAGGCAAGATGGTGAGCATTTTTGGGCATAGCTCCCCTTTCTTCCAAGGCTCAAACTATGCACAGCAATAACCACAAATGAGTATGTTTCTAGGAATGATGCATTCTAGGATATAACCCATCCCATTTATCACATTAGTATTATTTCCTAGTAAACTGACTATTCACCTGCATACACATACTAAAAGGTTAGACAAGAGCAGGGAAGCTTCTTACTAAGACTTTGAGTGCATATATGCCATTTATATAGTGCATTTATAAATATGGTATATTTGAAGTCTTGTTATATCTCCAAACATATTTAATTTACCCAACAACACTGGTATTCATATTTTGTAAAAACTGAAACTCAGAAAATCTAAGCCATCTGTTGAAAATCACACTGACAGTAAAGGCCAAAACCATTCCACTCTAAGCCTCACAATGTTAACCAAAAGATTACAATGAAAGTTCTACTTTATTAGTTCTAAATTGGTTTGAGTAGAAAATAAAATTTAGTAGTAGCCTTACAGGGAAGATTGATTCTTTTACTAATAATAATTATGCAGTGAATAATTGAGGAGTTTATATTATCAAAATCAAGGTTTTGTATGAATTAAAATGCCACTAGTAGGTTTCAAGAAAAAAGTATAAACCCACAAGAACCAAAGAAAATGGGAGAGATGATAATAACCATGAAATTTAAGATGGGAAGCACATTATTAGTAGAACAACAAACAGAAATAAAAAAATGCAAGAAACAACCAATTTCAATAAAAGATAATCAAGAGCCTTAAAAGTTCATGGCATCAAGTACTTGTGCAAGTAAGGTTGAGGATGGCTGAAACAGGAGAATATTTTGAGATTCTATTTAGGTTTAAGGGTGTGTGTGTGTGATATATATCTTTATAATTAAATACAGTCTGTTTATGAGATTCCAATAATGTTATTAATGACTGGTAAATAGAGGAATTATGTCACAACACAGAATATATTTTGGTTTACATGAGAATTTTCATATTTTATGCCAAGTACCAGTAGTTCAACACAATGCACACTGTCTGCTGAGAGAAATAAACCAAAGAAATGTTGTACATATATGATGCAAAGTCACCCCACATTCTTCCCCTTTGCCACAGGCTTTGTGCTGTAGGTGTTATTGGGTGGTCTTTTCAAATCTTTCCACAACTCAACAGCTCCAACTCTTCTTTACATTCCCATCTATGGAGGTAGCTTTATAGTATTTTAGGTAAAAACATATATTTATCATAGTGCTTCATTATTTGATAATTTACTACGTATTTAACTGTATTTGTAGTTTTCCTTAGGAATTGTTGTCGTTAGCATTCTGGTTTTTATTTTCACTGATATTAAGTAGGCTGTTCTTAATTTTATTTTTTCTTCATAACTCTATGTCTAATTTTGCATGATGAGAAAAGTTATAGCAGCATATAAGTTACCTTGCATACACAGCAAATAACATGTCCAAACTATTGTGGGGAGATTTTCAAAATAAACACAAAATTTTAAAAGGGTGATAAATAAGCAACAGCATACATGGTGTGATTCCATTTCTATATGAAGGAAGAAAGACGAAATCATATATAGACTTGCTTTTGTATCACAGCATACATATTTTTAAGAAACCTTCCACGTAGATAAGACAATGGCAGAAACCTATGAATAGTTCTGCATATTTCAATATTTTCTCCTAAAACAAAATAGAACAAGAAGAAAATAAAAAATTCACTGAAACCATGCATTCAGCTTAAGTTGAAAGTAGAGAATGCCTAAACTTAAAAATAACTGAAATAAAAGTTTGGGAGAAAAAAGTAGAGAAGTCACCAAGTCTTAGTGCACAATTTCAAGTCTTTATAGCGAAAGGGGTAGCCCATAAGAAAGAGAAGAGTAGAGGTAAAGAAAAAAAGAGAGGAAAGAAAAGCGCTAGGAAGAGAGAAGAGCTACCAATAGGACTTAAAGTTATTCTGAAACTAATGTCATTATGAGTGCATTAACTATAATGGTGACAAATTTTAAAAAGGTGTCCTGGAAAGATAACAGCATTATTTACATAGAAGAAATTTAAAGTTCTCCCTATGTGAAGTGGCAGTCTTTGAAACACACTACAACTGAGAAAGGAAAAAAAAAAAAAAAAGAAGAGGTACCAATTATGGAAAAATAATGAAATATAACTAACATTTTAAGATCTGTTCCTAAATATTTTCCTTAAAAAAGTAAGTACCTAAATCTACAAATTGAAAAAGGAAACAGGAGCAAATTAATTAGAATGATTAGTACCTATAAGTATCCTAGTAAAGCTATTAAATGTGAAGATAGAGATTTAAAAATACTGAAGCTCTTCAGTTAAAATGATCAAATAATTTACAAGGAAAAAATAATTAGATTGATGTTCAATGTTTTTAAAGTGACATTCAAAGCAATCCCATAATGTAGTAGGATTTTCAAAAAATTAGTAAAATAAAGTGTGAACCAAGTATTTTATATCTAGTTAAGAATTCCTTAAATAGAAAGGTTATAGAAAAATTTAAGCACACATGAATTTAGGGAATGCTCTACTAATGAGACCTTTTATAGAAACTAGAACATGCTCCATCTAAATAAGAGATGCCTGGGGAAAATTCATCTAGAGAACTAATAGTGAGCGTTTTAATTTATGCAATTTAAATTTAATGCTAAAACAAAAGTAAGGATGAGGGTGGACTACTAATGTACAAGTTCCTTATGTTTTGATAAAGTATAATTTTTTAATGGAAGGAGAAAGAAAATATAAAGAAGAAATTTGAATGCATGCATTGATTGTTGTATAGACAATGGGAGGTAAAGGAAACCATTGAAAACTGACAAACCAGGTAGTAAAAAATAAGCATGACAACTGGGAACTAAAGGCATTAAAAGGCCATAAGTCTAAAGGTAATAACTAGAACAAAGTTTAATCCTTCCAAAATACATCAAAGAAAATTTGATCTTATTATATGGAAAAAGTAACTAAAATTATAACATAAAACACATAATTGTAAAGTGTTATGACAGAAATAAGACCAAACATATCAGACATGTCAATAAACATGAACAGCCTTAGTTCACCCATTAAAAGAAAAATATTTTCAATTTGCTCATTGCTCATAAACGGAGACTTAACTACATGAGTATGTTATATTCAAGAGGCAAACCCCAAAAAGGTGCCTTACAAAGGCAAAATATTAAGGGATGGACAAAGACATATGAGGCAAATAGAAACAAAACAGAAGGGTTAACAATTTTATCAGACCTACTATAATTTAAGCCCACAAGCATTAAAGGTAAAAGGAGGTATTTTTAGAGCTAAAAGTTCAGTTGACACAAAGATGTTAATAAATCACAATAATGGGGATAAAGGAGAAAATAACCTAAAGAAATTACCTTCTTAGCTATCTAAAATAGGCATACAAAATTACTGTAATTTAATTATTAAAGTTTTTTCTACATGGATATGGTGTAATAATTGAGATTTTGCATATTTGAGGATTAAGCAAATTAATACATATGTTTTAATGATGAAACAAAAAGTTATTACCATTCAAGAATGTAGTTGCACATAAATAAAAGGGAAGGCCCTAAGGTATTGGTTTACGCATGACCAGTAACAGTAAGAACTTACAATTTTCTATGTCAATGACACCGTAGGAAAAAAGAGCACAACTATTTTCTTGACGTTGGTTTCTAAATATAGGCTCAAGTAAAAGAAAACAAGGCTACTTACCAAAATGGTTGATTCCAAGACTGAGGCAAGGGAAGCACAAGTCTGGAATATCCTGTTGTAGAAAAGAAGTAGAAAGGAGTCAAAATTAAAAAGGGGCAGTTCCAACAAAGAAAACATCATTTTGGTGAGATTCATATATGTTTGTACTTGTAGTTATACTTCATACTCATTAGTGCATTTGTTCCCATTGTATGAATATACCAAAATGTATTTCATGCACTCTCTGTTGATGGGCATTTGAATAGTTTCCAGTTTGGGTCTACTAAAATTATGTTGCTATGAACATTTTGTACATGTCTTTTGATAAACATGTACACATTTCTGTTTTGTTCATATTTATAAGAAGGAATGCTAGGTCAGAGGGAGTAAGTATATTCCATTTTGATAGGTACAAGTAATCATTTTTCTAAAGAGGTTTTACCCATTTACTTTCCAAAGAGCAGTCTATGAATTCTAATTGCTCTATATTCTATCCAAACCTCACACTTTTCTGCCTTTTTATATTACCTATTCGGATTTTTAAAGAAGTCAGTAAATTGAGATAGATTATCTCAAGTAATGACTGTTAATTGGCAGCTGACCTCAGCGCAATTATACTCTGAAAGTCAGGAGACAGTAGAAAATTTATCTTTAAAAAGATCTTCCAGCTTCTGTTCCAGACTTCTTAGAGCCTATCATCAGCATAACCAGAATGATTTTAACAAAGCATTGTCAGATCATGTAACTTCTCACTTCAAAACTGTCCAAAAGTTTTCTATCTTATTCTAAATAAAGCAAACAATCCACCCCAAAAGTTCTTAATATAATGAGATCTTAATGAATTAGCACCCTTTCATAATTCTGACCTTCTTTCCACCTCCTTATATGGCCCCAGACACCTAGACCTTTTCTCTGTTCCTTGACCACACACCAAGCATTCTCCTATCTCATGGTCTTTGCAGTCTGTTTCTTAACATGAAAAACATTTTCCCCAGATGTTCACATGGCTTCTTCATCAGGTCTTCTCTAAAAATTATGAAACATCAATCTTCCTATCACTTTCTACCTTTTTTTTTTTTTTTTTTTTCCTGGAAACAGAGTGTTACCCTTGTCACCCAGGCTAGAGTACAGCAATGTGATTAGTGCTCACACCAGCCTCAATTTTCAGGGCCCAGAGCACAAAAATGCAGGTCCAATTTTAAAAACTTTAAAAAAATATTTAAGTCTTCTGGACTCAAGCAATCCTCCCGCCTCAGCCTCCCAATTTGCTGGGGCCACAGGCACATGCCACCCTATCTGGCTAATTTTTAAAAAACTTTTGTAGAGACAGGGTCTCCTTATGTTGCCCAAGCTGATCTCCAACTGCTGGGCTCAAGCAGTCCTCCTGCCTCCACCTCACAGTGTGCCGGGATTACAGGCATGAGTCACCAGGCCCAGCTACTTTCTCTCTTTGTTGTATTATTCTATTCCTTAGAATGTATCTCCACGTAACATCTTAACTTTACTTCTTGA
Organism: Nomascus leucogenys; assembly: GCF_006542625.1. Lineage (NCBI taxonomy): Eukaryota > Metazoa > Chordata > Mammalia > Primates > Hylobatidae > Nomascus > Nomascus leucogenys. The sequence continues at coordinate 16,628,748 of NC_044391.1, forward strand.
TATTATGTGTCTGTCTCCCTTTATTAGTCCATTAAGCAACGCTTTTTTGTCAGGTTTTAAAATACACTACTGTATAGCCATGGGTTAGAACAACAACCAGCACATAAAAAATCGTGAATAAATTAACACATTAATAAGTTAATAAAACCTAACAAAACATTGGTCTTCAATGTTTTGATATTATTTGTATAGTTTTACTTTTTCTTTGGACTTATACTGCTTTGCATTCATATTGATTTTTGGCTTGACGAATTTCGTAAGTTTTGGAAATTTTTCAGCTTGTATTTCTTAAAACATAAATTTTTCTTTTTCTCTTTCTTTCTTTCTGGAACTATAGTGACACATAGTTTAAACTTTTATGCCATATTCCTATGTCTCATGCTTTTCTCTGATTTTTATTTCTGCAATTTCTCTGTATTTCTATCTGGACATTTTCTATTTCTCAGTCTTAAAATGTATGAATCAAAAAAAAAATTTACGAAACTTCCTTTCTGTTATCTCTTAAACACCAAAATATATCCACTATATTTTTCATTTCTATGAAGTGTTTGCTTCCTATTTTGTGGATTCAAATTATCACATGAAATTAACTTCTTACTTATTTTATTAAAATTGTCAGTTACATTTAAATCCCCTTTTGAAAATTCCAGTGCTTTGATCACTTGTGGATTTGCTGCTTTATTTATGCTCTAGATTTGTGTCATTTGGTCCTTATTTCCTCTTAATTCTGGTAATTGTTTTAATTTCACATGCACGAATAATACTAAAGACCCTAGATAATTTTTTTTCTCCATAGTGGATTTAAATTTTTTTTTCCTATAGGCAGATGAAGTTTGGGAAGATTATCTTACCCCAGATCAGGTATGCCATTTTTTATAATCCCAGAGTGTATCACTTTTGAAGTGAAACGTAAATAAAAACTTGAATTCTTACTGTAGTTCTTCATATGGGCTCACGCTCCGCGATTGTCTCACCGCTTGCCAATAGGTGAAAGTCCCATCTGGGTCGCCAAAATGTGTCCGGAATTGGTGGGTTCTTGGTCTCACTGACTTCAAGAATGAAGCCGCGGACTCTCGTGGTGACTGTTACAGCTCTTTTTTTTTTTTTTGAGACGGAGTCTTGCTCTGTCACCCAGGCTGGAGTGCAGTGGCGCGATCTCGGCTCACTGCAAGCTCCGCCTCCCGGGTTCACGCCATTTTCCTGCCTCAGCCTCTCGCGATCCGCCCGCCTCGGCCTCCCAAAGTTCTCGGATTACAAGCGTGAGCCACCGCACCTGGCTGTTACAGCTCTTAAGGTGGCGCGTCTGGAGTTTGTTCCTTCTGATGTTTGGGTATGTTCAGAGTTTCTTCCTTCTGGTGGGTTCGTGGTCTTGCTGGCTCAGGAGTGAAGCTGCAGACCTTCGCAGTGACTGTTACAGCTCTATAAGTCAGCGCGTCTGGAACTGTTCGTTCCTCCCGGTGGGCCCGTGGTCTCGCTGGCTTCAGGAGTGAAGCTGCAAACCTTCACGGTGAGTGTTACAGCTCATAAAAGCAGTGTGGACCCAAAGAGTGAGCAGTAGCAAGATTTATTGCAAAGAGCAAAAGAACAAACCTTCCACAGCGTGAGAGCGGACCCGAGGGAGTTGCCAGTGCTGGCTTGAGCACCCTGCTTTTATTCTCTTATCTGGCCCCACCCACGTCCTGCTGATTGGCAGAGCCCAGTGGTCTGTTTTGACAGGGCGCTGATTGGTGCGTTTACCATCCCTGAGCCAGACATAAAGGTTCTCCACCTCCCCATCAGATCAGTTAGATACAGAGTATGGACGCAAAGGTTCTCCAAGGCCCTACCAGAGCAGCTAGATACACAGTGTCGATTGGTGCATTCACAGACCCTGAGCTAGACACAGGGTGCTGATTGGTGTATTTACAATCCCTGAGCTAGACATAAAGGTTCTCCGCATCTCCACCAGACTCAGAAGCCCAGCTGGCTTCACCCAGTGGATCCTGCACTGGGGCTGCAGGTGGAGCTGCCTGCCAGTCCTGCGCCATGGGCTCGCACTCCTCAGCCCTTGGGTGGTCGATGGGACTGGGCGCCATGGAGCAGGGGGTGGCGCTGGTCGGGGAGGCTCGGGCCGCACAGGAGCCCATGGAGGGGGTGGGAGGCTCAGGCATGGCGGGCTTCAGGTCCCCAGCCCTGCCTCGCGGGAAGGCAGCTAAGGCACAGTGAGAAATAGAGCGCAGCGCCGGTGGGCTGGCACTGCTGGGGGACCCAGTACACCCTCCGCAGCCGCTGGCCCGGGTGCTAAGTCCCTCATTGCCCGGGGCCGGCAGGGCCGGCAGGGCCGGCAGGCTGCTCTGAGTGCGGGGCCCGCCAAGCCCACGCCCACCCGGAACTCCAGCTGGCCCGCAAGCGCAGCATGCAGCCCCGGTTCCCGCCCGCGCCTCTCCCTCCACACCTCTCTGCAAGCTGAGGGAGTGGGCTCTGGCCTTGGCCAGCCCAGAAACAGGCTCCCACAGTGCAGCGGTGGGCTGAAGGGCTCCTCAGGTGCCGCCAAAGTGGGAGCCCAGGCAGAGGACGTGCCGAAAGCGAGCAAGGGCTGTGAGGACTGCCAGCATGCTGTCACCTCTCACTGGGATATCAGTTTGTCTTCCAGCAGCACTCAATATTCTGGAAAAAGTGGTTATTGTTATGGTCGTTTTGGAATCTGTTTTATGCTTTCTGAGCCTCTCGCCCAATACATGAGCTCTTAACAGTTGGTAAATAGGCTGGGCAAAATGGCTCACGCCTATAATCCCAGCACTCTGGGAGGCTGAGGTGGGTGTATCACGAGGTCAAGAGATCAAGACCATCCTGGCAAACATGGTAAAACCTTATCTCTACTAAAAATACAAAAATTAGCTTGGCGTGGTGGTACCTGCCTGTAGTCCTAGCTACTAGGGAGACTGAGGCAGGAGACTCGCTTGAATTCAGGAGGCGGAGGTTGCAGTGAGCCGAGATCATGCCACTGCACTCCAGCCTGGCAATAGAACGAGACTCCATCTCACGAAAAAATTAATTAATTAATTAATTAATAGTTGGTAAATAAAGATAAGATTATATGGAGAATTTCAAGGTTACTCAATTTTCTTTTCCCAATAATGACACTCTTGTAGTCCCTGACGTCCTTGTTTTCCTCTTATTTAAATACATTTTTTAAAACTTTAACTGCTTCTAGTTCATGCCAGGACAGTTAGTTTAAAACAAGTTAGGATATTATTGCTAAATGTAAAAATTTCTCTGAAGATGTATTTTGGATTAAAATATGCAGGTATTTCAAATAAAAGAAAGCTATGGTCTGAAAAATGAGAAAAAAAATTCTCCTTTCATTTCTAGGCCAAGAAATATTAATGATAAACCCAAACACCCTTCTTTCATTGACAGATTTTTAAATTTAATAGCAGAGAAGGTACTGATACCCAATAAGTATCATGGAAATTTAAAGTCCTTTTTTTTTTAACATAAAGTTGATAAGGAAAAAAATCTATTTTTTTCTCACTGTATAGATATCTATCTTTTCTTTTTTTCTTTCTTTCTTTTTTTTTTTTTTTTTTTTTTTTTTTTTTTTTTTTGAGACCGATTCTTGCTCTGTCACCCAGGCTGGAGTGCAATGGCATGATTGCAGCTCACTGCAACCTCTGCCTCCTGGCTTCAAGAGATTCTCCTGTCTCAGCCTCCCGAGTGGCTGGGATTACAGATGTGAGCCACTACGCCCAGCTAATTTTTGCATTTTTAGTAGAGACGGGGTTCGCCATGTTGGCCAGTTTGGACTCAAACTTCTAGCCTCAGATGATCGACTGCCTCGGCCTCCCAAAGTGCTCCCAAATACAGAGATATCTATATATCACTACATAGTGATATATAGCCTCCCAAATACAGGCATATCTATATATCTTTATAGTGAGTAGAATAGAATATTTCTAAAAAGAAAACAAAACAAACAACCACAACAAAAATAGTTCTCTGTATAAAAAAAGGTAAAACAAAAAGGAAGACTGGCTACATAATTTTCAGGGCCCAGAGCACAAAAATGCAGGTCCAATTTTAAAAACTAAGAATTTTAAAATACCTATAGCAGAATATTAAACATGTTTTAGAGACTAGTAAATATTCCTCCTTTATTTCTAAAATTCATAAATAGAAAACGATTCAAACATTTACCTCATTGTAATGTTCTAAGTGATTTGTATGGTGCACAATGTGTATACATGCGGTAACACTATCCACTGGGGAAAACATTCTATACTATAACAATATGTACATGAAGCACTTATTCTTTTAAAAGGATATATGTTAGCTGTGTAGAAAAAATAACTTACATTGCTCTTGATATAGCAAAAAAATGTGTTTTCTATAGTAAATATAATATATATCTTCTTGAGAGCTCTTCTGAGAGCTGCCATTTATGTGCATGGAGCCACTGTTTTCATTCTACTATTAATACTTTATTTTGAGCCCAAACATTCACCAATGTTATCACTTCTTTTTCATATCATGATACATTTTCTTGGTAAAAATTAAGTCAAATGTAAAATCATACAATGGAACATTACGACTCTTCCAATTTGAAATAAATTTGACAAAACTCGGTATCAACCATTGCTTAATAATTTAAAATAATTAAAAATTTGCTTAATAATATTGCTGATTATTTAACATTCTTCCCATTCATCATGCTCTCTCATACTTTTGAAACTGGTTTTTCTATTCCTTTTGCTTGGAATGCTTTTATCATCCTCATCTAACTCTCAATTCCTTGGCTATATTTCAGATTTGGTTTAGACATAAATTCATAAAGTTGGAACTTGCTGGCTGTGTTCTGGCTGACTCTCTAGTTCCATAGTACCTGCCCGAGCATTGATGGGCCATTGGATATAGAATACTAGAATAATGTGTCTTGTATTATCAGTACATCTGTTCCTCATGGTAGATCCCTGCTTTTGTAATCTTTGTATTCCTAGCATATAGTAGGTGTTCAACAAATAGCAGTTTGACCAAACTGACCTAAAATACACCAATTTTGTTTGTAATTTTATTCATCAAACATTTCTCGAATACCTAGCACTTTTCAAGCAGTGGACAAATACCAGTGAGAAAGACAGATATGGTTACTGCCCTTACATAACTAAAAATACCAGCAACAAAGATAAAAAATGAAAAAGAAATCTACTATGATCATAGCTATAAGGAGAGGATAGGGTATCAACAGGCGTGTAACAGTGATCTTAGGATTCCAAGATTACTTAGCATAAAATGATGTTGTTAAACAGATGTCTTTAGTATTTGTATTAAAAAAATTATCAGAAAGATTGTGCAATGATCAATCTTGTTAAGCCTATTGTTTTATTCTTAGTGATGTTATCCCCCTTTTCAATTTTAGACTTTATTTATTTTAAATTTATATTATTAACCAGCTTTCCAGTGAAACACGTTTACTTTATATCTGCTCTTTGACAATATTAAAATGTATAATATGTTGATATGAAGTGCAAAACATATTATCTTATTGTTAAGCCTTCTGTTTTAAGATGTAGATGTAATTTTAATGACATATATCAAATGATATATAATTAAATGATTATATATCAAATGATTACAAAGAAGCTTTGTTAGAGAACTCCATTCCAATGTTAGTATAAAGTAGAATCACACGAAGTTATAAGTGACATAGACTCTAAGATTATCTTGTCCAGTACTATAATATTTATATCTCTGTCTATTTGCATACCTATAGATGAAATATTTATTTTCAAATCTGACTTTACTTAACACACATAAGTGTGCTCATTTTTACTACTCGGGCATAATTTATATTAAAAATTGAACAATTTATTGTCATCCTCATAAGTAAAAGGAGCATACACTGTCTTGACTACCAATGATCTCGGAACAGAAATAGCACCTTGGCGGACATGTTAAATGGGAAATCATGCTTTTTTGTTTCCTATACTTACTATTCTTTGTCATCTTATATTATCCAAACCTGAGATGCCTAGACATGAGTAATTTTAGTAACTCAATCTCACTTATTTTGGAGAAACTGCTATTCAGCTTTGGAAAATTAACTTTTGTTCATCAGCCATATTGCTTGAGATGGAGACAAGTTTTAGATCTTCATGAAGAAAATATTTGGACACATCCTATGCATTATTCGCTTCCAAGTACAAGGTTTTTAACTAGTTACAAATTATAGTGAAGCAAAGTCATCCAAAAAAAGGAAGAAAATTCTAATTTTTAGCTACAATAAGATGATCCACATGAGATAGGCTACCTTCTGTGCAAACCTGTAAGTGTTCTCTATGAGTTAGTAGTTAACTAATTACCTATTAGTAGTTAATAGTTATGATACTAGTTATTAGTAGTTACTAGTTAGTATTACTAACTAGTACTAGTAACTACTATTAGTTACTAGTTAACTAACCAGTGAGTTGTGGCCTTGGGATAACTTTAAAGTCTTCAAATTCTAATACTTAAGTTTATTTCAAATGTGGACTTCTGAGTTGTTTATTTTTCAGAGATACTATGAACAACTTATTTATTACTTTTTCCTAGGTTTCTTAAAAGACTGAGACCCAGATGAATAATTTCATTTTCCCTACCCATTGGAGAAGGTAGAAAACTACCAAATGTACGTAGTCCAGCCTTTGATCCTGGAACACTAGGACACAATAAGTTTAGAAAAATAAATATATTCCAAATAAGCTAAGATTATTTCTTCCTGAGAGCAAAGGAATAATATATCAAGTTAGGTTTTCTATATTAATTTAAAAGCCCACATGGGCATGGATATTAAATGACATGTCTCTGTTAAAATTGTAAATATGTGGCAAAAATCTTCTTAGCAGTGATAAAACATAGAAATACTTCAGTTTTTAACCTCAAAAGATATTACTTACATGTGCATATATTAGTCCCTGTACCATATCTGAGCTATAAAGAGTGTCAAATAATGTCTTCTATAAATAAAATAGAACCAATTAAAAAAAAAGCTAAACAAAAATGTAAACTATTTATAAAACATCCTGTTCTAAATTATTTTAAATATTTAAAACCTCTAGTAGAAACTATTATTAATATCAATTTTGCTTTGAGTCTCCAGAGACACAAAAAATAAAAATCACAGAAAAATAAACTTGAAAAAAAAGTTCAGATTTCCAGAGAATAAAATTAATACTTCAGATATTCTCCCAGAGATTTGTACTTATATTTTCTTTCTAAGCATATCTTTTGGTTGAAATCAATGCTTACATATAAACCTGTCTATGTAATTTTCAGGGCTCAGTGCAACATAAAAGCTCCATGTTAAAGAATTATTAATAATTACAAGATAGCAACAGCAGAGGGTTAAACTAAGCATGGTGCCATCTTCGTATTGGGTCCTGTGTGATTCTGAGGTTACTTGCCTAAGAAGTGGTCCGCGCTTATACTTTCTCTCCATAGTTGCTTCTCATTCTATAATTGCTTCACTTTTATGCCCCTATTTCCATTTCAAACTCATGTTGGGGCTTATTACAAAGTATATGAATATTTATTAAAAATATTGAAAATGTTCATAATTTTATTTATTTATTTATTTATTTTGTGATGGAATCTCGCTCTGTTGCCCAGGCTGGAGTGCAATGGCGCTATCTCTGCTCACTGCAAGCTCCGCCTCCCGGGTTCACGCCATTCTCCTGCCTCAGCCTCCCAAGTAGCGGGGACTACAGGCGCCTGCCACCACGCCCGGCTAATTTTTTGTCTTTTTAGTAGAGACAGGGTTTCACCATGTTAGCCAGGATGATCTTGATCTCCTGACCTCGTGATCCGTCCGCCTCTGCCTCCCAAAGTGCTGGGATTACAGGCATGAACCACCGCGCCTGGCTGAAAATGGTCAGAATTTTAATGCAAAAAAATATGTTTGAATACATTGGTTAGTGAATTGTTGGTCAGCATGTATAGTTGAGAAAATTGTCTTCGGCTGATTCATTATAAATACTGCAGGAAATAAAACAAATGAAAGTCTTTTTTGGTTAATTCGTATCAATTGCCCTTGTATGGATTTATGTAGATGAAATCATTTAGTGTTTGTAGTGTGCATTGATAATCTTGAACAAATTATTTGTATCTAATACTGTTGTAGTGTGGGCTAAGCTTTGCTAAGTACCCACAAAGAAATTAAGACCAATAAAATGCAATGAAGAAATGAGCACTACCTATTATATTAATGTGGAAGTTACTCAAATTTGATCACAAGTAGAACATTTGAGAAAACTGCTATTTAAAGTTCCCTATTAAAAATTACATTTGTCCTATTTTAAAATTTTGAGGCTGGGCACGGTGGCTAACGTCTGCAGTCCCAGCACTTTGAGAGGCCGAAGCGGGTGGATCACAAGGTCAGGAGATCGATTTTTCTTCCAAATCTGGAAGAAAAAAACATATTGGATAAAAAGGAATATACGGAATAGAATAAGGCTATACTAAAGAAGCTCACATTACTTCACTCAATAAGGACAAAGCACAGATTCGAAATTCTGGGAAAATAAAGCAAACCTGATCCTAATATAAAACAACCGTGGCAAACCATACTTTTTAGCTGAAGTGTAAGAAAATATAATCAATTTCGACAAGATGTGGCTTGCATTCTTCAGTAGGTCAGAGATACGAAATTGAACCAACAGGGAAGGAAGTTCGCCATCAGCATACTACTGGCTATGCGAGTGGCTTGGTTACAAGTCATTTATTAGTTTTCACCTTGTTTAAAAACTTCAATATTCATCCACATAAATTTTATTAACCTAGACAACATAAAGGCAAAGCTGTAACTCTCAGAAAAAGAACGGTGGGAAGGGAAATTAACATCTGAGAGTCAAATCAAGAGATACTATCTGAAATAGTACAAAAAATGGAGGTTGAAGAATTAGTAGAAAGAAATAAGGGAAGATGAATATGATCCAGAGTCTCAGCTGTTAAAACAATAAGTCAGGAGATAATTTCTAATGATGATAAATTTAAAGACCCGTAGAGCATACTGTTTAATAATTTGGAGGTAATAAAAAAGTTTTCTGGGATGTGGCCCTGGCCCTGGGCAGGGGTGAAACTATTCCATTGAACTATGGTTACTTTAGTACTGTTTTATTTTCTACTATGCATATACACATTGCTATATTTTAAATATTACAGAAGCAAATTAATGCATGATACACATCCATCTTTTTTGATAGTTTAATATGAGACTGTTATTACTAATATATCTAAAATATAGGCAATAACTTATTTTTAACCATAATACAATAGCTTTCCTATGTGAATTTCAATTTTTTTTTTTTTTTTTTGAGACAGAGTCTCGCTCTGTCTCCCAGGCTGGAGTGCGGTGGCATGATCTCGGCTCACTGCAAGCTCTGCCTCCCAGGTTCACGCCATTCTCCTGCCTCAACCTCCCGAGTATCTTGGACTACAGGCACCCGCCACCATGCCCGGGTAAGTTTTTGTATTTTTAGTAGAGACGGGGTTTCACCATGTTAGCCAGGATCATTTTATAATCAAAGAATTGAATATACTTTACATTTTTTTGTATATTCTACCATGATTGATGAAAATCTGATGTAATTGACTTGTATTTTCACTCTGGAAACTTAGTGTTCTGCAAATTCAAAGTCATGTATCCAGGTATAGTCTTATTTATTTGTATTTTCCACCTTTTCAAAAGGGGACTTAGCAGACCCTTCCCATTTTGATATTTTTTCTTTATTTTAAGCTTTTATAAGTTAGTTACCTTCCAACAGTAGTTATTTACTCTTCTCCATATTTTTTCCTATTCTCTCCTTACCAAATTCTGTAATTCATATGTTGACACTATTGGAATGTTACATTATGCCTCTTTTCTCTCAAAATCAACTTTTTAAAATTTTTATTTAACTCTAAATAAGATTTTCTTTCCTTAATTTCTAATCTTTAGGATTTTTTTTCTTTTCCCTCATAAATGCTTAATTTTATTTATATTATTGTTGTTGTTTAGGGACAGGGTCTCACCCTGTTGCCTAGGCTTGTGGTACAATGGCACCATCATAAGCTCACTGCAGCCTTGAAATCCCAGGCTCAGTTGATCCTCCTGCCTCAGACTCCCAAACATTTAGGAATACAGGTATGCACCTGGCTATACATGCTTAGTCTTAAAAGTCACTTTTGCCTTCTCTCCACCCACTCCCCATCTTTTTTTTTTTTTCTCATTTTTTTATAACATCATGTTCTGGCTTTATGTAATCAACGTGTTCTTGAATCTTTCTGAAAATATAAATTTAAGATGTTTAAATTTTTGTTTGAGGGCTTTAATTCTGTCTTCATTCTTTTTATTGCTCTTTATTCTTTTTGACTTTCCTTTTTTTGCTCTGCTGCTGATTTTTATCATATGTATGACAATCACTATAGATATCCCCATTTAAATGTATGGACAGGGACATTTTCTAGGTAGCTAGAATAGATTTCCCCTATTGTTGAAAGGAGGAGCGCACCATATACATATGTAAGGATGCTGACTGACTCACTTCTTTTTAGGATGAATAAACCAAAATTCTGAATTTAAGCCAAGGGCCTCTCAAAGGTCAGAAGGCTTTAAACATTGGAGCCAGCATCTACCCTAGGATCCCTAATTCTTTTAGGACTTCTGATAAATCTTTCATGTGTCCTTTAGGTCTCCACTGATCCAGATAAGGCGTAAGGTACTTAAACTCCCTGTATAATCAAAAATGGCCAGATACAGGACAAGGGGTATAAGTAGAGTGAAGTCAACTCTTCCAGTTGTTCCCTATATGGACAGTCTATTAACCACCAACACCCCTCGCCCTCTTCCTACAGTTTTATACCCCATCTGATTCTCCTGCAGACTCATATCCAGGTACCTTTTTGGTCCTGTTCTGACCAGACACGTTCACTGCCTGCCAAAATTGGCTGCATATTTTCTTTTGCCATTTTCTCCCCTACTTCATCAGTAGAAATGTGTCAACAATCTATTTTCTTAGACATGGGTTAAATGTATTACCCAACCAGAGTTGCTCATTCCCAAACCACCCATGCATCCCCAGATTTCTTGGCTGGCGCAAGTCCATTTGCTTACCCTCATTGTAAATGGACCTTAGGAAGGATAAAAGACAGTGTATATTCTCAGAGCACTCCTTGATGATTGTCTTTGTTCCTATTTTATGCACTCCTCTAGAGAAGTTACATTTTTCTATTTATTCCCTCCACAGTTATTCTTAAAATTAACAAAAAATACATGTTCTTACCTCCCATCAAAAATGTATCTAATTCCATTTTTTAATAAACTTCATTATTATAAAGTCATTGCTTATTTATATACAATGCAGTAATTTTCACTCTCTTTTTAAAAGTTATCATTAGCTCTGTCATCATTTCTTCCGAAATTCCTTTCCTTCCTTCTGGTTTTTGTTATTTTTGTAATAGAAAATTGTTTATAATTCTGTCCACCACAGTCTGCAAGTAGTGAACTTTCTCATTTATTATTTTGTCTAAAAATGTTCTTTTTATCTTAATTTTGAATGATACCTTAGCAGCATATGAATATCTAAGTGTTAGTTATTATCACTGAGCAAATGGAAAATGTTTTCCAGTGTCTCTCTGTTGCAAATATAAATACTTTTATTGGTCTAAATTTTATCTCATTTTTATAATGCCTGCATTTTCTTCCTGTTTTAAAATTCCTCTATCTTTTGATATTCTGCATTCTGCACTTTCTATTTTAAAATTCTTCTTTGTTTTGATATTCTGCATTCTGCACTTTCACTATAATGTGTACATATGTGAAGATCTATCTCTGTATCTATCTACTATTATATATATAATGTGTGTGTGGCTATATTTACATATTTTATATATATACGTCTAAATATATACACATGATTTCATATATATATATACAACTTTATATATAAATTACTTAAGCTTCTTCAGTTTGAGGATCAATATCTTTTAACAATTCAAGGAAATTATCAGCTATCTGTTCTAATATTGCTTCTTACAAGGCTCTCAAATTTCTTAAAGTTTTATTATATTTATATTGTACCTTTCATCCTATATTAGTATTTTTTAACTTCTTTTTTCCTATTTTTAATTTTCTTTTAACACCTGTTGTTTATGTTTATGTTAATATATTAATAGCTATTATGTACTTACTTTTCAGAATTTATTAATAATTTCTTCAGTTTTAATATGTTTTTAAAACATTTCTGCTAAAATTTTTTACTTATAGCAGCTCTATTTTCATTTCTAGAGATTCTACTGGATTTATTACAAATCACTTGGCAATTTTCTTGGGGTCTAATTTTTTTTATTTCATTTCTCCTTTTATACCTTAAATAACTTACCTCAGTATTCTGAGAAATACTCTCTCAGATTTTTCAGTTTCTTAAGTTCCAGGGATGCTATTCCTCCTTGGCTTTCTGGGCATATCTTCTGACTTAGTATCATTGTGGATTCTTTCATTATTATTATTATTATCATTACTATGGATGTGAACTAATCTTCAGTGGAAATTGCCTAATGTTTGGAAATAATGTGAGACCTGGATTGTGAAAAACAAACACTGTTTAACAGGTTTATTTTATTAATATCTTAGCTTGGTAATATGAATTCATACTCTAAATTTTCATAGCATGGATTAGAACGTTGATTTCTTTCACAAGTAAAAAATGTTCTTTATTGTGTTTATATTCCCCTCTGAAGAACCTTGGCCCTAGGTGGAGATTAGCATCCTGGATGTCTTTATAGACAGTGCATGGAGAGTTCTAGTCTCTTCTGCTTAGGGACAGCCTCATGAGAATCTGTGTAGGAGTCTCCCTTGCAGTTCCCTACTATGTGCACAGGCAACACCTTGTTTATAATTTGCTTTTATTTTATCCAGATTTTAGGATCTTATAGCAAAAACAAAATTTTGTATTACTTCGGTTCACCATGTTGCCACATTGTTCTCTATGGTAGCTAATATCCTATTTAAACTTTATAAATCTGTTTATTATGTAAAGAAAAATTGGTTCTAGATCCTGGGTCAGCAAACATTTTTCTTTAAACGGTCAGATAGCAAATATTTTAGGCTTTGTCAATCATATGTTCTCTGTTTCAACTATTCAACTCAGCCATTATAGCATGTAAACAGACATAAACAGTACACAAACAACTGAGTATGACTGTTCTAATAAAATTTCATCCATTAGAGGAGGTAGGTTAAATCTGGGCCATGGGCCATTGTGCTGACCTCTGATTGAATCACAGATTCTTACTCTTTTTTCTTTTGATTCATATTAGTGTTGGTGTCATTTGGTTGTCCTTCTATTTTTTATTTTTTTATTTCAATAACTTTAGGGGTACAAGTGGTTTTTGATTACATGGATGAATTGTGTGATGGTATGAAGTCTGGGCTTTTATTGTACCCATCAGCTAGTGTTCATTGTGTAGATCACTGATTCTTATTCTGATTTCACATTCAGAATTCAGGAACATCCATTAGCCTCACTGAAAATGTCCACAACATAACTATGAGAGAGTTTTTGTAAATGTGTGAGTCTGCATATATGTTAATATGTGTGAGTCTGAATATATGCAAATGTGAGTATGTGTGTATGTGTATGTTTGGTGTGTGAATACATAGTTGTGGATTAGAGTATGGGATCATTCATATTCACCTATAATTATTTATTTTCTGTGGAAAAAGGCTACATTTTCAAACATCTTAAAGATCCAAGGCTCTGAAAACATTAGTTAAATCATGCAAATATCCCTGAATGCTAAAGCTCTAGAATTGTCTGATAAGCTTTTCTCTTAACATATTCCCTTTCTCGTATAAAACAAATCTACTAGATTTTAAATAACTTTAAAGTAATATTCTGGGACCCTTTTTTTTAATTTTCAATAGGAGATGTGGGAGAGGGAGGCTGATACAGCTTAATACTACCATTTCTTTTGATAATTCTAGAACCATGCCATGACATATAAATAATTTAAGGTCAACTTATTTAACAAAGTACTTCCTCTCCCCCTAATTTTAACTGCTAATTTTAACATCCTATCATCAAACCACTTGATGTTCAACTGCCGATGGAAAAACTAATCGCCACCCATCTGGATGCACTCTATTATGTCCATATATATGTTGGCTCCAAAAGTATAAAAATAGTGCAACCATAGCTTTACCTTCTGAATAGAACATAATCTTTTTTTTTTTTTTCTTTTTGATCACTCGGGCTAAGACAGAGACACAAATAAATGCTAGTGCTTATTTCTGGCTTTTAGCCAAAGTTTCTGTTTAAGGAAGTTTAGGTCATCACTGGCAGGCATTTTTGGTTGAGATTGTTTCTGAAAGAATAGTTAAATTAGTAATGGTCTAAAATTTATTTCTGAGCTCTTGTAATGGTTTCTCATTTCTATGTATTATTACATAGTTATTAATAATTATAAGTAATACATTATGATTTTGCTCATCTGTAAACATAGTTGGAAATATCAAATTAATATTTGGAAGCAATATAATAATAGCTATTGATAAGGTATAAAAGTCTACCTTGGTCAACAGTCTGACAGTCAAAAATGAGTTCTAAAATACAATTTGAATATTATCTTTTTGAAAAAAAAAACAATGAAACTAAGGTATTCTTAGAATGATAGATTTTCAGGATTATATTTTAAATTCTTCCAATAACCAAACCATACTGTTTACACATAAGAAATCATAAACATATTATTTCCTTCAAATTAAATAGAATAGAACTAAATTTGGAAATCTAGCTCATCCAATTTTACCCATTGGTACCTCTAGAGTAATTTCAGTCAGGTTATTTAGATATTTTTTAAAATTTATTTTGTTGTTCTTCTCATTTAGTTATGTCACAAGACCTTTAGGGTGTTGCTTCACCAGCCAGATACCTCTGTGGTGGGTGGCACCTTTGCCTGAGTTTTGCTTGGGCCTGCTGTACTTCTCTCACCCACTTGGCCTGACAGACTGCACTCAGCTGTCACTACCAGCCCAGATCCCATGACCGTCAAGGGGAAGCAAGGCGCAGAACCATGAGGGGTACATGAGTGATTGAACGCAGGCTCAGGTCACTGCGCACAGCCAGGCACACTGCTTGTGGTGGGGCAGTCAGCTCCAAACACTGGCAAAAGTACCAGTTCCCTGCTGCAGCTGGATCAGGCCAACCACAATCAGCTTCCACTGTAGGCACTGGGGAACATGGTGGCGGCCAGAAGCTTGTAGACACCAGGAACCACAGAGCCCCAAAGAGGGTGTCACAGCCCTGGCTGAGGGAGCTCCTAGGTCTGGACTCCACAAAGGGCCACAGCTATTCTTTCTTTCTCATTCCCCACAACATGGTGAGGAGGGGACGTGTTTCAGCCCTGTTGTGTTGTAGATTTTTCAGTCTCACCATTTGGCGGGTCCCAACTTCTTGTCCCACAACCAGGAAGAATGAGGTATGTGAACAACTAGAGGGTGAGCAAGGTGAAGAGGTACTTTATTGAGCAACAGCACATCTCTCAGGAGACCTGGAGTGGCTAGTTCCTATCCACAGTCAGGTCATTGCAATAAGTAGACAGCTCTCAGCAGAGTGGAGACCCACAGTGGGTAGCTCCTCTCCACAGGAAGATCATCCCATTGAGTCTGCAGCCTGCAGCCCTCAGCAGAGAGGAGACCCAGAATGGGTAGCTCCTATGCACAGACAGGTCATCCTGACATTTCTGCAACCCTCAGCAGAGAGGAGACCTGGAGTGTGTAGCTCTTATCCACAAGCAGGTTGCTGCAATGAGTATACAGCTCTCAGCAGAGAGGAGACCCACAGTAGGCAGATCCTCTTCATAGGCATGTTGTCCTATTATCTGCCTGAGTCTGAGTCTGGGGTTTTTATGGGCTTCATATTGGAGGAAGTGCATGCTGATTGGTCCATGGGCAGCCATAGGAGAGTCCAAAAAAGGCACGATAAATTCTCACTCTTATCCACAAAACTGGCAGCCCAGCACCCAGACTTCAGACTGTTATTTGCTTGAAGGTGGAGTATCAGCAGAGACCTGCCCCTTTCCTCCTAGCAGCCTGTCTGCCTCCTGCTGCCATTCCTGGCACCTAGGCTGCCCATGCCAAAGGGTACCTGCAGACCCGTGTGAGCCACCCTCAGTCCCCCCTCAGCCTCCATCTTGTGGTCAATTGCATTCAAAGTTTGGAGGGGGCTGAGGCAGCAGGGGCCTGGCGTGTCACTGCCACCCCAAGCATATGCACACCTGGCCAGGTCATGGCAGTGCCTGGGTTTGGCCACAACTGTGCTCCAAAATTGGAGTGGGCACTGGCAGTGGAAAAAGGCCAGACAGTGGGAAAAGGCCAGGCAGCAGGAGCAGGCACTTCTGAGCCTGTAGGGGCAGAAGGGTTCCTTAGGCCTGCAAAAGCATAGGGATATCCAGGTCCACAGCCACAGCTGGGCAGCTACAGCTGTGTCCAAGAGTGTGGGGTTCCTGTCCCACCAACTCAGAAAAGGGCAGTGCTACCACCTGTTCCTGGATCCTGCCAACTCCATGGAGCAAGCAGCTGCAGCCACACCTCCCTCACTGCAGCTGGCATCATTGTAGCAGCTGCTCCAGACAGGCCACTGCTGCCATCAACTCCCCCTCTGGTACATCTAACTGATGTTAGGACAGGGACAAATGACTGATCTTATCTGCTTCATGCTGACAGGGGGTGTTGTTTTGAAGAAAATGGCAATCAGATCTCTCTCTGAGGCCTATCTAAGGGTCTCTGGTAAAAAGAGAGCCATCATCCAAGTCTCCAGTGTATGACTGCTTGGAGTTCGATGACCACTAGTTAGAAAAAAAGAGGTTAAATATGTGAAGGAAAAAAATCTAGTGCCAAATATAACAGAAATATGTAGTAAAATAGACTAATTATTCTGAAAACACTGTTGTGGGAAGAATGGTTTCGCCCTGGTAGAAGATATTGCATCCTGTACGGGGGCAATTAAACTTTAAAAGAGAAATAACTCTCTAAGGGTGTAGATAATCCCTTGAGAGTTCAGGATTAAAGGGTCCTTGACAATGATGTCTTATGGTAAGAAACAGAACAAAAGTTAGAACACTAAACATAGGATATCCACGGAGGGTTATTAGCACTTATCTTTTGTGATTTTTAACTTCAGGTCCCTGATTTATTCATTTTTGTATTTTGGGTGCTCTTCTAGGTCAACGGAGGTAATTTCTTCAGTTTCCCCGTCCTTCATTCAAGTATAATGAATCCCAGAATCTATTCCAGTGACCTATACCACTGTAGGAATAGAAAGAAGTACAGTGTAAATTTCCTCCCATTCTGGGCCTAGAGAGAGAGAAAGGGAAGGAAGTGCCTTTACTAGTACTAAGTCTGCTGGGTTGAATAGAGGTGGCCCTAGTTCTTGGGATTAGGCCTCTGAAAATTGTTTCAGTTCATGTTGGAAACCCGCCAAAGAAGTTATATGTTTAATTAAATCAGAGATTTCTTGGTATAGCAAGAAATCATTGGTGAGGAAAAGACATCCATACTTCATTTCAAAGAGACTTAAACTCAGCTTCAAAGGAGAATTTTTAACACATAGTAGGGCTATGGGGAGAAGAGTAATCCAGGGGACATGAACATCTTGAGACAATGTTCTGAGGTGCCTTTTGATAATATCATTTGTGTGTTTTACCTTTCCTGAGGATTGTGGTCCCCAAGCACAATGAAACTGGTATTGCATACCTAGTGTCTTTGAGACGCCCCCGGATGAAAGCTGCCTTGAACAAGGGGCCATTATCACTCTGGAGGTAATTAGGAAGCCCAAAGTGAGAAATGATTTCGTTAATTAGTGTTTTTATCACCTCAGAAGCTTTCTCTCTTCGACATGGTAATGCTTCTACACAGTTGATGAAGGTATCTACCCATACTAGGAGGTACGTGATGCCCCTTGTCTTTGGCATATGGGTGAAATCCATCTGCCACTCTTCCCCTGGGTAGCCTCCCATTCTCTGGGTTCCAGGAGGAGAAGCTATGAATTGAGGTGATTATTTTTAAAGCAAGTCTCACAAGCATTAATGAACTGTTTGACCATTTTTAGCAGGTTTTTACCTGAGACCAAACTTTGGGCCACTTGATAGGCTTTATTGTTACCTAGGTGGAAGGCTAAGTGGAGGATTTTAAAAACTTTCAATTGGCTGGAAGCTGGTAGGTGAAGCTTGCTGTCCTCTGATTGCAACCATGCTGAGGACTGAAGTGTGTATTCCTGAGAGGTAGCCTATTATATCTCCATGGAGGAATACTGAGGTTTTATTTCTTTTATGGAACTGTCCCAGATCAGAGAGGCCTCAATTTGATTAGAAATCTTGGGCCTTCTCACTGCTGATTCAGCAGTTACTGATTTAGTGTTACTGCCACTTTCTGTGGAAAGAAGACCAAGGATAATAGTCTGATAATAGTCTGGTATTTAATGGGAGGCCCATTGGCTGTGAGGAAGTACCTCTTTTCCAGGTAGTGTCACGGGCATGGAGGACTAGGAAAGCCCACTTAGAATCAGTAAAAATGTTAATTGCTTTCTCTTTGCTTAATTCAAGTTCCCTTGTGATGGCAATTAGCTCAGCTAGTTGAGCACTTGTGCCTCACGGGAGAGACACACTCTCAATAACATCATTCGGGGTGACTATTGCATACCCTGCTGTACTGATCCCTTGCTCTACAAAGAAACATCCATCCATAATGAGAGTCCAGTGTGGGTTCTGAAAGGGGGTTTCTTTGAGGTCCTCTCTGGCCACATAGGTTTGAATTACTATCTGTTTACAGTCATGTTCAAGCTCCACAGCTTCCTCTGGGAGGAAGTCGGCTGGGCTTAGGGAGGAACAGGTTCTTAACTGGACTGCAGATCTCTCTAATAGCAGAGCTTCATATTTGAGGATGCAGTAGTTCATTAGCCAGAGACTCCCCTTAGAAGACAGCAGCCCTGCCACATTATGTGGGGTATAAATAGTTAAGTTATTCCCCATGGTTAACTTAGTAGCCTCTGGTACTAGCAAAGCTACCACTGCAACTGCCCAGAGGCAGGCCAGTCATTCTTTAGCTACCAAATCAAGCTCCTTGCTTGTACCAAATCAAGCTCCTTGCTTAGGTAGCCTACAGGCTGCTGGGATGGACCTTGGGCCTGGGTTAGAACACCCAGTGCCATTCCCTTTCTTCATTTCTGAGAAATAAAGATTGAACATCTCCCTAATGGGAAGAATAAGGGCTGCTGCCTCAAGCATGCTTGTTTTAATTGGTCAAAGGCCCTTTTAGCTTCTGGTTAAGTTAGGGAGTAGGTCTTAGCTGTTTGAGTTTCCTTCATTGGATGATATAAGGGACAAGCTATTTCACCATACTCAGATGTCCATAGCCTGCAGAATTCTCTAATGCCAAAGTCTCTTCAGTTGTTTGAGAGTTTGGGGAGGGAAGAGGAGAAGATGGGCTTAAATTTTTCTTTGCCTAGTATCCTGATCCCCTCTGACAAGACTAGACCTGGGTACATCACTGAAGTCTGACAGAGCTGAGACATAGATTTTGAGACCTTATATCCTCTGTTAGCCAGAAAATTAAGAGCCTTATTCCCCTCCTGAAAGATTACCTCAGTTGGGACACAGAGGAGAATGTTATCTATATATTGTAAAACTTTAACCTGAGGATAAAGGAACAAAGAGAGGACTTGGGACAATGTCTGCCTAAACAGGTGAGGGCTGTCTCAGAACCCCTGAGGTAAAACCATGCAGGATAACTGGTTGGTCCGGTAGGAGGGACCCTCAAATGCAAGCAAATACTGGGAATCAGGGTATAACAATGACATGGTTTGGCTATGTCCCCACCCAAATCCATCTTGAATTGTAGCTCTCATAATTCCCACGTGTTGTGAAAGGTACACAATGGAAGAGAATTAAATAATGGAAGAGAATTAAATATCTTTGGTTGATATAACCTACTGATGATGTGATCATTAGCATTAAATTTGAATCACAAGCTTATTATATTTATATTTTCCCTTAATTCCTCATGCACTTTATAAGTTTTGGGAAGTGAGGATGGTCATGGCCGACTGGAGGAAAAAATTAAAGAAAAGTGTCCGTTACTATTTAGATACATTTGAAAACCTGTCCTCTCAGTCAGTATTTCAGGACTTCAAATTAAGAGATATTAAAAGGAAGGAGGTCTACCAAATAAAGAGTGAAATAATTGAAAGGGTTGTAATAAATGAAAGTGTTTAACTTAACCACAAACCTCCATTGTTCATTCACTCATCTGTTCATTAATTCATTTGACTAATGCTTATTTATTACCTACGGAATTTTATAATCTATTCTAGGAAGTGAAAATTAATAAGTGAATGAAAGAGACAAGTGTCTAATATTATACAAAGTTTATATTATATTGAAATAAGTCAAATCAAGAGGTAATAAAATTCATGAATAATATTCAAATGATCATGAGTGTTCTGGGGAAAACTATAAAGCAGAGAAGGAAGATAGGTTGTATGTATTAGGAGGGCCCAGGGGAGACAGAGAGGAATCATATATGTATTAAAGCAAAGGCAATGAGGAATGGTGTGGGAATTCTGGTTTCTTTGTGATGACCTACAGAAATAGGGTAGAGAATTGTAATAATACTAGGCTGGTGGCCTCAAGGCTGATAACGCCAGTGATCTTCAAGACATAAGGAAAACCCTTGGTAAACATTTGCCTCTCTTTTGTCTCTCAGCTTTTCCCAGTGACTTGAGGGAGCTCTTTTTTTTTTTCTTCCCTTCAACTCTGCTTTAGTAGAATTCTTATCTCAGTTCTTGGTTAGCACAGGTCCTATCATAGTACTTACTTATTGGGTATCATACTTACAGTTCTCGACATTTTATATGTCACATACTGCTTTAAAGCCTGTAGAAAGGTCTGCTTTTTTATTCTACTAGTAAGCTAACAATTTAGCCTACCACAATTTTATAGATACTAGCAGGAGACAGGGACTCCTGGGCCAGAGATGAAGGAGCACAGCACAGCAGGCAACAAGATGTGATTAGGATTGGTTAGGAAATCATCAACTTTATAAGAGGGATGCTGTAAGACCTGCCCTATCTTTCCCCTTGAAGGAGACATTATCTTTATTAACCTGGTAAAAAAAATTAATCTACCCTCTGCACTGGAAGGAAACACTATTTCTCTTTTCAAAGGCTGTTTGCTATACAAAAATCCTTGAAAAAATGGTTCAGAACAAAGCTCTCAATGGCTGTTTACAAGATGTGTACAATCACCAGAATCTCATGGAGAACTGTCTGCCAATGGCTACATGATTGCTCACCCAACAATCTTATACAAATTACCAAAATTTTCATGCTTACCATTGAGATTTGCAATTCTGAGTCTCTTCTCTCCTGGTCAAACTGTGTTGACTCCTGAATCCAATTTCCTAATTCTATGGTTTGTCCAAATCCACTCTCCTATATATCATATTCATATTATAAAATTTAATTAAAATTATATTAATATAACAGATAATCTTAATCTTATAGACATTGTGAAGTAGCCGAAATTTTTATTTCAATATTCTCAAATTTTCCTACCATATATTTTTTTCTTTACGTCTTGATAATGTTTGTTTTATTATCGGCTTTCTTGCCTTAAGGAAAATAATGTAAAAACAATTTATTCTAGTGTTAATAAAATAATAGACTGATTTAATTACCCCTTCAAGAACATTTGCACTTTAACAAGTGTGCAGTCATAACCAAAGTAATTGTTATTATTTGTACAAGTAATAAAGGTTAATTGAAAAGCTGTGTTGAGGCAGAATAAGCTTTTTGTGTCTCCATCTAATTCAGAAAAAGATTCCATTCTGTGTGTGGCCTCAGGTGCGTGAAGCAGACCCAGGAGACCAGGACCTGTTTTATCCTGAGCATCTCTGCTTTTATCTATGTTATATATTGGACCAGCACCAGAAATTTCACTGAATTAAAAGCTTTGTAGCTAAAGATAGAAAAAAACATCATCAACAAAACAAATCTGAAGGTCACTGGTCTAATTTATTTATGACTTGGAACTCACCATACCTTGAGTTCTTTCATTTTTACTCCTGTCATTTGTTTAAACATTATTAATTAAGGCGGCATCATTTAGTACAGATTTTCTATCTGTGATTTATCTTAACCAAGGAGCTGTTTTCTAATCTGAACTTGCATTGGTAAAATCTGGGAAAATATTAGTTCATGGTGATTAATGATTCTATATTCTAGACAACAAATGCTGTTGTTTACATAGAGTATGTAAATATATTTTAGGATATTCAGATTACCTGAGGAAAATATTTCTTTCAACTTGCTTAAGGGGCATTTACTTCTAATTTCTATATAATTAGAGAAGATGCATTTTCTATTTGTTGTCACAAAATGTAGTGTCTGTGAGTACTTAAAACTTCTGACAATCTAAGAGTGTGAGTTTTGATTTGTAGAATAGTGTCAAGTATCATGGGCATTATTGGTGGGGATTTGCATTATGATTTTCCAGAAAAAAAATGGCTCTTGTTTCTATGACTGTATTCCCAGAATACCCAATTACTTCAGCTCAACAAGAAATACCAAACACTTCTTTCAATCTTAGTGACTCTATCATTAAAACTGCATGACAGAAATGTCCTTATAATATGCAATAGGGAATTAATATTCCTCAGAATTAAAATATTGCTTGTCTTTTCTTTAGGGTTTTTTCTTTTCTAAAAAATGCATTAAAAACGGGTATTTTTCCCAAGCAATTATGTTATTAAAATTCAAAGCTAATTTAATTTGATTACTATTCTTAAGGAAAAGAAACTAAAAAATTATGAAAGCTTTGTGAATGTTTTTGATGTTCACAGAAATTTAAATATTCATAGTCTACAGCAAATTCACCCCAGTCAGCCTTGCAGCACTGTCCCTCACCTTGAGGGCATGTTTGGCTTTAGTCTGCAGGATCATTTGCTAAACACATTGTGGTGATCTGTCTACCTTGGTTGACAGCCTTGAGTGTCCTGTCTAAGGCTAGGCTGCATTCCTCCAGGAGTTTCAGAAATAAATCACTGACACTTCTTCTACTGCCTATAAAACCTAGGAAATCAATATGCTTCTCTCTATGTGTGGGCTTCCAGAAGATTTCTTATAAAAATTGTCAAATAAGTACTGCTTGATAACTGAACTAGGTCTAATATCAAGCCTGTAAAGCTGCCATTCTGGAACATACTGTAAAGTAAATGCTAATGTAAATTTGATCTGTACATTTAAAAAACACCATATGTTCTTCATAGAAATTCCCTTCTAGTAAGGTCTCTATGCCCTAAAAAGTATATAGCCTTCTAACTTTTGTCTCAAGAGTTTTCTGACACTTATTCTGTATATGTCTAAGATTTCTCCTCAAAAATTTTAGCAAATGTTTGTGTATTTATTTGCTTATATTTTGTCTTTATTTCATCTTTATTATATGGTACTGAGATAATTTGTTTTGTGATTCTTTAATCTTTAATAAAAATATAAATTTCAGAAATTTATATATTTATTTGTATATTTTATATCTATAGTTTAAAAATTTACCAGCATAAATTTTATTTATAAAACTACATTAATTTTTCAAATGAATTTTCTCTACTTTACATTTATCAATTTGATTATGAATTTGCTGAAGAGTGAACCATTTAACCATTCTTTTAATAGTTATTACACTTGATTACATTTTTTCTGGCTTATTAATTTGTGTTTTATATCTATTTTTATAAATTAGAGCTGAAAACTAATGAATTTTAAAACTTGTGAAATGCAGCTATGCTTAAAAGGAAGTTCATAACTTTAAGCTTGTGTATTAGAAGAAAGTACATGCTGAAAATACATAAATTAATAATCTAAGAAAGGAAACTAAATAAAAATGTAAAATAAAAAATTAAATAGATAATTAATGACATTGAAAAATATACAAACAATGGACAAGATCAATTAAACAGTTGATTTTTAAAATTACTAACAAAACTGATGAGGAAAATAAAACTACTAAAAAGATTAAAAGTATCAAGAACTTTAAAAGATGTAATTGCTGTTTATAGTCTGTATTACTATAAAAATTTTAAAAAGGTATAAATTTATGCCATAACTATAAAAATATACCATGTACATATTTCTAGAAAAAAATGCATTTTACTGAAACTAACTCAAGAAGATTTGAAATCTGATATTATTATAACTATTAAAAAGTGTAGTGCATAATATCAAACCTTCTCTCAAAGGAACTATTGAATCAGGTGGCATTACTGGTGAATAAATAATGTTAATCCTACAAATACTACTGCGGAGAATAAAGCTTTGACAAGATCAGCATAAACTTATTATCTAAACACAATTCAGTTTATACAAGTGTAAATACTCCTCAAGTTACACTGTAGATTCAATGTAATCATAATGATTCAAAGTTTTTTACGTTTTTATGTGCAACTTGACAAATGATTTTAAATTTATATGAAATTTCAAAGGCCAAGAGTAGAGATTTTTAAAATAGAAGAAGAATGAGGGAAATGTGCTTTACTGGACATCTAAAGTTTGTAAATCAGTCATTAATCCTGGGTCTTATTGGAGATAAATGTGTATGAGAGAGAGAGAGAGAGAGAGAGGAGAAATAGATTAGAGAAACTGAAAATGGAGTGGAAAAACAGATCTAGGAACTGATTTAGAAAAAAATTAGCAACAAAAACATTGGGAAGGAATGATCCTTTTTAGTAAATGGTGCTAGATCAACTGGATAACTTTGTGGAGAAAAAATAAAACCTGCTGAACACCACACCACATACACAAAAATAAATTGTGGAAGTGTTGTAGATCAATATATAAAACGCAAAATAATATATTTTCAGAAGTTAATATTGCAGAATATCTTTACAAGTTGTAAAGTGAGCAGAATATCCCAGAAAGTGAGTAATCTAATATATGTGATAAAATGTCAACGCGAAACCACCATTAAAAAGGAATATGTAAACAAGTGCAGCACATCCTAATATTGTACAATTGATTAAGCATGCCCAGGCTAAAGGGATAAAGTAAAACACAATCAAATAAGTTGAAATCACTTTGTTACCACCTGTTTTTCCCAATGAACCATCAAGAACCCAGCAAGATTTCAATTATAATATATAGACCCTACAAATTGAATTTAAATAAAGTAAGTGAATAATAAAAGAAAACAAGACTTTGAAGAATATTGACTTATCCTTTCTCAGAGAAGAATAGAGAAAATATTTTTCAAACTCTGAACGATAATTTTACAAATCAAGTCATTTTTGTCATACTCAATTAATCAGAATCGAAATTCAGTTGGGGCATATAGCACTGCTCCAAGAACTTAATTCTCTGCCAGCTGCAGAAATGGTCTGCTGCAACCTTAAGACCAGTTTTACCTAGTAGCGGGTTAAACCACCTGCCATGACTCTAAAATTAGTATCACCTATCACCATCACTCACCAGAGTTTACTGACTCCCAAAAGATTTTTTAGTGCCCATGAGCTTTCTTTCAAAACCATATGCAATATTTATCTTCCTAATAAAACCCTAACCTTTTCTTTGTTCTTCAGACATATCAAAGACCACCTGATCTACATGTATGCTCTGAATTGCAATTTTTGCTTCTCCAAATAAATGTTAAATTTAGACATTAATCCCTACACTGTATGTTGACTTTGACAAGACTATTTCTACATACTTAAATTTATTTATTTATTTCAATTTTTTTACAAGAACACCAAACATCTTTTATTAGCACAAAAAAGTAGCTGTAACAAGGCACATCAAGCAGAAACATGCATTACTAGTCAAAGGGTTAGTGATGTATACAAATGCAGCTTTGCTTTTTTTGTAGCCTTGGCAATAGCCATAGGGATGTAAAATCACATTTCGTAGCAGCTTGTGTAGAAACTATGGAGCGCTCACCAGGAGTACAGAGCACAGTCACAAAAATACATAAGAATGGATTGGCTATTTTATTGCCAAATATCTAGAACTGTACATTCAGTTCTGTTACTTAGAAGTGAACACTAGAACTTGAAATAACTTCAAGAACAGCTCACTCCAGTAGTGATACATACTATTCTAAATGATAAAAAGGAGCTAAGCAATTTATGGATACAATGGTTATGCAGTACCTTTTAAATCTAAACTTTAGATTTCAGATTTCCCATTAAGAATTAACTGCACTGAGATTCTATAAATTATACTTAATTCAGCTATGAGAGTTTACAACAAAGAGATAACTACTGCTATCCAAATTATTAATTATAGTTTAACAATAATCTCAACATCACCAACCGCTGAAGTTCTTATTTTCTGACTTATTCGGGAATCTTCTAGTTTCATTTTCTTCATGGTTCACAAACTAATTATGGGCATATGAAAATATCCAGCTTTTATGAAACAACAATTAGTCTGCACGTCGAGTTAAAAAAATCACATGGAAGAATACATTGTAGCAGCTATTCCAAATACTTGTTTTAAATTAAAGCACTCACTAAAAAATCAGTATTTAGGGCCTTTAAATAAAATTCTATTACTAACTTTGTAAGTCTGAAATTTTAAGAATGACTATTCAGAAAAGCTGGTTTACTTACCAGCACCTTTTGCAGAGGAGAAAAAGAGTGTAACTATAAACTACTCCAACACTGAATTGAACTGCACTATGCCCTTGTGGCCAGAAACTTGCATTTTTTTTTTTCTTAAAAGGAAGGCAGTCTTTTATTTTTTTGGACTCCCAAAGCTTTAATTATAGCAACTACAAACATCACTACTTCTGGAAGAGTATAGAAAAGCTGTCAGAGAAAATAATTTCAAACCGTCACAATGCTGAAATACTTATCCAATATTAAGCATTTGTCCTTCAGAAAGAAATAAAATTCTTCATAATAAATGCCCCAGCGTTGCCTTACTGAATTACTACAGCCATTAAAAACTGTTAGCTAAATCACCAAAATGTTTTTGAGTCTTACTGAATACCTGCAGTTCTATCCTGTTGTTTCAATAGGCACCACGTTTATCTGAATAAGTAACAGCAGATCTGAATAAGTAACAGCACCTGACAGATACAAACACTAAGTTTACATACTGTATGAAAAAACCCACCACTGATGTGTGTGTTGCTATAGGTGTGCTATCTCATCCACATGAAAGCAGACCTAGTTAATACCCTGTGAGGACAGGAGAGTTGACTTTGGCTTGACTGGTCCTCATTTTAACTTCTGAATCCAACTTTTTGTTTATAATGATACTTTTAAAAATTCCTGTAACATTGATGGTAAAGGGAGCCAATCAATCCATCATATGTAGTGCACCTGCAGATTACCACATGGCAGATATATCGCAGGCTAAAAGGAGAAGTCCCATCTAGAGATATAGCAAGCAACAGTTCAAAAAACATGCAAGACCTAGGATCTTTATAATGTTCTAAAAGTTCTGTTACAGTGTAGAAGTGAAATCCACACGAGTCATGGACATCAAAACTAAAGTTGTGAATCTGCTGCTCAATTTGCATATGCAGGGATCTGTTGTCATGGCAAAAGCTCAGAGAAGAGGTTGTCCTTGTGCTCAGAGCCCATGAGCAAAATTTGCCTTTAGGTTTCCCTTGGGAAAGGTCCATCACTCCACAGTAACAGGGATTCCCTGTAATCTAGAGCAAACAGGACAGGAGGCAGTGTATGTAATCAATGTGTGGACTTTCCATGCTCCCTGTCTGGTCACATGGGCATGGCTGTCTCCAGATACATGACGCTGCTTCTCCCTCAATGACTGCAAACACAGGGTGGTCCTCTCCTCTTCGAAGTCACAATTAGCTTTCAGAACTGCAGAGCTGTTTCCTCTTATTTCAGTCATTCCAGGAGTTAACTTTGGTCTCAGCTTATCTAATGGGTTAACCTGTGAAGTAGCTTCAAATGTATGTATTTGTGCATTAAGAGGGGAATCAACTTCTTCAATACTAAGCCATCTTCTCCATCTTGTCGTCTGTAGAAACTAGAGATGGATCAAATGTATCAAAAATGTTGAATGTGGACTCACAAGAGCTGTATGCTGTTGAATCAAATGCCATTTTTGGGCTAAATGTGAACCTGTAGGAAAAGGACATTTCTCATTCATTAATTCAGAAAGACAGATTTTTCTTTATTGGAGAAAAGAGGTTTGACTGCAATATTTTAAATAATTTTGTACATGAAAGAAATTTTGTGTACATCAAACCATCAGAAAGCAAAGGTGTCAGATGTGGAATGTTCCACTTGTGGTGTCATGTCAGTTCTCAAAGAGTTTCTATTTAGGAGAATTTTGGATTTTGGATTTTTAGAATAGCAATGCTCAATCTGTATTTCATGGTGGTTTTAACCCATATTTACCATATGATTAGAGAAATTTGTCATATTTTCTATTGTGTTGTGTTTCTAGGTAGAGTCTGAATATCCTGTGTATGAGTATTATGTCAAATATATTATTGAAAACATTTCTCCAGTTTGCCTATTGACTTATATGCTCTTAGTAGTTCAGTTTATAAACAAAAATAATTATTTTTTTCTATAATTCTCTACTGATTAATATTTTTTGCATGATGTACCTAAATCTTGGTCAACCCTAGTGTCACAAAGATGTTAACTTAAGTTTTCCTATGAAAGTTGTATTTGTTTATAGATACATAGATAAAAACAAAGTTGTATATTTTTATCTTCTATATCTGTGACTTTAAATATATTGTGACACCACTCTGAGTTCATGGTGTCATCTTATTGTGACTTGGCACACAGTTTAGAAATTTACAGAGTTATTGGCATATTTCTTCTTCTGTCACTTTAAAAACTGTTGTTTTGAAAGAATTTGTCCAAGTCATTCTAATTTTCAAATTTATTAGCAAATATAGAAGTTGAGGCCAGGCACGGTGACTCACACCTGTAATCCCAGCACTTTGGGAGGCCGAGGTGGGCAGACGATGAGGTCAGGAGATGGAGACCATCCTGGCCAACATGGTGAAACCCAGTCTATGCTAAAAATACAAAAATTAGCGGGGCTTAGTGGCGTGTGCCTGTAATCCCACCTACTCGGGAGGCTGAGGTGGGACAATCTCTTGAACCTGGGAGGCAGAGGTTGCAGTGAGCTGAGATCATACCACACTACATTCCAGCCTGGCAACAGAGCTAGACTCTGTCTCAAAAAAAAAAAAGAAGTTGAAAACCACTTCATATTATCTCCTCTTCAAATCTATCATGATGTTCCCCATTCAATCCTAATAATTATAGCCTGTGTTATCTTTTCTTTCCCTATTATTTC
Source organism: Nomascus leucogenys (assembly GCF_006542625.1). NCBI lineage: Eukaryota > Metazoa > Chordata > Mammalia > Primates > Hylobatidae > Nomascus > Nomascus leucogenys. The sequence continues at coordinate 16,658,078 of NC_044391.1, forward strand.
TTTTTGTACAAATTATAAAAACTCTTATCAAATATAACTTTAAAAAAACAAACTTTTGACATCGTTGAATTTTTCTATTATACATTGGTTTTGATTTAATTAATTTAAAATGCAGAGCATTTTCAAGTGAAAACACAAAAAATATTTAAACATATTTGCCTTAAAATAAATGTGCTTATTCGTTTTTGTGTTTCCTCCAGTTTTTCATTTACAAATGTAATTTTCTTTTACTGATTTTTTCTGAAGCAATCTCATCTCATTTTTTGAGATTCTCGTTTGGAAATAGCAAACTACAGGATTTAGCTGCTTTGTGAGCATGCATCTAAGTCATACTTTTATTGTATACAGGAATATTATTCTATTATTTATTTCTTCTTTCCTAAAATAATTTTAGATGAGTTCAACCTAAACATTTTCTGTTTCTCAATTTTATATTAAATTAGCTTTCCTAAAACACGAAGAATGAGACAGAGTTCAGAATAATTTTTCAAACTTAAAAAAAGTTATTGGAATAAAGGTGTTCCTAAAATTTTTAAATATTTTATACTTTTAGGTTTGAAATGGTAGCCCCTCATTTATTCTCATAATTTTAAATTGCCACCCTTTCCCTGTCTTTCTCTTTCTCTATTTTTTAATCACTCCTGCTACAGGTTTGTCAATTGTGTTTATAGTTTAAAAGAACAAACATTTTTATGTATTAATATACTGTTTGTCCATTTCCTGTGTCATTGATTGCTTTTCTTATCTTTATTAGTTCTCTTCTTCTGCATACTTTGCATTCAATTTACTTGTTCTTTTCTAGCTTTGTAAGTGGAACATTCAGATAATTGGTTTTAGGCCATTCTTCCTATTATAAGAATAAAAAATCTATACACTTTTATCTAAGCATAATTTTAGTTCCTTGCCACAAACATTGCTGTTTAATATGCTCATTCTGATTTATTCAAAATATTTGCAAATTTTACCTATGATGTCTTCAATCCAAGGGTTATTTAAAAGTGAGTTTTTGTTTGTTTGTTTGTTTGTGTTTTTTTTGTTTTTTTGTTTTTTTGTTTTTGCCAGTAGCAGGGGCTCTACATTTCTCTGAGATGGAGCTCCCAAAGGCAACCAAAGCCTCCATTGCCACTACCACTGCATTGGTACTACCCTTGCTGGCCTCAGACTGGGTAAGGAGCAAAGACCCCGAGTGCTTTAACAACACCTCAAGCAAGTCACAGCTGCCCTAAGGAGAAGAGGTCACTCTTCTCCCCAAAAAGCTCCCCATGCCCCTGGTCATCACCAGGCAGGGCCCCTCAGCTAGGGCCCACATTACAGCTACCCCACTCTAGGTTGATCACACCAAGCAGCTCTACATTCTTCTGGGGTAGAGCCCCAAGATGCTAGTGGAAGGCCCTCTGCCACAGCAACTGCCAGAATCCCTTCCCCTGCTGCCTCTAACCTGAGGAAGAAACAAAGCCTGAGTTCACCCAAGGACTGTGGTGTGCAGCCTGGGAGTGCCAAGTTGAGATCTGCAGTGAGCACTTCCGCAGGGGAGGAGCCCATACTTTCAGAGCACTGAGAGGGAGCATGGCGCAAACATGAGGAAATAGAGAGGAGCCACATGGCTGAGCAAGAGCCTATCTACTAGCCATTATGCTTACGAGCCATCTATTGGATCACAACCCAAACTTCAACACCAAAAATACTTTGCTAATATACCACCCTGTGAAATCATTGTCCAAAACTCAGATATGAATAGAGACCCTGTACAAAGTATTAGCCCCCTGGAAACAACCAGAAAAGAAGTCAACTGATGGTACTCAAATTATATCACATTAAAGGAACATCAACCCACACAGATGAGAAGGAATCAGCTCAAGAACTCTGGCAACTCAAATGGTCAGCATGTCCCCTCTTGTCCAAACAGCCACATTAGCTCCCCAGCAAGAGTTCCTAACTGGGTTGAAATGGCTGAAATGAGAGAAATAGAATTCAGAATATAGATAAGAATGAAGATAATTGAGATTCAAGAGAAAGTTGAAACTCAATTCAAGGAATCTTCAGAAAATAATGATACATAAGCTGATAGATGAAATAGCCATTGTAAGAAACAAACTGATCTGATAGAACTGGAAAACACACAAGTATTTCATAAGGCAGTTGCAAGTGTTAAGAGCAAAATAAACTAAGCTAAGGAAAGAATTTCAGAGCTCGAAGACTGGTTCAAGGAAGTAACTCTGTCAGACAAAAATAAAAGAAATAACCAAAATGAGCAAAGAAAACCTTCAGGAAATATTGGATTATGTAAAGAGAGCAAATCTATGATCTATTTGTGTCCCTAAAGAAGATGGAGAGAAAGCAACCAACTTGGATAACATATTTCAGGATATCATCTGTGAAAATTTCCCCAACCTCATTGGAGTGGTCAACGTTCAAATTCATGAAATGTAGAGAATGCCTACAAGATACTACACAAAAGGCCATCTCTAAGACATTGTCATCAGATAATCCAAGGTTAAAAATGAAAGAAAAAAATGTTAAAGGCAGCTAGAGAGAAAGTGTAGGTCACCTACAAAGTAACCCCATCAAGCTGACAGTGGACCTTTCAACAGAAACCAGAAGAGGTTCAGCATTCTCAAAGAAAAGAAACTCCAACCAAGAATTTATATCCAGCCAAACTAAGCTTCATAAGCAAAGGAGAAATAGATCCTTTTCAGATAAACAAATGCTAAAGGAATTCACTACCACCAGAGGTGCTGAAGGAAACACTAAAATGGAAAGATGGGTATCAGCCACTAGAAAAAACACACTGAAGAATACAGACCAGTGACCTTATAAAACAACCACACAAACAGGTCTTCATAATAATCAGCTAACAACAGGATGACAGGATCAAATCCACGCATATCAATATTAACCTTGAATGTAAACAGGCGGAATGTCCCAATCAGAAGGCACAAAGTGACAAGCTGGATAAAAAGGCAAGACCTAATGGTATGCCATCTTCAAAAGACTGATCTCACAAGCAATGACACTTATAAGCTCAAAGTAAAGGGATGGAGATAAATCTAAAAAGCACATGAAAAACAGAAAAAAGCAGGGATTACCATCTGCATTTTCCAGCAAAACAGAGAACAGCATGGGAAAGACCCAGCCCCATGACAATACCTTCCACCAGTTTCCTCCCACAACATATGGGAACTGTGGGAGTTACAATGCAAGATGAGATTTGGGTTGGGACCCAGCCAAACCATATCATTCTGACCCTGGACACTCCAAAATCTCATGACCTCACATTTCAAAACCAATCAGGCTTTCCAACAGTCCCTCAAAGTCCTAACTCATTTCAGTATTAACTCAAAAGTCCACAGTCCAAAGTTACATCAGAGACAAGGCAAGTCCCTTTCACGTATGAGCCTGTAAAATAAAAAGCAAGTTAGTTACATCCCAGATACAATGGGGATACAGGCATTGGGTAAATACTGCCATTTCAAATAGGAGAAATTGGCCAAAACAAAGGGGCTATAAGCCCCATGCAAGTAAAAATTCAAGCAGGGCTGTCAAATCTTAAAGCTCCAAAATGATCTCTGACTCCATGTCTCACAGCCAGGTCAAGCTCATGCAAGAGGTGGGTTCCCATTGTCTTGGTAAGCTCTGCCCCTGTGGCTCTGCATGGTACAGCCTCCCTCCCAGCTGCTTTCAAGGACTCATGTTGATTGCCTGTGGCTTTTCCAGGTGCATGGTGCAAACTGTCACTGAATCTAATATTCTGGAGTCTGGAGGAGCATGGTCCTCTTTTCACAGCTTCACTAGGCAGTACCCCAGTGGGGACTATGTGTGGGGGATTCAATCCTACAGTTTCCTTTTTCACTGCCCTAGAGGAGGTTCTCCATGAGGGCCCTGCCCCTGCAACAAACTTCTGCCTGAACATCCAGGTGTTTCCATATATCCTCTGAAATATAGGCAGACGTTCCCAAACCTCAATTCTTGACTTCTGTGCACCCACAGGCTCAACACAACATGGAAGCTTCCAAGGCTTGGGGCTTGTAGCCTCTGAAGCCATGGCCTGGGCTGCACCTTGGCCCCTTTTAGCCACAGCTAGAGTCACTGGGACGCAGGGCACCAAGTCCCTAGGCTGCACACAGTAGGGGTCCCTGGGCCTGGTGCACAAAACCATTTTTTCCTCCTAAGCCTCTGGGCATGTGATGGGAGGAGCTTCTGTAAAGGTCTATGACAAGCACTGGAGACAGTTTCCCCATTGCCTTGGTGATTAATATTTGGTTCCTCATTACTTATGCAAATGTCTACAGCCAACTTGAATTTCTCCTCAGAAAATGAGTTTTTCTTTTCCGACGCATCATCAGGCTACAAATTTTCTGGACTTTTATGCTCTGTTTTCCTTTTAAAACCAAATGCTCTTAACAGTACCCAAGTCACCTCTTGAATGCTTTGCTTCTTAGAAATTTCTTCTACCTTATACCTTAAATCGCTTCCCTCAAGCTCAAAATTCCACAAATCTCTAGGGCAGATGCAAAATGCCACCAGTCTCTTTGCTAAAACATAGCAAGAGACACATTTACTCCAGTTCTCAACAAGTTCCTCATCTCCATGTGAGACCACCTCAGCCTGAATTTTATTCTCCATATTATTATCAACATTTTGGTCAAATCCATTCAACAAGTCTCTAGGAAGTTCCAAACTTTCCCACATTTTTCTGTTTTCTTCTGAGCTCTCCAAACTGTTCCAACCTCTGCTTGTTAACTAGTCCCAAAGTTGATTCCACATTTTTTAGTATCTTTACAGTAGTGACCCACTTTATTGGTAGCAATTTACTGCATTAGTCTGTTTTCATGCTGCATAGACATACACAATACTGGGTAATTTTTTTTAAAAAAGAGGTTTAATAGACTCACAGTGCCACATGCCTGGGGAGGGTTCACAATCATGGCAGAAAGCAAAAGGCACATATTACATGGCAGCAGGCAAGAGAAAATGAAAACCAAGCAAATGGGGAAATCCCCTATAAAAACCACCAGATCTCATGAGATTGATTCACTACTATGAGAACAGTATAGGGGAAATCACTCCTCTGATTCAATTATCTCCCACCAGGTCCCTCCCACAATATGTGGAAATTATGGGAGCTATAATTCAACATAAGATTTGGGTGGGGACAGAGCAAAACTGTATCAGGTATCTAATTAATTTCTAATTTGCTTCTGTTGTGGTCAGAGAACATACTATGTAAGAGTTCTCTTTGAGCTTGAATGACATTTACATATCAGTAAATGTCCCATGTTTAATTCAGAATTTGTATTCTGCAGGTGTTGGAAATAGTCTTCAATAAATATTATCAGATATAATTATCAATAGTGACAATCAGGTGTTCCATATTCTTTAATAAGGTTTTGTCTAGTTGGTCTGACAGTGGTGTTGAAGATTCCAACTATACTTATGAATTTTTCCCTTTAGCTTGCTAGATAATATTTCACTTAGTTTGTGGTTCTATTATTATTTATATATCTAGGGAATGCACATATACAAATATTATGTTTTCCTGATATATTGACCCTGTAATTACTATGAAATGTCATTTGCCTCTGGTAATATTCCTTGTCTAAAATTCCATTTGTTTTTATATTAGGTAGTCACTTTAGTCCCTCCATCTTTATTTACTACTATTCATGTGTACCTGTACAGAACATGTATACAGTATCATATAGAATAGTTTCACCACCCTAAAAATCCTGTGCTTTACATATTTCTTCCAAACTACCTCCTCCCAATTTTCTAGCAATCACTGATTCTTTACAGTCTCCATAGATTTGCAAATCTGAAAACAAATATTATTTATGTCCTTTTTTACACCTGTGCTTTTAAGGTTCCAGGGTTATTGTTTCTGTTGTATCAATGGGTGCAGTTAGTAATTAAAACTTCATTATTTTTCCCTTTTTAATCATCTCCTATTTTCATTTAGACCTTTTGTCTGGAAGAATTGTATGCAAGACAGACTAAAGTATTTTAACCAAAAAATATTTTTATATAGCTTAACCAGGAAGATATACTATGTTTAAAAATTATTCAGCACAAAATTTGAAAATTTTAAAATATTTTAAAATGGGCTTACATAATCTCCACCCCTTGCTCTTTAATAGTCATTTTCTTCTCCCCTCTCTTTGAGTGTTCTGAAAAATAGTCAGAGTGTCACAGAATCCTTAGGGTGTCACTTTTCCAGCTGGAAGCCTCTTTGGCTGGTGGCTCCCTTGCCTGTGTTTTGCTTGGGCCCACTGGACTTGCTCCACCCACTCAACCTGGCAGGCTGTGCTTGGCTCATGCAACTGGCCTAAATCTTATGCCTGCCAAGGGTGATCCCAGTGTGGAACAGTGAGATGTGCATGACTGAGCAAGCATGGGATCTGGCCACTGCAGACAGCCAGGCACACCAGCTGCTGCAGCATGGTAGACAGCTCCAGGTGCCAGCACAGGTGCCGGCTCTGTGAGAGGCTGTATCTGGACAAGGCATACCTCAAGCAGCTTCAACTGTAGGCTCTGGAAAACACTGTGTTTCCCAGAAGCTTGGAGATGCCAGGAACTGCAGAGCTCCAAAGAGGGTGTCACAGCCTTGGATCAGGGAGGCCTTAGGTCTGGGCATCCTGAAGGGCCACAGCTCTTCTCTCCTTCTCATCACTTGTAACATGGTGAGCATGGGGGGCGGGAGGGGAGGGGACATGTTTCAGTCCTATTTATGTTACAGTTCTTTCAGTTCCACCATTCAGTGAGTCCCAAGATCTTGTCCTACATCCAGGAAGAATGAGGTACGTGGAAAACTGAAGGGTGAGCAAGCCAAAGAAGTGCTTTATTGAGCAATAGTACAGCCCTGAGGAGATCCAACTTGGGTAGCTCCTTTCCGCAGGCAGGAGTTGTCCCGTCGAGCCTGAAGCCCTCAACAGAGAAGATACCTAGAGTGGGTAGCTCCTATTTGCAGGCATGTTGTCCTGATATCTGCAACCCTCAGTGGAGGGGAGACCTGGAATGGGAGGCTCCTCTCTACAGGCAGGTTGTCCTGATGTCTGTGGCCCTCAGCAGAGAGGAGACCTGGAGTGGGTAGCTCCTATCTCCAGGGAGGTCATGCTGACATCTCTGTAAGTCTGGCTGAGTCTGGGGTTTTTATTGGCTTCAGAAGGGAGAAAGTGCATGTCGATTGGTCCATAGCCAGCCATGGGCAGGCCCAGGAAAAGCACCATGAGTTCTCACTCTGGACCGCAGACTCCACCCAGAATTAACAGCTCTGCCCTCATGCCTTAGGCAGTCCCTGGCTTGAAGGTGGAGCTTCACTGGGGATCTGCCCTTTCCACCCAGGAGCTGTCTGCCTCCTGCCACCATCTACATGTCATCTACAGCGCCCAGGCTGTCCATTCCAAGAGGCGTCTGCAGGCCCCTGCCAAGCTGCCCTCAGCCCTTCCCTCAGCCTCACTCCCATGCTTGTTGGCACTTAAAGTCCAGAGGGGGCTGAGGCAGCAGGGAGCTAATGTATCAGCACTGCCCTAAGCATTCACACACCTGGCTGGGCCATGACAGCAACCCGGCCTGGCCACAACTTTGCTCCAAAATTGGAGTGAACACCATGAGTGAGGAGATGCCTGGCAGTGGGAGCAGACACTTCTGAGCCTGCAGGGGCATGGGGGCTTCCAAGGGCCTGAGAGTGGAGGGATACCTGGGTCCACAGTCACGTCTGGGCAGCTGATGCTGTGCCCAAGAGTGGGAGGCTGCCACTCTGCCAACTCAAAAGGGAGCTGGGCTCCAACCTGTTCCCAGCTCCAACCGGCTCCAAGGAATGTGCAGCCTTGGGCACACCTGCCCTGCTGCAGCTGGCATCTTCATAGTGGCCACTCCAGATGGGCTGCCACTGCCATTAAGAAGATAGAAGATGATTAGGAGTTCCCCATGGAGACTGAACATCAAAAACTGCCAAAGAAGAATGTACAATTGAAAGAAGAGAGCAGACATTTTGATCAACTTTGCAAATGAGAAGTTCCTTTTCAGGGAATCACTGCTTTGAGGCTCCAAACAGCTCACCTGAAATGAATATCCAGGCTAGGATCATCACCACAAATCAGCAGTTTAAGAATGTTCTTTAATTGTCCATTAGAATGCTCAACCACCCGTGTAACTTGTGCTGATGTGGAGTACAGAGAATCCAGCTTATATCTCATGATTTGTCCTACCAACGTATAGCTTAGGTTGCAAACTTGGGGCCTTATCAGATGCAATGTGTTCAGAAATCCTAAACAGAAAACAAATGTGATCTTATATGGTCTGAGCATTGTGGCAGAACCTACAGGGATGGCTAGGCTAAACCCACAGAAAGTGTTTCCTGCAGTCAGAACCCAGAGAACCCCTCTGGATAGAATGAGAGGCCCTAAGAACCTTTTGGCTCATAGACTCAGATCTGTCCTTGACAAGGTTCTGGCAAGAAGGGTAGCTTTTGCATGGTGTCTCAAAATCTTCTAACAACAGTAGCAGTCTATACCAGCAGGCCCAACCTAGGATGGTGTCTGTGTTTCAATGGGCCACCATATGGTTAATCCAGGAGTCAATCAATCACAAATCTACTTGTTCTAGGGCAGAAACAGACAGTTTATTGAAGCTCCACACTTATTTGACAAGTGCAAACTGCTCATTGGTTATATTTCCCCTAGTCAGCATTGAGGATTTTTTAAATAATAAATCCACATAGGTAACAAAGAGCTTTTTAGAAGGAGAATAGATTTGTATCAAAAAATTTTCTCCCCACATGGCAGTTTGTTTTCTATGTCAGTTTTATGCTTGCCAGTGGCCTGATCTAATGGCCAATTAGCTATAGCCCACGAGTCAGGTAGGTTCATGGCTTTCCATATGTCCCACCAAGACATCACTAACTACAGCAATTCCCACTAGGGCTTGGACAGAAAATCTATCAGGAGTGCAAATAAACTATAGATCAATACTAATAATGTATTCAGCAGTGGGGAACAAAATATCTTGCTGGTGTTGGAGTATAGATATCTTAAATGGAAACTGATATCAATCATAGAAGAAAACAATGAGAAACTAGATTTTTTTTTTTTTTTTGAGGCGGAGTCTCACTCTGTCGCCCAAGCTGCAGTGCAATGGCCCTATCTTGGCTCACTGCAAGCTCTGCCTCCCGGTTTCATGCCATTCTCCTGCCTCAGCCTCCCAAGTAGCTGGGACTACAGGCGCCCCACACGAGACCCAGCTAATTTTTTGTACTTTTAGTAGAGACGGGGTTTCACCATGTTAGCCAGGATGGTCTCGATCTCCTGACCTCATGATCCAACCACCTCGGCCTCCTAAAGTGCTGGGATTACAGGCGTGAGCCACTGAGCCCGGCGGAGAAACTAGATTCTATTAAAATCTAAAATATCCTTTCCTCACCATTAGGAAAGTGCCAAGGCAAACCACAGTGTTCCCAATGCAAATGTCAAAGGTCTAACATCCATATAGTAAAAATTTCATAAATTGCTAAGATAAAGACATGCCACCTACCCAACTATGAAAAAGACACACAAAATCCTGAAACAGAGGCCTTAAAATTATACATATTTAAGTGGCAAATATACACATGAAAAGATGTTCAACATAATTATTCACCAGGGAATTAAAAATTGAATCTAGAATGAAGTACTACTACAGAATGAGGTATTTCACAAAATGGTTAAAAGGAAAAAGATAAAATATCAAAGGAGATAAAATAACTGAAACTCTTCTACATTGCTTTTGGGAGTGTAAATTAACATAATCACTTAAAATGTATGCCATTATATAGATGACTATGTGCATGCCCTATGACTCTGAAATTCAACTCCCAAGTTTATACTCAACATAATATAAATATATATTAACAGCAAAATTATAATCAATAGCCCTAAACTGAAAACAAAGGAAATGCTATCTAAAACTATAATTCTATACAGTAATAGAACGAATGAATGATGAGTACATGTAACAATAGGAATTAATGCCATAAATAAAATGTCAACAAACAGAAATGAGACACAGGTCAACATACAATCTATGATTTGATTTGTATAATACAAACACAGGCAATATTAATCTATACTGTTTACAAACAGATTAAGTAAAGGCTTTTCTGTTGAGAAGTGGAATGGGATGTTCATGACTAAAAAAAAAAGATAAAATGAACTCATAGTTTCAGAAAATGAGCTATTTCTTGATCTGAAAGTTAGTTATACATTTTCCATTTGTAAAAAAGTCATGAAGATGCCACTAATATTAACACTTTTCTGTATACACAATTATATTTCAGTAATAAAAAAATGAGAATAGGTAAAATGATGATATCAAAAGGCATATTTCCCATGAGGGGGTAGTGATGGTAAATGGTAGCAATGAGTTATGTTGCACTGGTTACAATCTGTTTCTTGGTGTCGATGCTGAGTTCACTGATTTTTGCATGCTTGGGGGTGATAAATGCATTTATTTCCTTATTTGTGGTGGTGATTTCACTGACATACATAAACCAAAAGGAAAAGAATGGCAGCATCAAATTTGGTGACAATTTCGGGAAGAAAATGGGAAAATCATGGAGGAAGATCTACTAAGCAAATGGAAAACAAAAAAAGGCAGGGGTTGCAATCCTAGTCTCTGATAAAACAGACTTTAAACCAACAAAGATCAAAAGAGACAAGAAGGCCATAACATAATGGTAAAGGGATCAATTCAATGAGAAGAGCTAACTGTCTTAAATATATATTCACCCAATACAGGAGCACTCAGATTTATAAAGCAAGTCCTTAGAGACGTACAAAGAGACTTAGACTCCCACACAATAATAATGGGAGACTTTAACACCACACTGTCAACATTAGACAGATCAATGAGACAGAAAGTTAACAAGGATATCCAGGAATTGAACTCAGCTCTGTACCAAGTGGACCTAATAGACATCTACAGAACTCTCCACCCCAAATCAACAGAATACACATTTCTTCTCAGCACCACATCACACTTATTCCAAAATTGACGATGTAGTTGGAAGTAAAGCACTTCTCAGCAAATGCAAAAGAACAGAAATTATAATGAACTGTCTCTCAGACCACAGTGCAATCAAACTAGAACTCAGAATTAAGAAACTCACTCAAAACCGCTCAACTACATGGAAACTGAACAACCTGCTCCTGAATGACTACTGGGTACATAACGAAATGAAGGCAGAAATAAAGATGTTTTTTGAAACCAATGAGAACAAAGAAAAAACATACCAGAATCTCTGGGACACATTTAAATCAGTGTGTAGAGGTAAATTTATAGCACTAAATGCCCACAAGAGAAAGCAGGAAAGATCTAAAATTGACACACTAACATCACAATTAAAAGAACTAGAGAAGCAAGAGCAAACACATTCAAAAGCTAGCAGAAGGCAAGAAATAACTAAGATCAGAGCAGAACTGAAGGAGATAGAGACACAAAAAAACCCTTCAAAAAATCAATGAATCCAGGAGCTGGGTCTTTTAAAAGATCAACAAAATTGATAGACTGCTAGCAACACTAATAAAGAAGAGAAGACAGAAGAATCAAATAGAGGCAATAAAAAATGATAAAGAGGATATCACCACTGATCCCGTAGAAATACAAACTACCATCAGAGAATACTATAAGCACCTATACACAAATAAACTAAAAAATCTAGAAAAACTGAATAAATTCCTGGATACATACACCCTCCCAAGACTAAACCAGGAAGAACTTGAATCCCTGAATAGACCAATAACAGGGTCTGAAATTGAGGCAATAATCAATAGCCTACCAACCAAAAAAAGTCCAGGACCAGACGGATTCACAGCCAAATTCTACCAGAGGTACAAGGAGGAGCTGGTACCATTCTTTCCGAAACTATGCCAATCAATAGAAAAAGAGGGAATCCTCCCTAACTCATTTTATGAGGCAAGCATCATCCTGATACCAAAGCCTGGCAGAGACAAAACAAAAAAAGAGAATTTTAGACCAATATCCCTGATGAACGTCGATGCAAAAATCCTCAAGAAAATACTGGCAAACTGAATTCAGCAGCACATGAAAAAGCTTCTCCACCATGATCAAGTGGGCTTCATCCCTGGGATGCAAGGCTGATTCAACATATGCAAATCAATAAACGTAATCCAGCATATAAACAGAACCAATGACAAAAAACACATGATTATCTCAATAGATGCAGAAAAGGCCTTTGACAAAATTCAACAGCTCTTCATGCTAAAAACTCTCAATAAATTAGGTATTGATGGGAGGTATCTAAAAATAATAAGAGCTATTTATGACAAACCCATAGCCAATATCATACTGAATGGGCAAAAACTGGAAGCATTCCCCCTGAAAACCGGCACAAGACAGGGATGCCATCTCTCACCATTCCTATTCAACATAATGTTGGAAGTTCTGGCCAGGGCAATCAGGCAGGAGAAAGAAAGAAAGGGTATTCAATTAGGAAAAGAGGAAGTCAAATTGTCCCTGTTTGCAGATGACCTGATTGTATATTTAGAAAACCCCATCGTCTCAGCCCAATATCTCCGTAAGCTGATAAGCAACTTTGGCAAAGTCTCAGGATACAAAATCAATGTGCAAAAATCACAAGCATTCTTATACACCAATAACAGACAAACAGAGAGCCAAATCATGAGTGAACTCCCATTGACAATTGCTTCAAAGAGAATACAATACTTAGGAATCCAAACTACAAGGGATGTGAAGGACCTCTTCAAGGAGAACTACAAACCACTGCTCAATGAAATAAAAAAGGATATAAACAAATGGAAGAACATTCCATGCTCTTGGATAGGAAGAATCAATATCGTGAAAATGGCCATACTGCCCAAGGTAATTTATAGATTCAATGCCATCCCCATCAAGCTACCAATGACTTTCTTCACAGAATTGGAAAAAACTACTTTGAAGTTCATATGGAACCAAAAAAGAGCCCACATTGCCAAGACAATCCTAAGCCAAAAGGACAAAGCTGGAGGCATCACACTACCTGACTTCAAACTATACTACAAGGCTACAGTAGCCAAAACAGAATGGTATTGGTACCAAAACAGAGATACAGACCAATGGAACAAAACAGAGCCCTCAGAAATAATACCACACATTTACAACCATCTGATCTTTAACAAACCTGACAAAAACAAGAAATGGGGAAAGCATTCCTTATTTAATAAAGGGTTCTGGGAAAACTGGCTAGCCATATGTAGAAAGCTGAAACTGGATCCCTTCCTTACACCTTACACAAAAATTAATTCAAGATGGATTAAAGACTTACATGTTAGACTTAAAACCGTAAAAACCCTAGAAGAAAACCTATGCAATACCATTCAGGACATAGGCATGGGCAAGGACTTCATGTCTAAAACACCAAAAGCAATGGCAACAAAAGCCAAAATCGACAAATGGGATCTAATTAAAGAGCTTCTGCACAGCAAAAGAAACTACCATCAGAGTGAACAGGCAACCTATAGAATGGGAGACAATTTTTGCAATCTACTTATCTGACAAAGGGCTAATATCCAGAATCTACAAAGAACTCAAACAAATTTACAAGAAAATAACAAACAACCCCATCAACAAGTACGCAAAGGATATGAACAGACACTTCTCAAAAGAAGACATTTATGAAGCCAACAGACACAAGAAAAAATGCTCATCATCATTGGCCATCAGAGAAATGCAAATCAAAACCACCATGAGATACCATCTCACACCAGTTAGAATGGCGATCATTAAAAAGTCAGGAAACAACAGGTGCTGGAGAGGATGTAGAGAAATAGGAACACTTTTACACTGTTGGTGGGACTGTAAACTAGTTCAACCATTGTGGAAGACAGTGTGGCGATTCCTCAAGGATCTAGAGCTAGAAATACCATTTGACCCAGCCATCCCATTACTGGGTATATACCCAAAAGATTATAAATCATCCTGCTATAAAGACACATGCACACGTATATTTATTGCAACACTATTCACAATAGCAAAGACTTGGAATCAACCCAAATGTCCATCAATGATAGACTGGATTACGAAAATGTGGGCCGGGCGCGGTGGCTCACGCTTGTAATCCCAGCACTTTGGGAGGCTGAGGCGGGCAGATCACGAGGTCAGGAGATCGAGACCATGGTGAAACCCCGTCTCTACTAAAAATACAAAAAAATTAGCCGGGCATGGTGGCGGGCGCCTGTAGTCCCAGCTACTCGGAGAGGCTGGGGCAGGAGAATGGCGTGAACCCGGGAGGCGGAGCTTGCATTGAGCCGAGATTGCGCCACTGCACTCCAGCCTGGGCGACAGAGCGAGACTCCGTCTCAAAAAAAAAAAGAAAATGTGGCACATATACATCATGGAATACTATGCAGCCATAAAAAAGGATGAGTTCATGTCCTTTGTAGGCACATGGATGAAGCTGTAAACCATCATTCTCAGCAAACTATCACAAAACAAAAAACCAAGCACTGCATGTTCTCACTCATAGGTGGGAAATGAACAATGAGAACACTTGGACACAGGAAGGGGAACATCACACACAGGTGCCTGTTGTGGGGTGGGGGAAGGGGGGAGGGAACGCATCAGGAGATATACCTAATGTAAATGACGACTTAATGGGTGCAGCACACCAACATGGCACATGTATACATATGTAACAAACCTGCACATTGTCCACATGTACCCTAGAACTTAAGGTATAATAGAAAAAAAAAAAGAAAAGTAATTGGAAGTTTTCATTTTAATAAGGTTAAACATATACCTACTCCTATGTTAATTATCTATTTAAAATACATAAAATATATGTCTACAAAAAGACTTGTACAAGCCTTCTCTTTCTCTCTTCCTAAATTTTTCCATCTGCCCTTTCTTTGCCTTCCATTCCTTTTTTCCTCTCCTAAGCAGAGTCATCTATGTTCAAGAAAGGAGGTTGGAAGAGGGAGGAGGTTCCTCCAGGAATCTAAGCTCAGGTACCCAAGGAAGCTGGACTTTGAAGTGGAGAGTTACATGTTCTGGTGAGTATGACACTGATAGGGAGCCGGAGGCCAAAGAAGGAGCCACAGCATGGCCTGACATCCTAGGCAGTAAGGTGATAAAAAAAAACCAGGCAGAGGAGGCACAATGATCGAAAATTTAATTAGATTGACCAAATAAATTTTTTGATTAAGCAAATAAGTCAAGACATAAAGAATAATTACATTTAAGATTATTTTACCAGCTGAGAAATGATTTTGAAATGTGGAAAGGGAGAAGGCTAGTTAGAACCATCAGGTATTATACTAGAATGGTAAGTATTGGTATGATTTTTTCATATACTGTCAATCTTCATTATTCATGTATTCTGTATCTGTGATATTCACCTACTTACTGAAATGTATTTGTAATCCCAAAATCAGTAGAGCACTTTCATGGGCACGTTTAGGCATTGGGAAAAGCATCAAAAAATTGTAGTTGCCAAATGTACATTTTTCCAGCTAAGGTCAAACAAGGGAGTGTTCTGCTTTTTTGTTTCAACACTTCTAGTATAAACAAATGTTATTTTCTTGGTCTATTGAGTGCCACAGCTCATTTTGGGGCTTTTAGTTGATGCATTTGCTGTTTTAAATGGTCCCTAAGGATAGTGCTGAAGTGTCGTCTAGTTTTCCTAAGTGCGAGAAGTATGTGATGTGCCTTACAGGGAAAGTGCCTGTTAGATAAGCTTTGTTCAAGGAAGAGTTACAGTGCTATTGGTTGTGAGTTCAATGTTAACCAAAATTATATATAAAAATAAGGTGTTTTTACACATAAACACATATATAACAACATTACATATTAATTAATTGATGAAAATATTATGACTAGAGGGATACTGTATTACCAGAAAGTGAGGGCATGATCAAAGAATAGAGATATGTCTAAAAAACTAGTAAGATCCTGCTTGAACGTTTTTTTCATTGAGAAAATCTAGGGCAGTTTGAGCATCAAGATAAATAATGAGAATGTCACACTATAGGCTATTTAATAGAAGAGAAGTTAATGAGTTTATATGTATATAAATAAATGAGGAAGAAAGGAAAGCTCTTTTTCCTATTAATTAAAAATAAAGAAGTATTGACAGATATTCATAATTAGAAAATCATAACAGTGACTGAAGTTTTGCCAAGGAATGGTATACTAGTATCATATTGGAATATCTATCTACACAGTGATGGCTTTCACACTGAAAGACCTGCGCCTAGGGATGGGAAAATAGCCTCCAGACCTAGGTAGATGGTCATTTTACAGAATGAAAAGCCTGCAAACCTTCAAGGCTACTGAGAATAACAACAAAAGACTATTAAGGACATAAGAGACAAGGAGAGATAAAGTAACTGCTCCAGATTGAAGGAGACTAATAAAGCATATAAATTAAAAGCAACAGTTTTCCTGGACAGGTATCTGGATGTGAAATGAAACATATACACTGATACAATGATTGATAAAATTAAAATGGAGTGTGTGGATTGGAAAACAGCATTTCTAAATGGAAGGTGGTATGTAGGAAAGTATTCTTGTTTTTAGAAGGTGCACACTAGAGTATTTTAGAGGTGATGGGGCATCATATCAGACAAAGACAATTTTCATCTATCTCTCTGTCTTTTTGTGTATCTGTTTATTTATCTATGTATTCTATAAGATAGAACATTATTTCTCAATTTTTTTTTACCCTGCAGAAACCTTTGAAATAATTTGTAAGTTTTCCACAAAAAAATATTATATCCGTAGGTCTTAGTAACTTAATGAGGTCTGTAAATTTAGATATATTACAATAATAACTTTCAATGCTATTTTAAGTTGAGAATGTTTTTGGTTTTGTTTTTGGTGGATGTGCTTATTTGGACATATTATTAGCCAACTCTCTTTGTGTAGTTCCCCTTCTCCATAAACTACATCACTTTGAATGTAAGTCAAGTAAGGCAGGTAAAGGAAATGAGAGTTTTTATATTTTTTAATAAATCTTTTTTTTTTTTGCTTTTTGGTAGGTATTATATTCCTACCCCAAATTTTCACTATACAAAATGCTAATAAAGGAAGCACATGGCAAATGACTTGTTTAATTGCAGTTTCAATGCCTCCTTCCATTAAAACTAGATCCAACAATTCTCAAAAAAAAGATAAACATAGCATACCTTTCTTAAATTTAATTTCTTTGTGTAAATTTTAAAAACACATAAGGCAAACAATGTTTTTATTAAATTACTGTCATAAGGCAAAATGAGATTTTAAAATGTAAAGGAAAGCTAACTATATTTAATTTAAATAAAGGATATATGTTGATTTTCATTAATGTTATTGTGTTGAGTAGTACATTTATTTAACCATAATCTAAAACAATGTGAACACAAATTAGTCTAAGACACAAATTTATACAAGACTTTGAAATTTTTTTTTTATCTGAGTGACATAATAGGAGCTAATATATGAGTATAGTAATTACAAAGTTATCATATATAGGTGTTAGTTTTTTCATCTTTGTATTCATGAAATGTGCTACTGTTGATACCAATACTGAAAGATGTAATTTATTTAAGGTGAAACCTGAGCTTGATTTTTCCTGCACAAAATAGTCAATTCCTCATCAAAGCTAAGTACAAGGGATTTATTTTCAATTGAAATTAAACATATTCTGCTTTTGCTGAAAATATTTGTTAAACAAAGCAGCTTGCTCACACCTGAAGAAGTTAGAAGCAGTGGTAAAATATTCACTGTTTTCTTATAAATGGCAAAATATTCTTCTTTTATATAAATTGTAAAAGAAATTCACTTCTTGCTTAGGAAGGAGCAGTAAACCTCAACTGAAGTATAATTATACCACGGCTTAGCTATCCTCTTCTCTCAAAGTCAAGTCCCCTAGCTGAGCAGAAGATTCAATAAAAGGGTCACAGTCACCAAGTCTTGAAATTGAGTCAATGCCGTTCAGTTTTGTTCTGCAGTTCTTCCAGGTAGTTCTCAAAAAGACTTAAAACCTACTGATTTCCTTTCTCACATTCAAACCCAAGTAGCAGCGGAAAATATCATATACAACCCCACTATCACCCCCGTGTGACTTTATTTTTTTTCAATGTGATTTTCCCAAATATTTAGCTTCTTTTTAAATCCTAGGATCTTTTCACTTAATGTCATAATATTTTCTCCAGGGCCTTGCAGAGATTAGTTCAACTGGTTTATGTGGTGAAAAATATCTCTTAAGTAGACTAGTTTTTGAACTCATTCTTAATCTTCAAAGCACTGAGCAAAATCTGGCCTACTATTTCCTTGAAAAAAATTCCTGCAGTAAGATGAATAAGTTCTGGAGATCTAATGTACAGCAGCATGAATACAGTAAATAATACTGTATTGTTTACTTAAAGTTTGCTAAGAGAATAGATCTTAAATATCCTTATCTTCCCCCTGCCCACACACACACACAGTGGTAACTGTGTGTGGTGATGAACATGTTAATTTGATTGTGGTATCATTACACCATATATGTTTATGGATACACATGTCAAATCATCACAATGTATACCTGGAATATATATAATTTTTAATTTGTCCATTATACCTCAAAATGCTGAAAAAAGTAAAAAAAATTCCTGCAATTCTTATTTCAACTAAATCATGCTGCTTTGAAATATTCCTTCATTAAATCATCAGATTTATTTGCTTGGCAGGGAATTTATGTCCTGTTTGTTCACACTTGTCCTTGAGTGATAAAGTAATAAAGTTACCTATTTTTGTAGTATTATTCAGATTTTATTTTCATTTTATTATTAAAAATTGTTGACACAATATTTGCAACACAATGTTTTTTTAAAGAAAAACAGTTCTGCATTATAACACCAGGGTGTTCTTTACTTTTTTTGAAGAGTTGAAACCTCTTCTGAAGCTTACTATTGATGGGGCACCATAAATACACATGTCAACATAGTCTTTATAAAACAGACTTGTTGTTTAAATGTATAAAGACAAAACTACTAAGTATATCTGCCTTTGCTTGCCTCTACCAGTTTTTTGAGTAGCTTCCATTACAATGACAAACTGCTTTTGTGTCTTTTATTGCAATAGTGCATGGCCATGCTTGAGAAGATTGTAACTTTTCACTCTAAGCTTCTCTTCCTCCGTAACAAAACTCATATTTAAAAAGCTCTATATAGAACTGTAAATGTTATGTAAATTCATAAACTCATAAAATATAAAGCAAAAGGACATAAGTAACATGAGAAAAATAAATAAATCACAATAAAATTCATGTCTGACCTAACAATCCTTGATTTGCAATGATTTTAAAAAGCAGCTAAATGTGGTAATAATGGGGATGGCAAGTGAGTTGTGGCATGTGAAAACACATTTTGTAGAATCAAACTCCTATTTCTTATTAGCTTGTAAAGGTTATTCCCACCCACAAGCCAATCTGATGGATTAAGGAGAAATTGAGAACGGTAACTCTAGAGGGAAAGGCTGACATTATTGGCCCCTCCATGCAATGAACAGCTTACAAACTGTCTCTTTGGGAATTTCACCTCATATAAAACACTGAGAATGGATATGACTACATGACCACAGTTTTAGTGTACATTTCCATGTGTGCTGAATGACTTTTATTAACTTGCTACCCAGGCTGCTTGGTCAGTCTCCATCAGTACAAACTTTAACATCACATGGAACTTCAAGTTAAAAAAGAAAGAAACAAACAAAAAGGCAACTATCACTATCTCTCACAGAAATTATAGTGACATTTCACGGCACTTTAGATTTCTTGTAAATCCCATTTGAATACGTTTCTCTCTCTCTAAATATGTATGTACGTAATATATTACTATATGTACTATATAGTAATATATACTACATATTAATTTAGCTATTACTATATATGTATATAACACCATCTTTGTATGTGTGTAACACATCTATATATACAGAAAGAAAAAGGGAGGGAGAAAACTGTAGATTAAATGATAGTACTACATCATTGTTAAGTTTTGTGAGTTATGTAATTCTACAGTGGATAGGTAATGATATAAGAGAATGTCTGGAATTTGGGGGATAACTGGGCATATTTCTAAATTTACTCTCCAATGACTCAAGAGAGAGAAAGAATGCTAAATCCAAAGAGCAAAACGTAAGCAGTTAAGAAATCTGAGGAAACGTATATTGGTATTCTTTATAATACTATTGCAACTTTTCTGTAAGTTTTTTTTTTTTTTTTTTTTTTTTTTTTCAGAAGGAATCTCACTCTGTTACCCAGGCTGGAGTGCAGTGGCATGATCCTGGCTCACTGCAACCTCCGCCTCCCAGGTTTAAGGATTCTCCTGCCTCAGCCTCCTGAGTGGCTGGGATTACAGGCGTCCACCACCAAACCTGGCTAATTTTTGTATTTTTTTTACTGGAGATGGGATTTCACCATGTTGGTTAGGCTGGTCTCGAACTCCTGACCTCGTGATCCGCCCGCCTCGGCCTCCCAAAGTGCTGGGATTACAGGCGTGAGCCACTGCGCCCGGTCCTGTATATTTTTTTATTTAAATCAAAATATAAGTCGTAAGGAATGAAAAGTCCACATATACATGAAGCCTTTAATAGTTCTCTTATATTTGTAGCATGTTATGTCTAACCACACTACTTCCTAAATTAACTACATACTTAATTTAGGAAGTGACTAAAGATATACAAAGTTACATCAAATTTTTATGCTTGTCTTTAACAATAAGTATTTTTGAGTTAATAAATTAAGGGTTACTTCCAGTCTAAAAAATATGTAGAATTAAACATTCCCTTTATTATTTCTTAATGCTCAAGACATGTATTTGTCATAGCCTCCATAATATTTTATAACACTTTTATAGGTCTTAAGTCAGGCATTGCCATTATATGTCATTCTTAATAACTGAGTCAGATTCAAAATGGATGCATAATACTTACTTAATTAATCAATAAATGCATCAATGGATTTGTGCTTTTGTTTCATCATATCTAAAGAGAAAGTAATTAAAATTGATTCAATTATTTATTAAAATTTTCAGAGATTATTTAGACTTTCATTAATGAATTAAACTGTGATAAATCTGGGCAGTGTTTATGTTCTCATGAAGTGAAATGTAATAAAAAGTGAAGAGAACTAAGTTTTAGAATAATCATTAATGTCTTCAGAATTGGAGTAGTCATCTTATCAAATATTCACCATTCCTTTATCACTAGTAAAGGACATAAAGCTAAACAATTATGAAGACTCCTTACAGCTTTAAAATATTAATCCTAAATATTATCAGAAGAACCATAAGCATGGGATATCCTAAGCATGTGCACACACACACACACACACATAAGCAATCATACCTTAACTTTTTAAATAAAGAGCCTATTGTATTTCAATTCCAGTCATATTTAGTTAATGAGTGTCCTGTTTAATATTCCTCTAAGAACTGAAGTATATTTTGAGAAGTAAAAATAATTTAGACAATTGTAATGTTAGATCTGAAAAGTCATAAATATACATTGTTCCAGGATCAAGCTTTGTACTATTTGCAAAGTGATAGGTTTGAAAATTCTTGTTTAAAAAATAAACTGATCACTTTTTTTTTTCTGAAGACACAATTAAAGTGAAATTAAATAAGAGTATAATTCCACAAGAAACAAAATAAAAGGGGTGCCATCAGGAGGAAAAACATTTCAACCAATTCCAAGTCCCAGACTGCAGACTAATGAATGTTAACCAAATATTGAGGACAAAGGAAAATGCAGCCTAAGTTCCTATAGAGGAGAATGGAGCCCAAAGCAAGGCATTCTCCCAATAACCTCAGAGGTCAGGATTCAAAAATACCAGAAACAGGAATAATGTTAGACAGGGAAGAAAACATAAATATGAATGAAATGTATTTGGAACAGTAGACCCCTCACCCACAACACTGATGCAAACTTCTCATGCAGAAAACTTAAATCTGCCCTCCAGGTAAAGTGAAACATAGTGAATAGCCCGTGGGTTGGGGAGAAGGCAAAGAGTTCTTAATGTACTGTCATTTAGACATCCCTTACACAAAAGCTAGATCCATCTTAAAACTTGGAAGCATCAATTTTCTAATCAATAAGACACACCAAAGTACACAGTGTTCTGAGACCTTTATGTTCTCATTATATATAAACAGAAAGTCACAATCACCATACATTTAAGGAAAGCCTGAAACATGGCATAGAAACAGCAGGTTACATGCACAAATACAATCTTCCTCAAACAAATATCTTCAGAGATATTTGAAAAGACCTATTATTCGCAAAGGGTGATGCTATTTAAAAGAAGTGTGAGAGAGAAAAAATAAAGAGGGAGGGAGAGAGAGAGAAAAGGAGAAGGAGAGAGGCAGACAGCAACAGGTGTTTGAAAGTGAAAATAAATGAAAATGACGAAGACAAATTAGTGAAAGTGGAAAATCTACAATATTCCAAAAAAAGCATACATGGATAACAGATGCTTTTATGAGCATAAAAGCATAAATGGATAAATATAAGGGAAGATATAAAGGACATAAAAATCAGTCTAAGGTATCCAGCATATGTTTAATAAAGGTTCAAAAAGGGCAAATGAACGATCATGCCTCCATATTGAAAGGACATTCCAAAGTTCATGAAAAAAAATGTATCAACCTTGACACTATAAAATATTGTGAAATAGCATAAACAAAGTAACAAAATGTTTAAAGTTTTTTTTATTTAACAGGGGGAAGAAAAATAAAGAAATATAATTGTTGAGGAAATAGCTACCTGCAATGTTATAAGAATTGAATTTGCATCAGTATACTCATCAGCAACACTAGATTTCAGGTGCCAGTGCAGTGGTGTTTGTTACATTCTGAGACATTATTTTAGCCAAGTGTTCAATACTCAATACCTTCAATTAAGTTTTAGCCAGAATAAAAATATTTTCAGACACAAGAAGAATGAGAAAACTTTCTTGTATACATTCTGTCCTAGGAAATTACTTACGGATATGCTTAGCAGTATAAGAATATAAACTATGTGACAGAAGATCACAAAGCAAGTGATATCACAGTTCCAGTTTCTATAACAGACCTAAATAAGATGGCAATAAGTCTACATTGAACACTGAAACAGGTGTGTTACAATCTCCAGGGCAGAGGTAGGTGTTTGGTAAAAAAGAAAGAGAAGGGTATTCAAAAGATTTCACTTTTTTCTTTTTTAGTTTTTGGAACAACTTAGGGCAGTCAATGCAAGGTAAAAAAGAGAAAGGAAGAAATCACAGGGATAAGAAGCTATTTAGGAGATTAATGAAAGTTATAGAAGACGGTAAATTGTCAGATAAATGATTTACATTGTCATACAAAATAAACATTTTGTCCTGGTTTAACTAGAAATGGTGACAATTTAATTTCTGAAGATGGGCGTGAAGGAGTTGAGGATCTTTGAGAAATAAATGTTAATCACAGGAGAGAAAATTAAGAAATCAAAAATTAGTTATTTAAGCATTTAGTTTTTAAATATAGAATTCAAAGGGGAATGAAGCAGGAAACTTTACTTTTTATTAAAAGTCTTTCTGCTTTCTCAAGCATTTGTAAATATTACTTTGATTATTCTTCAAATGAATTTTTCACATGAGCCAATCATTATCAATTTGCATTTTCTTATTTCATAACAAATTTATTGACATTTTTATAGTGTCAAAAAGTGGCAAATATCATATATAATTTTACTATAAATAAATAAAACACATGGAATGGGTTCCTGAGTCACTTCTCCTTGTATTCTTCTCAAAACACAATCACATTGTTTTGCTTTATCTAAAACTTTCTTTTCCTGCATGGTTCTTTATGATATAATTGCCAGCTGTTGTGATGTTTTGATTTGTTTTTTTTTAAACTCATTATAAAACACTTTATGTCATTTCAACACCAGCTAGGAGGCATTAACAGTCCTCAAGTTACAGAGCCATAGCATTTCCTTCTGAAACATTCAAAATTACCTTGAAAAATTGAGGCAATTACTTGTTTAAAATATTTTCAGAAGATACTCCCACAAAAGCAATGATATGTCATTTGCTTTAGCCTCACGAAGTTTCTGGCATCATATTACAGTGTATTTATCAAATTCAGACATCCACTTATATATCAATATCAAATTTAAAAACTGAATTCTCATAATCAGAAACTGAGGTCAGCCTGCCTGAATTAGCATTGAAGCTCACTTACAACCTGTGTTACCTTGAGCAAGTACTTATTCTGTCCATTTCTGATTTCCTTTGTGACGAACAGCGTTAGTCATTTCTATTTCTGTGTACATTGTGAAGATTATATGTAAATTGTTTTGTACTGTGCCTGGCACTGATTACGTCTGTAATTCACGGGAGCAGTGTTGTTGTCAATGTTGCTGCTGATAGTGCTGATAAAATTTATCTTCATCTTTGCAAACCCCAACCTTCCAACATAGCTTTTTGTATTTCCTAAGTGATAGTTGATGGATACGACCAATTCTCCCTTCAAGCCAAAAATACCCATGACTGCAGAAACTAGTAGATAGTTATTCTAAAAGAGATGACATTATAGGAAATGCAGCATATGGCCACAGAGCCGTATAACTATGGTCCTTATGGCACCTATAAAATGCCTTCATAGCTAATTCCAAGTGAGTTGCTACTCAAGAGCTATCAGTCATTGAGAACAAGTATCAGGTAGCTGATGCCTTAAAAAGGCAATATACGGTTGATTATGTAAGTTCTGATGTATCTTAGAAAATGTTTCTTTTATACTCATTTTACTGATGTCCACACAGTACAGAGACTCATGTATTAAAGAGAAAATACATACTAATAGCAAAGTTTCCAATTTACTCACAATACTCCTTATACATGCACAGAAAGCTTAGTTTTCATTTTCCATAAAAGATATAAACTTACTCAGTTTTCCACCTTGCTAGGTTTTAAGGGGAGATATTAATATAAAATAGTTTAATCTGCTAATATATGATTTCATAGTCTTCGCAATTATAAGTCTATTTTCAATGATTTAGTCACTTTCAAGGACATATTCTGCCATTCAAATGCCTCATTCTGTTGTAATTTTCATCAAGATATGTCAGGACATACTGAGTCCATCAACATTCTCATAGTAGCAGGGGATAAGAGGACCTTCAGTCTTCTTTTGTCTCTCAGCTCCCCTCTCATCGATGCTGTGCTGCAACTGGTGTAGTCTAGATCCCATGACAGTGATATTAAAATTGATTTTCTGATTAGTCTTTGTAGGGCAATATTCTGACATCTACTTCTAGAGGCCATGGTGCAAAAACTACTTGTCCCCAGTCATGATGTACTTTGTCAAACTTGTGTTAGACTGTCTACAGGGCATGTGAGTTCTCCAGTTCCACACCGACATGTCTAGATTCCCCATTTTCTTCTCCATAAACAACTTTCTGGGATTCAGGACAAAGGCCTTAGGTTCAACTGTTATGCCACCTCCACTGGCATACTGCACTTTTGTTTTGCATCATGCTCATGCTGAATATCAAGCTAAATAAGCTATATTTGCTAAATCTTGGGAAACTAAATGTCCTAAAGGAAGTCACCATGTTTACAGAAACATTTGTTTCTGCCTCAAATTCTTCAAATCCCAACAACCTAGTACAGTATCTATCAACAACAATTAATTAATAATAATGGGCTGAATTGGTGGGCAGATCATTTGAGGCCAGGAGTTCAAGAAGAGCCTGCCCAACATGGGGAAAACCTGTCTCTAGTAAAAATACACAAATTAGCCCAGTGTTGGGGGTGTGCACCTGTAATGCCAGCTACTCAGGAGGCTGAGGCAAGAGAATCACTTGAACCCGGGAGGTGGAAGTTGCAGTGAGCAGAGATCTCATGACTGCACTCCAGCCTGGGCAACAGAGCAAGACTCTATCTCAAAAAACAAACACACAAAAAAATGACTGAATCAATCACCCAATCAATAAGATCATGTGGCACCAAGATAATTAATTAAGTAATGGAAAGAAAGAGGATTATAAGTCACAATGAAAGTAAATATTAGTTTCAATAAATACATAATTTTGCTTTGCTCCAACTATGAGCTCATTGAGATGGATCATTTCCACCCATGATGAAAAGCACAGCCCATTCCTAATAGAGGGCAAATTAAGTGGTGTAAAAAGTGACATTAATATATGTAGAACTGAGTGAGGAAGTCTGACCTTAGGTACCACAGGGGTCATGGTTGCTGATATTGAAGTTGCCAAGAATTATGGCAAGATAGAGATGACCATGGGAGTTATGAACTTGCTGGTAAAGTCATTAAGGAGAAGGGATTGTATTTTGAGTGTTCGTTGCTAAAACACTAAATATAAAGATGCTGGTATTAAGGGTATGGTAAGCATTTTCAAAAAGTCACTGCTGATTGGCAGTGGCCAAAGTGTAGCTTATAATTAGCATGAGAGTTTGCAGCAAAGAGGGCTAGAAAAGAAAGCAAAATTTCAATTAAAGCAAATAAGTTGGATTTGTTGTTGATAGAAATATTTGATGATACAAGAAAATATATCTTAATAGTATACTGTTACTTTGAGGTTCATTGGAAAAATCCAGGAGTGGTTGTGAAGATGGGGAATAGTGAGATAAGCAGTGTAATAGAATAATGCTACAAATACTGAACAAAGTATTTGACAAGTAGAATTTCTCTATGGTAAATACGATGAAGAAAGCACAGGTAAAGGAAGAAATTAACAGTGGCATGGGAAATAAATGCTAAACAGAAGCTATATTGATGGAGAATATTGGATAATTGACCAAACCCAGACTGTAAAGGTCTCACTTGTGAGCAAAATTGCTCATAACCCTTGTAATAAACTATCTCAAATAACTCATGAAAGTCTGCATATATTAAACCATTGTCTTAGGAAGAGTCACAAACACCTATGCTGTGATTAGTGCTGCAACATTCATTAATTTGCTTTTGTAAATTAAGGGCTAATTAATTAAAAGAAGGCAGCTGTCACTTTTATTGTTTCAAACCCCAAATATGTGACAATACTCAATAAACATTTTTAATTATCGTTCAATGACTAAATCACTGAAGTTTGTCTTTAATTAACAAATACAAGTAAATTCAAAATAAATTTATATGTAAATGGACTCACAGGTGGACCTTAACCACCTGAAACAACTTAAATGCTGGTAAAATAGGGATACAACAATTCACAATACAATTAAAGTTATGAAATGTATCATATACACAAAAGAGAGTCTGGAAAGATCTAGTCTGATTGTAATGATTTTCTAGACTCTAAAGCACTAAGATGAAATTTTGGTTTCCAAAATTTCTAAACTGAATCTCCATGTAAAATCAACTTTTAAGATTTTTAACAAAAATCTTATTTTCCATTTTACTTTTTAGTGCACATAAAGTGCTATTTATCTCTGCCCTATCCTTCATTTAATCTCTTCTTGACCCTTTAACATTTATTGTTTGCATAACACATTCTATTTCAAAACAGTCCCAAGAGTTTTCTTTATGATTTCCATAATTTCCCTGTGAGATAAGTAATAATGTCATCCTCCCCTGGGATTTTATAGATAAAAATATTATCTCATCAATTTACATGGCTTGTTCACATAAATAATGTAGTCAAACTTCATTAATTTAGAAATTAAGTTTCCTATTCCAAATCATGGCATTATATATTAACTTTTTACTACTCTTCATTTCGTCTCTCCCATAGCCTCAATCTGGCATGGTCTTCAAACTGTAATCACTCTCTCTACCTCAAGTGTAAAATACTTTCCTTCTTTATGCCAACCCATCATTGACTTTCTCAGTGTGGCTTTAACTGGCACCTTTTCCTGTCTGCAAATTGCTAGTACCTAAAATGAAATTATTCTGCAGCCTTAATTGTATACAAAATGCTGTATAACTACTTCATCCCAGAACAAGATCAAATGTAAATTATAGGTTATGCTTTTAAAATAAAGATCTTTCCCAATTCAAGGACTGATCATGAATTTTCCTTCATACTACCTTACGATACAATAAAATATTGTCAGTTAACACGTTTAAACTCCTATAGAGTAGAATATAAGACAGTTTTTCAAGAGAGACTTCAATATAGTTCGTCCATTTTTTGTAGTCCCAATAAATTGCAATCAAGTTTGTCATGACTTCACTGGTAAAGAGAGAATTTAAATACACTAGGATTATTTCTTTATCTTTCCCTGAAAAGCAAGTGGGGAGAAGACCACATGACACAACAACTTGACCAAAATTTAAGAGATCAAGATTTTAATTTTAATTCCCATACTAACACTTCCTTACCAACCTCAGTTTCTGCAACAGTGAAAAAATGTAACTGGAACTCCATCACCTATTTCAGTGGTGTTAAAGAAGATCAAAGGAGATGACCTATTTGATAGATCTTTGTAACATATAGAGCGGTTTAGAAGTGCAATGCATGAATAAATAGCCACATCTCTGCTCTCTTTTTCTATTGCAGCTCTCATTATTCTGTGACGAAAAGAACCCTCACGTTTTTAAGAAAAATGCAATAACAATTTTAAATTAAAAACACAAATCTGGACAAACAAACAAAAAAAAAACTTCAAGCTTGAATTCTTTCAAACCTTTGAATTCTTCACTAGCCTCTGGGCTATCTTATATGCCATACTATTATCCAGGAGACTTTCCCAGTAAGCATTGTACTTTATATCACTATCAGTAAGTCATCATCTCCTGGAAGCCTCTTTGTCTATTCCCCTTTGCCTACTCCAATTTGGCTTAGTTTCCATTTCTCTGTGCTTTACTTTCTCCTCTGCACTTTTCTATCCTGAACAATGAAAACTGTGTAATGTAATCATATATTCACCTTTCTGTATTCTTCAATAGACTGAAAGTTCTGGACAAGCTGCGAAGTTATCTATTGTATTGATCATTGTTTTTCCAGAGCCCAGCATATAAAGGTTTTTATAAGTGCACAAATCAAGTCTTTAACTCCACCAGAACATGAGTCTTTAAGTCTTTCTTTATTACCTTCAAGTAGTAACCAAATAAATTTAGAACATGGAGTTTAGATGAGTGAGGCTTCTCTAAGTTTTGCTGTAGCATATATTTTGAATAATAGAGAGTCACTCTTAAATGCAGAATAGGAGAAAACAACTGACCAAGAAAGATCTTGAGTATGTCACAGATATCATACTCCATATATAATGACTGAACGAGGTTATCAAAATTATTTCTGATACTGATAACCCACATTAAGGACTCCATTTTAATAACTTTATCATGTAATCTATTCATAGGAAGCCCAATGAGCTCAATACATGCCCTTTGGTAAGTCTACATTTTATTAGACCACCTTTCCAAACACATTACCTGAGGTTCCATATTCTATATAAAACTGCTTTGTTGAATGGAAAAGACATCACTTTTGATTAATCTTTCATCAGAAGAACTTAGTTTTCTAGGTTCAGATATCATAAAGCATGATCATGTTTAAGAATAAGAACTCAAAGTTTCTTCTCCGCAATAACATATCAATATCTCTTTAGCCTAAGTTCAACTGGGAATGGTCTTAATGTCTGACATGGAACATACTAATCTGTACAAACTCTTTATCACCTTTCCTATTTCCTGAGCCACAGTGGTATTTCTACCTGCTGGGCATGTGCATTTTTAATCATGTTTTTGTTGTGCTATTTTCTGCTATTCTCTAAATTATCCTTTGTATTTAATCCTTTGCTGCTTTATTCCCTGGAGTCTGTTTGGTTGTACAAAATCTCTTGGCCTAGGTTTTTTGTTTGTTCATTAACCTCATACCAAGTACTTCACCATCTGACCTTCCCTCTCTATTATCTACCAATCACACTAAGTTCCAAAATATAACATTTTCATTCTTAAGTAAGAATGTGCTATTTTTTAATATAAAAACTAACAGGCAAGGCAAACAATTAACACATATATTCCTGATTCATGACCATTCAAATTTCAGATTTGCTTCTTTCCATGAATATTAAATAGTTCTGGTTACTAGCATTATTTTTGGAGTATTGTGGTGTTAAATATTTCATGGTGACAAGGCAAAAATAAGATGTACCATTAAATACAGGGCTGGCTGTATTAGCACCAACTAGCTCCTCTTCATAATGGTTACATGTGTTATTTCACAGTGCATGGAAATGAAAAATCTTTCATTGTGTACTTCTGTGTGAGCAATGGCAACATTACAGTCTTTGCCATATTTATCTACTCAATTACACAGCTTTCATCCACTCATGGCTTGACAGAACATCAGGTTTTCCTTCAGCCTTTTAATAAAGCCATATCATAATATTGGTATTATTAAAAGTAAAATAAATTTAAATATCTGGAAATATAAAATCTATATATAGTCAAGTCAATGTTCACATATTATACATTTTTTACTGAAAATGATAGAAAAGTATATTTTCATGCTTTTTTCTAGTTCCCTTTCCTGTAACACACACATACATGCACACACACACACCCAATCTCTCTTTGCAGCTTTTACTTTTCAGCACCTATAGACTGTGTACTCCAGCAGTTTAAAATCTTTCTCTTTGCACAGCAGATAAAAACCACATTGAAGCTGTTAACCTTATAAATCCCCAAAGCGTTTAGTGTAGGGTATGTAGACATAGCTTTTGACAGGAATAGAATTTCAACATTGCAACCCAGTGATATGAGGTATTCTCACAAATACTACCTGCAAGGCCAAATCATTCTGTCATCAAATGTTACATTTAATATACAAAATGAATCAGTGTGGTTGTCAGTTGGCTATGACTTTTTTTTAAAGGTACATAATGGCCCACACAGGTTGGGTTCTTTAGTGGGGATAGCAGTTAGCTCTTCAAGTTTTAGGAATACATGCCCAATCCCTTAGAGTGTGCCAGGTCTCTATGGTTCATTGCACTCTGCTGTGGTGAGGCAGAGATATTTTTCTGCATCATCAATTGTATTTCCTATACTATCACCACCTGGAAGTGAAGAAAGAGAAGGTAAGCACATCTATAATTTCTTTCTCTCATGTAATACATGCACCATGTCCACAAAATCATAGAACATTAAGGTATAAGTATATCTAAAGATTAGAAAGCCTGTACTCTTACTCCTATGTTAGACTGGAATCTGCTCTGACAGTTTATGCTAATTAGTGAGTTTATTCATCTATGATTTCAGCAAAACAAGAACAAAAAGTTCATTTATTTATTTATTTATTCATTCATCAAATATTTATTCAATGATACACCCCACAGACAGAACAGAGAAGTGAGAAGTTAAAATCCTTGCTCTTATTACCTTTGGATTATCATGGAAGGAGAGGGACAAAATAAAAAACAATTAAGTAAAAAGACATGATGTTAGATATTGGTAAGAACTGTGAATGAAAACAAAGCAAGCAACAGAGAAGGGCATTGTTAAATAGAATGGGGAGCTCAATTTTAAATAAGATAATGGTAAAGGCCTCACTGAGGAAGTTTCTGGGGGCACAGATCATAAGGAAGTGAGCGCAAACCATGAGTGTTATTGAGAAGAGCTTTCTAGTCAATAACAAAACAAACAGCTGAAGATGTAAAAAAATTTACATGGTATGATCTGGTAAGACTAGAGAAGAATAAATAAGAAGAATTGCAATAGGACATGAAGTTAGGTAATGTTGGAAGGGAAAGGTATAGATCTTGAAAGACTTTCTGGCCTATTTCAATAAATTTTGCTTCTTTGAATGACATGGGAAGATATTAATGTCTTTTGGAACATAAAACTGACATTATTGGATAGATATTTCAAAAGATATATAGATAGAATCAAAATAGATTGATAAATTATAGCTAGCTAGATATATAAATAGAAAGTATTTTCATCAAAGACTATACAATGAGGGTCATTATTGTAAGTACAAGACAAAATTAGGCCATTGCAATTATCTACGGTAGGAATGATGTTGGCTTAAAATCATGTTGCTCTGTTGAAGGTAGTAAACTGTTAGTTAAATTTTGACTATATTTTTTTTTCAGTGAAGAATTCTTTATGTTCATTTAATGAATTTTGACCACATTTTAAAAGTAAATCTGATAAGATTTGGCACCAAATTGAAAGTTGGTTACAAAGAAGAAGAAATGATGATAAAAAGACTTCTAGCCTAAGCAGCTAGAAGGATGGCTTAGCTGTAATCAAGATGGAAAATATTTCAAGAAAAGAAAGTCTTGGTGGATACAAGTCTTACTTGAAGAAAAGTAAGTGGAAGATGCATTTTGAATATTCAGGTAAAGATATTGAGTAGGTGGTATTGTGCAGGTGTGGAATTTAGGGATTTGGGAGAGAAGACCAAGCTGGAGAAATACTTTTATAGGTTATTGACATGTATATAATATTTAAAGCCATGATTGTCAAGGAGTGGATTTATATGAGGGTATAAATTGTCCTCTGTGTCCAGAGATTCTACAATATTGAGGTGTCAGAAAGCTAAAACAGGGTAGCCACTGACAAAATAGGAAAACCACCATGTGTCCTGCAAAATAACTGAAGAAGTACTTCGAGGAAGTGGGAATGATTACTGCATAAAATCATGATGATATATAAAGGTTGATTAAAACTGAGGATTGCTATTGGATTTAGAATTGTAAAAATTACTGGTGATTTTGACAGAAGTGTTGGCAGTGAAATTCTCATTGTAATATCTTCAGCGAAAATAGGAAAAGAAATGCAAATAGTTCATTTAAAAAACTGTTTTCAGCTGATTTCCTGTTGAATAGGGTAGAGAAAAATGGTGATAGCTGGAAAGAAAACGGAAAGGGACCAAAAGAGTTGTGTGTGTGTGTGTGTGTGTGTGTGTGTGTATTTTAGGACAGAAAATATCAGGGACAGAAAGAGCCAGATGATGGAATAAGATTCTCTGGAGTTATCCAGCTACAGAAACATCAGTTTGAACAACTTGAATGAAGGTATCCACACATACTCTCACAAGAGGTAAGGATACCATACAAAAGGTCACTGTACCTGGTTGCAGTAAAATTATAAGAAAAGATGCATTGAAGAGTGTAGGAAGGGCAGTTTTGCATTACCTGTGTCACCTTTACCCCAAGCCCAGGAAGCAGAGTGCAGGGAGATACTGTCGACTTGGAGGAACAAAAAGCAAATGAGCACAGGACTTTACCTGGTACCCGATGCTGAGGAAGGAAGATCATTTGAACCCAGGAGTTCCAGACCAGCCTGGGCAACACTGAGGGGCCCTGTCTCTACCAAAAATTATAAAATTATCCAGGTGTGCTACTGTGTGTCTGCAGTCCCAACTACTTGAGAGGCTGAGGCAGAAGGATTTGTTTGAGCTCAGGAGTTTGAGGCTGTAGTGAGCTAGGATCACACCACTGCATGCTAGCTTGCTGACAGAGAAAGACCCTGACTGTAGAAAAATAAAATAAAAAAATAAAAAGTTTATCAGTTTAGCTTTGGGGTTGTTTACTAGCAGTAGAATTGCTGGGTCAAAGGGCAAATGCTTTCATAATTTTGCCAATTATTGCCTCATCAATTTTCTCATATATGGATTATGCTGCTTTGCATCCTTCCCAGCAGTACATGAGAATGGCTCATTTACACAACCTAGCCAGCAGAGGATAAAGTCAAAAGTTTTGATACTTTCTAATCTGTAGGGGAGAAATGGAAATCAAGTTAGTTTTAATGGGCATTCAGTTAAATGAGTCAGGTTGAGCATTTTCTCTTATGGTTAAAGGATTTATGCTTCTTTATCTGTGAACCATCCATTTACATACCTTGCCAATTTTCCTTTTTTTCACAGATTTGAAGCTCATATATTCTAATGACATTAGTATTTTGTCTATGATATAAATTAGAGGTAGATTTATATTATGTCATTACAGTGTTTCACTTGAAATATCACAATGGTGGTTATTTTTTGCTATGAACCATTTTTATTTTTATATCTATAGTCTATTTGTCAAGCTCACCAAATTTTTTTTCCTTTGCGCATCTGGATTTGAGCCGTAATTAGGAAAATTTTTTAACACTAAAGCTATAGAGGAATTTACTCATGTTTTTGTCTAATATTTATGTAGTTTCATTTTTAATATTTAAATTATGTAAATTTATGATTTCTTTGGAATTATTCTAGTGACTGCTATAAGGAATGGATCCTTTTCCATGATTATAATGGTATTAATTATACCTTTGTTTTATACCAAATTTACACAGACAATTTGATTAATTTTTAATTTTTTAATTCTCTTCTAACAGTCTTCTTATTAGTGGGCTAATGCCATTCACTTTTAATTAAAATGGCTTTATAATATTCTTTAATGTCTGCTGAGGCTATTTCTCAATGTTTTATTGAGAGTCACGTTTTTTCTGATTATTTTTGCTTGATTGTTTTCTAGATAAACTCTATAATAGACTAGCTGTTGAATATTTATTTTCACAGGATTCTAAATTAACGAAGGAGAACAGATATGTTAAATATGTTGAGTCTTCTGTCCAACATGATGATATATTTTAAATCCACTTTCTTGGTGTAGTTTTTTATTGATACATAATAGTTGTACATATTTTGGGGTGCATGTGATATTTTGATGCATGTATACAATGTGTAGTGATCAAACCAGGATAACTGGGATAAAAATCCCCTCAAACATTTCTCTTTTCTGTGTGGATTGGGAACACTTCAGTTCTTCTTTTCTTGCTATTTCAGTTTCAATTTAGCTCAAGAAGACATGTATTTGAATTTTTAGTATTTTTAATTCCTATTAGGTATTTTTTTACTGCAAATCCACTACTCAACACACAATGAAATTCTTCAAATGTAAGCATCTATAATTCAAGGCGTTAACGCTAGTATTTTTTTTTTTAGCTTTTCTAGACTTGCATGGTTGAATGAATAAATTTATCGCACCAGTTTCTCTCCTATGAGGTTTTTTTTTTTTATTGGAAAATCTGTTATGGCATCGTGAGTCAATAGAACTGGATTGTAGAACTGGATCATTAAACTAGAGGTAGAACTTAGTGAAAGAAGCTACTTAACCTCCTTTACCTTCATTCTCTTATCTGTAAAAGGAGATGAAGGGGATGCAGGTATCATTGTATCATTTAGGAATAGATTCAGTGGCATATAAAATTAAATAGACAGTGGCTGAAGCAAATAAGGTGTTTTGTTTTGTTTAGTGAATAACAAAAATTTCAGAACTAGAAAATACAGGGTGGGCTTGGTAGCCCCAGGAAGCCATCAGGACTTAGGCTCCACTTTCTAATCCCTCACCCTTGGAGTTGCTCTTATACTTTTGCTTTTATACTTATAACCTAGTGGTTGCAAGATGGCTTTCCTGACTCCAGTTTTATGTCTCTCTTTAAGGAAACAAGAAGAGGAAGAGTGTAGAATAAAAGTTGTATCAGCTGCCTTAGATTTTCCTGTAAGCTCTGCCCAGTCATTTCTGCTTATATCTCATTACTTGTGCCATATGGTCACTGCTAGTTCAAGGGAGTGGAGATTGGAGTGGAATTATTGTTTGTTTATTTGTTGGATTTCATTTAAGAGTAATGTCCTACCAAATAAAATTATGATTCTGTTCATAGAGGAGGAAGGCAATGGATCTAACAGTTCACCACGGTGGACTACGTGATCTCTAAAGTCCCTTCTATATATATCAAAATAAAAACAAACAAAATCTTTTCCTCTGTCAATTGAAGAATGGCAAGGTTCATAAATTTGGAAAGAAGATATTTATTTTTCATAAAGCGTTGCAACCTGCATGGTAGACACTCTGACAGGCGGGGAAGCATAGCTCCTTGCCCAAAACCTGAAACAGTCGATTGGAAGGTGGGGGTCGGGGGTGGGCAGTGGGGGAGGAAGGTGAGGAATAGGAATTTATGCTGAGCAGGTGGCTGAATATCTACATTTAATAACCTATAGGAGAAATCATGAATATTTATGAAAGAAGAAACATGAACATGCACAATGGAGCTTCATGGCCCCTCATATGTAGCATGTAGATTGGCCAGAACCACTCTGTGGTCAGTGGTCTCTTATTGGGAAGGAATGCTGGTCAACTGTGTCCAAACTGCTGAAGGGAGGGGACAGTGTCAGGGGTTGGTTGCTATCAGTGATGGAGTCTTTCACAAGGGCTGGTTTCTGTTTAGTGTTGGTTTCTGTTAAGTGTGTCTGACCTCTCATCCTGTCATTGTTAAGAGCTGAATTTTCAAGACTACTCTGGGGTCCCCTTGGCCAAGAGGGAGTCTGTTCAGTCATTGAGGAGGCTTAAAATTTCATTTTTATTTATCATCTCTCTTGCCCCCACAATATTTCTTTTCTTTTTTTTTTTTGAAATGGAGTCTTGCTCTGTCACCCAGGCTGGAGTGCAGTGGTGCAATCTCGGCTCACTGTAACCTCCGCCTCCCAGGTTCAAGTGATTCTCCTACTTCAGCCTCCCGAGTAGCTGTGATTACAGGCGCCCACCACCACTCCTGGCTAATTTTCTTATTTTTTAGTAGAGATGGGGTTTCACCATGTTGGCCAGGCTGCTCTTGAACTCCTGATCTCAGGTAATCCTCCCTCCTAGGCCTCCCAAAGTGCTGGGATTACAGGTGTGAGCCACCACTCCCGGCCACCCCAACAATATTTATTCACTCATTTCTTAAAGACATTTTCTATAATGAACCCAAGCTTTTATGTACTGAAATTTTAAACTGTATAAACAACTTTCAGGTGGTAAGGATTTTTAAGTATCAGACGTGTGGGGAGAGAGTAGGAGGAGGGGCAAGAGGAGGAAAACTGCACACACTAAATGGAGGGGAAATGGAGAAGAAAGACCTGCTCCAATCTCACTTGATCTTACATTTCTGCTTTTTAGTCACAAGCATTGTTGGGTTTGCTATTTTACAAAATAACTGGATTATGTAAAGAATTGTTTAAAGACATACAAAAAACAACGTTTGAATCACTGCTATTAACTACAAGTTGCTAGCTTTTTGTGTCAACTTCACTGAGGCATAATCTATAGACAGTAAACGGCCCCATTTTAAGTGTACAGTTTGATGGGTTTTGACAAATGTAAATACCTGTGTAATAACCACCCTAGTCAGGATATAGGTCAATTCCACCACTCCAAAAATTTTTATATTTCACTTTGCAGTCCACCTCTCCCAACCGAACCTGGAAAACTACTGATCTGTTTTCTGTCACTATAGATTAGTTTGCATTTTCTATAATTTCACACAAATGGGATAATACAATGTATACCCTTGTATCTGGGCTCTTTAAATCAGTTAATGATTTTGGGATACATCCATGTTGTTGCTGTATCAGCTGTTCAATCATTTAATATTACTTAGTAGTATTTCTTTGTATAAAAAAAATTACTATAGGCCAGGTGTGGTGGCTCACACCTGTAATCCCAGCACATTTGGAGACCTAGGAGGATGGATCACCTGAGGGCAGAAGTTCGAGACCAGCCTGTCCAAGATGGCAAAACCTCATCTCTACAAAATATACAAAAATTAGCCGGGCATAGTGGTACTTGCCTATAATCCCAGCTACTTGGGAGGCTGAAGCAGGAGAATCACTTGAACTCAGGAGGCGGAGGTTGCAGTGAGCCGAGATCGCGCAACTGCACTCCAGCCTGGGTGACAGAGTGAGACTTCGTCTCAAAAAAAAAAAAAAAAATATATATATATATATATATATATATATATCTACACACACTATATATGTGTGTATATATATAACTACAATTTGTTTTGTCCATTCATAGATTGATGGGCATTTGGATTATTTCCAGTTTTGAACTGTTACGATTAATGATTAAGTTACTGTGAATGTTCACATACAGATCTTTGTACAGACATATGTTTTCATCTTTCTCAGATAAACATGAGTGTTATTGTATGGTAATATGATAATTGTACATTTAAATTTAAGATTGCCTAATTCCTTTCCAAAGTGGCAGGACAAATATACATCCCACCAGCAATGTATGAGAATTTTATTTGTTCTACATTCTTACTAATGCATAGAATTTTCAGTCTTTAAATTTTAGCCATCTAATTAATGTTTAGTGAAATATACTGAGTTATTGAAGCACTAAACTCACAACTTTCTCCTGTAGTTCTCTTTCAATAGTAGATTCCTCTTTGGTTTTGCCTAATTTTTCACCATGCTTCATAAGTTCCTTCCCAAGCATGAGTAATTTAGCTGTCAGCTAGGAATATGGGCAGAATTTATACTTAAATTTTGAGTCTCATTTCTTTGCTTCTTTCGTTGGCAGGATTTTTTCTTTAAATTTCCAGGTGTTCTGCGAGTCCCGCACTCTATTCTCTGTCACCTTGAGCTGTAAAGTTGAGGTTTTCGAATGCTCCCTTTCCTATCCCTGTAGCTGTGGTAGTTGAAGAGCTCACCTTTTGTTCTTTCCTTTGTGCGATGGCTTGTGCCTTTATATATTAACCTACAGTTCTCTAAACTGTGTTAATTTTTCTTCATTCTAGTTGCAGTTTGTTAAGAGTAAGCTCTTCCCTAGCTTCTTAAAAAAAGCTTTGGTGACTTTAGTTTTTCTTTTTTATATTTTCCTTTAGATTCATTTGATAATTAACATCTGGCAGAAGTTTTGCATGATCACTTTACTCTACCCTTTTCCTGGAAATGTCCCCAGTTTCCAGCTTCTTAATGCTGTTTCCTCCTGTGCTTTCTCAATCTCTCTCCTAGGAGGTAGAATCTAGTAGAAGATAGGCACTGACCACTTCTAAAAATTATAAATTACCTCTTAGTTTTTACCTTTTGTCCTATATTTATGAATGCAGTCTTTTTCAGAAGGTTTATTCTTCATGGGACAGGAAAGATCTAAGATGTTGGGAACAAGTTCTCTGAAAAATCTTCATTACTAGATTTGAAAGGAGTGCTCAGATGCCTATTAACTGATAATGAACAATCAAAATAAAATATTAATTTCAAAATCTAATCAAAGTTCTGGGGGCCATGCAGTTTAGAATAGAGTAGCAAAGGAAAAGAGTTTCTTTACTTTCTCGGGACAAGAATCGTCTAAAGCAAAAGTTAAAATTTAGGCAAAATTAAACTGTGGTGCTTTTGTATTTCCCTTTCTTCTTTCTTCTGCTTCCCCAGGCACCCAGCATGTGTTGTTCTGTTGCTCTATGTCCTCACTGCACCTCATGCTGAGATCTCACTTGCCCCCTAAAATTTATTTTCCTTCCAAGTTATTTACCTCCATCCTACTTAAAAAGAACTCCAATTCTCCAATGTGGTTCTTCTCTACTAAATATTTAGAGGCAAATTTCCTCACATTCCCGGAGGCATTTTCATTTCTAGGAGGAGATATTTAATATCACAAATACATTTTGAATGGAGACCATTCCAGTGGTGTAATAGAACATATTAAATTTTTCAGTTTACATAGGAAAATGTATGTGGGGCTGAGGGTCAACTTGTGGTCAGTCCCTGAGCAGAGATCTCTACTAATGGTCAGCTCTCCTGGAATGTTCCTGAATTTTACCTCTTCTCACCTATTTTCATTTTGAAATCTAGAGATTTGGTAAAAGCTTCATGTCTTTGGTTTGCATAACAGATAGATTGTTTTGAAGTAGTAGTCCATGGCAGTGTCTCTGGGGATTCATGGGTGGTGGATGGCATGAAGGAGCAGCGGTAGTGAGACTCATTTTTGTATATAGATGAACTTGTCTCTGGAACTTTTATTCTTATTATTCTGCTGCTTTTCTCTACATTCCATACCTCCTTTCCCAGCCGTTAGCTGGTGAATTTTTCCTCCCTGACAATGAGAGAGTGTTATTGCCTGTACTTTTGTTGATCATGTCTCAATACATCTGGAGACAGGGTCACTTTCAAAGTTTAGCTTGGTACTTCAAAATTTTACTTGCTCTACTGTAATGTTCAGTTAAACTTTATATATATAATATGTACACACAGCTATATCTAAAGTATATATTATATATAAAATATTACATATAAATATATAATTTGTTACATACAATTAATAAATATTATATATATTATTATATATAATTTTATTTTTATTATTTACTTATTTATTTTGATATAGGGTTTTTTGCTTTGTCACCCAGGCTGGAGTGCAGTAGCACCATCATGGCTTACTGCAGCCTCCACCTCCTGGGCTCAAGTGATCCTCCCACCTCAGTCCCCCAAGTAGCTGGGATTACAGGCGCACATCACCATGCTCAGCTAATTTTTTTATTTTTTGTAGAGTGAGGGTTTCGCCATGTTGCCCAGGCTGGTCTCGAACTCCTAGACTCAAGCAATCTGCCAGCCTTTGCCTCCCAAAGTGTTCGGAATACAGGCATGAGTCTCCATGCCAGACTTATTATTTATTTATTAATTTATTCTTATTTATTTATTTATTTATTTATTTTAGAGACAGACTTTTAGTCTGTTGCCCAGGTTGGAGTGCAGTGACATAATCATAGCTCACTGCAGTCTCAAAAACTCCTGAGCTGAAGTGATCCTCCAGTCTTGGCCTCCCAAAGCCTTAAGATTATAGATATGAGCCACCATGCTCAGCAAGTTAAACTAATATAAAACAGCGATGTGCTCAACCATATTCTTGCTTTTGTCTATAATAATTCTTAAGTTTGCCTTTATCACTTTTGTTGTTTAGACAGCTTCTAAATTAATACATTGTATCATTATGACCCACTGTTTCTAATGACCCATTTAGCATTTTTTTTTTTTTTTAGTTTAATTATCTTCTCTGAGTTCTTACAGAATTTTCTTTTCTTTGGTTATGAGAAGCAATGTTGAATTCTCATGTTACCTTCAGTGGTCCAGCATCTGTTTTTCCTAGTCTTCTACTGTTGCAGTGGGTAGTTAGGCAGACATGAGCAGCGAAGGAGAGAGCACCCTCCCCCACCAGGAATGTCAGGCCGCCAACAGCTGATGGTCAAGTGGTTGTTAACTGCTTGTCTAAAATAATTGGTTGCAGCCAGCACCAGGGAAAGGCAGGCTCCCAATAGATAGAAAAAACCTGAAGCTAGTGATCAGGAGCTTCCCAATAAGATCTCAGGAGTTGGGTGAATGGGCTCCAGCATGTACACTAAGAAACAAAATGTCAGAGTTTAACTGGTATATGACCTTCTTAGGAGCATTTGACTGGTAAGGAGAAAGTCCTCAAGTGAGCATGTATACAGCTCCAGTAAACATACTGTGTATGCCCCATTCCCAAGCGCTAGCAGGCCACTGCACATGTGGACAGCCCACCCAAAAAGAAGAATCAAGGGAGAAGTAATGCAAGACCCCAGAGACATGCCAACATATAAAACCCCAAATCAAAATGTCAAACTGTGCACTTGACCTCTCAAGTTACCAGCTTGACTGTCTTCCATGTATGCTTTACTTCCTTTCATTCCTGTTCTAAAACTTGCCTCAGTCTCTCACTCTGCCTTATGCGCCTTGGTTGAATTCTTTTTTCTGAGGAGGCAAGAATTGAGGTTGCTGTAGACCCATACACATTCACTGCCAGTAACACCACTTTATGCAATTGGTGAGCACTACTTTCTTTGCATATTACCTACTTTGTC
This sequence comes from Nomascus leucogenys, assembly GCF_006542625.1. Classification (NCBI taxonomy): domain Eukaryota; kingdom Metazoa; phylum Chordata; class Mammalia; order Primates; family Hylobatidae; genus Nomascus; species Nomascus leucogenys. The sequence continues at coordinate 16,699,648 of NC_044391.1, forward strand.
ATTTAGGGATTGAATGCAGGGTCAATCACACAGCTCTTCTATTAGCTTCACATGAATCCTGATTTCTCATCCTAAAAAAGGGGACAAGAAGTCCTCTCTTGCCCCATGTGATGCAAAACAATAACATCACATGTTTCAGAAAGTGCCATGTGAATTACAAAGCAATTTCACACATAGTTAACACAATATGTCAGGTACTGTTTTATGCACTTAATATGCATTGCCCATTAATCATATGAGTAATGTGGTGAACACTGTAATTATTCCCTTTTCATACAGCCAAAATCTAAGCAAAGGAAGTTACTTGAGTTAATCTAGTCCACAAAGCTACTAGTTAACAGTGGGATTCCAGCTCAGAAAGTTCGGCTTTGAAGCTTATTCTTATACTACATGATTTATGTGAAGCTGTTTGCTCTAGACAAACTGCACAGTGAGATGCTAGCATTAACACCATATGAACATGAGTAAGTAGCTATGAGATAGGTAAATTTATTACTCCCTGACATTTAACTAAAGCAGTTCATTTGGAAAAGTCTGTTGTTGCCAGGAATTGATGTTGCTTCTCCACTCTCTGGATATCCTACGTGAAACTACAGTGCCAATAACACCAAACTGAGGTTATCTCAGTTTAAACTTTGAAAGCAACAGCATTTGAAGAGTGCAGAAAGAAAATTAGAAACATGACAAATACATTTATTAAGAATGGAACCAATCCCCCCGTAAACAATGTTATAGTAACTGCTTCAAATCCAAATATTACAGCAACTGCTTCAAATCCTGCCAGTAACAATCACAAAAAAAACTGTAGTAAAATGCTTAGTTGTCTTTTTGGACTAACTATATTTGACTATTTGAGAGCCATGACCTGCTAAATCAAGCCAGTGAGGCATACAGCTTCAAAGTCACTCCACTGGAAAAGTAATACTTAGCCCAGAAAATTTACCTTAGGAAATCATTCCTTAGTTAAGGATGTTTTCTCTTATGTAAATATATGTATTCCATGGAGGGAGAGCATAAGTCTGATTCATTACTCAGGCTTTGGTGGAGCTAGTTAATCCAATTGCTTGGCCAACTGAAGGTAAGTCTGGATAAGGAGATAGAAGGAGAGGCAGTGCAATACATAGAAGAGAAGCAGGTTTTAAGGTCAGAAAAAAATAGCACCTGAATGCAGATCAGAAACTGAGTAATGAAGAACAGATTATGAAACCTCAGTTTTCTTATCTGTGAAATGGTATAACACTTAATTCGTGAATTTATTTTGGTGATTACATAATATGGCATATATAAAACACCTAGATTATAATGTCTACTAAAACGTTAATTCCATTTTCTCCTTATACATCCCTGGAAGATGTATTGTAGAGGGCGGATCATCAAATCATTTCTGACCCCAGAGGTTTGGGTTGAGTGGAAAGGGAGAATAAGATGGATGGATAAAACAAGAGGGTATTCTCAGTCACAAGAAGGAAGTCAGAGGTGCTAAAGAAAAGATTCAACTATTTTGAAGTTCTGTTTATGATTAAACCTGATTCTCTCTCTCTCTGCCTCATCAATCTATCACCTTTCACTTTTAAAGGCAGACCTACACATAGCAGAGAACAAAACAAGTGAAAAGCATTCCTAGAACTTTCTTCTTTGCTTGGGTTTAGAGAAAGCAAAGAGAGAATAAGTTGACACACTGTGAATGTGTCAAATGGTCTTTCAAGCTGCACTTGCCACTTTATAATCCACCTAAACCATCCAAGTTTCTCTTGTATATTCTTTCCTCTTTCATAAATAAGGTTACCTAGTGAAATTCAGGCCATAATTCCCCCAGATATATTTATTATTGTTATCAACCTGGAGCAGAGACTTAGCTAATAGGAATGAAAAATGCTTGCATCAATCAACAGATGAAAACAATTGAGGTGGTGGGCGGCAGTGGATCAGGACCTTCTGTGAAATCACCCTCACAAAGGCAGTAATCCCTTCCACCTGTGTGCACTTTAACTCATTTAGAGCAGCTGACTAAATTACTGCCTGCATTTCTACCTTCCCTTCCTGTTTGGATCCCTTCTTCCTCCTGGAAATGTGAGCAGTTGGGTAGAAAGCTCAAGGTCTTTCCAGAGGCTTTTCTGAAGGTAAAACTTCTGATTATGTTTGAGAATTTAAAGATTAAATGGACACAAATGACATTCTAAATACTTTTTCTTTCATTTTTGACTTTATTTCTGATCTAATTCTCTATTTGACAGAACTTTGAGTGATTTATGGTGCTAAATCTCATTTAAAAAGAATAAATTCACTAAAGCAAGTTCCATACAAAAATCAGTATCACGCATCTTGAGGCTGTTACATCACTAGCTTTTAAGGAGGTCAGGTTTCATCAATACTAATGTTTTTCTTCTCTTATATGCTGTTACAGGTCAGTGGTGTTGGGGTGATATTTACCACAGTAAAGTTGCAGTAGCATATTAAGCTAATATTAAGTATCGGAGAAGATAACCTCCCAAATGGTGTCAGTGCCTGACAAAAACACTCCCCACATCCACACATATCAAAAGCGAATGTATATCTTGTTCAGAGAGACAGGTTAACTCCAACGTATTAAAAGATGAACATGGAATAATTTACTGGAGTGGCAAAGTGATAAATTTATGCATTTTCTCTTTCTTTTGATTATTTTAGTGACTCAGATGTTTTGGGGGAAGGTAAAATAGTTTTACCTATGCAGCTGAAATGCATACATTTTAAACATTTTCACCAAAATTTGGTAAGCTTGTATCAAAGTAAACAACTGTTATTTCATATGTTTATTAAACAAAGCTGTGAGCATCTTCCATGTGGCAGACCTTTATCCAGGGCCTGAATAAGACAGATGAATATAGGGATATTATAGGGATGAATAAGACAGATGTGGTCTCTGTTGTCATCAAGCTTACATTATCACAGGGAGACAGACAAAAACCAAGTTGACAAATACATAGATAATATTTCAGATAAATTTAACAACTATGAAGAAAATAAATGATAAAGTATAATCTCCCCATGGAGGAGAGCTACTCTTTTAAATTGGATAGTTAGAAAAAAACCTTTGAAAAAAGGTAAAATCTCAGAAGCCATGTAAATGGAAAGTATTACAGAGAATTGTATTGAACTATGCAAAAGAAAATGCAATATTGAGATAATTATATAAATTAATTATTTCGACTGGGTATTGATCTATGAGATAATCCATTATTTTTGCCTATTTTAATGATTTGTTCAGACATTTGTTGCCAGTATTCAAATTCACAAATAGTTATGTGTGGTGTTTTTCTGCCATCCTCTATGTAGCCCTAAGATTTCCCTTAGCCCCAATTATCGATGCTTGAAACATATTGCTTTGGGTACCAAACAATTTGCTTTCCAAGGTAATGGTTGGGTCTAAAAATACAAAAGGAAGCTAAAGTTTCAGAATTTAATTTTTCAACAAAATTGTTAGATAGAATCTGCATCTGGGATAATTTTCTGACCTAATCCTATTTCTTTTTTTGTTTATACAAAGTGATAATTTTTCCCCCCACCATTCTGCATTCTCTAATACAGGAGTTTATTTTTCTTGATTCTATGTACAAAAATGACTTCCTGAACTTTATTATATTCTCCTTAGTTGATCTAACCACAGCAATGTGCATCATAAAATAGCTAGTTGGTCTCTATCCATGTTAATTATTGCCAGAACTGGATTACAATTTTTACAAAAGATAAAAAATTCATAGTTATAATGTGTACAAAGAAAATTTATCACAAAGTAAGGAAGACAATGAACTAGAACTCTCTCATTCAGGTTATATATTTCTGAGACTTATTAGCATCAATTGAAATGGCATTTTTTTCTTGATGTGGACATTTATTCACCACTCTAGATGGAGGCTGCTGATGCATTTCACACAGGCCACCAGAGAGCTGTAAGTGCTTCCCCCTATCTGTCAACTAGTAATTGCTCAAATGGTTCCTGCAAGTCCAAAGCTGCTGGTCTATTTCCAGGGCTTAGTAACAATGATAAACTAAAGTGATGACAGCATGAATAAGGGAAAAACCAAACTTGTACAGGGACATAAAACTAAAAGTTAAAACATAAGAAGCAGTGCCCTTTTGCAATGTTTGAAGTGTCATAATCAGAGCATCAAAAAAGTAGTTTTCCTTGTATATATATATTTTTTTCTAATGTCATGGACTCATTGTATTTTTCTAATATCAATCAGCGAGTTAAACAGAAAAAGAAATCCTATCGGGATGTTTGGCTACCTGATTGTGGAACTCCTTTGAACATTCAAACATCATATGGATTATTAATGTAAACCCATAAGCACATTTTTTAACAACATATGCAAAAGTGCGACTAGGGCAACGGGCTATGTGGCCATCCATATCCCTTTTTGTTACGCCTCTAAGAAGATAAAGTCAAAATTGTGTAGAAAAATTTAGTAAAGTGTTTCAAAGATGTTATGTAACACCAACCCTAAATATTTGTAACAAAAGGCTGCTTCAAGCTAAAAGTCTAAGGTGAGAGGCCCTCAGCCAACGACACAGAGTTTTAAAATTTTCTTAGGCAAAAGTAACCTACAGAACCTCTAAAAACTTGGTTTCAGGAAAAATAGTTTAATTAGAAATAATGCTGAACTCTTAGAAATAATATTTCCTTAAAGCAATATTATAGCTAGCATTTAATTTTGTGTCTGTATATAGACTCATAATTTATACATAGAGAATAACTTTCGCTAAGGTGACCATTTGCCGTATAAGCAACATCTAGTGAATCTTCAAAATATACATACAAATTGGGAATGGAATCCCAATATTTTTAGGTTGATTTTGCCAAGGGAAAATTAATTTCAAAGAAATTGGATGATCCCAGAGAGGAAAGATCATTCTACATCTCCAAATTTAAAAACAAGAAAAATGATTTTCTTTCCTTCCCTCCCCCTCCTGCTCCTCCTCCTCCTTTTCTCTTTCTATCTTTTTCTATGCCACTCCTTCCCTCTCTCTTTCTCTTTCTTTCTTTCTTTTGAGAATTTACTGTGGCTCTTTATCTCTTTATATTTACATAGCTTGTACATTGTCCAGCTCTCCACATTATTTAAACTGGGTTTTGTAGATCATTCACAATTTTTAAAGACAGAAAATTCATTTTATGTGGTAAAATGTTTTTGTCAAGGATAGTTGGTAAAATCATATTAAAAATGCTATTTTGAAAATAGATTGGAAGATGATAAATGCAACTCTGTGCTTCATCCTTCTGAGAACAATTTGATAGTTTCTTGGTCTTGTTTTCTTAGGAAATCAATGTATGTGATTTACAAAAGGTCAAGTTTGACCTTTCATCTATTATCACACCAACGTTTTCAAATCTGTAGGATATTTCTACTTCCCAGGCCTACTCTCACTATGAATTCTACGTGCCTGAGCCCAAATTTGTCTCCTATATTCCTTCCTTTCCTGGAAAAGCACGAGTTTCTCAGCTACTGTATTTCTTTCTACCATTCCACTGTCTCAGACCTCCACCCACTTAAAAAATTACATGTGACTATAATGCCCCTCTAGCATCTCTAATCAATCTGTCTCCTAATTCTACTGGTATCCCATCCCGACAAAAATTCTTCCTTCATATGTCTCCTCTAGCTACCTCACTACTTCTCTCTGTTCTGACTCATCTATGCTACTTAGGAGAGTTGTTTGTATTTAATGTCGTGTCCCACTTTCCACTTACTGCGTAACCTTCTGCAAACTGGCTACTATAGTACTCTTCATTCTTTTTAATAGCTACATCCAACATAAAAATGTCATTCTTATCCAACTGAATCTTCCTACTGTGAAACCTTTTTTTTTTTAAACGCAGGGTCTCGCTCTGTTGCCCAGGGTTGAGTGCAATGGTGCAATCATGGCTTACTGCAGCCTCAACCTCCCTGGGCTCAGGCGAGTCTCCTACCCCACTCTCCTGAGTAGTTAGGACTACAAGTGTGCATCACCATGCCCAGATAATCTTCTTACTTTTTTGTAGAGGTGGGGTTTCATCATGTTGCCCAGGTTGGTCTCAAACTCCTGGGTTCAAGGGATCAATCTGCCCTGGCCTCCCAAAGTGCTAGAATTACAGGTGTGAACCACCACACCTGACCTACTATAACACTTTTGATTAGTCCCTCCTTTGAAAAATTCTGCACTTCATTTGTTTCCATGATCTATTAGGCTTCTGGTTCTATTTGTATTCCTCTGACAGTTCTTTTTCTCATATGATGTACATGAATTGAATATTAGCTCAGAGGTATCATCTGTAGCAGCTTATGGCTTTTGGTGATCCTCAGAGGTGTAACTTTGGGTTACAGGGATGAAGAAATTTAGGCAGTTGTTGGGAGCACAGCAATATGAAGAAACAAAAACATGAGAAGTAGCCGTGGTTTTAGGTAATATGGTACCTTTAGAAGCAGTTTGGGAAATTGGAAGATGAAATGGTGGTATATCTGTGGGTAAAAGTGAAGAAAGAGCATGAAGAATCCCAAATGCTATAGTAAGATCTTGTCCAGAATGGTTGGTGGTACTATTGGTAGATTTCAAGCTGTGACGTGATAAAATTAGCTTTGAATTTCAGATAGAACATACTGGAGATAATTTGGAGAATAAATTGAAATTGTGCAATATCGGATGTAGAAACAATGTGGAGGGTTATTTAAAAATCCCAATAAATTAGCAACGAGGGTCTAAACCAAAATTTGGGCAATGAAGTTAAAGAGAATGAAACAGATTAAATATCTATTTAGGTTACAGAATTGATAGAACTTGATGACCAATTGGATATGGAATGGAGCTGAGAGGGAGACAACAGGTGAGGAAGACTCTGACAGATGAGTAATATAGAAGTAAAATAACATGAATAACATTTTTTTGAAAAAAAAAAAAAAGGTCATTATAAACTGCCTGAATGGTAACCAGATGAAATTGTTCACGAGGGATGTGGAAAATACATATCGTGTTTAGACGGTCATTCCTGGTGATGAAGATTTTTAGGAGGACATAATCAGTATATAGGTGGCAGCTACAGTCAAGATTATAAACCCAGGAACAGACAGATACAGTAAGATAGCTCTATCAGTAAGAGTAGATGTGGTTATGCTACAGTAGCAAACAAATCTCAGTGATTTACAGTAATGGAGATTTACTTCTTACTTTCACTACATATTTATTGGGTGGGTTTAGACTCTGCTCTTGTCTCTTGGGTGCAGCCTTCCAGAACAACTTTTATATGAAACATTGTTTATCATTATACAAGGGGAAAAAGAATGTGATGAAACATGAATGAACCCTTACAGCTTTTGCCTGGAAGTGACACATAAAACTTCTGCTAACATTTCCATTGTCAAAGCAAGACACAAGGCCTAAACTGACTTATGAGGGGTGGGGGAGTATACTTTTTTTCCCAGGGAGGAAAAGCAGATCTTTGGTAAACAGCAGTAACAGGATTGCCAACTCAGCATTCTAAAGAATAGAAACATTTAAACTGGTCTTTGAAAAAGGAGCACCTCTCAGGAAGGGTAAAAAGAAGATGCCAAAAATATAAGTCAAAGACTCAGAAGTATTTTTCCTTAAATGAAGAAAGGAAAGGACAATTTTTGTGTAATTCATTAATGATTTTTGTATGTAATGTGTTTTCGTTGTAATGAAATTTATATATCAGTCATATGTTTGCTTTTAATAGTCATTTATAATTGAAATATGGGCTAAAATTTATCATCTTAATATCTTAATGATTTCTTGCAGGAGATTTATCCTGAAATATGCATTGCTACAGGCAAATATAAAGCAAAGTGTGATTAATTAGAATTCATTAATACAGGGTTTGGATACACCCTCATATAAAGTTAGAAATATTTCCACATTTCCATTTAGTTCTAGTTAAAAGATACATTTTCCTAAAATAATTCAGATTAGTTTTAGATTTTTCATACTCTACGCTTGTTGAACTTGGAACTAGGTGTTTTTATTTACCGCTTCAATTTCAGGCAAAGGTGGAAGTAACTTTTTATTTCTTTTTTTTGCACAAAATATGATGTTAATTTTTTTAGCAGGTGAATAAAGTACTAATTGTTTATCTATTGTGAAGGGCTGGGAAAACGTCCAGGACTGAGACCTGAATTCCAGAATTTGCTGTTAATAAGAGAATGGTGAAACAGTTAAGAGGTGGGGGTGGTTCTGTCTTATTCTGAAATAGCATGGAGAATCAAGAAGCAAGATTTTAGATTTTCGAAAAATCTATGTTCTGTAAGCCAGTAATTGGCCAATGGTGACCTTGCTGAATCTTTTTTTCTTTTAATTTATTTTTTCTTGTTTATACTTAAAGTATACCTCATGATTATTTTGATACTTTTTTTGATACATATATATAGTGAAATTACTACAGGTAAGCAAAAAACATTATCTCACATAATTATCATATCTCTTTTCTTTCTTTTTTTGGCGGGGGGTAAGTGTAACTAAAATTTACTCTTTTATTAAATTTCCAGTATACAAAACAATAATATTAACTATACTAACCATAGTCATTCTGTTGTACATTAGATCCCTAGACTTGTTCATCCAATGTGTATTAGTCCATTTTCATGCCGCTAATAAAGACATATCAGAGACTGGGTAATTTATACAGAAAAAAGGTTTAATGGACTCACAGTTACACATGGCTGGGGAGGCCTCACAATCATGGTGGAGGCAAGGAGGAGCAAGTCACATCTCACATGGATGGCAACAGGCAAAGAGAAATGAACTTGTGCAGGGAAATTCCCCATTATAAAACCATCAGCTCTCACGAGACTTACTCACTATCACGAGAATAGCATGGGAAAGACCCACCCCCAGGATTCAATTACCTCCCACCGGGTCCTTCCCACAACACATAGGAACTGTGGGAGTTACAATTCAAGATGAGATTTGAGTGAGGACACAGCCAAATCATATCACTATGTAATGGCATGTTTGTACCCTTTGATGTACCTCTCCCCACTTCCTCCCCTTCCATACCCCTGGTAAACACTGTTCTGCACCCTTTCTCTGTAGCCAGTGTTTTTTTAGATTCCACATATAAGTGAGGTCATGCCTTACCTTTCTTTCCATGTCTGGCTTATTTCATTTACCGTAATACTGAGTCTCAATATTAAATTAACTCATGTAATAATTTTGTGCATCAAAAAAATCAAGTTCTATGGGAATCAGCTATGAATAAAAGATACAAAGCCCCTCCCCTTGTGGAACTTACATTATAATTGTGGAAACATATACTAAACAATGAATTATATAATTCATAATTGAATTATATTAGTGATAAGTGTCAGAAAAGAGAAGTATAGTTTGTAAAAGAACTTTGACTTTGGGAGGCAGAGGCAGGCAGATCACTTGAGGTCAGGAGTTCGAGACAAGCCTGGCCAACACGGTGAAACCCCATCTCTACTAAAAATACAAATACTAGCCGGGCATGGTGGTGTGTACCTATAATCCCAGCTATTTGGGAGGCTGAGGCAGGAGAATCACTTGAACCCTGAAGGCAGAGGTTGCAGTGAACAGAGATCTTGCCACTGCACTCCAGCCTGGGTGACAGAGTGACACTCTGTTCCAAAAAGAAAACAAACAAAAAAGAATTTAGTCTGTTTTTTTGAGAAATTGGTCTAGAGTGGATAGATGAATGAATAAGCATTAGCATGGCAAAAAGATGGGGGGAAGGTGTGATTATGGAGCTTCCCAGGCTGAAGAAACAGCAATTATGGAAGTTAAGGCAGCACTGTTGCCTGGAGTATTTGAGAAACGGCCAGTTTGTGAGAGAAATGTGAGAAAGATAATCAGTAGCCTGAGTTAAATCCAATCTGGCAGTGCCAAATTCCAAAGGACTTTGTAGTTCATGCTAATGATTTTGGATTTTGCTTCAAGGGCCATGAAAATCTTTTTCATTAGAGGGGAGAAACTATTCACTTTTGTATTTTTAATAGGTTATTCTGTTGGCTGTGGAGAGAATGGAGGAGTAGAAACGGCAATGACAGCTGAACTTATTGCAATTTAAGGGGTCATGTTCACTGGGAATAAAAATGGAAAGATAGAGATGGAATCCAGAGATACCTCAAAAATAGAGTCCAATGCACTCCATGATTGATTTGATAGATGTGGAAAGTGAAGTTCTAAGAGGGATGGAACAAGGATGACTGCAAGGTTTCTGGCCCATGTAACTTTTTGGTTTAAAGTGATCATTTACTGAGATGGAATGCTGGAGGTGGACCAGGTTTCCCAGAGAAGGTTTTAACTGTGTAGTTTATATGCAAAGGCATTGTTGCTGTAGGTGCTGGCATTTAGGTGAGTACAAGGCAGCTCACAAGAGACATCTGAAGATGGCTTTTCTCTTTGCTCCAAGACAAAGATTTGTAAATCCTAGGAAAGATTGATTTCAGTATTAAGCAGTTTGTTACCAATTACGTCTAAATGTATCTGTGGCATACAGTGATGATGATTGTAGTTAACACTTGTTAGTCCTTACTATGAAACAAGTATCATTCTACCATTCTATGTGCTTTATGAATATAATTCATTTAAGTCTCTCCAAAATCTTAGGTGCTATTAATATCTCTACTTTTCAGATAAAGATTTGAATACAGATAGTATAGCTGCATTCTTAAATACTTAAACTCTTAAATACTTCACTATGGAACTAGACTGTAGTGTATTCTAGTGTGCAGAGACCAAAGGGATTTAACTAGAAAGAGGCAGAGTTTAAGAAATGGGCTCATGACTTTGGGACATACTACTTTAATAAAAAGCTAGTAGCTGCCTCCTTATGTACAGTCCTAGGTCTGTCATTATTATTAAGGCTGATGCTACCTAGAGCGAGTGGCTCTGAGTGAGAGGTTGGTGATAATTATTCCCCAGGAGTCCTACAGAGTCAGATTCCTTAGGAATTTCCAGGCTAGGGGTTATGAGATCTTAGCATGTGAAAACTATGTTACAGTAATATCCATCTTTGTATTTCCAATGTCTGCAAGGGGGCTTGATGCATGACCGATGTTAAGGAAGTGTTAGTGGATAAATAAATGAAACAATGATTGTTCTTGTAGTTACGAGTACTTCCTACGTTTCTGTCTTCCTGGTATGGTGTCTAGGAAGGAAATAATCTGTAAGTCTGAGGACTAATTCTTTCGTCAGAATCCTCTCAATTTTTATTCGGAATTCTCATGTATAAAGTAAGAAACAGGCAGGAAAAAAACCCAACAACAATCACAAAATCTCAAGTTACTTGACAAGCTTGTGGTAGATTCAAAACAGCTACATACATTCTTAGTGATATATAAAAATCAAATTAACTTGAGAATGACACTATCTTGTAATTATTTACAGATGTTTTCCCCCTAAATTTGCCAGTTAACCCTCATGTCATCTGTTGATTTTCAAAAGGAAGATTATCACCAATTTATAAGGATGTAACAAGAGTAAGCAGAGAAGTAATTTGCTCACTTAGTGAATGAAATAAAGTACAGTTTTATTCCTTAATCTCATAAAACCACACAAGATCTTTACATTCCTTTCTAGTTGACCATACTGATTCTTGAGTAAAAGACACTTTCCACTGTCATGCACTATAAAAAAGCTATTATAGTGCTCAGTTTGGTGTTAACTCCTGGCTTTCACTTTTAAATGCTTTGAGCCAGTTCATTTATTGCTTTACTAGCTCTACTGAATCTGCCTTAGTTTCCAGGGACTACAGACAAGGGATCCTAAACAGATACTCTGAATTTTATAAGTTGGCCAGTTTTAATGTCAAAAACTATATATTTTGAATTACATATCCCTTCTAGTGTTTGAATTTTTAGAAAAATATGAGCAACCTATATTATTTATCTCAAGTGAATATGATTATTTGATTTGAACTTGTGAAAGTATACAATTTTACTTCAAACTTACCTTGTTGAAGACTAGTTTCTAACTAGTTCCTATAGTTCCCAAAGAATTCTACCAGTTACAAATAAATTTTTACATATTATTTAGTGAGCCTCTTAAATGCTTTCATTTTCAATGCAGTCACTTAATGTGGTAGATGTGCTTATTTGAACTTGTTGGGGAAATAGATTTGGCTTCCTGCTGATAGAGATTTATTGTAGTAACTTATTGTAAATTCAATCAATAATTGATTTCCTTTTTTAGAAATCAATAAAAGATTTCTACAACAATTGTGCAGTGCTGTATGCTTGGGGTACTAAGAGAAATATAGCACCTATAGGAAGAAAAAAAGGAAGAGCAGAGAGACTAACAGGCAAACAGATAATATACACTTTCCTAAACTTAATTTCCTTACATATACATTAAACAGTACATTTAATTGAATGGCATGAATTGCAAATTATAATTTTTTCTCCATGTTTAATGAATGTTTTCTCTATTCAATCGTGCGTGTTTCCGATGTTAATTTTACCTTAAGGCTGATTGAAATATATATCTACTATACAGTAAAATTATTTTCATGTCTTTTTAAAAATGACATGGCAATTACGCCTGTGGTGAGACTAATAACTCTAGAGTACTGGAGGAAAAATGAAAGATGAATACTATAATTTATCACACTTCAGTACTTGCTGATTATTAGAGTTGAGAGACTTTAAAGATAAGTGGAAGAAAGGTGAGTTACGGGAATAGGGATTGATTCAATATATTGATATTGTGATGCACCATTTACAGTGAAATTGATACTTTGCTACTAAATCTTGCTCTTACGTTACATATTGATGTGTCAAGAAAAACCTTGGATTACTTGACTATAGTATCTTATCCATAAACTTCAATAAATACAGAGACAAATTTATCTTGTTAGCCATTTCATGTTTTCCAAATTACTTTAAAACACACTGTTTAGGAATCAACCAGAGCATTGCTTCTTTACTCTGGAAGCAAAGCTTTTGAAAACAGGGGAAAAAGAGAAGAAAAAAATCTAAACTACCACCTGAGATCTGTGGATTTTCACGTTGCTAGACAACTCGAAGAAAAAAAAGTAGGAGGTCTGAGAAATGAAGGCCAATTTAACAAGAAAAATTTTATCTGGCAGTACTGTTTATCTCACCTTATAAAAGCCTACTTAAAAGTTTTATTTTAACACCCTATTTATTTTAGCAGTGCTTATATACTGAACACATTTGAAAAATGCGTAGATTTTTCAGAAAGTTCTAAAAGTACATAAAGATTTAATGATGTGTTGGACACCTAGATGTCTTAGTAATAAAAAGCCAAATAGTCTTTATAATCTACAAAAGCCGCTTTCACAATTGGTGAGGAAAGAAGCCTTCACCACCTATTCATTTGTTAAAATTATAAGAATTCTTCTACATTAGTCTTTGAAGCAATTTTAGAAGAAAAAGAAAACTGCTATTTATAGTGATGCAATTACAGATAAGAGATGACAGTGGGACTCGGCTAAAAGGTGCATGGTTTTGTTTTAAATTGAGCAGGAGTTTTATGGTTGTTTCGCCCCTAAAGCCTTGTCTTTTGTAATACTCACATCTACAGAAAAGTCAGGCTGTGTTCTATCTATGGTGAGGTGGCAGGGGAATGAGGTAATTTAATTCAGAGCTGGATATTTGCTCCTGATAAAATGGTCGTTTTTAGCACATATAAATATACTATGAAAATTGAATGCCAGATTGCATGAAGACTGCTTCTGGCATTAAAAAAAATGTAAGAGCAAGTAAGGATGAGAAAAATAAAACTTTAGAGCTTTGGTATGAAGCAGACAGAAATAGAGGTTAGAGAATTTGTTACAAATTTCTGAAGATGAGATTGAAGTGGTATCTATCACAGTTTGGGTTTCCCTGGAAGCAGATGCTAAAATGGACATTCTCAAACAAGTGGTTTGATAAGAAGTGCTCTTGGGACCAGTGTCTGTGAGGAAAGCAGGTTTGGGTGGGAGGAAACTAAACTGGAATACAATTGGAGGAGAGGCCTCATTTGACATGAATGAAACTCTGAATCTGAGATGGCCCTTCAAAGGTGTCCCAAATTGAGATATGGTTATCAGGACAGTTCATGCAGGCTGCCCCTGGGAAGAGGGTAAGGCAACAACCTTATTCAAAGGGGAATTTGTTTATGAGCTCTCAGTAGGCAATAATCCTTACAGCTGGGGCGTGAGAGCTTGCAATTCAGTGAGGCTCTTGCTGAGTACTCTATGTAGAAGTATTTATTTTATATGAAAATAAGACATCTAGAGCTGTCGAACCTAGAATTTTAGGAACTAGAACCACTAATTTCCCAAACAGGAAACCAATACTCATTGAAAGCAAGATCTCTCTTACATCTAAAGTTTCAGTTCCATGTACTCAACTTATTAAGGATACATAACTGCCATTGATTTGATATATTCTAAGTATTGGATGATGATGCCTTATACTGTCAAGATGATTATTTCCAAACAGCTAGCTGCAACTTCAAAAGGCTATTCAGTTGTTCAATCTGGCCAACATCTTTGCTGTAGTACAATGTGCGGTAGAACCACTATATCTCATGGTTATATTCCCACAGCCACATTACCTTTGCTGGGAAAAAGTTCTCTTCATCCAGTGTGATGTTATACAGAATCCCACACCAGAGAATTAACCATTCTATTAATCCTTAGATAGTAGCACTCACTGAAGCCCTTTGAGTTGGAGAAGCATTATTTTTGGAATATATATTGATTCCATTCAAGAGAATTCACTGTCCTTTCCATGATGGTAAAGGTATAATGTAATCAACTTGCCATCAGGTTTCTAGGTTGATTTCCTGAAGGGATGGTGTCATATAGTTAGTGGTATGCTAAAGCTGTCTTGATATTTTTCTTACGATCTAACTTTTGCATTTCTTCACAATTTTACATTCAGTGATGTCAGGTTAGGGACTTGAAATGTATCATGCTTGGTGTATTAATGCCACAGAAATCAGGGCTCTTTTCCCTGGATAGCCAGTTGTTAAACATTTACTATCACTTCACTGACTTTTGGAAGCTTAGTATTCTGTTGCAGAAAATTTGGACATTCATTACTGTTAGTAGCTAAATCAGCCTTAGTGAATGCGTAGCCATGCTATTTGCTCCATATATTCCTTCCCACCTACTCTCTTCTTGAGCCCAGAGCACCGAAATGGCTAATGATAGAGACTGGCTGATGTCAAATGGCAGAGTTGTTCTGATTTCTCTGTTATTGATGCCACTTCTATGGTGGATGTTCTTGCATGATTGTCAACATACAATACAAAGATCTACAAAAATTCCCATTGACCTATCTACATTCCTTTTTTTACCAGACCTCCAAGTTTTCCAATTTTTCTCTTTTCATGTCTGTGGCCCAACAGTCAAATCATTCACCACTGCCTTGAGACTATATATATTATTTGAGGCCATTTTCCCCCAGGCAATATGGATGGCCTACTATACAAATTTCTGAACAGTGCAAGGAGTTTCCCCTGTGGCTGACTTTCATGTCCACTCCACTGTGAAGACCCTATAGTAGCAGTTAATTTTTATCTTCATCTTACATACTGAGCTGATGGATCTATAATCCAAGTGATTCTCCCCCAACAGACAACCATAATTATGAGCCAAGAGAGAGGCATTCATATCTGTTCCACCTGTTTGTGAACAGAATCTTGTGTTCTTTTCACTTGATTATATCCACATATTCCATTTTCATCTTACAAGAGATTGTTGTTAGGTCCAGTCCACTCTATATTGGGACAAAACACAACTAACGCATGATGGAGCATGCTGGCTGCATGGACATTTGATGTATCAGGTATTCTATCTCTACCAAGTCCCAGAAGGACAATATAGAATACTTTTCAAATAATATTTCTCTGCTGCAGATGGCATAGCCTTGATCAAGAACCCAATAAATCTATGTTGTTATTTTCCTGCTATAGAATTATTCTCATTGCATCTTTTTTCCAACTCATTTACCTCTAAGATCATAGAGTCTATTGGGTTACATGGCCTAAGAGACAGGGATACTTGCACTGAAACCTGGACCTGCTGTCAAGCTGTATT
Source organism: Nomascus leucogenys (assembly GCF_006542625.1). Classification (NCBI taxonomy): domain Eukaryota; kingdom Metazoa; phylum Chordata; class Mammalia; order Primates; family Hylobatidae; genus Nomascus; species Nomascus leucogenys. The sequence continues at coordinate 16,715,690 of NC_044391.1, forward strand.
CTTCTCTGGGTCCATTCAAAACTTGTAGCCTTTTGTGAAACCCAGTAAATGCATTGGAGCATTAATTCCATGTCTCAGTTACCCTGCCTGTATATCCTGAAGAGGATGGAGACATTCATACTTTAAAGTCATCTCAGACACAGTGTTCAAGAGTCATAAAATATCTGCTTATTTTCTTTCCCTCAACATAAAGTTTCTTGAGTAAATGGCTGTACAGCACTTTGGGAAAATGCCAGAGGAAGTTTTACTATATACCCTATTGCAATAAGGCAGGATCTTCCCCCCTGTGGACCTAGCCTGTCTTCAAAGGGTTCCAGATCTGAAACTAGCTCTTGTCTGGACACTCTGCAAGGAATTGTGAGTTTTACTGGGGCAGCTTCACTCAACCTCCTGATCAACCAACCTTGATTTCTTTGTATTTGGTTGAACAATACCCTATCCTGTCCTTGGAAATGCTATGTTACTTTCACAATTTCCAAGGCTCTCTATGAGTAAGGCCACCCTTATTGCTAGTCTAACCTTGTTCTCATTGGGATAATTGGTTCAACTTTATTTTTGATGGTTAAGTAATACCATATGACCTCTATTATTTTGGGATTATATCATTCCCATTGCCATTAGGGAAACCACTTCTGTAACGGCAGCTCCTATTATGCCTGCTCTACAGAAGACAGCCACCACTGAGCTTTTAAAATAATATTATATCAAACAAGTTTCTTACCTCTTTAATAAACAAGATCCCCAAGGCCCACTCTGTGAAGCGCAGTAATTGGTGAATTTTCTGACTTTATGTAGCATATCTACTCTCTTATGTAGCATATTCATTTCTCTGAGCCACTCAAACTCTTCTTCCAACATCTTTTATGGCCTTTTCTGTCATTTTTACTTCACTTAGTGTGGCTGTTGCTTTCTCCATCCTTCTAAGAGTTATTCTGATAGAATGTTACCACCTATCTCCACCATTGCTTTCTACATGCTTCTAAGAGTTATTCTCTTAGAATGTTACCACCTATCTCCTAGAGTCCTTGCTAGGATTTTAAATATTGAATCATGGAGTTTGCTCCCACACCTATAAATTCTAACTGTACATTCAAGCAAGTAGAAAGACACTAGCTATTAACAAAGAGCAGTGAACCACTTTCGCAGGGCCAGAGGGTTCTGGAGCATCTGGGAATTTTAGTTTGCAGACACAGATTTTCCTATCCTAATCTTCAGTTCTCACTCATTCCCAGTCATGGATGTGACCTTGGTAGAGCAGACTTGCTAACATTGAGAATTCAATATTCCTGGAAGCTTTTCTATCTTTTTAAGTCCTGGATCTGGTCCTCAGAATTTACTACCTCAAGGACAAAAGATAAAAGGTTCTTGGACCGGGCGCGGTGGCTCACGCTTGTAATCCCAGCACTTTGGGAGGCCGAGGCGGGTGGATCACAAGGTCAGCAGATCGAGGCCATCCTGGCTAACATGGTGAAACCCCGTCTCTACTAAAAAATACGAAAAATTAGCCAGGCGTGGTGGCGGGCGCCTGTAGTCCCAGCAACTCGGGCGGCTGAGGCAGGAGAATGGCGTGAACCCGGCAGGCGGAGCTTGCAGTGAGCCGAGATTGCGCCACTGCACTCCAGCCTGGGCGACAGAGTGAGACTCCGTCTCAAAAAAAAAAAAAAAAAAGGTTCTCTTCCTATTTTACCAGAAAGACGTTCTAGCTTTCATACTTTGTTTTCAATTAGTAACTAATCACCCTCCATCTTTCTATTGGTATTTTTTCTTTAATGCATCAATAGCACCTACCAAGAGCCATTTGATTTTATTTTCATCATAATTGCCACTTCCATGAAGTTGTCAAGCAGCTGGTCTATTACACCTACAAGAGCATTCCCTTCCACTAATATCTTCTCCCAGTTCACTAGCGGGGAAAGCCACATACCATGGTATATCATTGCTTCATCTAACACCAGTAATTGGGTAGTAGCCTTACATTGAGTGATATGGCTCCAAAATCTCATTTTAGTGCCTGTTTCCTAGTACCACTCTAACACTAATTTTCATAGGCCATTTTCCCAAGGCAATAGACCCTAAGATAGAATTTACATGCGGTTGGTACATTGGAGAATGCTCTCAGGAACAATACCTGTAAGAGAGTGAGCGAAGCAAGAGTAAGCAGAAGGAGAATTTGAAATTGATAGTTTCAGCAGAGGACTCATCTGTCTCTGTTGGAGCTCTGAAGCACAAATGGTCCAAAAGTATTCAAAATTGTGGCAAGGAGGTTGGATCTTTCTCCCCACATCAACAATATTGGATGTTGGCTGTCCCTGGGGAAAGCAATTAATCTTGAATGTTCCATCTCCCTTTTGCAGAGAGCTATTCCTAAATAACTCATCTGTGGCTAACAGAAGGCAGAAGCCCTTTCTCTGTGGGATGAATGCTTCAGCCCTAAAGGGTAGATCTGGGTGGCATAACATAGTAGCTCCTCCAGTGTCAGAAAACTGCTTTTGTATTGAGATTTTGGTACATTCCATAGCATTTTAATTTTTATCAAATCATAAATGAGAGCAGATATTGTCTAATACTAAGCCTATAAAAGTCTATGACTGAATTTAAAGTTTATTTCTGTACATTGTTACTTTTAAAGGAAAATATTTGTAGAAATCATTCTTGTGTATGTATTCAACCTCTCATGAGGTTTTGTTATCTGCAACATTGAAATATTGAGGCAACATAATTTTATATATACAAAAATAGAAAGGAGGCAACTATTAATATGTGCTAGTCATATCCATGTAGTAATTTATACATTTGTGATAAAGTATTAACATTGCTCAAAAATAAATACTAATAAGACAATAACCAATATGAACAAGACAGGTGAATATTTAAAAATACCAAGTGAGTACCATTTATGTATATGATTTATTTAATGCTTTACAGTTTTAATATCTAATTGCCATTTTCCTTTATCTTTGAAATGGGAGTTCCCTGCATATGGATAACCTAGTTATAGAGAAGAAAAGAATGATAAATTCCATGATAGCCAAATATTTCAATGAATATCTTAAATGTTAAATATCATATATTAATATTATAGATATAACATCTGTCTAAAAAGCTCACACTTAAATAGTTAATTTAAATAAACTCAGATGGATCTCTTTTTTATCTATACCACATTTTCAATGTGTCAAAATAACATTCTCTGATATATTCCAGTGTGCCTTTTTGATGTTGATTTAAAGTCACTACTTTATCCTGCCAAGTAACATTTGTTATCAAACATAACACATGCCACTAAGAATTGTCAATTTCTAAGGGTAAATAGAGACCAATTTTTATGCTTTCAGCAGGTTTGGTTGTCCTTTAGCGATAACTACTGTGGATACCAGTCTTGCGTAAATGCATGGGTACTCAGGAGCAATTTACTTTTAGTATTAAAACAACCTGAAAAAATACTTTTGTTATGAAGAAAGGTTACATCTTTTAATGGAAAATTTTGACCAGTGCTAAATAAGTTTATTTAGAATTTTGGAGCACACAATATATTCATTGCATCCCACTTAAGTTCTCAATATAAAAGGAAAAACTCTATTTTACCCTCCACTGTGAGAACTATTATAGTTTTACTGTAATTCCCATGAAATTACCTTTATTTGTTTCTTTATTCATTATCTTTTTACAGCCCTTTAAGATTCAAGATTTTTATTTCATCTGACTTTCCAAATTTAGTAGCTTCATAAATTCTATTTTCCTGTCACAAAGTGCTCCCTGTGAGGTTTCATGACATTGGATATAAGTCTTCTATTGGATATAAACTGAGTTACTGGATTTGGGGGTGGGTGTCACTGGTGTCATACCTGAAATGTCACGACCTCCACATTCCTGTGTGGTGGGAGTTGTGCTGTTAGTTCACACTCAATCTGGAAATTACTCTTCCCAACAAAAGAAGTAGGATATAAAACTTTTTTCCCCCATCTCTGCTGTGTAGGCAGAACCCAGAAACAGATGGCTGGAGAACACAATGTCCTAAGATTAGAGACAGGAAAATCAGGTCCCCCCAAATAGAAAGAAGCAAGTCCGCAATCCTAAGTACTGCAGGCCAGACATTTTATAGCACATAACAGACAAGAAGAAACTAGCTTAATAATCACTTCGATTAAAATAAATCTACTGAAGGTGGCCTTGAAGCAGAGACTGAAGAAAGCCTGCAATGCAAGAATGAAGACATATAATACAGAATGGTGTAGCTTGAGGACAATGTGAGAGAGCACTGAAGCCCAGAGCAGAGACTGTTCTCTTTGCTATAATTATTAAGAAGGCTTTTTATCGATATCTGATCAAGTGGAAATTGGAAATATGCAGAACATGATTCTATATACTATATTCACAAAGTTGAATTCATTTTTTATTTTTGAGACAAGGTCTCACTGTGTTGCCTAGGTTGGAGTGCAGTGGCCTGATCATGCCTCACTGCAGCCTTGAGCCCCTGAGCTTAATTGATCCTCCCACCTCAGCCTCCTGAGTAGCTGGAACTGCAGGCACATGCCGCCACATTGGCTGATTTTTGTATTTTTTTGTAGAAATACTTTTCTCCATGTTGCTCAGGCTGGTCTCAAACTCATGGACACAAGCAATCTGCCTGCCTTGGCTTCCCCAAATGCTAGGATTACAGGCATGAGCCACCGTGCCTGGCCATGTGTTTTTGTTTACCTTATATAGTACTTATCATATGAAATGAATTCAGTCATTTTCAAAAAATCCATGTATTATTTATATAAAGCACCAAGGTAAAGAGGAACTACCTGGATTGGATAGGCTCTCCTGATAATTTCAAGTACTCAAAGAGAATAAGGCCAGATCAGTAGTAGCCATTGCACCATGTTGTCTAAACTTTCTTCATTTTTGACCAGCTTTACATTGATTTGTATGTGTTCTCTGATTTCTTCCTCATGCCTCTGCACATGCTATCCCACTGCCTGACACAATCTTTCTGCCATTTGCACAAGTCAGTATGTTGCTTATCTTTTTAAGGGCTAACTCATGTTATTTGTTCATTCTTTTGTCTTTGAGATCTACACTGAGTGTTCTTATACCATTAGGAGTCAACTGATAAGACCCAGAGAAAAATAAGAGAAAGTATACATATACAAAGATCACTAAAAAATAAACTGGAAATGCAGCAATATGATTTTAATAAGCTTTTATTCCATATAAATCAGAGGAGGGGAGGAAAGGAATTAGAGAAGATTTTGTTTAATTTTACTTCTTCAGGAGATCACACTTGAACTGTCTTAAGAGATGATGTTAATTAGTTGGAGGAGAAGGGAAAGTCCAAATGAATGGAGAAGCATGAAGAAAGGCAAAGTAATTGGAAATATAGTGATGCATTTGGAGAACTACAATTTAGTGTGATCAAAAAGTGAGTCCATGGATAATGACGGCTGAAAGTGAAGAGAGAGATAAGGTTTACTGCATGGAAGTCCTGGATGATAGTATGGAATTAGAATTTTAAATTGTAAGTTATCAGGATTCACTTAAGTGTTTAAACAAAAGAATGACAAGATTAAATTACCAAGAACAATTACTTTGCAATAAAGTAGAGAAAAAAATTGCTGTGGGGATGCCAAATAAGAGGTATTATAATCGATCAAGTGAGTCAATGATACACCTAGGTAGGATCCAGGAAGAGAGGCAGATTAAAGGAAATATGTTATGGTTCACACTGAGAATGCTGAATTTGAATTGCCTTTGCACAGAAAAATAGAAGTCTCAAAGAGCAGCTAGATATAGATTTATGGGATTTAAGAGGAAACACTTTGTAGAAGATACTGATTAAAAGTCATCAACTTAGAGGTGGAAATTGAAATAATGAAAGTCAGTAAGACCACCCAGACAGTGAAAAGATTAAAACTTTAAAACAAAAGCTGAAGAAGTTTTTAATCTTAATCTTCCTAAAGATAACGTTTATGTTCAAGGATGTCAGTAGCATTCTGATAGGGAGTAAAGTAACCTGCCACAGGTCATATGGCTAGTAACAATGAAAGGTTCAACTATAAGACTTCATGCTTCCAAAACTTGTAATTTTTCTTATGTATTTAAGTAGCTACTATAATCTCAGATAATTTAAGCAAAATTATTTTTAACTAGAACTTTTTTTGGAAAGTTCTTAGCTTGCTTTTAATTTCTTTATATAATGTAAATCAGCATCAGAACTAAAGTAAAAAAATCCAATATTATAATCCTGGTCCTGAATTCAGAGCCACAATTTTTATTTCAAGCTATATGACACTTTTGTTCTTTTCAATTCACAATAGTCATTTGGATGACCTTGAATAGGTGATAAATCTTGTTCATTTCCATTATTTAAAAATCCAAATGAATAGTTGAATCATAAGGGTCATATTTGTTAAAAATGTCAGTAGCATGCATTTGAAACAGTGTAAATCCTGAGTAAAGAGGTATTTTTCTTTGTGACAATAGTAAAATGCTTATTACTAAATTATGTATGATTTTGTCTGTATTTTACTAAAGTTTGAAGGAGTCATGGAGTAGAGTGAACATATGAATTGAAAAAGATTTCTTATCCACATTTTAGACATTTATTGAAGGGAGTGAGTGATATACTAAGTTAATGCCAAGTTTGCATGTGTGTGTGTTCAATTTAGCTTTAAATTTCTCAGTGATCATTTGGTCACCTATTAGAAAATATCATATTGGGTACATTAAATATGCCTTGGACATTGGATATGTTAAAGTCGTCAAAGAATTTGCCAATTATTTAAATACACAAATGCTATATACACAAAACAACTATAGACCTAATTAAGGCAATCAACATGCTCTGAGACCTAAAGGCAACTGAATAGTTTGATTTAGCCCACAGAAAATATAAGGTGTTATTATTTGAAATACAGTAATTAAAAAATTACACTCAAGTAACTTGGCACCAATATGTTCTGTGCTTCTCATCAAAATGTGTGGTGTTGAGTTTATTTTGGACCCTTATACTATTAAATAAAAAGGCAAAAAAATAATTGACATAGAATGAAAGGAAAATGACTATAATAGTGAAGGACCAAGTGAATGACCAAGGAACTCTGTCATTTGAAGTGCTAGGAAAGAGCTAATGATGTGTATTAGAAATAACAAGACTCACTGAAGGACTGATAGCTCTATCTTTCAATAACTGAAGAGCTGTTATTTAGAAGAAATTATACTTTTTTCTTTGTTACTCTGGAAGTTCTGGGTCCAAAGCCTTAGAGGAAATGAAAACCCTGGAGTCACCCAAAGGTCAGCTTGATTCCAACACTGAGACTGATTTAGATGAGCTTTCCTGGAAGATATTTAGGGGCTCTCACCCTTTTTGTGCCTATTCCTGGCCATTTACATCTCTACGCATTTTCCATAGGTTTATTTTTGAGATTTGTGTCCTTATAAGCCCACTTTGGCTTCTTTATTTTTCCTTTTTCTACTTGCAGAGATATTCCTTGTTGAATTTCCTTTTAGTCCTCCATGACTTTGAACCATGTTTTCTTTTGGAGCCTGAAGTCACAGTACCAGAGCAATTTGTTGTTTGATCAGAACCAGTAGATACAGGATTTTTAGATTTCTATGGAAAGAACTTTGTAGTTACTAGAGATACATTTTACCTTTCTCAATATTATATAAATATGCTCCATAAATTTAAGGGTGAGTCAAAGGTTGAATTTATGTTCCTAAAATATTAGTAAACATCTGATATTAGGTTACCTCAAATTCTGACTGAATAATTTCTAACATTTTAGATTCAGACTTAATTAAAATTATAGTTGATATCACAAAGCTTCAATATCAATGGCACTTGATGGAAAGGCCTGTGTGATAAGTGAATGACACATTCTGATAGTCATCAGACAGCTATTGTTTAGATAAGAAAGAATATTAGTGTCTACATAAGTTATGGTAAAATGTAAGTTAAATCAGTACTTACTCTGGACCTAAATATAATTATTAAATCAAACTTTTTTTTCTAAGTATATTTACTTAACAGGGGCAATTCAATGTTTGTTCTAATAGTTTGAATGACTTTGGTAATTCTAAAACTGTAAACATTTGTTAGGAGGAACTAACTTTGGTGGAGTATTGAGTTTATTTATATTTTATTTATTTATTTATTTATTTATTTATTTATTTTGAGACAAGGTCTTGTTCTGTTGCTCAGGCTAGAGTGCAGTGGCTTGACCATGGCACACTGACGTCCCAAACTCCTGAGCTCAAGGAATCCTTCCACTTTAGCCTCTGAGTAGTGGGGACTACAGGTCCATACCATCACACCTGGTTGATTTTTTTTTTTTTTTAAGAGATGGGGTTCTCACTAAGTTGATCAGGCTGGTTTTTGAACTCCTGGCCTCAAGCAATCCTGCTGCTTTGGCCTTTCCAAGTGCTGGGATTATGGACTTGCATTCAGCCAAGTATTGGTTTTAAATGATTGGGTTTTTATGCCTAAATTATGAACATTTTTTGTCATAAAAATTTTATTTTACTCATTAAACTTAATTACTGATTTCTGATTTCATTAGCTAGCTGTAATGAATACCACCAATGTAAAATATTGTATGATTCTCTTAGAATTAAAAGATTGAAAAAGCAATTTTACAAGTAAAAATTAGTTTATAAGATTCCAATAGATACTTTAAAATCTAAGTGGGACTCTTAACTGTCCTCCACAGAGGGGTTTACTTTTTGCCAAATAAATTTTGGAAGCGATGCAAATTTTTACTAATACACTGAAACAAAATATCAGTAATCATTTTACATACACGTGGTCCACTTAATTCTCTTAAACCAAAGAAAATAATAATAGCTTCTGTTTTCTCTTGCTGATTGTATAGCTGGGTCATATGATAGGTTACAAAAACTTTTTATATTGTCCTCTCAACATATAGATGAAATTCTAAGCCTAGAAAATGTGATCTTAATTTCTGTCTGTGGGATGAGCAAGTCTTCATATGAACATTTTTCTAATAGTTACAAAAACTTGACAACATAGACTATATGTGCAAAAGGAATTAAGTTTCGGGCTAGTAAAACTTAGCAAACCATAAAAGGCAGGAAAGTGTGGAAAATATGAAAGCAATAGTAAAATGTACCTTAGGGGACGATACCATCATAGCAGTATTTTTTACACATTTGGATATCATAATTCAGAAAAGTGATTCCTAACTGAGAAAGATTTTAATGCCAGTGAATGTGGGGAGTACTACGGGATGCTTTCTAGAATTTTCATTTATTGAGTTATTTCTATCTAGTACCATATTGGTTGTACTGGATATCATTATTTTATATAACAGCTTACTTTTGTTAATCATGGTTTTGCTAGTCATTTGTGTAAATAAAAATAAATAAACACTGTTCTGCTAAGTAAGCAGCTGAGAGTTCTCTGCTGTACCACCCAGACTATTCTGACTGTAATAATGTCTTCTCTACTAGAGCAAAAGTTCTCTGATTGCCAGATGAGGATACCCTTTGTTACCTAAATATCTTGATGATTTCTTAAAGCTGTTTCTTTTGGAATTGTCCAATTAAAGCAACTAACACAACCTGTTGAAAAAAAATTGTTTCCCACTTCGGTGCAAAGAAAAACCTCATTTAATTTCCAGTAAAGAGAATGAATTGACAGAGGGTTACCTGTGCTTTTGTCATCAGCCTAGACATCTACATTCTCTTGGAAGCTGAGCACTTATAAAGGTATCGAAATAAAAGCTCCCTTTAATTTTGCCGCCTGAAAGTCTCTTTGGGGCAGTTGGCTTTATAATCTAAATTAACCAGATTATTTATTTATTTATGTACACCTGGGATTTGCGTTTTAGTTTTCCTCATGGTTTAAATGACTGTTCCTTGCTCACACTGCAAGATTTATTAGTAGCTCTTCCTTATTAAGAACTCTTGTTAGAACTAAGTCTTGTTAGTGTATATCTACTGGCCTTTACACAGTCATGATCGCATTCACAGTCAAGTCACTAGAGAAAACAGAGGGCCCAAACTCTTTAAGCTCAGACTTCCATCTGTAAAATCCCCTGCATTTATTTAGTGGCACAAAACACTTTAAAGCCTTATCCACGTATATTCATCATCAAGATTCAGAAATTCCTGGACAATTTGTCTATGAAAACTCCAAATATATTCCTTCTTAATATTACAGTCTAATTGTTTAGCATATCATTTATCCTCCCATATGTTAATATACTTTAATAAATTTTATATTATGCCAGTTAAATAATTGAAAAAATGTGTGACGTTAGAGAATTTAAAGTAGATTTTTGAAATCATCTAATGCATCACCAGATAAGAGTTCAAAGGTTTTATAAAGCTAATGAAAAATATTAGCATGAAGCTGAACATTTCAAAGACTTAAGATATAATATTTAGCATTTCTGAATCTTGAAGGTGGCCTGAACTACTTAGCTGTATTTTAACTCATCTATTATCTAAATTCGGAAAAATAAAAGCTTATGACTCCATAAAGACCATGGGAACATAAAATGACTTTCTATGCCAAGTTAAATCTATGTCGAGAATTCAGGAATCATCTAGGAGATAAACTGCATAGAGGACAGGGCTGTTTTCCCAGGACCAAAACAGTTTTGCTATGTTTACTGCTCAAATGCATTAGCTAACTTTTCATATTCAAATACTAGTCGATAATATTTAGAAGATTTTTAGATATAAAAACTTTAATCGCATTGGAAGTGAGCAAAATTAGAGTATGAGAACTTCTGACTATGTAAAGTAAAAACAGTTTAATCAGTCTGAAGGTTTCTAAACTATGGATTTAGAAACTTTAGCATAATATCCTTTAATATTAATGTGTAAATATTATTTTGTTGTCTTAACACTGGAGACGGAGCCTAACTGTATTGTGCTTAATGAGAATGGATATAGTTTAATAGAAATGTGATTACATTCTCCAAAGAATCATCTCATTACTTTAATGTACTAAATACACTGCAAATATGAAAGAATAATTTAAAATCAAAATTAAATAAGCTAACTATGACTGTAGAATATTTCTTACATAAGACACCAGCCAGTCCAAGCCATAAGCAAATATATTTCATCCTGACTGCCATGGCCTTGCTTTTGACAATGTTTTACACAATTCTCTGTTGTGAAAATTAATTGAAGGACGCTGATTTAACAACGTCTTCTCTTTCTTTTTATTGTTTTCATTTCTGTCCTCTCATTTTCTCCTCTATATTCAACTCAGAGTTGTAGGCATTCATTGTTCCTGAGTGAGTTATTATGAATTGATTATATTTTACTTTTACTTTTAGAAATTAATAGAACATTTTGCAAATTTTTTTCTCTACTAAATTACACTTTCCCTTAGGTTTCCAGGAGAAGAGATTTGTGTTTTATTGCAATAAAAGTGACAGCATTTCAATAAATATTGCTTCTCATCTGTTTTTGGTATTTCAGCAAACTATTCAGTTAAGAAGTACCTACCCCTCTTCTATTTCTTCCTCAGAGCAGGAATTTGTTTTTGCTAAATCCTATGTTTATCAACTTTGGTCACTGTTTTTCATATTAATACATACAGAATTATACAAATATGACTTGGACATAGCCTAGAAATTGAAATAGTGAAGTCACTAGAGACAAAAAGAAGCCCAAACTCATAATTTTTAAACCATATTTTAGAGGTTGTCTTTAGAAAGTACTCGTTATTATTCAGAGACTACATTTATTACTAAGTGTGGATAGAAAATTATAACTTCCTTTTGAATAAGATCATTATAAAGTTTGCAGTTATTCTTAGTGCTAATTTTAATCTCCAGAATGAAAGTTTTCTTTTATTCTGAAATCATACTAAGGTTTGTCTAAACTTAAAATTTTCACATAATATTAAACTAAATTTGACACAATTTTTACAAACCCCACAACATTATAGATTTTAAGGTTTCAAAGAATATTGAGAGGACATCATGCATCTCCTTTCTTAGAAACATTTATTTTAGATTGTAAATGCATGCAAGCATATCCTCCTCCACCTCCTTCCCACCAACACATGCACATGCACACTCCTAACCAACTAAGGGCAAGCCAGGAAATGAACTCAAGGCTTCAGACCATATGTCCTATTTATACGACTATGCTCTGAACCATTATTGTAATTCTGGGCCCCATTCCATTCTCTTAGCCCCTGAAGAGGATTGGAGAATAGGAAAAGGCTGGTTGCCATAGAAAAACATTTAGTTTTTAATTTTAACCTCCAAGTTGACCTTCTCATTTGAGTCTCCTCCATTACTGAGTCCTTTATCACAGTCACTGAGGAAATGTGAAATGCTAGATCTGTTTTTCTAAAACACAGTGTACTGAAACACACCTAGGGACTTGAAATGTAGAGACTTGATAATGAGAGAAGAATAAATTCTTTCCTTTTAAGGAAATTCAGTTGGGATTGAAAGTTAAGACTGATCTATGATAACATTCAAATCATACTGGGTTCCTAACACCGTGACAAACTATAAAAAGAAAATCACTAAAATGTGAAATTCAGAATATCAAGTTGTTTCACAGATTTTGAAATCTATCAGTCTGTCAGACTAGTTTTTGAACAAAAATGCAAAGATTAAAAAACATTAATCTCTGTAAAATCGCATTAAGATTATTTAGTGTTTTTGTTTGTATTTTAGGGACAATTTTGAACAATGAACGATAAGGTGTAAGGTGCTTTACAGAGTGAATTTTGTTCTACTCCATTTTAATTATTCACTTCTTCAGCTGTGGGAATTTTTTTCTTTTTTAAAGTCGTGCTTTCCTGGTAAAATACAAAATAGTTGACAATGTTTATTTCAATTAGGAAAAATTAATAATGCTTTAATATCAAGAAATTTCCTGCCAAAAATGAATAATCCTATTCTTTAGCACATACAGGATAATCTAGATTACTCTACAAAGTTCTTATGGAAAAGAAGGAAACAACGATATTTTATTAGCATACTGTTCATGCACCAAATATAACCTTTCATACATTTAAGACTGGAGAGATTAGGTTAAAAGTCAGGAGTATTGTCATGTTTGCCAGTAAAGGAATAATAACAAGTTTAAGTAGTTATCTGACATGCCCTCCTCAGCAAGCAGCTGGTTCTGAGCTCTGTCCTAAGCTTGTGACCCAATATCAAGCCAATGTATATTGTAAAATTTAAAAAACTGACAAATAAATATAAGTGGTCTTCCCTCCCTCAAAAGCAGCCATAACAATTAGACAGTTTAATCTTATTAGTCAATTCATGTAGTCAGTTATCAATAGACTAAAAGAAAAATTGCCCCATAGCAGGTTGAATTGCAATTTTATGTTATCTTTGCAAACACAACTGTATGGATTTTTCAAAAGTATATGAATGTATCAACTGTGCTGGCCATGCAGTGGAAGATAGATGGTTATAACTTTTTCTAGAAGAATCTTTTGGTGAGCTAAACAGAGTTTATATGCCATAGTGATAAAGAACTTGAGCATTAAATTCAATCAGACCATAAAAATAAACAGCCCACTCTGCAACTCACTGGTTGTGTGACTATAGCAATGGTAGTATGGTAGTACATATCTCAATGAATCATTGTGAGCATTAAATGAGATGACTTTAAATTTTTTTTTTGCATAGAACTTAATCCCTAATGAGGGCTCAATATATGTACTGTTAATGAAAGACGGCAACACATTTTTGATGCTCGTCCCATTGAGAAATGGGGTGTAGTTCCCTCCCCTTAAATCTGAGCTAGCATGCCTGTGACTTTTTCTGACCAATAGATTATGGCAGAAGTGATACTATGCTATTTTCATGCTAGATCTTTCAGGAAATAAGTAGCTTTTTCTTAATATCTTAGAGCCCTGAACTACCAAAACAGAAGTCCAAGAACCTTCTGGGGATAGAGATCACATGGGGGAACACTGAAAGGCCAGATATATAAGTGAAGAGGCCATACTGCCGATATCCGAGTAAGAAATGTCCAACTGAGCCCCATTAACCCACAAAATCATGAGAAACAATTTTTGTATAAGCCATTATATTTATTGGGGTGGAAGTTGTGACACAGTAATAGATAATCAGGACACTGTATCATTATTGGAAGAATAATGAGATAATTGAGTCAAATATCATTCACTCATGTGTATACACACAAACATGCCCACACACAACCCGCAAATATAAAACACCTATGTACTTCCAGGAATTTAGCAGTGAATAAAATAATAGCCTTCATATAAGTTGCAGTATAATTACATTAGAAAAACACTAGAAGTCTCTAGTATTGAGTGTTCTGTGGTAGAAAGACTAGTTTTGACCATAAGTTAGAGTTTATTCTTGTACAAAGACTCAGGATAGAATGTCAAAGGTTAAAGTAAAATTCAAGGATCAGACATAAATCCATGAGTGCTAAAAGTGATTCAGCTATAGAATAACAATGGAATAAAGAAAAAGGAGTAAAAAACGAAAGCGAAATGCACCTTATATTGCTAGCCTATGGAAAAGATACTTCACCTTAATGTTTTCAGTAGTATTTACAAAAAATACTACTTATTTCAGCATGTATATTCCATACCCTTTAAGTGACATAAAAACACAATTTTTGTAGTTGGAGTCAAAGTTCCTCTCAGTGAAGGAAGAACTGAATGTGCTCTGCTAAGTTAATAGAGGGTGGAAGATAATCTCCTGAAGGAGCAGATTGGAAAAATACAGGAAAGATATCTGAACACTAGGAAATGAACATAAATTCAGTGGTGGGAAAAACAAAGGAGAATACTGAAGACAGATGAATAGGAAAAAGAGGGTGAGCAATGGGGTTAGAGGCAGAATCTTGGGGAGAAGGATGTCCAATAAGAAACGTCAACTCTGGATAGTCAAAAGGAAGCGTAGGAACAGTATGTATTAGGTTTCTCTAGAGAAACAGAACTAATGGGTTTTTAAAGAGATATATTTTCAGGAGGAAGTTTATTATGAGTAGTTGGCTTACACAATTATGGAGGCTAAGTCCCATGATTTGCCCTCTGCAAGCTAGAGATCCAGGAAAGTCAGTAGTATAATTCAATCCGAGTCTGAAAGGTCTGAGAATCAACAGAACTGATGATGTAAATATCCAAGTTAAGGAGATGATGAGATGTTCTATCCTTCTTTGGTTCTATCCAGATACTCAATGGATTGGATGAAACCCACTTTAGGGAGAGCTATCTACTGAGTTCAGTGATTCAAGTAAGAATCTCATCCAGAAACACTGTCATAGACACACCTGGAAACAGTGTTTAACTGGATACCTGCCCATCCATTTCTTTATCCAATCAAGTTGACATGCAAAATTGACTCACATAGTGGTATCTTTTTATTCAATTTTAAGTTTTTTAATCTCTGTATTATGCTTATCTCTGTGGCTTATATAGTTTTTTTTTGAAATTAGGGAAACAATTTGTTGGGTATATGGAGCAACACAGAGAAGAAAGAAATAATGGCAGCAGATGGTAAGATGCAAGGGAAGTTGGGGCCTAAACTAGAATCTAGACATAACCATGAGTGTAAGCTTTTTGGAAATTGCTGAAATTTTTGAGAGGACATTGGATTTCATGTAAAACACAAGATAGAAAATTGAGATAATTTTATCTAAATATCTAAAGACGGAATGTCATTAGCTGATATACGTGGTACACTATATACAAGGGCACATATGCTACAGAGAATGGGCCATACAAAAAATAATCCTTGAGAGAAAAGCTTGGAGGGGTGGTTGGAGGTGGTGGCGAGAAACTAATATATACTGATCACCAATTATACTGTAAACATGGTGCTATATCTTGGCATATTTTTATCACTTGAAGTTAGCAAAGATTTTCTGTTAGCTGTTATAGTCTCCATGTGACTATCACATAAGAGAGCTGAAAAGAGACTGGTAACATAGCTAGTAAGGGATAAAAATCAAATTACTTGCTTTCAAAGTCATCACTCTCTTTACTATTCCTCACTCTTTGCTCCTGAATCTACTAAGAATGTGACTGCAATTCCAAGATATTGCCAAATGCAGACTTTCACCTAGTTCTAGGAAAATTTTATTGGATGTACTCTTTTATCAGAGGTAATGTCAGACAACAACTAGTGATATTATTGGTATTTTTGTAATAACCATTTTTGTGGCGATTCTAAACAAATGGGACAAACTACTGTCTGGCTGGATGTCCTTCCTTCTTCTTCTTGAATTCTTTTTAATGCCCTCCTGGGAAGCTTTACTGAGACTGCCTTGAGGAAAATAACACAGTGGATATAATTTATCGTGAGTCTTATTTTTTCTTCAAAATCTTCACATTCTTGCAGGAGTATTCTTTCTTCTCTTTTCTCTTTTTTTTTTTTTTTTTAAACACATCAGGTGTCAGTGCCCTCAACATTACATTTTATCAAAGTCTTCCCTAAGGTGGACAGATTCAGGTCTGACCCTGGAATTTCAGGCATTATCAGTTCTCTGGTATATTGTAGATAATCAGGGATTTAATGTACCTTTTCATTGTACATTAAATCCAATTAAGAATGGTCAGAAGAACTAGGTGGAAGTAAAATGTGAGAAAAGTAAAGTGTAATAGAAAAAGATTATTCATAAGAAAGCATATGAAACAAAAATATTAAAATAGAGGTTAGTCCTTTTACTCTTCATATTATATTTGTTTTTATTGTAAATTCTCAAAGTATTCTCAGAAAGGCTTCTTTAACACTATAAAAATGAGCAATAGACAACATTATAGGAAATGGAGTGTGTGTTTCTCTGAGCATCTGGCTCAGGCATCTGTTGGAGTCGGGACACCAGCTTATTGTTATTTTCCTATGTGGAAGGTCTAATTAAGTAGCAGACAACCCTAGAAGCCCTAAAGTATAGTTTAAATCAGTATCCAAAGGTTTATATGTGCTCACAGGCCTCTTATATCAGTAATACTGAAGTGTGAATCTCAGCAAAACTAGTTTCAACTTTCATGCTTAGAATATGCAGAAGTTGAAATAACTTTTGTGGGGCACATGATAGAGCATGGCTAAGCTAGAAGAAACTTCAGTAAGTTGGCTTCCCAGCTAAGGCTTCTATATAAGTACATTTAAACTAGCTCAGAAAGAGAGCTAACTATACTTTTCTAAATAATCCTCAGTAAATTAGATTTTGTACTAATATCTAACAATCTTTAGATTCAGGGAGTTTTTGTCTATCACTAAATTCCCTTTGTATCTTTCATCCATACTGTCTTCTTCCCTTTATCCTTCCTTCTTTCCTCACTTCCTCCCTTTTCTCTATTTAGTCTCATGCACGGATTCTAAATTGTTACTCATAGTCAAACGTACATTTGATTCCGTATACCTAATTGTCCTCTAACAATCCTCCTTCAATTAACTCATCTCTAGTCTAAGAAATTTGTTTTCACAGGTTTTCCTCTCATGTCAGTTTTCCAAATTTCTATTTCCTCTTTTTTTGGGGGACCCCATCTAATTTTCCTCATCTTACCTAGCTATGAGACACAAGACATATTAGATCTAGAAAGTTTCTCTTGGTGTTCAAAGAATGAAATAGCCTTTGTGCTCTTTCTTTCTAATCTATTATTCTTTTAGAAATTTGATTGAAGTTTATTTTTATTGAAAATTCATTAAAATATCATTTCATGGGAATTTATTTTCCTTACAAATGAATATTATTCAAAAGAAAATAACACTTGTTAGTTTAAAAATTTTATAAACTGAACTTGTGATAAGCCAGTATGTTGGAGAGAGAACCACTGCCTGCCCCCCAAAGAAAAGGAAAGCAAACACTAACATTTTATAAATGTCTGGACTCACATTTTTATACAAAAGTATGGACCTAGTGAGGTTGTACAGTACAGATACGCTATTGTTATTGGAAACATTGGTCCTATTAATGGATGTGCTATTTATTCAAATTTTGTAAAAGGCGCCCTAAATCCCTATTTTAAGAACCATTTCTTGGAGTCTGAGGAAGTTAAGGATCTGGAAGTAATTCCAAAATTACTAGATAGAGACAAGTGTGCAGGAAATGAGATAACAGAATAAGAAAGGAAATAACCCCCCAAATTCTAAAATTCATGGAGACCAAGGACCTTACATAGGTAAATTAATATCGGGGGAACTATGAAGAACTAGCATACTAAGAAAAATTAAAGCAACAACCAAAAGAAAAACAATGCTTTTAATAAAATCAACTTGATAGGACAATCTAACAAAATTTAAAATGAGATGTTCAGCCTATTCAAAGAAATAAAGAAATCACATTTAAAAAATAGAGAAGTGGCCAGGCGGTGTGGCTCATGCCTGTAATCCCAGCACTTCGGGAGGCCAAGACAGGCGGATCGCTTGAGCTCAAGAGTTGAAGACCAGCCTGGGCAACATGGTGAAACCTCATCTCTAGCAAAAATACAAAAATTAGCCAGGTGTGGTGGCATGTGTCTGAGGTCTCAGCTACTCAGGAGGCTGAGGCAGGAGAATTGCTTGAGCCCGGGAGGTGTAGGTTGCAATGAGCTGAGATAGCACCACTGTACTCTAGAGTCTGGGTGACAGGGTGAGACTCCATCTCAGTAGCAGCAGCAGCAGCAATAACAATAACAACAATGACAATAAATATATATATATATATATATATATATATATATATATATATATATATACACACACACACATATATATATATCTGGAAATTGGCAAAAATGAAATAAGAAAAGGTGGGTATGAGAGAGAACAAAATGAATCTTGGAAAAAAACAATGTACTTATTAAAATAAAAAATTTGAGGGCAGGAAAAACTCTAGACTGGACATAAACTAGGAAAAGTAAGCAGAAATGTATTACTAATGATTTCATCTATAACACATCACTGATAGAAAACAATGCAAAAAATAAATGAACAAATGAGAGTCATAGAGTATATATCAAAATACTCTAATGATTCCAGAAATAGAGACTAAAAAAAAATTTAAAAAACTGAGAAATTTTAAATATTAAAGAGAGTTAGATTGCAATTTGATATATCTCTTCAAGTTCTGAGTGAGATAAATATTAAAAACAAACAACCAAACAAATGTCATCTAAACACATCGTAGTCAAACTATAGACTATCGAGGTTAAAGAGAACATTTCAAAAGCTGGCAGATGACCAACAAAATAGTGATAATTAAACAACAAACTTCTCACCAAAAACAAGCTAGAATGCAATAAAACAATATTTTCCATGTTTTGCAGAAAAATAACCATCAATTTAGAAACATATGCCCAGTTAAGTGATTATTCAAGAGTAAACGTAAGTTAAATATACACTGAAACATATAAATACTATGACCTTTTTAATAACCACAGAACATTATTAAAGAACTTTTAAAAATGCATTTTGGTGAAAAGGAAAATGATGATAAAAGGAAGATGTAAGATATACAAACTAATAGAGTTTTCCATTTAGTAATTGATAAGATTTGTTGGTAAGTTTAATTTACTCTTGACTGTAAAGATAATGCCTGTTTTTGCTGTAAAAAGATAAAAGTAAAGCTAAGAAAAATAATAAAATAGGATATTGAATGGGGTGCCTTAAGGTTGCTAACATCTTTATGTTGAAGGAGGAGCCAGCATGGATAACTTTAGACTTTAAAAAATAAGTATGCACATTAAAATGCAGAGATATGCATTAAAATATTAGGAATAAAAGATATTTTCCAAAACATCTGTGAAATTAGAAAATGCCATTTTGCTCTCAAAAGGCAGAAAATGGGAAAATAATCAGAAGAAGATGATAGACATAAAAATGAGATGATAAAACACAAAACTAGTAATAATCAAAACTGATGATAATGAATTAATACTCTCTCCAAATCCTTTAGATGCTTAAGTGCAGCACAAATTTGTGCTGCCTCTATCCAGATACTGTTTTGGATTTTCTATTTTGACAAACTGTAGTATGAGAGGCTTCCATTTGTGTTTTTCACTATGATAGTTCTTCCTCCATGGGCCAATAACTCAATGTGAAAGTTGCACTATCTACCAAGCATATCAATTTCAATTATACAGTCAGGAACTGGGGAAATGCTTACTGTGTGGATCCACAGACTAGGACACCCATATGAAGTCAGAAGTTGTCCAGGATTTTGTTTTTTAAAAGGTTTCCATGTACTACCCCGACCCCCACTGTAGCAGCAGGACCAAGATGACACTTTGCTTCTCTGGTTGTTAATATCAGTTCAGATCCTATTTCTAACATTCCTTGAAATATATAGGTGTTTTCTTTTTTCTGGTATACAATTACCTGAATGAAAGGCCATAAGTACCATTGGGGAAGGACTGGGGAAACACTATCATGTTTACCTGCTATGGTTTTGCAGGGTCCTTCTATTTTGAAGGAAGCAAAGCATTCCAGGTATGAAAAGATTTCAGTCAAGCAAAGGATTCCAGGTCTACAAAATGATGGAGGGCTGTGAACTGGACAATGTCTCAAGACTTCTTATTGGCATGACCAGCTTTCTCTCTCACAGTTGTTCATTCTTGTACAAGCTTAGTAGTACACTTATTGAATGCTAAGTGTCTTATGACCTTCATACTACTCTCAGCAAGCCAAGTTCAGTAATGGCCTCTCTTACCTTCAGCTCTGGTCTACAGAGAAGGATAACCAGTTAACTCTTTTATGCCTCTTACCCAGCATCATTCTTTGTGGCTCTATGTCTTTCTACAGAACAAAATCATCTGGTGAATGCTCTGAACATTTATAGCATATTTATTCAAGAGTGCCGAATATCTGAGCCTTTAAATTTTATCTTTCACCGTCTGTCATGGCAATTAAACTTCACTTAATATAAGCCTTCTCTTCACTTTTTCCATGTTACGAGGAATCATCTCCTAAGGTCTTTGCTTGTTAAAAATCCTATATCCAGGAGAGTGCTTCCACATCTCTAGCTCTTCCATATTCACCTTTTTTTTTTTTTTTGTCATGGACTCCTTGAAAAAACACTCTTAGAATATATTCTCAGGCATATTCCCCCAGCTCTTGTAGGTACAATAGGTCTTGCAGGGTTTTTTTTTATATGTATATAGGACCTTCCCTCCTTTATTAGCCTCAGTATGTCCCCAACCACCCTATGCCATAATTTAACCTTAGATATATGCCTAGTAATCAGAAAGACAGATGGAAAGATCCTTAGGGGGAAATTTGTTTCCTTCGAGGGGAAGAGGCCTCTGCATTGTCTTCCAGCATGGAGAAGTGGTAGCTCTTAATAGAAGATGCCAGCCATTTCTACAGGCTCAAAAGTTTCAGAGGAATCTGGAGTGCCTACAATCATAGGATATTTTTTTTCCAGATGTTTCCCTTCCATGTGTCAGGCTTCCATGTTTTCCCGACCAAGACTCTGATGTTTACCTACATGACTTGCCTGGCTTGACCAATTTGAAACCAGCCCAATTGTTCCATACAACTGATGTTTACAGATTTTGAGTAAACGTAGAACTTGATCCTCCTGGCCTTAAAACTGAAAAACTTAAAATTGTTTTATCTAAGTTCCTTTATCAGGAAACAAACCATCAGGCTCCCTGATAGTATTAAGGAACTGAAACTCACCAGATTACTGCATCTGGACAACGAGACACCAGAACCCTCATCTGGCATGGTTGCCTAACCCAGCCCCTGCTGACTATTACCAACTCTTTGTTACCCCTCCCTAATTCCCGTTTTCTGAAACATAGCTACATTTCTCCCTGCTATATAAACCTGGTTTATATAGCAAGTCAGTCAGCTGGGGAGATGGATTTGAGACTCATCTCTTATACTCTGGCTGCAACATCCAAATAAAAGCTTCTTCCCTGGAAATACTCACCGTCTCAGTGATTGGCTTTCTATGTTGTGAGCAACAGGACCTAGACTAAAACTCTGGTGTTTCAGTAACAATTTAACCTTTTAAATCTCAGCCAGTCAAACTATTATAGCCTGGGCTTGGCCTTCTGCCTAGGATATAATAATTTTTTTACACTCCTAATATAAGAGATGAGAACCTTGTATGTTACCAAATAGGCTCTCTGGCTGTCATACTCAGTTTTAAAATGCTTTAAAACTGCCTTCAGCATTTCATTTTATCTTTCTCAATAATATCAATGAAGTTTAGAATTAGCCAATCAATCCTATTGCATCTGTAATTATTTCCTCTGTAAGTTTCAAATGCCTGATAATGTTGTACCCAGGTAATGCATTCCCTTGGCCAGTGTAATAGCTCAATTCAACACCAGAAAAAGCTCTCACAATCAGAGTGCCAGGAGCTGTTTGTGCTGCACGAGTGACAGAGGGTGACGGCATGGGGACGACTTAATCAGGTAGTGAGTAATCCAGCTTTAAAATACCAAATTACTGTTTACTCTTTTGGACCATCCCTAGGTCTTGACATCAAAAAGCTTATAAATTTGAAAAAGGTATTGTCTTGAAAACAGTATTTTGTAGGAATCAATTATTTTACAAAAACATATTTGCCTCTGATGATTGTCCTTTCCTGGCCACTAAAATAGGTGATTAGCCTGGAAATTCTGAAGATAGAGAGAATGGAATCTGAAATTTTTTTAAAAATGCATTTTGAAAGTGTATTAGATCTTTTGGCTTAGTCACAACTTTCAAACGCCAGGTGATCTTTGCTGCATTTTACAGAAGGCCTTTAAAAACAGGTTTCAGAATTTTATCTTCTTCATCTTGCACGTGGGTAATTGAATTGCCACTTGCTAACTGAGACATCACTAGTTGGTTTCATGTGTTCTGTTTTAACATTTTAAAGGAATATTGGGTTTCTTTGACCACTGAAGAATGGGATATTAAAGGTAGAAAATTTTCAGAAAGTATGTTTGTAGACTGACAAATTATTACAGCTTCTGTGTTTAGAATTAAGCCTATGAAAATCTTTAATCTCTAAATAACCTTTTTTCTATTACTTCTCTGAAGTTTTGATGAGGTGGTTGAGAACATTGTTTCTTTAATTGTAATACAGCAATAATAATAATTTATTGAACACGTACCATGCCCTAAGCATTATTTAGCATATTATATGCATTATCACATTTAATCTGCTTTTACACTAGAAGAAACTAAAGCTTAGACAGTTTGTGTACTGGACCCATGATGATTCAGGTGAGGAGGGGTGGTGCTGGGTAGTAAGCCCAGGTCAGTGTGGTTGTAAATCAGTGCTTTTAACCAGTATGCTAAAATAGTCCGCATAACACTACTGCCTTTTTAAATTATTAGCTTCTAGCACAGATCTGGCACTGAGAGAATGCTCAATAATGTATGAAAAAAATGTTCATAGAATTAAGTGAAATTGTAGTTCTGAGGAATGGTTATTAAACATAATCATATGAAAATAATTACTTGGCCACACTGGGCATATTTTAAAGAGCTCTTCCTCCATTTACCTCTGAACTTGTTTCTTTAAGTTTTTGTTTTCCTAATATTAACTGAGGTGTATTTAACATATAATCAGCTGAACAAATTACATAGCATCATTTGATAAGCTTTGACATATGTGTACTACCATGAAACTATGACTACAATCAAGAAATGAACAGCTCCATCACCAGGAAAGTTTACTAGGACCAGTTTCTAATCCCTCCATCCTACTTCCTTCCTATTCCCAGACAGCCACTAATCTGCTGTCACTTTTGATTAATTTTTATATCTAGAACTTTTATAAATTGTATAATATAACATGTATCTTTTTTCCCGGATCCTGTTACTTGGCACAATAATTTGGAGCTAGATCCATGTTGCTGCATATATAAATAGTTTATTTCTTTGTATTGCTGATAGTGAATTGTATTATTCACTACTAATGATTATGAATATGCCACAATTGCTTTATCAAATTTATCTGTTGATGAACAGATGTTGTTTCTAGTGTTGGCTATTACAAATTAAGCTTCTGTGGGCATAAGTGTACATGTATTTGTATGGATATTTGCTTTATTTTTCTCTTGGGTATATCCCTAGAAGTAGGATGTCTGGACCATATGATACATACAAAATTAGCTTTTAAAGAAACTGCCAGATTGTTTTTCAAGGAAATTACACTATTTAAATTCCCACCAAGTGTATTGAGAGTTACAGTTTCTCTATATTCTCAACACTTCCTATGGTCAGGCTTTTAATTTTAGACATTTCTAATATATTCTAATACAATTCTAATAATTGTAATATTATTTTAATGTGGTTTTAATTTGTATTTCCTAAGGAATTATGCGGGGCATCTTTGGAGGTATATATTTGCCACACAATCACTTTCTTTTTCAGTTAAGTTCATGCTCAAATTTTTACCCCCCAAAATTGAGTTTTTGTTGTTGTTGTTATTGGGCTTAGAGATTTCTTTATATATTTTGCATACAACTCCTTAATCATATATAAGCTTCTCAAACATTTTTCCCAGTTTGTGGCTTGTCCTTTTATTCTTCTAATAGTATCTTTCAGAATGTATAAGTTTCTCATTTTGATGAAATTATATTTATCACTTACAGGTATTAGATCTATTCTATGTATTGACGTAACTTTTGACCCCCTGGTTCCAGGAGTGAGATACAAGAATACAGACCAAGTCTAAGATTTTTTAAACCATTACAGTTTCAGGAAATGTTACTGGCTTATGTCTTCTAATATGCTATGGATGTTAGGTAAGATCTCAGTCTAGGCAGTAGCCAGCCAGAAAAAGAAAATATTCAGAAATATTTTTAAAGCTATGAAGTTTCTAACAATCGCTCAGTATTATCCCAGTTCTATTACCCTTCCATCACTCTAGGCAAGTGGTGCAGTCATGATACAGTATGTTTAGTACTTAGAATAGTCAGTCTAGTGCTTTGCAGAAAGATAATATCTATCCTCTACGTATCAGTGTGCTGGATCCTATCAGGAAAGTTATTGAGGTATTAGGAATATCAGGTAGCTTTTATAAACAAAGGTACCAAGAGAAAACCACTATTCAAACGAAGTAAATAAAGCAAAGCAAAATAAAACAAATTTATGTTTGTTTACAGGCTTCATGCCCCGATGTTCTTAATGAAATTTGGGAGTGAACCAGATATTCCAGTTTCTGTCAGCATATATATGTGATTTTATTCAACAAAAAACCTCCAAGAGATTATATCATATGTAAATAGAGTTGCATTCAGGAAATTGATTCTCCTTCTTAGTTTGTGAGATGGTATACAATCTTTTATTGCATTTTAATTACATCTTAATCTTAAAAAGCTAATGCTTTATAAAATTTGCTCTGTGCCAGGTCATGTTTGAGATATTTTAGGTATATCAATTTAATAAATGTTAAAACAATTTTATGATATAAGCATTATTATTATTCATATTTAAATTGAGGAAATAAAGGCAAAGAGAGGCCAGTGTATTTCTCAATTAACTAGGATAGTCATGATTCAAATTTCAGGCAAGGTGACTTGATTCTGCACTGCTAATGAGCATTCACTTCTGCTAACTGGAAGTGGTATGTGATGATAACCAGCCCAAGTGAATTATAAACACTTTGAATACTGACTAATGTAGTGGCTGCTTCACTCCTAGGACATTAATACCTATTTAAACACTCATCAACTAAATATTTAGCTTTAGAATTCTTGAGGATGACATGCTTCATGCAATAACATAGGTGAGGCTGGGTAAGAAATCCACAAATGTTTTAATAGTCTGCAAAGTCCTGGCCCTACTCTGATTCCTGTTTTTTTCTCATTCAGCCTTTCTGTTTTTCTATAGGTTCTTCTATTACTTCCTCAATTGATTGGTGGGAAATATTTTCAATCAATATAAAAATTGAGGTTTTAAAAATATACTATTAAGTTAATGCCTAGGTTAGATGCAGTAGTGCTTGGAATACACACACACACACACACACACACACACACACACATTTGTTATTGAAGAAATGAATATCTTTAAACAGGTTCTATAAAAAATTGTATTTGACTCTGCTAGAAATCAGAAACATTAGCGTAACAGATACTTTAAAATATTCAGAGAAATATGAGAAATTTAACCAACATTTTAAAAATAAAAAATATAGTAACCAGCTAATGAAATGAATAATCTCTGTCACGTAAACGAATTATGTGGGCACACGTAAAGAATGTTATATTACTTGAAAAAAAAAGGATAAGCTTTACTGATTTCAACTATTTCACTTTAAAAGTTTTCTTTAAAATTTATATAAAGGAAACTGATCAAATTAATTTTCTTACCCCGATAACTTTATGTACCCAAGAGTAATTGCAAAGAATAGTTAACACTTTGGAAAATTATACCCCTTTAAATCCAGCAACAATTTAGAAGAATCATCTGCAGTGTCTAAGAAGGGTGGCCACACACGGAAGACCTACAGGATAGTCTGGCAACCTCATTGACAGCTTCATTAAACATTTCATTCCACATCACTGACGTGCAACTGATTTCCTCTGAGGTTGCGGAAAACCATTAGGCTTTCATCAAAAAGAACTTGATCTCCTGCCCAGCTCTCCACATGCTACTTATACCCTGTACACTGCCGCTTCCATGGGAATTAGCATCAACTTGAAGAAGCATCTCGCCAGACCAAGTTACTAATTTGTGGCCAGAGAAGGAGAAAAAAAATAGCAATAATTTTATTTCACAAACCACTGAAAATAAGAAATATCTGTATGAATTGTCATAAGTACATAACGTTAATCTAGAGCGAGCTCATCTGCTTGTCACTGTAGCTTTGGATCGGCATCTTTTTTTTTCTTTTAGTTTCATCAGGAATATGTACTACCTTTACATTTTATATCATGAAACATTTACATTTACAAAGAGCCACAATGAATCATGTGACAAATACCTGTGTACCCATCACACAGCTCTAGAATAAAACATGACCAACACAGGTGAAGCCTCTCGTGTAACCTTCTCCAATCACATTCCCTTTTTTCCCAGAGGTACCACAACTCTGAATCTGGTGCTTTTTATTTGCATGATGTCATACTTTTACCAAATATATCTATGTTCCTAAACAGCATGTAGTGCTTTTCCTAGTTTAGCATTGTATATAATTGGTATTGCACTGTGTGTGATCTTCTATAACTTAAGTTTTCACTAAACAGTATGTATTTTAATATAATCATGTTAATACCAATGCTTCAGATCAGCGGTCCCCAACCTTTTTGCCGTTAGGGACCAGTTATCATGGAAGACAATTTTTTCATGAACCAGGGAAAGGGAGTGGTTTCAGGCTGATTCAAGTGCATTACATTTATTGTGCACTTTATTTCTATTATTATTACATAGTAATATATAATGAAATAATTATACAACTCACCACAATATAGATTTAGTGGGAGCGCTGAGTTTGTTTTCCTGCAGCTAGTCAGTTTCATCTGGGGATGATGGGAGACAGTGACAGATCATCAGGCATTAGATTCTCATAAGGAGAACAAAACCTAGATCCTTTGCATGTGCAGTTCACAAAAGGGTTTGCACTCCTATGAGAATCTAATGCTGCTACTGATCTGACAGGAAGTGGAGCTCAGGTGGTAATGTGAGCAATGAGGAGCTGTTGTCCATACTGATGAGGCTTCCCTTGGCTCACCTGCCACTCACCTTCTGCTGTGTGGCCTAGTTCTTAACAGGCCATGGAAAGGATGGGAACCCCATGCTTCAGATCATTCGCTTTCATTGCTGTAGTGTTCCATGTTAATTTATTTATCTTACTTTAATTTTTTGGCCCTTTATTTTAGGTTCAAGGGTATGTGTGCAGGTTTGTTATGCAGGTAAATTGCATGTTGTGGGGTTTCTGTACAAATTATCTTGTCACCCAGGTAATAAGCATAGTACCCAATAGGTAGTTTTCTGATCCTCACCCTCCTCCCACCTTCTACATTCATGTAGACTCAAGTGTCTGTTGGTCCCTTCTTTGTGTCCATGTCTACCCAATGTTTAGCACCCACTTACAAGTGAGAATATGCAATATTTGGTGTTCCTGCATTAGTTTGCTTAGGATAATGACCTCCAGCTCTACCTATGTTGCTATAAAGGACATGATCCCATTCTTTTTTTGGCTGCATGGTATTCCATGGTGTATACGTGCCACATTTTCTTTATCCAGCCTACTGCTGATGGGCATTTAGGTTGATTCCATGTCTTTGTTTTTGTGAATAGTGCTGTGATAAGGATATGCAAGAACGTGTTTTTATGGTAGAATGATTTATGTTCCCTCAGGTATATACTCAATAATGGGATTGCTGGATTAAATGGTAATTCTGTTTTAAGTTCTTTGAGAAGTCGGCAAACTGCTATCCACAATAGCTGAACTAGTTTATATTCTCATCAGCAGTGCAGAAGCATCCTTTTTTCTCCACAACCTCACCAGCATCTGTTATTTTTGACTTTTTAATAATAGCTATTCTGACTATTGTGAGATGGTATCTCATTTTTATTTGCATCTCTCTAATGATTAGTGGTGCTGAGCATTTATTTAAACACTTGTTGGCCAGATGAATGTCTTCTTTTGAAAAGTGTCTGTTCATGACCTTTGCGGATGGGCACCTTTGAGGTTCTGCCAGGCACTACCACCTACATCAAACCTTGCTGTTTTTTTCTTGAGGGTGTCTGCCTACCATTTCTTACATTCTTGCTAACTCATTCCCAGCTAAGACTCAGGGAGGCCATGTGCAGGTGCTCAGATGCCCTGGACTTGTTCTATTCTACTGCTTTCCCTCAACCTTTTAGTATTTTCTGTTTCTCTTGAAAAACTCTAAGGCAGAGTAGAATCATTTTCTATCCAATATAAATAATGAGGTAACTTATCTGAGCTACAGTGTGTTCTCTACAAAAGGACAATGCCTCACTCTTTTTTGTGTTGCATTCTGTTAGAGATGTATATGCTAGTGTGTTTTCATGATCCTAAATTTCCCAGAGTTATTTATGAAATGGATATTTTTCAGTTTTCTTTCTTGCAGCACTACTCTCAATAAAAAGTGGCAGAAACCTAAACCCAAGAGGTTGTATTGCATGAGTCCTGACATACTTTTAAATTTAATTTTTCTTCTGAATATATTCTGTTTTAGAAGCACCTTAGTCCTTTATTTTAGTGTCAAATGAATGCAGTTTAGATTATCCACAGGCTGTAATCACTGTTTCTGGTGGTGTTTCTGGTGACTGATGGGGCAACCATGTTTTGCAGTTCACAGTAATGATTATCCATTGTTTTATCACTTCAGATGATACCACTTTAAGTGTGCAACTTTACTGTGTTGTAATTGTGAATGCCAGCAGATGTTCTTTGACTTTGACTGTGAATTAACTGCTGTAGTTTGTATGGAGATAGCGCTAGTTTACTTTCTAACATTGGGATTATTGAGGCCATGTTTTCTAAGAGTTCAGAAAAAGAAAGTCCAAATGATTACAACACCAATGTCAGCATGACCCAGGCACCACTGAAAAAGAAAGTGAAATGACTGTATTATTTTAATGACAGATGGAAAGACATATGTAACAAAAACAGAACATTTATGATTGGGCATGGTGCAGAAAAGGAGATGGAAGCGCATATGGGGCTGAATCTCACAAGTCTTAGATGAGACAGCCAAATATATCCAAATAAATCAAAAGTGTTTTGTTGCCCAAAAAGACATCAATACTCAGTTGAAAATAATGGCTGCTGAATTAGCTTGGGAATACCTAACTAATGACCCTGTAATGTCATATGTTTCTCTTGATTAATCTATGAAGCTCAGTAGTTACATCTTCTGACTATGAAGTTACAAGTAAAATACCCTGTGGGACAAAAGGGAAATTTTAAAAATCACAAATGTCACAAATGTGTTAGCTCCTTACAATATAAGGCTTATTCTGTCAGATCTTACTGGATAGTTTACTTTTTAACATTGAGAATATTGTGACAGTGTGAGTGTGCGTGTGTTTGTGTATGCAAAATTGAAAATATTTTTTTCTCTTAATGGAGAAATTAAGCCTATTCACATTTGTTTCTAGGACTGATAGGTTTACTTTCAACTGCTATTTATAATTATGCACAGTTTATGTGGTATGTTTCTTTATCTATAGGATATGCATTCTCTTCCCTTTTATTTAATAAAATTGGGTGTTCAAGAAGGTTGAAAGGTTTATTTTCAGGGCTACCTTTGCACTTATATCTATTTTGATGACTTTAGTCCCCTGGTTGCATTATCAGATTTTTTTCTGGGGGGGGCATTATTTAATATATTTTTTTCCTTTTTGATCTCTCAATTTTAGTTGTATTATTTCTAGTTATTAGGGTATATAATATGTATATATTTGTTTTTCCTTCATGGGATTTTATATATACATATTAATATTTTTTTAAATGCTCACTGTCTTTTTCTGAAATTTTCCCAGTTATCATCTGGTTGGCTGTAACTCATGCTTTTAAAAAAAAAAAAAATTTTCCTTGTTTTTATTTGTTTTGACTTTTAGTTTCAATTTCTGATTCAAGGTGGCTTTCCATGTTTTCAAATACTTGTTTCAATACTTTTACTGCTGTTTGGAGTGCAGACTTACAGTTTTCTTTTGCTTGATATTTTGGCAGGTATTAATGTAAGGTGCAACTCATTTAAGTTGTATGCAAATTTTTGACTGATTTTCTGCAGTAGTTCTCTATAGATTTGTTTTCCTGTGTTCATTTTTAGTGATATCCAGGTGGCTTATATGATTTTCATCTTAATTGCACCATTTTCTGTTAGTGTGGCAAAGAACTGGTAGCTCAGCAGTGGTTGGTTGGTTGATTTTGGAAGTGAATGAGGGTTGTTAGTACTCAGATTTTACATCTCTTTGGTCTTGCAGAGCCCTGAATTTTTCACTTTTTCTTGTTTTCTCTTTCACCACCTAATTGACAGAGGGTTCTCTTCCCTTTCTTTTGAATGTTATTCTCCTTAGAAGTTAATTGTGTGTGTTTTCTCTTAATTATACATTTTTGGAGGGGTTCTGTTTTGGTTTTAAAACATTAAATAGTTTGCCTCTTTAAAATGGATGCCTGATATTCTGTCTCTTTAAATCCTGCATCTATCTCTTCCTATGGTGTTTGGTTCTTTGGGAGGGTGCACTTTGAAATCCCTTCCTTGCAGTTTGTTGCGTGATCTGCTTTTATTTTTTATTTTTTCTTCACCGATATCTTCAAATTTAGTGTGGATTTAATCTTTCCAGTCAATGGTTGCTTCAAATCACCCTCAGGCTCCTTAGCTGGTATACCTCCTCTATATTTCTTGCAATTTTTTTCTGCTTTTGCTTGCCACAGAGCTCTGACATGCATGGGAATGGTCAGGGACGTGTACTGTAGCACTAATATTCCTTGTATTTTCTCTTTTTTTCACAGTCATTTTTATTCTCTTGTCTTTTACTCTTGTTAATATTGAGGGTGTGGTTTTGCATAGACGTTTCATAAATGTGCAGCATAGTTAATTCCTGTCATCTGCGAAGAGATTCAGAGAGGTAGTATGTTTGTTGTTGTGGGTTTTGTTAGTTGGTTTTTACTACACGGTATTTATTGCCTACAGGTACCTTGAAGTTTCTTCCTAAAGGTTTTTTTTTTTAATTAATCTGTGTTTATACTTTATTTGCCAATATGGATCCCCCCAAATTTAGTAATGTGCTTATTGTCACCTATACATGTGCTTTTGGCCATTTCAATTTTGCTTTTCAGTTTCCTTGTTTCTCCCTCAACTCAGCTGCTGCTAATGGTGTGATTGTGAAAGTCATTTTCTAAATCTGGTTTTGTGATTCCTGGTTTATTTTATGCAAATGAGTAACTTTTATAGCTCTTTGTTGCCCAAAGGCATTTAAAATTTCATCTATTTTACTGAGATCTGAAATTATTCAGCTTCTCTACTTCTTTAAGTCCCTGATATTCTTTTCGTATTTACTTGCTGAATAACGCATCCTTTTTTTTAAAACTCCTTTGTTTCTATATATTGTTAGACTCAACCTGTATTCACACACACACACACACACACACTAATGTTCTGCTTTTGAAATCACTTTTGGTAGATTTCCTAACTCAGTAGGCACCTAATTAGCCTCCCATATCATGGCAGCAATGGTTTTACTAAATGTTTTGTCACTGCATAACATGGATCACAACATTTCCATCCTTCATTATTAATTATTTTTGTCACCAGAAAATTGCTGCCTATGGGGCAAATCTGCCCTCTGGCCTGTTTTTGGAGCATAGCCTTGTTTAGTCATTTATGTATTGTCTATGACTGACTACAGGAGAGCTGAGTAGTTACAACAGAGACTATATATATATATATATATATATATATATATACATAGTCTTCAAAGTCTAACATATTTATAAGATGACCCTTCAAAGAAAAGGTTTTACCAACCACTGCACTAAGCCATTGCCACATACATTATGTTTCTGTTATAGAATAATATTACCCTAAAGCAGTGGATTAATTTCTGGATTAAATGAATCAAATTTCTGGATTAATTGGGCTGAACAAAGTATTCTGTCATGGATGAATCTTGAAATCTCAGAGGCCTGATATTATAAAAGCATATATTTTACTACTGCAAAGTCCAGTGCTAATTGGACTCCCAGGCAGTTCTTCTTCAAATGGTTACTTTGGAATCCAAACTTTGATCGTGCAACTCTGACATTTTAGAGTTCTTCATTACCAACCACATAGTGAAAAGAGAAAAGGGAAAAAGACAGAATAAATCTCAGTTTGGCATTGAAAATGTGCCCATTATATTAGTTCCCCATTTTCCATGGGTGATATGTTCCAAGACCCCCAGGGTATGCCTGAAACTATGGATGGTACCGAACCTGATTGCTGTCAATGAGAATATGTTTCTGTTCGTGTCTTCCACCCACAAATTTAATGCCCTTTCTATCTTAAGTAAGCAATGATCATGCACTGCAGCTGTAACTTTTGCAGTTTGAGGTACAACAGCAATACTGGTAAAAATTTCTTTTTCTTCTTCATAATTTCATGACTAGAAGATTAGTTCTTACCATAGCTCTTAGTAACCTCAGCATACAATTGTTTTATTTTCCTAAATCAAGAACTTTCACCTTTTCACTTAAAGGAAGAATGTTATGGCTTCTCTGTGGCATATCCAAATTGTTAACATCACTATTCTTATGCTTTGGGGTAATTACTAGATAAAATAAGGGTTCCTTGAACACAAGCACTGCAATACCACGACAGTCAATCTGATAACAGAAATGCTACTAATTGATTTTTGGCAGGTAGCATCTAGAGCACAATCATGCTGGACAAAGGGACATTTTATCTCCCAGATAGGATGGAACAGGATTATGTGAGATTTCACTACATTACTCAGAATGTAATTTTTGATCATAATACTGAAAGACACAATCCCAAATGTCATAATCCCATATGTGGAAATCTCAAAAGACCAAAATCCCTAAAGTCTAAATCCCTAATGTCTAAAATCCCCAAAATTACAATCACAGGAGGGTTGCCACATGTTAAGCAGAACTTATTATCTTTATTTATAAATTTTGTGTGGTTTAAGGAGATGTGCATGGGTGTCAAATTGACAAGGTGTGGATTTGTGGACTTAATTTTAGGTATCAACTTGACTGGATTAAGAAATACCTAGAAATTTGGTAAAGCAATTTGCTATGCTATGTATTTAATCTTTGCATCATTCCCAATACTGGAGTTATAAATTGTGTAGAGACTTGTAGAGAGTTCTAAGTTGTTTTATGCATTTTTGCAAATTTGATTCCATAAAAATGCATTATCACGACATTGACTTTTAGCGTAAGCATTGTGCATGTATGTAAAAATATTAAAACTTCTTCAATAAATAAAGAATTGTCCTTTTTGGACATCTGCATTTGTGAAGGATAACATTTGCAAAGATCTTGGCTGTTTGGGTGACACATTGCAGTTTTTGATAGGTCTCATCAAGACTTT
The DNA here is from genome assembly GCF_006542625.1 of Nomascus leucogenys. Classification (NCBI taxonomy): domain Eukaryota; kingdom Metazoa; phylum Chordata; class Mammalia; order Primates; family Hylobatidae; genus Nomascus; species Nomascus leucogenys. Next base: position 16,749,621 of record NC_044391.1, read on the forward strand.
AGGTTATTTGCCATGTTATTTCAGACAACTGCAGTTATAAAGCTAGGTGCACACAATTACCAACCCTAGTGATATGCATTGGTACATTTTTCTTTTTGACCTATTTCTTCATGAATATGGTTCATATGCTTATGCTTGCAAAAATGTTTGTTCTTATTGCCTACTTTATCAGGTAAAGTGAACTATGAAGTATTCTGTCATGTCTTTATGTTTCTCAGATAAATCACCCTTTAAAATGTAAATATTAATACATGTCTTAGAAGTATTTTTTAAATCATTTTTATTTCTGGAGTGATATTTTTGGGATCTTGATCTTTCAGGATATTGTCATTTGGGAGTGTGTCTTTCAGTATTATGATCAGCTCCCCTCAGAATGGCACACAATGTAAAACTTACGAATTGTTTATTTCTGAAATTTTTCACTTAATATTTTTGAACTGTATTTCACCATAGTTAAATATAACTATGGAAAGCAAAAATGCAGATAAGGGGGAACAACTGTACTTTAATTTATATTCTGTTGGTAAGCATAGTTACAAGACTAGCTTTCTTGCAAGAGACGCTGGCACATGAGTTCACAGGTATATTCCATAATCCTTCTCTAGGTTTCTCTCATAGGCAAATGTCCCAGAACAGCTCCTTATCTCCCTGCTTTCAGTTTTATTTTTGCTTATGGCATCAGAAGAATTCTCATACTTTATGTTGGGATCAGCCATGCCTTTAAATGTTTATTAACTAATTTGTGTGGTGGTTTAAAAATGTGTCCACAAACTCTTTGATACTCTTTATTTTCAGAGGTAGTGCTTAACTCCCATCTATTTGATTGTTGGCTGTGTGCATTATTCTAGGACTTTCCAATATTTGGACAGTGTCTGCCATGTAACAGATGTTTCTCGTTATTGAATAGAAAACAGCAGAATTTTACATAATTTATTGGAAAAGCATCACCACAAAAATAAATTGATAAACGCTGTACTCAGACTGAGCTTTGAATAGTTGCAGATGTAAAATTAAGAAAACTCAGCAAGTAGAAATGACCAGAAACAAAAAAAAGTACGAAAATATACAATGTAATGAACAGGAAATTCATGAGAAAGAGAAGAGGATTAAATTAAGCCAGATAAGCAAAAGGAAAAGTGATGGTTCATTATTGATTCTAAGTTTAAAGAAGTCTCACGAGATCCCTAGAGAGAAAGTAAATATTGACATCAGAGTGCATTCATAATTTGTTGCATATATTAATACTTAATTTATTGTCTTCTTAATAAAACCCCAAATTGAAGAACACAGCGTTTTTCATGTTAGCTTGTGTTAAGCATAAAATAAAATTTAATATTTTAAGCGAGATGGTAAGAAATTGAGATCAGAGTTATTTTATATAAAGTCACCAAGGAAGGCTTCTTAGATAACACTTTCAAGTTGAGTTCAGCAGGAAGTAAGGGACTGAGTCCTGTGAATACCTGGAAAAAGAGTGTTGTCAGCACAGGGAAGAGTAAGCACAGATGTCTTAAGGTAGGAGCATATTTAGAATATTTGAGGAGCAGCAAGACATCCAGAGTAATGGATGGAGTGAGCAAGGAGAGACTGATGAAAATGAAGTCAGAGGGATAATATGAATTATCCCTTGTAAGCAAAGGTAAGAAATTTTGTGTAATTTTCAGTGAGATGGGGATTTTTTTTTTTAATTACAAGAGTTGGAGCACAGAAGAAAAAATATTAAGCTTATTTTAAAAACACATCTTAACTATTCTGTGAGGACTATAGAAGGGTGTGAGACTGTTATTGCAGTAGTTCACATTGGTGATGACCGCATTTTCTTCTAAGGAGATAGTCACGGATCAGGGAAAGAAGTGGTCAGATATGTATGTGTTGTCTTATAATTAAATTGTGTAAGATAATATTGCATCCTATTCTAGAGCATAGTATTCATAAGTACTCTTGTAATACCAATAGGTTGTTAGTTTTTCAAAGGAAGGCATTTGCTGTAATGTATGAATTCTAAAGTAAATATTTGTGGAATAGATAAATAAATGACTAAAACATGAATAGGTGAACATTACACAATTTATCCTTGTTACAACTTGTTATAATATGATCATGTCCTAGGATAGCTCCATTTGTAATTACTAGGATGTATTTATCTGCATTTCCAATTATGCATTTCATCTTTTCACTATGCTCTTCAGAGTTAAAGGTTACAATGCACCTTGATGAAAAAGAGTCATAAGCCTTAGACTTACTCAATTTTATATAAATAATGGTTCACTACCTCACTAGATCTTTAATGAAAATAATGTTATATCTCCTGAGAAACTCTACTGCAATGATGCTGCAATGTGAGTTGTACACAGATTTGCTTTTTTGCATTTGTTTGTAGAAACTCATGGCCAATACCTTGAAATCATTCAATAAACAAGTCAGAGAATAAATTAATAAAAATTATTGATAATGACTACTCATTTAAAAGACACACTTTTGTGCATTGGGGGTAAACCCTATTTAAACACAGTTATGTACCCACAAAAAGGTATATTCCTTTCAATATTATAGAAGCTCCAATCCTGAGAAAAGTCTTAATTTTCTGTTAAATTTATTAATTTACATAACTGTCATCACTGCTGATTGTCCTGATTATTTATAGGGAGAAGGTTATACTTTGCATTGATTCCATGTTCCTTTAAATGCTTCAAAAACAGTTATTTAAAACAAATAGAGGTCAGAACATGATATTTTATAGGTGCAAGATGGTACAGTACTAGCCAGGTTATAGAGCTCAATGTAATATTTCTTTTTGTTTTAGTAAAAGAATTATGTATTGTGGTTCTATATATACTGAAATTTGAGGTTTATTTCAAGGAGAGAGCAACTCCAACTGTTTTATGGTCACATTCATCTTTTATTCTACTCTTTGGAGACCATAAGTTTATGGGGAGTTCTACTAGAGGTGAAGTGATCCCAGGACTTTTAATTAATATAGAGAGGCAGAGAAAACTGAAGAATTAGCATTATATTAATTTTATCCCCCAAATTTCTGTTGACTTCTTTGTAAAGTAGAATTAATTTTATGCTCGGCAGAGCTGATATCCTGATTTATGATATAGCAATCCTTTTTTTGAAAGGAACTGTTAAAATATTCATTGTAAACTATTATACAAGTAAAAATATTCTCTAAAATCAAGACTTATTGCATAAAATGTATAATCTTTCTTTTATTTTTGCAATGCTTTGTTGTAGTGCTTAGATTGTTTTTGCCAATATAGGGCTTTGTATCACATTTTTCAAATTTCGTAAGCTGTAAGTTCCTTAGGGTGTGAAGATTTTTATTTGGTAAATAGAATTCATAAACCACAAAATAAACATAAAATGAAACCCAACTATGCAACAATTGCTAGAAGGTAATGAAAAAACTCTGAAGATATTTTAAAATATCGATTTATGATTTATGATTTACCTTTTTACAAATATTGGTCTCTGTTTTATTTTCCGTATGATAGAGATACCTACTGTTTACTTATTTCACAGAGCTATTAAGGAGGATTATGAAATTCTGTGATGTATTATTATGGATTTTCTCAGTTAAAGATTGAGTTTTAAATTAAACTGATGTTCAACTGTGTTTAAGATATTTTGCTTGATGCTTTGGGGGATGGAAATAATGTCTGCCCTCAAAGAAATTGCAGTAAAATTTGGAAGACAGAATTGAAGCACAGAAGTGAAGAATCCACAAAAATACAAAGACAATTACATAGTTTTTCAAGATGAAAAGAAGATATACCACGTAGTAGTAATCATTAAACAAAATTAATTTTACAAGTAGCAACTCCACTACAAGCTCCTCATTGGGAAAATTTACTTTAGATATTGGTTAGAGGTGACAGAGAAGATATTCGCTATAGCGAACTATTATATTTGCAACACATTTGCCGCTGTGAGTTTAAAGATATGAAATCAACTGACTCACAAAGCATGGGACAATTTAGTTTTCTAAAAAGCTCTGAGTGTTTTTTTTAAAAATCACCCTCTATATTCATGTTATTATTTTTACAGTGCCTGCAGAAACTAATAAAATTTGGCTTATCTTCTTATCTATACTTTTATCACTGGCAAGGAGGAACATGTCAGGGGAATTGATCCTATTGATTTGAAGATATTCGGCATTCTTCCCAATCCCCTTGAAAATTAGGTGTAAAACTATCTAAATTAGTGTCTGCCTTTTGTTCTTTAGTGCTGAAATCCTGATTTAATTTGAAGAATAATTGCTATAGTCTTTATCAGTTAATTTTAAATTCTACTTCCATAGATAATTCTCATGGTTAAGGTTTTCTGTTTGTTTTCTTATTTTAAGCAGGCTGATTCCCTAAATCTTTTCTTGCCTTCTCTGATGAATAGGATGTAAACCTGAAACAATTAATTATAATTTTTCTTTATTTTTGCTATGATTTCATGCCAACTATGATACGAATATCAAAAATTTTCTTGAAGCCAATGCCTAATATAAACTGGGTAGGTCTGTGGCACATTTTCAATCTAATTTTAATAGTTTCCACAAATACAGACCTTTACACAAGCTGAAAACCTTATAAGAATTTGATGGCAATGGAATTTAAGCAGTAAAGGCTGAGCAATTGATTTTTACTTCCCCGGGAACAAGACACATCATGATATGAATGCTATTTAGACTCAATCAGATACAGGAGGCCACTTTGTATCCAACCTGAATGCTCTCCTATTGGTAGCTAAGAAAGGTAACTTCATTTATTTACCTCTTAGGTACTGTCTGATTAAATGACAATGTTTTTAAGCATTTCTTCATAGGAATCATACTAATAGAAATTAGTAAGTAAAATCTGCATGAGTACAAACTTCTTTGGAAAATTTAATCTGTTCGGACAGTTGAAGATACCATAATACAACAATGGCACTTTGACAAAAGTCTTTTCCATATCTCTATCTCCATTACTCGATTTCTCTAACTACCTTTCTCAGTGTTCTTTTTGATTAAGCTATACACATTTGATGAGCTTCTATAAGCACATGATCTTTTTGAGACTTGAAAGTCCAAAATGAAAATAGTGCTACTTATAAATGCATCTGATGTTACTGCAGCAGGCATTCTGGAGTCTGTTTCCTGACTTTAAAGTGTCCATCAGTAGGCAGTAGGAGTAGAATTCTGTTCTATTATGAGTAGGCAGTAGAATATGCATTTAAGACAAGTTGCTAGCTAATTGGTATGTTAAGGGTTTCAGCCAAATTTTCTATTATTTGTTTACATTTGTTCACACATTCTCTTAAAGTATGTGAAATGGCAAACTTCATAAGTGCAGAATTATTTTCAGTACAGCATCCCTTCTCTCATAATATGCACTGAAAAGGAAATCACTAAATCCAGTTATAAACACTCAATATTGTGCCTTATGAGGGCTAGTTACGTAAAATATGGCCACACATCTTATAATTTATTTGCATTTCATATATCTAATAAATAGGGTACTAATAGATTTCTTACAAAAAACAATTGATATAAAAGCAGTTTTCAAAACACTAATCTCAAAAATAATCCACAAAGAGGGCAATAGCTTTATGACTTTTTAGTAAAGTAGTTTCAGCAAGTGTAAACTAGCTAAGAGAGTCTTATCATATTGGTCATAGAACTCTGCAACTTAGATTGAAGATAGCAGCAGGTTGATTAAAGTAATATAAGACAATTATGAGGAAACAACAAAAAAGAAAATAAATAAAACTTTCAGAAAACTATACTAGCATGCTCGTATTTGAAAGCATGAAGGCTGGATGTAAAGATGAACAGTGAGAAAGATGGTCTTCACAGGTAAAGCTCATTTCATTGCTGTGGAATGGAAAGTTCAAAGACTGTAGCAGCAGGGACATAAAAACAAATATGAGGCCACAACAAGTAGTGTCTGACCTGGCTCCCCACAGTGCAATGGAAGGGAGATGAAGCCCGGTCACAGAGAAACAAAGAGCCTCTACTGCAAAACACTTTTAGTCTATAGTTTCACAGTCAGATTTTTCTATTTGCACTATGAGAAATAAGTAAATAATAAGTGCAGATAAACCAATGTGATGTTGCCATTTTCAAATTTCTGTTAAAAAATTAACAGAGTTCTGTTAAAAATGGAATTTTTATGCCAACATATGAGATAACTTTCTAGAACAATATTCAATAGGCAGAAAGTATAGGAGATTCTAGAAATATCTATACTGTATATGTGCAGACTATAAATGATACAAAATCAGATATGGAAATTTGGCATTTTGCACAATTGATTCAAGAAGTAAAAGTAAAAATGTACGAAGACAATATTACTTTTCCATGAGATTGCTAAGGTCTCAGTTGCTTCTCCAGATATAGCAAGAGGTCAAATAGCTGACCTGAGGATATAAAGCTGCATCACCAAGACTCCCTTTAATTTCTCCATAGGCTATAGCTGATGCTGAACTTAGACTTGAAGTGATTGCTAAGTTTTGTTACTATTCTTCCAACGCATCACCTACTTTCCTGTAATGATGGATAAGATCAATAAAATTAGGAGAATAATCACAGAAGAATAATTTTTTACTGAGAGAAATGGAGGTTTGGGAGTGCTGATCAAGGGGGCTCACCTTGCATTGAGAAATGATATGAATTATGAGGGCACGCAGTTGACCAAAAGACTAAATATGCCTCCAACTAAAAGCAGTGAGCTTTTGTACAGTGTTATAACAAAAATTAAAAACATAAAATCTTTCACTTCTGGGAAAGTGAAGTAGATATACTTTTCCTTATTTTCTTTCAGCTAATCACAACTAAAAACACTGGATACAATAAGCTGACATAGAAAGACTGAAAAGCAGAAAGAAGTCAGAGAAGTTAAGAACATAAAGGGTAAAGGAACAAGATGGGGAAGTTGTGTGGTTTGGCTGTGTCCCCACCCAAATCTCATCTTAAATTGTAGCTCCCATAATTCCCATGTGTTGTGAGAGGAGACCAGTGGGAGATAATTAAATCAAGAAGGGGGTTTCCACCATACTAGGTCTCATGAGATCTGATGGCTTGACAAGGGGGTTTCCCCTTTCACTTGGCTCTCATTCTCTCTTGCCTGCCACCATGTAAGATGTGCCTTTTGCCTACCATGATGACTGTGAAGGCTTCCCAGCCACATGGAATTGTGAGTCCATTAAACCTTTCTCTTTATAAATTTCCCAGTCTTGGGTATGTCTTTATTAGCAGCGTATAAACAGACTAATATAGTAAGGACCAGTAGAGTGGGGTGCTGCTGTAAAGATACCTGAAAATGTGGAAGCGACTTTAGAACTGGGTAACAGGCAGAGACTGGAAGAGTTTGGAGGGCTCAGAAGAAGATAGGAAAATTGGAAAAGTTTGGAACTTACTAGAGACTTGAATGGCTTTGACCAAATTGCTCATAATGATATGGAGAATTAAATCCAGGCTGAGGTGGTCTCAGATAGAGATGAGGAACTTGCTGGGAACGGGAGTAAAGGTGACTCTTGCTGTATTTTAGCAAGAAGACTGGTGGCATTTTGCCCCTGCCCTAGAGATTTGTGGAACTTTGAACTTGAGGGAGATGATTTAGGGTATCTGGTGGAAGAAAATTCTAAGCAGCAAAACATTCAAGATGTGACTTGGGTGCTGTTAAAAGCATTCAATTTTAAAAGGAAACAGAGCATAAAAATTTGGAAAATTTGCAACCTGACCATGCAATAGAAAAGAAAAACCATTTTCTGGGTAGAAATTTAAGCCAGCTGCAGAAATTCACATATGTAGTAAGGAGTCAAATGTTAATCACCAAGACAATGCGAAAAATGTCTCCAGGGCATGCCAGAGACCTGGGCATGCCAGAGACCTTTGTGGCAGCCCCTTCCATCACAGGCCAGGAGGTCTAGGAGGAAAAAATGGTTTCATGGACCGGGCCAAGGGCCACCCCCGTTCACCCCCTACTGTGCTCTGTGCAGCCTAGGGACTTGGTGCCCTGCATCACAGCTGCTCCAGCTGTGGCTAAAAGGGGCCAAAGTACAGCTTGGGCTGTGATGTCAGAGGATGCAAGCCCCAAACCTTGGCAGCTTCCACATAGTGGTGAGCCTATGGGTGCACGAAGTCAGGAATTAAGATTGGGGAACCTCTCACCTAAATTTCAGAGAGTATATGGAATTGCCTGATGTCCAGGCAGAAGTTTTCTAAAGGGACAGGGCCCTTATGGAGAACCTTTGCTAAGGCAGTATATAAGGAAAATGTGGGGTTGAAGCCCCTACACAGAGTCCCCACTGGGGCATTGTCTAGTGGAGCTGTGAGAAGAGGGCAACAATCCCCTAGACCCCAGAATGGTAGATTCATTGACAGCTTGCACCATGCACCTGGAAAGGCTGTAGGCATTCAATACCAGCCAGTGAAAGCAGCCAGGACGGAGGCTGTACCCTGCAAAGCCACAGGGCCGGAGCTGCTCAAAGTTGTGGGAGCCCACCTCTTGCATTAGCGTGACCTGGATGTGAGACATGGATCTCTTCAAAGGAGACGGTTTTGGAGCTTTAAGATTTGACTACCCCACTGTATTTCGGACTTGCATGGGGCCTGTAGCCCCTTCATTTTGGCCTATTGCTCCCATTTAGAATAGGTGTATTTATGCAATGCCTGCTACCCCATTGTATCTAAGATGTAAATTACTTGCCCTTGGTTTTAGAGGCTCATAGGCAGTAGGGACATGCCTTGTTTTAGATGAGACTTTGGACTGAGGACTTTTGAGCTGATTCTGAAATGAGTTACAACTTTGGGGGACTGTTGGGAAGGCATGATTGTTTTGAAAGTTGAGCACATGAGATTTGGGAGTGTCCAGGAGCAGATTAATATGGTTTGGCTGTGTCCCACCCAAATCTCATCTTGAATTGTAGCTCCCATAATTCTCACATATTGTGGGAGAAACCTGGTGGGAGATAAGTGAATCATGGGGCAGTTTCCCCCAAACTGTTCTAGTGGTAGTGAATAAGCCTCACAAGGTCTGATGTTTTGAAAAGGGGTTTCCCCTTTTACTTGGCTCTCATTCTCTTTTGCCTGCTGCCATTTAAGGTGTGCCTTTCACCATCTGCCATGATTGTGAGGCCTCCCCAGTCACGTGGAACTGTGAGTCCATTAAACCTGTTTTTCTTTATAAATTACCCAGTCTCAGGTATGTCTTCATCAGCAGCATGAAAACAGGCTAATACAGTTAGATATCCATGGAGAAGACCTAGCAGGGATCTGAATCTCCCTTCTCCATGCAGCAGTAATCAAAGTCCCTACCCCTTAGGTGTCAACAGAGGCTGAGTGGGGAAGCTGTATTTTTATTCATACCTTGTAGAAAGAAGCTGGTGTCTCCCTTTCCCTGCTAAAGTGCTACCAGAGAAAGCCAGCTAAAACAAAAGATTTAAAAAATGTAAGGGTCTCCTTACATAATATCCATAATACCAATATCAAATGAAAAATCACTTGTTATTCCAAGAACCAAGAGAATGTAATGTAAAACTGGACATAAAAAGATAATCAATAGATGTCAATACCAAGATAACAGATAATTTAGAATTATCTGAGACAGATTTTAAAGCAACCATTATAAAAATGCTTCAATAAACAGTTATAGACACAGTTTTCTTTGACAGAAACAAAAACAATGAGAATTCTAAGCAAAGAAATAGAAAACCTAAAGAAAAAACAAATGAAAGCTTTAGAATTAAAAGATATAATAATCTAAGTTAAAATTTCCATGGATGAACTCAAGAGTAGAATGGAAGGACAAAAGAAACAGAGAACTAGAGGACATAACAATAGAAATTACCAAAGCTGAATGAAGGAAAGAAAATATACCAGGAAAAGAAAACACAAAAGCAGTTGCAGAGACCTCTGGGAATACAGCAAATTATAACAGTCATATCAGGGAAATCCCAGAAGGACAGTGGAAAAGAGAGAGAGAAAGAGAGAGAGAGAAGGAGAAGGAGAAAGATATATCACCGTAGTGATAGTTGAAAACTTTTCCAAGTTTGAGAAAAGATACATGCTCACAGATTGAAGAAGCTAAGAAAACCTCAGGCAACTTCAACACAAATATATTCTCAACAAAACACATATAGACAAACTTCTGAAAAGCAAAAACAAAGAAAAGATCTTGATTATGAAAGAAATCTTGTCTGAGAGTGAGAGAGAAGCAAAAGTTTACCTATAGGAGAAAAAAGTAAATGACAGTGTATTTCCCATTGTGAACCATGGAAGCAAGAAATAGTGACACAATAGTTTTCAAGTGCTGGAAGAAAAGAATTTTCAACTTACAATCCTATAGTCAGTAAAAAATATCCTTCATAAGTGAGAAAAAGACAGTCAGATGAAGGAAAATTAAAATAATTGTAGATGGCAGACCTACCCTGAAATAATTGCTAAAGAAAGTTTGCTAAACAGAAAAGAAAATGAAAGAAGAAATATCAGAACATCAGGAAAGAAGAACAGAGAAAAGAAAAAATAGATAAATATAATATACTATCCTTTTGCTCTTATGTCTTCTAAATTGATTAGTAGTTAGAGCAAAATTGTTGCCCTGTTAGATGTGGTTCTAAGAGTACACAGAGGGACTGTTTAAAACACCTATTTTATGAAGGGGAGGGGTAGAGAGAAAAAGGGAGGTAAGAGACAGAGAGGGGCATTACAAAATGAAAAAAGGGTCAATCTCACTAAGTTTTATGCTTTTAGTTGGAGGCATATATAGTCTTTTGGGCAGCTGTGTGCCCTCACAATTAAAATCAGTTTCTCAATGCAAGGTGAGCCTACTTCTTCCGCTTTCCCAAATCTCCATTTCTCTCAGTAAAAAATTACTCTTCTGTGATTACTCTCCTAATTTTATTGATTTTATCCTCATTTACGGGGAACTAGGTGATGCATTGAAAGAATAGTAACAAAACTTCGTGAGGATATAGAGGATATAATCGTTGAGTGAGCAAGGATATAGAAATCAACAGCACTATTGACCAACAGGATCTAAATCACATTTATAGGACACTTCATCTAACAACAGCAGCAACACATTCTTTTCAAGTACCCACACAGTATTTAATAATATTTAATAATGTAGATCATATCTTAACTTCAATAATTTATTTTTTTTTTAGACAGGGTCCCAACCTGTCACCCAGGAGGGGGTGCAGTGGCATGATCATGGCTCACTGCAGCCTCAACCTGCCAGGCTCAAGTGATCCTCCCACTTCAGCCTCCTGAGGAACTAGGACTACAGGTGCATGCCACTATGCTCGAGTAATTTTTTTTTTTTTGTATTTTAGTAGAGACAGAGTTTTGTCATGTTGCCCAGTCTGGTCTTGAACTCCTGTGCTCAAGAGATCTGCCCACCTCAGCTTCCCAAAGTGCTGGGATTACAGGCGTGAGCCACCACACCCAGTCAAAAAATGTAAAAAGAATTGAAATCATCCATAGCATGCTCTCAGATAAATATCCATAGTATGCTCTTAAGTCACATTAGAAATCAGTTCACAAAGATAGGCAAATTTTTCAACATTTGAAAACTAATAGACATCTAAATAATGTATGAGTAAATGAGGTATTACATAGAAATGGATGAAATTAAAAAGTAAATCACACCAAATTCTGGTGAGGATGTGGAAAAACTGGATCTCATATATTGTTGATGGGACTGTATAATGGTATAGCCACCCTAGGAAACAGTCAGCTGGTTCTTAAAAAACTAAGCATACAACTACCAAATGAAATAACGATTGTACTGCTTGGCATTTATCCCAGAGAAATAAAAAAACTTATGTTCGCACAAAAACATGTGCACAAATACTTACAGCTACTTTATTTGTGATAATCCCAAAAGAGAAACAGTCTAGTTTCCAAATGTCTACATGTTTTTCAGTGGTTGAATGGTAAAATACACTGTGGTACATCCATACCACCAGATACTATTAATTAATAAAAAAGGAGCAAACTATTGACACATGAAACAATGGATAATAAATACCCAGAGAATTATACAAAGGGGGAAAAAAGTCAATCCCAAAAGGTTGCAGGTAGTGTGATTTCACTTATGTAACATTAAAAAATGACACAATTGTAGAAATAAAAGACATGTTAGTGGTTGCTAGGGACTATGAAGCACTGAGGATGAAAGGGAAGTGTGTGTGTGTGTGTGTGTGTGTGTGTGTGTGTGACAGAGAGGGAGAGAGACTATAAAAAGGCAACACACGAGATCTCTGTGGTGATGGAAAGGTTCTGTGTCTTGAATATCTATGTGAATATGTGGGTTATGATGGTATATGACATAAGAAATCAAACAGTGAGGTAGAAGAAAAGAAGAACCATGTTGCTCAGGATGGAACCTGAGACTTAAAAAATAAATCCAGAAATCAGAAAGAGTAGACTTCATATCAAATAATTGGAGATGTCACATAGAGCCTGGAGATGTAATGCATAGTACAGAGGAAAATAAATGAATGGAGGATCAAGGAAGGAAAGTATGTAGGAAGAAATATTCAGAGATGGAATATGGAGGGAAAAAATGAAAAAATATATAGTTAATATAAGGACTTGCAGAGCATGATAATGGAAAAACAATGGAGAGATACAAAATAAGATGATTATATTATAGTTGAAAGGATAACACAATATGCTCATCCAAAGACACAATGCTAAGAAAGAAGTGTTGATAAAAGTGACCGTTTATTATTTAGGAAGAAAAAAGGTATAAGAAACTTACATGTATAAATTCTTGATAATTTAATCAGGTAAAATCAATACTGAGGAGAGAGTGTTTAAATAAAGAAAGAAAAAGAGGCAGCATATTTCTAGATAAAAATTCAATAAAACTATTGGGAGTATCTTTATTGTTTTAATCATAATCTGTGGAGAGCTGAGAATTTAGAATGAATCCAAAATATATTATGGATTTTACTTAAAGTCACTGGTACCTATTCAAGTCCCAACTGTCCAGGTTAAGTAGAGCCACAAATTAGAAAAGTTAGAAAAAAAATATGCAGCTGAAATAACCAGCAGTGGCATTCCATATGAAGTCTGGTCTTTACTACTGAAAGTGTGATCCACAGACCAGAATTCTAGATACCTTCTCAGAAATGAGGACTCTCAGGCATCGCCTGAAACCTGATGATTCATGTGCACACAGTGAGAAACCATGGTCTGATTATTTCTACTGTGGAGGAAGATATGTAGGGTATATGTTCTAGAGAAAAAAATGATGTCAAGAAGAGGAAAAATGTGATTATGTGTAAAACATTAAGAGCTGGCATGTTCTACGGTGCCTCATTCTGTTGCTCCTGTTTAAGTTAATATATAAACTAATATATCATGTTATTTCTTATCCACAGTTTCCATTATTCTATTCATTATTACTTTAGATGTTGGGTTCTCCTAGGAGGCCAACTCCTAGAGCAGGCTGTCAGCACCCACTTTCATCAAAAAATAATAAATTTTGAATAATAATGAATGAATACAATTTTGAATAAAAAAATTTTGAATCTTTTAAGCATGAAGAAAAAGGAAAGATCATATAAATATTCTAGTAAAAAAGTATTTTATTTAAAAGAGGTACAGTGAGATTCTATTCAGCCTTCTCCATAATAACAATTGGCCAGGGACGTTATATGAGATAGCATAGGTCCTGGCTGATCAGGTGGATATAAAATATATTCCTCCCTGCCCCAACATTTTCTAAAAGTTCTGTCTTCTTCTGATGTTCAGGGTCAATTACTCCTGTCTAAATTATGACTCCTTTACTTGACTTCTTATCTTGACATCAGATCAAAGTGGTCAGGCAGGAGGCATAGGTTAAAAATTTAAATTTAGGCCGGGCGCGGTGGCTCACGCTTGTAATCCCAGCACTTTGGGAGGCCGAGGCGGGCGGATCGCGAGGTCAGGAGATCGAGACCACAGTGAAACCCCGTCTCTACTAAAAATACAAAAAAAAAAATTAGCCGGGCGTGGTGGCGGGCGCCTGTAGTCCCAGCTACTCGGAGAGGCTGAGGCAGGAGAATGGCATGAACCTGGGAGGCGGAGATTGCAGTGAGCCGAGATTGCGCCACTGCACTCCAGCCTGGGCGACAGATCGAGACTCTGTCTCAAAAAAAAAAAAAAAAAAAAAAAAAAAAAAAAACAAAAATTTAAATTTAATATAACACAGAAACTCTGGTGGAAGTGTTTCTTGTTTTTGTTTCAGTTTTCTTCTGGGAACAAGGGGCAGAAATCACAAACTCTTCAAGTGAGTCACAGTGAATGACTATAAGCAGGGCACTTCTCGTGTCTGCTTCCAAACTTTGGTTCACAGAGCCATGTATTTTACCCATTGGAAGCACCATATATGTAGAATAATGGTTGTTGACTTAAAGTATAGATTGCATTCTGTTAGATAGTTAACCATATTCATAGGAAATATATCTAACTTGAAGTCTCAGCTATATCTTCAAAAGGGAGTTCTGTCACTCTATCAAGCCAGTAGATACTGGGAGTACAAATGTGATAGCACCAATGTATCCTATTATCTCTTGCACTTCCTTTACTTTGAAGTGCGTGCCTTAGATTTGATCTATGCAGTTTACCAGGTTTACTATATGAGATACTCCTTATATCCTTGAATAGAGGGGCAAGAATGTCAAACCCATACTCAGAATATTTGTTGATTCTGGTAAAGAAGAATCACTGCTTCTGCTACTAGAGAACAGGTGTAATGTAATCAATAGCCACCCTCAAGGGATGGTATCACATTATGGTAGCTCTTTACCTGACAAGTTTAACTTTTATCAATACAACAACTAGATCAGTCTTGTTGAATAGGAGCCCATGCTGTTGGATTAATGAGTAGGTTGTTATTGCTATCATGGGTATTAATCTTACGGGCCCATTGATGTGAGATGATGTATAGGAACCAGAATAGCATTGGTAAATGACATAGAAGTCAGGACCATTTGGCTTTACAGGTCTGAGGACACCAAGCTCTTGAATGACAGCTCTGGCTGCATGTTTACTTGATGTCACCTGGTCAGATATGCCTTCTCATTTTGGCCAATCAGATTAGTAGGAACTGGTTCTTGAGTATTATATAGTTCTCTGCCAAAAGAAAAGGCATGTTCCCAAACCATAAGATTGCCTGTAAGTTGTGTATTGCATCTTTTCCTTCCTCTAATATCTCTAGTACTATAAGATCCTCTAGATTATATGGTCATAGATGGCTGTGAACTATCAACAGTTATTATTTCCTGCATCTAAGAAATGTTTATCTTAATCCTGAGTGAGCATCTTGACAGTACAGAACAATGCCCATTACCGCATGTGTGTTTGTTGTTAGTGAAACAGCACATAAGTGTCACTTTTTTTAAAAAATGATGGCAATTGTACAAAAATTATAAACATGTAATATACTTATCCTGTTTGTCCAAAGAATTCTAATATGTCTAAATAGAAAAAAGAACTAGCGATTCAATTTATAAAAAAATGTAAATATTCATTGAAAAGGGACTAAATACATATATATTTTAAATTAAATGATATAAACCATCAAGAAGGGAGACATGATGTCATATATTTATGTTAATAAACCAAATTCATCATGATATAAAGATTAAAAGACGTTATTAAACACCTTTGGAGTATTATTTCATTATATCGATTTCATCTATATAAATCTATTATATTTTTATAGCCATAAAAGAATATACTGCTCACTATTAGATCATAGATCTTCTAAGAATATCATTTTCCTATTTTTTAGCCAAACAAGTTACAATGTAGGCAAAAGACAGAAAAAGACATTTCACCAAACATAATATATGAATGGGTAGCTCTTCTAAGCTAATTAAAAACTCTTCTGAGAATGATGGTTTCCAGTTTCACCCTAAAACTTAAAGAATAATAATAATAATAATAACTCTTCTAAGAACTTCATTTTCGTATTTTTTTAATAAAACAAGTTACAATATAGCCAAAGACAGAAAAAGACATTTCACCAAACATAATACATGAATGGCAATTAAGTGCATGAAAAAATATTCAACACAACTAGCCATTAGGGAAATGCAAATTAAGATCACAACTGTGCATATCGTATGCCTATTATATCAGCTAAAATGAGAAAAAAATACCAAATTATGGTGAGGATGTAGAGAAACTGGATCTTTCATGCATTGCTTATGAAAATCTAAAATGATGTAGCCATTTTGAAATTGGTTAGCAGTTTTTTAATAAACTAAATGTATGTTTAACATATGAACCTAGCAATGACACTTCTGGGAAACTATCCCAGAGAAATAAAAACTTATGTCTACACACAATATTTTATACATTTTTTAATAGAAGGTTTTTTTTTTGTAATAGCACTAAATTTGAAACAACCAAAATATCCTACAATAGGTGAATAGTTAACAAACTGTGGTACATGCATACCATGAAATACCACTCAATAATGGAACACACTGTGACATATGGTTTGTCTAGAATGGATCCCAAGGACATAATTCCGAGTGAAGAAAAGACAGTTTCAAAAGGCCATATACTGTATGTTTTTATTTATATAACACTCTTTTAATGGCAAAAATATAGAGATGGTGAATGTATTAGTGATTGCAAGAGTTTGAATAGGTGGGTGGAAGGAGGTGGGTAGGACTAAAAAGGAGTAGCATGAGGGAGATCTTTGAGGTAAGGGTATCATTCTGTGTCTTGATTGCAGTGGTAGTTACATAGATCTACACATGTCATTAAATTACATAGAAGTGCACATACATCTTATGGAATTTCCTGGGCTTGGTATTAGGTATTATATACAATAGATAACTAAGATGTAATCAGTGAGTGATGCTGGGTTATGGTTACATGAGCCCTTTCCATACTGTCTTTGTAACTTCTTGTACTCTAAATTCTTTTATTATAAAAACATGTATATTCAAATTGTCATAAGAATGCATTTTATTTCTTAAAAAATTAAATAAACAAGCTCGCTGAAGCCAATAAGGTCCTTCTCAGGAATATTGTAAAATAGAGATTGAATAAAATGTTTCAGAAACTAAACTATAATAAAAGAATAAATGGAAATGAATTCAGAGCTTTTCCTTCCTTAAGTGATTTCCAGAAACAAGTAGATAGAAGTGATTAATTGAAAAATAGAATGAGGCTATAAATAAAAAAAGGTTTTAAACGTTCCACTCTTGGTTGAAGGAAACAAAAAATGTATTCAAATATAGTACTGGCTGTTTGTAAATTTTCTATTTTATGTGAAAGACATGTGAAGTCTATATTGGTTAAATACACTCAGTAAATCATAAAACATTTGAGTTACAGAAAAATGACTCATTTAAAAGCTAAATGATGCTTTTCCAAATAATCCTCTTAGATCATTTTGACAAGTTTTATAATGATATAAGTTTAATTATTTTTTTCTGTCCCTTCATGGATATTTTAAGTCAGGAGGCCAAAGGACTGGGAAACTTAGGCTAATTTGTTGTTTCAAAAACAAACCAAAAACCACAAAAAATGCTCTGTTACCTATTAAAGAATTTTTTTTTTGCATTAACTGTTTGCTTGTATTTTCAGAATATTTTTCTTCCAGAATCTACTTGTTCTGATGTCTGTTTGAGGCCTTGAACCTTTTGTGTAAATGATGGCTATTGGCCAAGTAGTATTGTTCGTTGGGGAAAACTCAGAAACAAGAATGGTAGGAGCAGGTGTGCTGATGCCCTGTTGTTTATCACATTTTGAGGTAGTTCCAAGAAATTTGTTTGGACTTTGAGGGAGAGTTTCTAATATTTGAGTTCTGATTCCTTTAAGCTGCGTCAACACAAAAGTTTCAAAATATTATTTAAAATTGTAAACAGAATTTCCAGTATTTTTCCCTTGAATGGATCACTTGCACAGCTTGTTTGGGCAACATTTATTAATTTTACGGCATGATTTGTCATTTGCTGCGACATCTTCTTCCTTTTCTCTTTATTTAAATAACCAAAAAAATTATGACTTGAACACACCATTGCAATTTAAAAATTAAAAAAATAAAAATTTCCATATATATGTGATATAGCTTCACGTTTTAAGTGGTATCTGATAGAAAAGAAGAAAAATATAAATAGTCTGGACATCCAGACTGATGAGTTTTAGATTCAGATTCAAATAATATTAATGAGCAGTAACAATGTGATTGCCACATTATCGAGCACTCTACATACTCTATTTTATACTACCCCTCACAATATCTATATGAGGTAAATATTACTAGGACCCTGATTTAAAAAAAGAATCTGATACTAAAAGAGGAGAAATACTTTATTAACACTTTACACACATAAATAAAGGTAGCCTTTTTCAGCTGTAATTTTAAAAATGTATTTGATTGCATGTTTATGTAAACCCCTAATTATACACAGTATAATTATACTAATGCAATGAGACTGATTTGTGACTGTAGTTTATGAGTATCAGACTAATTATATTTAAACAACCAGCTGGAGAATATTGGAAAAAGAATTATATCTCCTTGGTTTTTGATATATGAATTAGTAAGGCACTTGATAGAGAAATATCTGTACCTATATCTACATCTCTGTATATACCTATCTGTGACTTGAGGTGAATTTGTTTGGGGTCTGAAATTACTGTCATATGTCTGTTTTCAATTAAACCTGTAAACAATTCTTCTCTTTACGATTGAGTTTTTTTTAATTTTATTTTTTATTATACTTTAAGTTTTAGGGTACATGTGCACAACGTGCAGGTCTGTTACATATGTATACATGTGCCATGTTGGTGTGCTGCACCCATTAACTCGTCATTTAACATTAGGTATATCTCCTAATGCTGTCCCTCCCCCCTCCCCTCACCCCACAACAGACCCTGTGTGTCATGTTCCCCTTCCTGTGTCCATGTGTTCTCATTGTTCAATTCCCACCTATGAGTGAGAACATGCGGTGTCTGGTTTTTTGTCCTTGTGATAGTTTGCTGAGAATGATGGTTTCCAGCTTCATACATGTCCCTACAAAGGATATGAATTCATCATTTTTTATGGCTGCATAGTATTCCATGGTGTATATGTGCCACATTTTCTTAATCCAGTCTATCATTGTTGGACATATGGGTTGGTTCCAAGTATTTGCTATTGTGAATAGTGCCACAATAAACATACATGTGCATGTGTCTTTATAGCAGCATGTTTTATAATCCTTTGGGTATATACCCAGTAATGGGATGGCTGGGTCAAATGGTATTTCTAGTTCTAGATCCCTGAGGAATCGCCACACTGACTTCCACAATGGTTGAACTACTTTACTGTCCCACCAACCGTGTAAAAGTGTTCCTGTTTCTCCACATCCTCTCCAGCACCTGTTGTTTCCTGACTTTTTAATGATGGCCATTCTAACTGGTGTGAGATGGTATCTCATTGTGGTTTTGATTTGCATTTCTTTGATGGCCAGTGATGATGAGCATTTTTTCATGTGTATTTTGGCTGCATAAATGTCTTCTTTTGAGAAGTGTCTGTTCATATCCTTCACCCACTTTTTGATGGGGTTGTTTTTTTCTTGTAAACTTGTTGGAGTTCATTGTAGATTCTGGATATTAGCCCTTTGTCAGATGAGTAAATTGCAAAATTTTTCTCCCATTCTGTAGGTTGCCTGTTCACTCTGATGGTATGTTCTTTTGCTGTGCAGAAGCTCTGTAGTTTAATTAGATCCCATTTTTCAATTTTGGCTTTTGTTGCCATTGCTTTTGGTGTTTTAGACATGAAGTCCTTGCCCATGCCTATGTCCTGAAAGGTATTGCCTAGGTTTTCTTCTAGGGTTTTTATGGTTTTAGGTCTAACATTTAAGTGTTTAATCCATCTTGAATTAATTTTTGTATAAGGTGTAAGGAAGGGATCCAGTTTCAGCTTTCTACATATGGCTAGCCAGTTTTCCCAGCACCACTTGTTAAATAGGGAATCCTTTCCCCATTGCTTTGTTTTTGTCAGGTTTGTCAAAGATCAGATAGTTGTAGATATGCGGCATTATTTCTGAGGGCTCTGTTCTGTTCCATTGGTCTATATCTCTGTTTTGGTATCAGTACCATGCTGTTTTGGTTACTGTAGCCTTGTAGCATAGTTTGAAGTCAGGTAGCGTGATGCCTCCAGCTTTGTTCTTTTGGCTTAGGATTGACTTGGCACTGTGGGCTCTTTGTTGGTTCCATATGAACTTTAAAGTAGTTTTTTCCAATTCTGTGAATAAAGTCATTGGTAACTTGATGGGGATGGCATTGAATCTATAAATTACCTTGGGCAGTATGGTCATTTTCACAATATTGATTCTTCCTACCCATGAGCATGGAATGTTCTTCCATTTGTTAGTATCCTCTTTTATTTCATTGAGCAGTGGTTTGCAGTCCTCCTTGAAGAGGTCCTTCACATCCCTTGTAAGTTGGATTCCTAGGTATTTTATTGTCTTTGAAGAAATTGTGAATAGGAATTCATTCATGATTTGGCTCTCTGTTTGTCTGTTATTAGTGTATAAGAATGCTAGCGATTTTTGCAGATTGATTTTATATCCTGAGACTTTGCTGAAGTTGCTTATCAGCTTAAGGAGATTTTGTGCTGAGACAATGGGCTTTTCTAGATATACAATCACGTCATCTGCAAACAGACAATTTGACTTCCTCTTTTCCTAATTGAATACCATTTATTTCCTTCTCCTGCCTGATTGCCCTGGCTGGAACTTCCAACACTATGTTGAATAGGAGTGGTGAGAGAGGGCGTCCCTGTCTTGTGCCAGTTTTCAAAGGGAATGTTTCTTGTTTTTGTCCATTCAGTATGATATTGGCTGTGGGTTTGTCATAGATAGCTCTTATTATTTTGAGATACATCCAATCAATATCTAATTTATTGAGAGTTTTTAGCATGAAGCGTTGTTGAATTTCGTCAAAGGCCTTTTCTGCATCTATTGAGATAATCATGTGGTTTTTGTCATTGGTTCTGTTTATATGCTGGATTACATTTATTGATTTGCATATGTTGAACCAGCCTTGCATCCCAGGGATGAAGCCCACTTGATCATGGTGGATAAGCATTTTGATGTGCTGCTGGATTTGGTTTGCCAGTATTTTATTGAGGACTTTTGCCTCAATGTTCATCAGGGATATTGGTCTAAAATTCTCTTTTTTTGTTGTGTCTCTGCCAGGCTTTGGTATCAGGATAATGCTGGCCTCATAAAATGAGTTAGGGAGGATTCCCTCTTTTTCTATTGGTTAGAATAGTTTCAGAAGGAATGGTACCAGCTCCTCTTTGTACCTCTGGTAGCATTTGGCTGTGAATCCATCTGGTCCTGGACATTTTTTATTGGTAAGCTATTAATTATTGCTTCAATTTCAGAGCCTGTTATTGGTCTATTCAGAGATTCCACTTCTTCCTGGTTTAGTCTTGGGAGGGTGTATGTGTCGAGGAATTTATCAATTTCTTCTAGATTTTCTAGTTTATTTGCATAGAGGTGTTTATAGTATTCTCTGATGGTAGTTTGTATTTCTGTGGGATTGGTGGTGATATCCCCTTTATCATTTTTTATTGCATCTATTTGATTCTTCTCTCTTTTCTTCTTTATTAGTATTGCTAGCAGTCTATCCATTTTGTTGATCTTTTCAAAAAACCAGCTCCTGGATTCATTGATTTTTTGAAGGGTTTTTTTGTGTGTCTAGTTCCTTCAGTTCTGCTCTGATCTTAGTTATTTCTTGCCTTTTGCTAGCTTTTGAATGTGTCTGCTCTTGCTTCTCTAGTTCTTTTAATTGTGATGTTAGGGTATCAATTTTAGCTCTTTCCTGCTTTCTCTTGTGGGCATTTAGTGCTATAAATTTCCCTCTACACACTGCTTTAAATGTGTCCCAGAGATTCTGGTATGTTGTGTCTTTGTTCTCATTGGTTTCAAAGAACATCTTTATTTCTGCCTTCATTTCATTATGTACCCAGTAATCATTCAGGAGCAGGTTGTTCAGTTTCCATGTAGTTGAGCTGTTTTGAGTGAGTTTCTTAATCCTAAATTCTAGTTTGATTGCAATGTGGTCTGAGAGACAGTTTGTTATAATTTCTGTTCTTTTACATTTGCTGAGGAGTGCTTTGCTTCCAACTATGTGGTCAATTTTGGAATAGGTGTGGTGCTGAAATGAATGTATATTCTGTTGATTTGGAGTGCAGGGTTCTGTATATGTCTATTAGGTCCACTTGGTGCAGAGCCGAGTTCAATTCCTGGATATCCTTGTTAACTTTCTCTCTCGTTGATCTGCCTAATGTTGACTGTGGGGTATTAAAGTCTCCCATTATTGTTGTTTGGGAGTCTAAGTCTCTTTGTAGGTGTCTAAGGACTTGCTTTATGAATCTGGGTGCTCCTGTATTGGGTACATGTATATTTAGGATAGTTAGCTCTTCTTGTTGAATTGATCCCTTTACCATTATGTAATGGTCTTCTTTGTCTCTTTTGGTCTTTGTTGGTTTAAAGTCTGTTTTATCAGAGACTAGGATTGCAACCCCTGCTTTTTTTGTTTTCCATTTGCTTGGTAGATCTTCCTCCATCCCTTTATTTTGAGCCTATGTGTGTTTCTGCACGTGAGATGGGTTTCCTGAATACAGCACACTGATGGGTCTTGACTCTTTATCCAATTTGCCAGTCTGTGTCTTTTAATTGGAGAATTTAGCCCATTTACCTTTAAGGTTAATATTGTTATATGTGAATTTGATCCTGTCATTATGATGTTAGCTGGTTATTTTGCTCATTAGTTGATGCAGTTTCTTCCTAGCGTTGATGGTCTTTACAATTTGGCATGTTTTTGCAGTGGCTGGTACTGGTTTTTCCTTTCCATGTTTAGTGCTTCCTTCAGGAGCTCTTTTAGGGCAGGCCTGGTGGTGACAAAATCTCTCAGCATTTGCTTGTCTGTAAAGTATTTTATTTCTCCTTCACTTACGAAGCTTAGTTTGGCTGGATAAGAAATTCTGGGTTGAAAATTCTTTTCTTTAAGAATGTTGAATATTGGCCCCCACTCTCTTCTGTCTTGCAGAGTTTCTGCTGAGAGATCAACTGTTAGTCTGATGGGCTTCCCTTTGTAGGTAACCCGACCTTTCTCTCCGGCTGCCCGTAACATTTTTTCCTTCATTTCAACTTTGGTGAATCTGACAATTATGTGTCTTGGGGTTACTCTTCTTGAGGAGTATCTTTGTGGTGTTCTCTGTATTTCCCAAATTTGAATATTGGCCTGCCTTGCTAGATTGGGGAAGTTCTCCTGGATAATATTCTGCAGAGTGTTTTCCAACTTGGTTCCATTCTCCCCGTCACTTTCAGGTACACCAATCAGACATAGATTTGGTCTTTTCACATAGTCCCATATTTCTTGGAGGGTTTGTTCATTTCTTTTTATTCTTTTTTCTCTAATCTTCTCTTCTGGCTTCATTTCATTCATTTGATCTTCCATCACTGATACCCTTTCTTCTAGTTGATCAAATTGGCTACTGAGGCTTGTGCATTCATCACGTAGTTCTCATGCTGTGGTTTTCAACTCCATCAGGTCCTTTAAGGACTTCTCGGCATTGGTTATTCTAGTTAGCCATTCATCTAATTTTTTTTCAAGATTTTTAACTTCTTTGCCATAGGTTCGAACTTCCTCCTTTAGCTCAGAGTAGTTTGATCG
Organism: Nomascus leucogenys; assembly: GCF_006542625.1. Taxonomy (NCBI): domain Eukaryota; kingdom Metazoa; phylum Chordata; class Mammalia; order Primates; family Hylobatidae; genus Nomascus; species Nomascus leucogenys. The sequence continues at coordinate 16,773,286 of NC_044391.1, forward strand.
TCTGAAGCCTTCTTCTCTTAACTCATCAAAGTCATTCTCCATCCAGCTTTGTTCTGTTGCTGGTGAGGAGCTGCATTCCTTTGGAGGAGGAGAGGTGCTCTGATTTTTAGTTTCCAGTTTTTCTGCTCTGCTTTTTCCCCATCTTTGTGGTTTTATCTACCTTTGGTCTTTGATGATGGTGATGTACAGATGGGGTTTTGGTGTGGATGTCCTTTCTGTTTGTTAGTTTTCCTTCTAACAGTCAGGACCCTCAGCTGCAGGTCTGTTGGAGTTTGCTGGAGGTCTACTCCAGACGCTGTTTGCCTGGGTATCAGCAGCAGAGGCTGAAGAACAGCAAATGTTCCTGCCTGATCATTCCTCTGGAAGTTTTGTCTCAGAGGAGTACCTGGCCGTATGAGGTGTCAGTCTGCCGCTACTGGGGGATGCCTCCCAGTTAGGCTACTCGGGGGTCAGGGACCCACTTGAAGAGGCATTCTGTCCATTCTCAGATCTCCAGCTGTGTGCTGGGAGAATCACTACTCTCTTGAAAGCTGTCAGACAGGGACATTTAAGTCTGCAGAGTTTTCTGCTGCCTTTTGTTTGGCTATGCCCTTCCGGCAGAGGTAGAGTCTACAGAGGCAGGCTGGCCTGGTTGAGCTGAGGTGGGCTCCACCCAGTTCGACCTTCTGGCCCCTTTGTTTACCTACTCAAGCCTCAGCAATGGTGGGTGCCCCTCCCCGAGCCTTGCTGCTGCCTTGCAGTTTGATCTCAGACTGCTGTGTTAGCAATGAGCAAGGCTCCATGGGCATAGAACCCTCTGAGCCAGGCGGGGGATATAATCTCCTGGTGTGCCGTTTGCTAAGACCCTTGGAAAAGCGCAGTATTAGGGTGGGAGTGACCCGATTTTCCAGGTGCCGTCTGTCACCCCTTTCTTTGACTAGGAAAGCAAATTCCCTGACCTCTTGCACTTCCCAAGTGAGGCGATGCCTTGCCCTGCTTCGGCTCATGCTCCGTGCACTGCACCCACTAGTGAGATGAACCTGGTACCTCAGTTGGAAATGAGGAAATCACCCTTCTTCTGCGTCGTTCACGCTGGGAGCTGTAGACTGGAGCTGTTCCTATTCGGCCGTCTTGGCTCCAGCCCCAAGGCACGATTGAGTTATTAAAGAAAATAGCTTTGGTGAGAGAGAGAGATAAAATGAAAAGCAAGAGGGACTGAAAAGAGGCTTTGAATGTGATAGAGTAATGTAATTGCCAGGTAGAGACTGTGGGCAGAAAAGTGATACCTATTGATGATTGAGTTATTAAAGAAACATCAATAGGTATCACTTTTCTGCCCACAGTCTCTACCTGGCAATTGTTTTACTCTATCACATTCGAAGCCTCCCTTCAGTCCCTTTTGCTTTTCATTTTATCTCTCTCTCTCTCACCAAAGCTATTTTATTCATTTTTTGGCATGAAACTGAATTTCATAATATACTCTTCTTGGTTAAGAAAGGTAACCAATGAAAGTGGTTTAAAAGAGCCTACAATGAGGTGAGTAGACTTCTTCTACATAAAGTGCTATTGTTAAAATTTTATAAGATGTAGAAATACAACAGAAAAAAATAAATAAAATTCTTTTGACAAACTTTAATGAAAAAATGACAAAATGAAGTCTGCAAGTTTATACAGAATAAAATGTATAAAATGCCAATCTTAGTATACACCACTATTTCATTTATTTCAAACTTGAATAGGTGCCTACTGTTTAGAAGAAATAGTAAAGATATGTGAAAGAAGAAGCAACTATTAAAAGGTATGACAACATAAAATAAAATAGCTTCTCTGTATTTTAAAACTACACATATAAGGAATTGCTTCCTTCAAAATGCTTCTTGTCCCCTTGAAAAACAGACGAAATGCATTTGATCCTAAATGTACTCTTGAGATACAAAAAAGGAAGTGGAGGAATTAAGAGCAGAGCAGATCTTTTGGCAAACTACATGGATTAGTAAATAAAAAATGGTGCTCCCCATCCGCTGAGAATGGGGTTGTCTGGCTCATCACCAGTACTTTAGCTTGGTTTCCCAAAAGAGCTACCACCAGGAAATAAGAGTGAATTAGATATACACTGGTCCTGAAATCCTCATTTAAAAGCATCTTAAAACTTATTTAGCTTAAAGTGATTTGCCACCAGATACCATTTAAAGCACATGTAAATCCTATTTGCAAGAAGCTAACATCATATCAGCCTCAAAATTACTTTGAAATTTTATAAGCAATGTAAAAGTCAATCAAAAATAATCAGATGCAAGTTAAATATATGTGGCATATTCATACAATGTGATGTTACTCAGCTATAAAAAAACACTGTTGTATGCAACAACATAGTGAATCTAACAGGAAGAATATTAGGTTAAAAAAGATGCAAATGAATACAAATTAGACGTATCTCAGAGATATAGCAGATTTGATTCCAGACCACCACAATAAAGTGAATATCACAATAAATTGAGTCACACAACTGTTTTGGTTTCCCAGTGTGTATGTTATGTTTATATCATCTTGTAGTCTATTAAGAAAAAATAGCATTATATCTAACAGACAATGTATGTACTTTAATTAAAAATAGTTTATTGCTAAAAATTCTAATCACGTAATCTTTCTGTGAGTCATAATCTTTTAGCTGGTAGAGGGTTTTCCTCAGTGTTGATGGCTGCTGACTGATCAAGGTGATGGTTGCTAAAGGTTGGGATGACTGGAAATTTTTTTAAATAATAAATAACAATGAAGTTTGCCACTGAAGTTTAATTGATTCTTTCTTTTAAAAAAAGATTCCCTGTAGCATGCAGTGCTGTTTGATAGCATTTTACCCACAGTAAAACTTCTTTCGAAATTGGAGTCAATCCTCTCAAACCTTGCTACTGCTTTATCAACTAAGTTTAGGTAATATTCTAAATTCTAAATTTTTTATGTCATACCAACACTGTTCACAGCATCTTCACCAGGAGTAAATTCCATCTAAAGAAACCACCTTGTGGCCGGGCGCGGTGGCTCACGCTTGTAATCCCAGCACTTTGGGAGGCCGAGGCGGGCGGATCACGAGGTCAGGAGATCGAGACCACGGTGAAACCCCGTCTCTACTAAAAACACAAAAAAATTAGCCGGGCGTAGTGGCGGGCGCCTGTAGTCCCAGCTACTCGGAGAGGCTGAGGCAGGAGAATGGCGTGAACCCGGGAGGCGGAGCTTGCAGTGAGCCGAGATTGCGCCACTGCACTCCAGCCTGGGCGACAGAGCGAGACTCCGTCTCAAAAAAAAAAAAAAAAAAAAAAAACAAAGAAACCACCTTGTTTGCTCATGCATAAGAAGCAACTCCTCATCTTTTTAAATTTGATCAAAAGATTGCAGCAATTCAGTCACATATTCAGGGTCCACTTCTAGTTCTCTTGCTATTTCCACCACATCTGTAGTAACTTCCTTTACTGAAGTATTGAACCTCTCAAAGTAAACCATGAAGGTTGGAATCAACTCCTTCAAATTCTTGTTAATGTTGATATTTTGACATCCTCCCATAAATCAAAAATGTTCTTAATGGCATATAGAAAGAATTGTTTCTAGAAGATTTTCAGTTTATTTTGCCCAGATCTGTCAGAGGAATCATTGCCTATGAAGCTATATATGTTTAGAAAATTTATTTCTAACATAATAAGACTTGCAAGTCAGAATTACTCCTTGATGCATAGGCTACAGGATACATGTTATGCTAACAGGCATAAAAACATTAATCTTGTATATCTCTGTCAGAGTTCGTGGGTGACTAGCTGCATAATCAATAAATAGTAATACTTGGAAAGGCATCTTTTCTCTAAACAGTAGGTCTCAACAGTGGGCTTAAAATATCAGTAAATCATGCTGTTAAGAGATGTGCTGCTATCCAAACTTTGTTTTCCATGTATAGAGCACAAGCAGAGGAGATTTAGCATAATTATTAAGGGTTCTAATATTTTCCAAATGGTCAATGAGCATGAACTTCAACTCAACTCAAAGCACCAGCTGAATTCACCCCTAAAAAGAGAGTCAACCTGTCTTTTGAAGCTTTGAAGCCAGGCATTGATTTCTCCTGTCTCGCTTTGAAAATCCTAGGTGGCATTTTTTTCCAATAGAAGGCAATTTTATCTGCCTTAAAAATCTGCTGTTCAGTGTATCCACCTTTATCATTTATCTTAGCCAGATCTCCTGGATACCTTGCTGCACCGTCTACATCACCACTTGTTGCTTCCTTTTGCACTTTTATGTTAGGAAGATAGTTTCTTCTCTTAAACCTCAAGAACCAACCTCTGCTAGCTTCAAACTTATTTTCTGCAGATTCCTCATTTCTCTCAGCTTTCATAGACTTGAAGAGAGTTATGGCTTTGCTCTGGATTAGGCTTTGACTTAGGAGAATGTTGTGGCTGGCTTTATCTTCTATCCAGACCACTAAAATGGCAATGAGGCTGTTTCATTTTCTTATTGTTTGTTGGTTCACTGAAGTTGCACTTTTAATTTTCTTCAAGAAATTTTCCTTTGCATTCACAACTTGGCTAACTGCTTCATGCAAAATGTCTAGCTTTAAGCCTATCATGGCTTTTGACACGCCTTCCTCACTAAGCTTAGTAAATTCTACCTTTTGATTTAAAGTGAGAGACATGTGACTCTTCTTTTCACTTGGACAGTTAGAGGCCATTGTAAGGTTATTAATTGGCCTAATTTTAATATTATCACATCTCAGGGAATAGGGAGACCCGAGGAGAATGAGAGAGATGGGGGATAGAGCCAGCTGATGGAACAGTCAGAACATACACATGTATCAATTACATTTGCTGTTTTATATGGGCTCGGTTGTGGAGCTCTAAAACAATTACAATAGTTATATCGAAGATCAGGCACACTCACAGGTAAAGTAATGCAGGCTAAATCAAAGTTAACAGTCCATTCTTTTAACCTATTATTTTGAGAACAGTCACGTATTTTGATAATGTACAGAGTGTACAAGAACATGGATTGATAGGCTATTGAGGCATTATTGGTGAAAATATGAATTTGAGTAACTTGTTTAGAAAGCTATTTAGCAACAGCTACCAACCTTAAAAAGCCTATTTGTTTTATCAGCATCTCTACCTCTAGGAATATTTCCAAATATCACACATTTCTATAGAGTTCTAAGTACATTAATATGTTATAACCTTGTTTTAAAAATAAATTTCTGAAATAAACTTAAGTTCAAAAATAACAAGTTAAATAAACTTTGGTTAAGTATCCTAAATCCCTTTACAACTTTTACAACTGTTAAGATTAATGACTTTAGATACATATCTACAGATAAGAAAACGTTACCAAGCACATATATATGCTTACTAAGCATGTATATAAATATATTTATAGTCACTTAAGCCACACGTATACAGAGAGTAAGATAAAAAAAGACAGGGGGGAGAGGCTTTATTTTTTGTTTGCAAAGATACAAAATTTGCAGAAGGGTATAAAAGAAACCAATGAAAATGGTTGTCTCTTGGGTAGATTATTGTGGTTCTGTGGTGAGGAAGAAGACTTATTTTCATTTTTATTATCTATACTCTTAATAAATGCAATGTTTTACTTGCTTCATCTACTACTTTTAAGTTTAAAAATTCATTCCAAACACATTCTAGCTCCCTAAAACCTACACAGTTTTTGGATGGCTTAATAAATTTTTTTCATGAAAACATGTATATTTCAGTTCCTTATATATTTTGGATATTAACCCTTATTAGATATATAGTTTGCAAATATTTTATCCTATTCTGTAAGTTATCTCTTCATTCCATTGATTGTTTCATTTTCTGTGCAGAAGATTTTTATTTTGATATAATCCCATTTGTCCATTTTTGCTTTTGTTGCCTATGCTTTTAAGGTCATATCCAAAAGTCATTGCCCAGACCAATGTCATGGAGCTTCCCTCATATGTTTTCTTGTAGTAGTTTCAGTTTCAGGTCTTACATTTATGTCTTAAATCCATTTTGAGTTGATTTTTTAAAAATTATACTTTAAGTTCTGGGGTAAATGTGCAGAACGTGCAGGTCTGTTACATATGTATGCACGTGCCATGGTGGTTTGCTGCATCCATCAACCCATCATCTGTATTAGGTATTTCTCCTAATGCTATCCATCCTCTAGCTCCCCACCCCCAGACAGGCCCCTATGTGTGATGTTCCCCTCCCTGTGTCCATGTGTTCTCATTGTTCAACTCCCACTTATGAGTGAGAATATGCGGTATTTGGTTTTCTGTCCCTGTGTTAGTTTGCTGAGAATGATGGTTTCCAGCTTCATCCATGTCCCTGCAAAGGACATAAACTCATCCTTTTTTATGGCTGCATAGTATTTTGAGTCTTATATATCAAGGAAGCAAATGACCCAATTAAAAAATGGGCAATGGACCTGAATAGACATTTCTCAAAAGAAGGCAAAAAACAAAAAAAAAAGACAGGTATACACAAAATTGCTCAACATCACAGGCAAATGCAAATTTAAACCACAATGGAATATCACCTCACATTTAGAATGGCTAGTATAAAAAAGACAGAATATACTGTGTTGGATAGGATATAGAGGAAAGGGAAACCTCACATACCATTGGTAGAAGTGTAAATTAGTACAGCCATTATAAAAACAATATGGAGGTTTCTCTAAAAATTAAATAGAACTACCACATGATCCCCCTACTGAATATTTATCCAAAGAAAATGAAACCAGTATGTGGAAGAAATATCTGCATGCCCATGTTTATCACAGCCTTCTTCACAATCGCCAAAATATGGAATCAACCTAAGTATCCAGCAACAGATGAATGGATAAAGAAAATTGGTATATATACACAATAAAATACTATGCAGCCATAAAAATAAAGTAAACCCTGTCATTTGCAACAACATGGATGAACTTGAAGGACATATGCTAAGTGAAATAAGCCCAGTACAGAAAGACAAATGCTGCATATCATTCATATGTGAAATTTGCAAAAAAAAAAAAAAAGACCTCATATAAGTAGAGGATAGGATGGTAGTTAGCAGGGACTAGGATGGTGTTGGTGGGCAGGGGCTGTTGGGGAGATATTTGTCAGAGGCCACAAAATTTCAGCTAGATAGGATCAATAACTTCAAGAAATCTATTGCAAAACATGGTGACTATAGTTAGCATTATAGTATTGTTGAAAAATGCTGAGTGTGGATAGAAAGTTTTTTTACCACAAAAATAATAACTATATGAGGTATGCTTATGTTAATTAGCTAGATTTGGTCATTCCCTAATGTATATATACTTCAAACATTATGTTATGTATGGTAAATATATACAATTTTATTTGTTAATTTAAAGTAAATAAAATTGAACACAGGAAACTGCATATATATGTATATATATTTTATTATACTTTAAGTTCTAGGGTACATGTGCACAACCTGCTGGTTTGTTACATATGTATACATGTGCCAGGTTGGTGTGCTGCACCCATTAACTCATCATTTACATTAGGTATATCTCCTAATGCTATCCCTTCCTCCTCCCCCCACCCTACAACAGGCCCCAGTGTGTGATGTTCCCCTTCCTGTGTCCAAGTATTCTCATTGTTCAGTTCCCACCTATGAGTGAGAACATGAGGTGTTTGGTTTTTTGTCCTTGCGATAGTTTGTTGAGAATGATGGTTTCCAGCTTCATCCATGTCCCTACAAAGGACATGAACTCATCATTTTTTATGGCTGCATAGTATTCCATGGTGTATATGTGCCACATTTTCTTAATCCAGTCTAGCATTGATGGATATTTGGGTTGGTTCCAAGTCTTTGCTATTGTGAATAGTGCCGCAAAAACATACGTGTGCATATGTCTTTATAGCAACATGATTCCTTTGGGTATATACCCAGTAACGGGATGGCTGGAACAAATGGTATTTCTAGTTCTAGATCCTTGAGGAATCGCCACACTGACTTCCACAATGGTTGAACTAGTTTACAGTCCCACCAACAGTGTAAAAGTGTTCCTATTTCTCCACATCCTCTCCAGCACCTGTTGTTTCCTGACTTTTTAATGATGGCCATACTAACTGGTGTGAGATGGTATCTCATTGTGGTTTTGATTTGCATTTCTTTGATGGCCAGTGATGATGAGCATTTTTTCATGTGTCTGTTGGCTGCATAAATGTCTTCTTTTGAGAAGTGTCTGTTCATATTCTTTGCCCACTTTTTGATGGGGTTTTTTTCTTGTAAATTTGTTTGAGTTTTTTGTAGATTCGGTATATTAGCCCTTTGTCAGATGAGTAAATTGCAAAAATTTTCTCCCATTTTGTAGGTTGCTTGTTCACTCTGATGGTAGTTTCTTTTGCTGTGCAGAAGCTCTGTAGTTTAATTAGATCTCATTTTTCAATTTTGGCTTTTGTTGCCATTGCTTTTGGTGTTTTAGACATGAAGTCCTTGCCCATGCCTATGTCCTGAATGGTATTGTGTAGGTTTTCTTCTAGGGTTTTTATGGTTTTAGGTCTAACGTAAGTCTTTAATCCATCTTGAGTTAATTTTTATATAAGGTGTAAGGAAGGGATCCAGTTTCAGCTTTCTACATATGGCTAGCCAGAAACTGCATATATTTGTAATTGATGATTTTCTCATGAGTTCTTGCTTCAATTTCATGAAAATGTAAATGAAAAATAGTTACAGAATATATACCATTAATAATTTTAACTATATTTGCAGTAAATAAAATTAAATATATCACAGTGTTCATGGTGGTTAAATTTTTGTTTTAGAAAATTTATACTTTTAATGTTTACCAGATTATATATGGTAAAACTGTGTGATTTTTATATATCTTTATTTTTGAAACTATCTCTTAATTTCTACAAAGATAAAGGAAATAAAACTCATATTTTCAGAAGTGAATGTTTTCCAGGTTATATAAAATAATACTGTGTAATGTCTATATATTTTTAAAAGTATCCCTTAATTCCCAAAAGATTAAAAAATAAAACTATTTATCTGATATATTTTCAGAACCTTTATTCTGTCACATACAAGTTAAGGCCTGTGCAAAGGACATTTTGCATTAACTACATAAGTAAGTTGATAATTAAGTAAACCAAACAAGTAAAATATTGCTTCAATTTTAAACTATTATTTGCATTTTTGTTTATTAGTTGTATATATTCAAGATGATAATCTAACATTTAGCTTGAGCTTATTGTCTTTAAATTTTAAAGATGCTTTATTTGGTAGAATAAATCAACCCTGTACACCCTATTTTTTGGCATAATTTTGTCATTGGTACTAACCTAGTGGTCTTCACAGTGATAATGGCTCAGCAAGATTTAACAAATATAAGAACTATAATAAAGTATAAATAATGCTATTTTTCTAAACATTTAGGTTTTACTATGGGCTCTCTGAAAACTTTCTGGGAAGGAGGTAGCAATTTTGGTTATAGGTTTGGTATTATCACTAGCACAGTAAAATATATATTTATATATAGCTATATATAGCTATATATATTTTTTGCTCTGTCTCTCTCCATATATATATATGGAGTAAAAGCCATATATATATATATATATTATATATATATATATATATAGCAAAAGCCTTAGGGAAAGGCTGCCCCTTGGGTTCAGAGCTGTCATTCTATTCAAGCTTCAGAAATGTCTTAGCTTTCTTTGTTCCAAAGAGGCTTAGTGGAACCACTGCACACTGTGTCAAACTGCAGACAAATCCTTTATCAGCACATCCTTTTGAAACTGTCATTGAACTGTATGGACCTAAGGAGTGATAAGCATTAATAATACCCTGTCCCTTTTATCCCTTCTTCCTTTCAGCTTTATTGCTGGATTCTTTATCTAAACTTAGGTTTTACAGCCTAGAAAAATGCAATTCTCCTTGCCTTCAAAAGTGATGCTTAACCTAGCTTGTATTTATGTGTAGGATTTTTTAACTGCTTATTTTCTAAAATATTAAATGCTTTCTTGTAAATAACCTTGAGCTTCACTCGGAAAGTTTCAGTGTCGTGGATCGCAATATCTGAAATGAAACACATCATAAAAACAAGCCTTCTAGAACTCCAGAGACTGATAAATGGCTAAGTCGTGCATTCAAAGTCATTGTTCTGTTTGCAATTTTTTCTAAAGAGGCATGCACACATGCAGGCAGATTCACAGATACACATATTTATGGGCTTAATAACGTCAAGTGAAAAATAAATTGTGAATTGTCTATGGATAATGCTTAAAAGGTAAAACGTGAAAAATACTTCTTTTGAGGCTTTTTTGGTCTGTTATATAAGAATTTCAAGATTGTCACATTTTATTTGTATGTATATTTTTATATTTAAGTTTGCAAACCATTTTATATAATTAAAAATAAGTGTATTATACCATTTTTGCATATATATGAAACAGTAAAGACTTGATTTTACAGATTTTATAAATTTAGATTGTTGTTGAGGTACAAATAGTACTAAAGTAACCATATGAAAATATTTGCCAGTTCCTAGCAGATATTTTTACACGTCACACATGAAAGACATATAATTATGACACTAGGTAATTATATTAACCATTATGTCACAGTGGTGGGATGATAGATTAATCATAAACCAGAAGACCATCCTAAGGGATCTATCATTCTCAAATTCTTATTCAGAGTTTTTTTAATTGAAATCAGACTAAGTATTAGAATAAGATTTTAAACATTTCTATTTTTATTTTACATAATGTGTAATTTGATATAAGCAACCTAACACTACCAGAGATAAAGAAGCTTTGAAAAAAATAATTTTGTCTACTCTATGTTTTTACAGATTTGGGCTACTTTAACATATGCTTAGGAAGACGTCCTTTGAAACTGTTTTGACTTAATGTGAGTGCCTGAATGTGTGTGTGTTTGTGGGTGTGTGTGTGTGTGTGTTACTGAAGCAGAAGTGTATCTCTTAGGATACCTAAGAGATAAGGTACTCTAAGAAGTCGAATAGTTATTTTTGAACTCTCTCTTCTCTACTTGTCTTGGGTTGGGCAAATTTGATAATTTAGGTGAAACAATATTCTAAAACAATATTCTCACCAACATCCTTAATTGCTTAGTATCTTCCTCCTTCAACCACACCTGTGAAGCAAAACTTGAATTGATCAAGGCTAAAGTTAAACTTTTCTGCTCTAAAACTGTAAGAATACACTTTCTAAAGGTATCAGTCAACTTTATAAATGTGAACCACTAGCAACGTATGGTCTATAGCATCAAGATCTTCAGCACTGTTCCTCAATCCTTTTACAAATCTCCATTAGTTATAGTCATACTGGCTCCTTCCCTTTTGACTATAAAGTTTTACTTAACCCCTCGAGGCCCACATTCTTCCTTGCTCTAAGCAAGTTTATCGTTTTGCTGCTTACTGAGAAAATCAAGAAAACCACCATCTCCCTCAGCTTCCTGTTTTCCCCACAAATGTATATATAATCATATTGGTCTTAATTTCCTTTTTTTTCTAGTCTGCATGAGGGAGCATCCTTTATTTTGACTAAGGACAACCACCCTGATTAAGCTTTCAACCTAATCCCCTTGGCATCAGGCTTTCTCTTTTGCATATTCATCAGTCCTCTTAGTCTCTTCTATGATACAAGTCTCACTTTAGCTTTTGTTCTTGCTTTTGGTATCATGCTATCTCTCTTCTTCATTCAATTCAATTTTCTTAAAAATGTAATATGTATTTATTGTTTTCGTCCTTACTGCCCATTTTTGCAAAGCCCACTGAATTCTGAGTTTTGGTACTAACAGTTTTCAACTGCTCTTGATACAATCAGATCATCAATGACCTCCTTTTGTTTTCATTGAAATTTTATGACTTCTCTGCAGACATTCAACACAATTAGTGAGTCAAACCCAAATAGCACTTTCTATTTTCTAGTTTCTATTTTTAAATTTTTAATATATTTATAGGCAGAAATTTTATACAATAGAATTCAGTCATTTTAGGTATATAGTTTGATGACTTTTAGTAATTGCGTATATTTAACCATCATTACAATTAAGGTACAGAATAGTTCCCTTACCCTCTAAAGATTCTGCCTTTGGCATTCAAGCATTTTCCTGATTATGCCTCCAGGCAACCACACATCTGACTTCTGCCTTTATAGATTTGCCTTTCTAGAATTTCTTACAAATGGGATCAACACTATAAAATCATTTGTGTTGACTCCTTTTACTTAATTCAATGTTAAGATTCGCCATGCTGTGAATATAATTATATCTTACTCCTTTTCACTGCTAAGTAGAATTCCACAGTAAGGATACCAAAATTTGTGTATTTATTTGTCATGTTGTTTCTAGTGTACTAATTATTATAAATAATACTGCTCTATAAATATACTCCAGCAGGTCTTTGTGTGAACATATATTTTCATTTCTCCTGGGTAAACATTTACAAATGAAATCGCTGGGTTATATGGTATATGCAAATTTAACTTTGTAATATGCTGCCAAAATGTTTTTCAATATGCATATATCATTTTGCATTCCTACTAGCAGTCTTTGAAGGTTCAATTTTCTCTGCATCAGGATTTCTCGACAATAGCGCTATGACATCTTGGAATGAATAATTCTTTGTTGTGAGGGACTTTCTTGTGCATTTTATATGCTTAATAGTATCCTTGGCCTCTTCTCCCACTAGATGCCAGGAGCACACTTCTCCCCTCCATTTGTGATTACCAAAATATCTCAAGACATTATCAAATGTCCACCAAGTGCAAAAATCACCACCAGTTGAGAACTACTGCTCTGCATTCTCATCAAGACTTTGTTAGTGATTAGTGATTTAACTTTACCATTTAAGTATGTCTATTTTGGTATCTCATTACAGTGTTAATCTACATTACCCTGATATCTAGTGTGGACGTAAACAAAGGCCACCCAAATGAGAATAAGCAAAGGCTATTTATTGTACAGTTTTTGTTTATATACAGTTTCTCTTGTCCTAGAATGTTCACTTCACTCATTACTTAGGTAAGTGCCTTTTTCCCACACCCCATTTAGTGAGGTTATGTCATACATTTTGATACCATTAAATTATTGTCTTATAGTTTGCATTACATCCCTGGATCCCCTAATTTTTATTTTCCTTAGTGTTATATAAATACGATAATTTGATATGTAGCTGTATCAGATTTTCTCCTTTACTGAACAATATGCAATTAAGATACAACCATGTTGACAGCTCATTCCTGTTATCACTTAATATTGTTAGATTGTAACTAACCTATTGAAGGACATCTTGGTTGCCTCTAGATTTAGGCAGGTATAAACAACCCTGCTATAAATTTTCACATAAAGGACTTTGTGTGAATGTAGGTTTTTCAAACAGTTAAATACCTTGAAAAGTTATTGCCAGATCATATGTTTGCTATGTAAGGAACTGACAAACTATCTTCCAAAATGGACGTACCATTTGCATTCCCTCCAGCAATGAATAAAGCTCTTATTGCTGCATATTTTTTACCAACTATTACCATTGTTAGTTTTTTATTTATTTTAGCTATCTTAACAAGTGCATATTTGTATCTTATTCTTTTAATTTGCATTTCCCTAATGACAATTGACGTTTAAATATCTCTTAATGTACTTACACATTATCTGCATATCTTCTTTGGTAAAGTGTGAACATTCTAGGTATAAATCCCTTAATAGATATATATAATTTCCAAATATGTTCCACTAACGTATAACTTGTTTTATTCTTTATCATTTGCAAAACACAGGCTTTTAATTTTAAAAACGTCCAACTGGCTTTATTTATTTTCCCTCATGTATTGTGCTTTTGGTGCTATATATAAAAACTCATCATCTAACCCAAGGTCATTCAGATTTACTTTTATGTTTTATTCTAGCATTTTATATTTTTGCATTTTACAGTTAGGTCTATGATTCATCTTGAGTTATTCTTTGTAAAATGTGTGAGTCCTGTGCCTAGATTGTTTTTATTTTTGCATTTGGAAATTCTATTATTCAAGCAAAATTTGTTAAAGAAAAAAAAAGACCATTCTTTCTCCATTGAATTGCTTTTTCGTCTTTGTCAAAAATCAGTTGTCTCTAATTATGTGAGACTATTTCTGGCCTTCCTATTCTGTACCTACCATTTACCTATGTTTCCATTCTTTCATTAATAACAGGTTGTTTTGTTTACCACAGCTTTGCAGTAAGTCTTGAAAATGTGTAAAGTAAATCTTCCAACTTTGCTCTTTACTATTGTCTTGCCATTTTTATAAACTTTAGAGTTGGTAATGCTTACTTGGATTTTGACTGGGTCTGCATTATATCTGTAGACCAAGCTAGGAATAATTCACATTTCAACAATATTGAGTCTTCCAATCAATTAATATAGAATACCTTTCCATTTATTTAGGACATTTTTAATTTTTTTCGTCACTGTTTTAAGGTGTAAATTCTGTACATATTTTGTCATTTTTGTACTTAAGTATATCAGGTTTTTGGTAGTATCCCTTGTGTTTGTTATTTACATCTCTTCCTCCCCATCCCCCTTTCATGGCTTTTCTTGTGTTTAAGCATTTTATATGATTCCACTTGACCTCCTCTTTGGGCACCTCATTTTTTTTTTTTTTTTTTTTGAGACAGAGTCTCGCTTTGTTGCCCAGGTTGGAGTGCAATGGCATGATCTCGGCTCACTGCAACCTCCGCCTCCTGGGTTCAAGCGATTCTCCTGCCTCAGCCTCTCAAGTAGCTGGGAATACAGGTGCCCACCACTACACCTGGCTAATTTTTTTTTTTTTTTGTATTTTCTGTAGAGACGGGTTTTCACCATGTTAGTCAGGCTGGTCTCGAACTCCTGACCTCAGATGATCTGCCCGCCTCAGCCTCCCAAAGTGCTGGGATTACAGGCATGAGCCACCATGCCCAGCCGGGCACCTCATTTATATTTCTCCTTTCAAAAATATATTACTGGTTGCCCCAGGACTTATAATTACATAAACTATGCCCATCTTCAGATAACACTATATCAATTCATTTGTAGAGGAGGTATTACAGAATATTGTCAATTCCTCTCTTTTCCCTTGTGATATTACTGTAATTTATTTTTATGTAATAATCTGTTCTAAGCACCCAATTTATTGTTACTATTCTTGTTTTAAACAGTAACTTCTTATATCAATTAAGAATAAGAAAAATAAAACATTTTACTTTTCCCTCATTTAATTCATCTCTAACACTCTTCCTTTCTTTATGAGATTCAAGTTTATGACCTATATCATTATCTGAAGAATTTTTAACATTTCTTGCAGTGCTGGTCTGCCTGCAACATATTCCCTGGTTTTGTTTTTCTTAAAAAGTTATTTTTCTTCACTTTTGAAAGATAAAATTGTTAAACATAGAATTCTACATTGACAGCTTTTTTTTTAAACACTGGAAAGATTTAATTCCCCTCTCTTCTTGCTTGCATGGCATCAGATAAGAAATTCACTCTGATTTTCATCCTTGTTTTTCTGCAGGGAAAGTATTCCCTAGTCACCACTGGCATCCTTCAAGATTTCATTTTATATTTGTGTTTGTTTTTTAGTAGTATAAATACAATTTTTAGAAGTGTTTTTTGGTATTTGTCTTACTTGATCATTATTGAAATTCCTGGATCTGTGTTCTATGTCTCTCATGAGTTTTTTTTTAACAATTAAATTCAATTGTTTTATTTTTTCTAAAGTTTTAAAGATTTCGTAAACTTTAATTATATCTTATAAATAAGTAAAACCACACAAAAATAGCAAAACAAAATACATTTAGAATTATCAATATTCCATCTTTATCCTCTTTACCTTGTTCCCTCCTTCCCTGATGGGCAAAACTATTGTTGGGGCTCAGAAAATGAAGCCTTAAAATATAGTGTTTTGACATGCTGAACAAAGGAAGCAGCCTTAATGCCTCTCTAACCTTCCTTCCTCCCTCCTGTCTCTCAAACCTTTGTTACTCCCAAAGCACAAGATGAAGCTATTTTCTGAAGTTGCCTTTACTATCTAGAAACCAGAACCACCAAAGAGGAACACAACTGCCTTTGGTCTCTTCCCAGATATTTTATTAACCAGAGAAGAGTAAAATTCATATTACAGAGGAAGACACTGAAAATTAAACACTACACCTAGAACCCAGATCAACTTTGTTCCAAACCACTGTGTGTTCTGTAGTTCCATTCAATTTCCAAACAGAGTAATTCACAAGATAATGTCTGCTCCTGGGTCCATTCATTCCTTCCCCCAAAATTATTTAATCCTACACCTCCATTTCCCTTTCCTTTATAAGAAATGGTATATATAGTTAGGCACGGTGGCTCATGCCTGTAATTCCAGCCTTTTTGGAAGCTGAGGTGGACAGATCACTTGAGGCCAGGAGTTCGAGACCAGCCTGGCCAACATGGCAAAAAACTGTCTCTACTAAACATTCAAAAAATTAGCTGGGCCATGGTGCCGCATGCCTGTAATCCCAGCTACTTGGGAGGCTGAAGCATGTAGATCACTTGAACCTGGGAGGTGGAGGTTGCAGTGAGCCGAGATCGCACACTGCACTCCAGCCTGGGTGACACAGTGAGACCTTGTTCCCTCAGAAAATAATAATAATAAAAGATATATAAGCACCTGTAATTTACTGGGTTATTAGTTAATCATTCTCCAATATTTCCCTCATGTTATACATATTAAATAAATCTGTATGCCTCTTCTCTTATTCATCTGTCTATTGACATTTTATTATCAGCAAACCTTAAGAGGGTAGAGGAAAAACTTTCCTTTGGCCCCTATAAGGTCTTCAGTGTTTGATGTATTTTTCCATTTCTTTTTATTTAATCAATTTTATTTTTTAGAGAAGTTTTAGATTCACAACAAAATTGAGCAGAAGACACAGATATTTCCCATTTACAGCCTGTCTGCACACGTTCATAGTCTCCCACACAATCATCATCTGCCACCAAACTGGTGCATTTACTACAGTCAATGAACCTACATTGATGAACCTATCATTATTATCTGAAGTCCATAGATTATATTGTGGTTCACTTTTAGCATTGTATATTCTATGGCTAGGACATATATCTGCCATAAGACTATCATAAGATAGCATTAAAATTTTTCTGTGCTCATCTAGTTAACTTTCTCTCTGCACCGTCGCCCCCTGCCCCGCAAACCTCTGGTAATCACTGATCTTTCCAGTGTCTCCACAGTTTTACTTTTTCCAGAATATCATATACTTAGAATCATATAGTATGTCGTGTTTTCAGATTGGCTTATTGTACTTAGTGACATGCATTTAAAGTTCCTCCATGTATTTTCAAGGATTGATACTTAATTTCTTGTTAGTGATAAATAACATTCCGTGATCTGGATGTACCAGTTATCCACTCACCTACTGAAGGACATCTTGATTGTTTCCAAGTTTTTGCAATAATGAATATGCTGCTATACATTCACGTGTAAGTTTTTTCATGAACATAAATTTGCAACTTCTTGGGTAAATACTAAGAAGTTCAATTGTTGGATCATGTGGTAAGAGTATATTTAGTTTTGTAAGAAACTGTCAAATCATCTTCCAAAGTTGCTGTCATTTTGCATTTCCACCAGCGGGAAAGAATGAATGATGCTCTTGTTCCACATCCTTGCCACCCTTTTGTGTTCTTAGTGTTCTGGATTTGAGCCATTCTAGCAGTGATATCTCACTGTCATTTTAATTTTCATTTTCCTGATGATATACAATGAGGATCACCTTTTCATATGTTTTTTTGCCATCTGCATGTCTTCTTTGGTGAGGTGTCTGTTAAAGTCTTTGACCTACTTTGTAATCAGGTTGTTTTTCCTTTCATTGAATTTTAAGATTTCTTTGTATATTTGGCTAACTGTCCTTTATTAGGTATGTCTCTTTCAAATAGTTTCTCCCAGTTTGTTGCATAACTTTGAATTTTGTTGACATTGTCTTTCTCAGAGCAGAAATTTTTAATTTTAAGGAAATCCAGCTTTTCAATTTTTTCTTTTATAGATCTAGCCTTTGATATTGAATCTAAAATGTCATTGTCAAACAGCCAAGGTCATCTAGATTTTCTCCTATGTTATCTTTGAAGAGTTTTATAGTTTTGCATTTATGCTTAGGACTGTGATTCATTTTGTGTTGTGAAGGATGCAAGGTCTGTGCGTAGATCCTTTTTTTCTTTTTCTTTTTTTTTTTTTTTTTTGCTTCCCTGTGGATGTTGAGTTGTTACAGCATCATTTGTTGAAAAAACTATATTTGTTTCATTGTACTGCCTTTGTTCTTTTTTAAAATATCAATTGGTTACATGTATGTGAATTTATTATTTCTGGGCTTTCTATTCTGTTCTGTTGATTTCTTTCTCTATTTTTTCATCGATACAGCATTGTCTTGATTTCTACAGCTTTATAGCCAGTCTTGAAGTCAAGCAATGTTAGTCATCCACAATTGTTACTCTTTCAATATTTTGTTGGCTATTCTTGGCCTTTTGCCCCTTCATTTAAAATTTATGATAAGTTTGATATCTGTATCAAAACATCTGTAACAGTTGTTGATATACGTAAAATAACTTACTGAGATGTTGGTTGGGATTGCATTGAATCTATATATCAGGTAAGAAAAAACTAATATCTTAACAATATTGAGTCTTTTTGTACTTGAACATCTAATATCTCTATTAATTTAGTTCTTTGATTTCTTTCATCAGAGTGTTGTTTATTTTCATGTAAATCTTAGTCACATTTTGGTATATTTGTGCCTATTTCATTTTGGGAGGTGCTAATGTATATTGTATTGTTTTAAACTTCTAGTTACATTTGTACCTTGCTGATATACAGAAAAGTGATTGACTTTTGTATATTAAATTTTCATTCTGCAACCTTGCTATATTTGCTTACTATTTCTAGGTGTTTTTTTGTCATTTCTTTCAGGTTTTTTACATAGTCAATAATCTCATCTGTGAAAAAAAGACAATTTTAATTTCTTCTTTCTCTATTAGTATACTTATTATTTCCTTTTCTTGTCCTATTGAATTAGTTAAAACTTATAGTACAGGATTGAAAAGGAGTAGTGAAAGGGGATATCTTTGCCTTATTCTTGATACCTTGGTGGGAAAACTCACCATTAAGTGTGATGTCAGCTGTAGGTTTTTTTGTTTGTTTGTTTTGTTTTGTTTTGTACATATTCTTTACCAAGATGAGGAAGTTCCCCCATTTCTAGTGTACTGAGTTTTTGATGAGTGTTAGATTTTGCAAAATAAATTTTGTATATCTATTGATAGAATTCTGTGATTTTTCTTTCTTACCCTGTTGATGTGATAGATTACATTAATTGAATTTTGGATGCTGAACCAGCTTTGCATACTTGCGATAAATCCTATTTGGTCATGGTATATAATTAATTGTATACATTGTTGAATGTGATTTGCTTATATCTTGTTGATTTTTACATCTATGTTCATGAGAGATATTGGTGTGTAGTTTTCCTGCAGTGTCTCTGTCTGTTGTTTTATATTAGAGTAAGGTTGGGTCACAGTATGATTTAGAAAGCAATTTCTCTGCCTCTATCTTCTGAAAGAGATCACAGAGAACTGGTAAAATTCCTTCCTTAAAATGTCAGATAGAATTTACCAGGGAACCCGTCTGGGCCCTCTGCTTCCAGTTTTACAAAGGTTATGAATTATTTATGAATTTATTGAATTGCTATAGACCTATTCAGATTGCTTATTTCTCATGTAAATTTGGGCAGATTGTGTCTTTCAAAGAATTGGTCTATATTATCTATATTATCCAACCGGTAAATTGGTAGATAAGAAGTTGTTCCTAGTATTCTTTTATTATCCTTTCAATGTTCATGTAATCTGTAATTATGTCCCCTCTTTCATTTCTTATATCAGTCGTTTGTTTCATCTCTCTTTTTCTCTTATTTAGCCTTGCTAGAGACTTATTGGTTTAGTTGATGTTTTTAACAATCAGCTTTCGTTTTTATGTTTTTCCCTGTTGATTTACTGTTTCCAATTCCTTTATTTGTATTCTAATTTTTATAATTTATTTTCTTTTGCTTTCTTTGAAATGAATTTGCTCTTTTTCTGTTTTTATAAGATAGAAGTTTAGATGATTAATTTTATAACTTTATTCTTTTTAAATACATGCACTAAATGTTACAAATTTCCCTCTACACACTGCTTTTGCTGCAGATCACAAATTTTAATTAATTAATCTATTTTTATTTTATTGATTATTATTATTATTATTTAACGACAGGGTCTTGCTCTGTCACCAGGCTGGAAGGCAAGTAATACAATCATACCTAACTGCAACGTAGAACTCCTGGTCTTAAGTTATCCTATCACCTCAGTCGCCACAGTAGATAGGGATATAGGCATGCACCACCACACTCAGCTAATATGTTTTATTTTTTATTATTTTGTAGAGATAAGGTCTTGCTATATTACCAAGGCTGGTCTCAAATTCTTGGCCTCAAGTGATCCTCCCCCTTTGGTTTCCCAAAGTGTTGGGATTATAGGCGTGAGCCACTGCTGCTGGCCACATATTTTGATGACCTGTAGTTTGATTTTCATTTAGTTCAAATTTTTAAGAAAATCTGATGAGATTTATTTTTTTGACCTGGGTATTATTTAGAAATTTGTTGTTTAACATCTGGGTATTTTGGAATTTTTCAGACACATTTTGTTATTGATTTCTTGGTCAAATCCCTTTTAATCTGAAAACAGAAATTGTTCGATTTCTATTCTCTTAAATTGTTCAGCTGTGTTTTATTAGCCAAAATGTAATCTATCTTGGTGTATGTTTCCTGTGGGCTTGAGAAGTGTATTCTGCTGTTGTTGGATGAAGTAGTCCATAGATATAAATTATATCCAGTTGATTGATAGTGTTGTTTATTTAAACTATGACCTTACTGATTTTCTACCTAGTAATCTGTCCCTTTTGATAAAGAAGAGTTGAAGTCTCCAACTGTAATAGTGAATTCATTCATTTCTCCTTGCATTTCTATCAGTTTTTGTCTGATGTTGATAAGGTTTGATTCTTTGTCCCCACCCAAATCTCATCTTGTAGCTCCCATAATTCCCACTGTGCCTTGAAGGACTTGGTGGGAGATGATTGAATCATGGGGATGGGTATTTCCTGTGCTGTTCTAGTGATAGTAAATGGGTCTCACGAGATCTGATGATGCTATAAGGGGGAGTTTTCCTGCTGTCTTCCAAGATGTGACTTGCTCCTCCTTGCGCCTCCTTGCCTTCTGCCATGGTTGTGAAGCTTCCCCAGCCACATGGAACTGTAAGTCTGTATTATACCTCTCTCTTTTATAAATTGACCAGTCTCAAGTATATCTTTATCAGCAGTGTGAAAACAGGCTAATACAGATGCATTTTGACACTATATTGTTAGACACATACACACTGGAAATTATTTTGTCTTCTTGGATAACTGATCATTTTAATCATTATATAGTGCTCTTCTTTTACCATGTAACCTTACCTGATCTCATGTATGCTTTATCTGAAATGTATGTAGTTACTACTATTTTATAAAATTAATATAAGTATGGTTTATTTCTTTCTATTTACTTTTAATCTATATGTGTCTTTATTTTTAAGCTGGTTTTTGTAGGCAACATATAGTTGGATATAGTGTTTTTTTCTCCACTCTGACAGTCTTTTTTAATCAATTTAATCACTGTAATTTTGACTTTTGATATTTAATGTAATTATTGATAGTGTTAGGTAAATATCTGTCTTGTTACTCTTTTCTATTTGTTGCCCCTTTTTTTTTTAATCTTCCACTTTTTTCTTCCTTTTTTGGTTTTAATTGAACATTTTATATTATTCAATTTTCTCTGCTTATTTAGCATATCAGTTATAGTTCTTAGTTTACATTTTTAAGTGGTTGCTCTAGAGTTTTCAACATATATTTACAGTGAATCCAAGTCCACTTTTAAATAACATCATACACTTCATGGATACTTTATACAAAAAAAAAATTCTAATTCCTCTCTCTCATTGATTGCATCATTGCTTTTATTAATTTCACATATACATCAGTATACATAAGCATTTATATATATATATATATATACACACACAGAGGTATACCTCAGTATACATAAGCATTTATATATATATATATATATATATATATATATATATACTGATGTATATACCTCAGTATACATAAGCATTTATATCTATACTGATGTATACCTCAGTATATGTAAACATTTATATATATTTATCGACATAAGCATACATAATTAAATACATCATTCTTATTTTAAAATACTGTTATATGTTTAAAAACTAGAATTAGAATAAAGATAATAAAAGTTATTATCTTACTTTAACATGTCTTCTCTAATGCTCTTTCTTTATGTATCTCATAGTTTCTGACCCATATCTTTTTCCTTTTTTCTAAATGCATTTAAAAAAAAATTCTTGCAAGGCAGGTCTACTGGCAACAAATTCTCTCAATTTTTGTTTATCTGAGAATATTTTTATTTTTTCTTCACTTTTGAAGAATAATTTTGCAGAGTGTAGAATTCTAGGCTGGTTGGGGTTTTTGTTTTTGTTTTTCCCTCAACACTTTATGAGGAGAAGTTAAATGTAATTCTTATTTTTACTCCTTTATTGGTAAATCATTATCTTTGATATTCTGCAATTTGAATATAATATACTAAGTGTAGATGTTTTATTTTTGGCACTTATCCTTCCGGATGCTCTCTGAACTTTCTCAATCTTTAGTTGTTTGCCATTAATTTGGAGAAGTATCAGTCATTTTTGCTTCAAATATTTCTCTTCTATTCTTCTTCATTTTCTCATTCCGGTATTTTCATTACCTGCAGGTTGTATTTTTTGTAGTTGCCCCACAGTTCTTGGGTTTTCTGTTCTGCTTTTTATTTTTCAATCTTTTTTCCTGCCCTTTGTGGTTTTGTGTTTTTTTCTCTCTCTTTGCATTTAAATTTTGGAAGTTTCTAACGTCATATACTCAAGCTTAGGTATTCCTTCCTCAGACATGTTCTGTCTACTAATATGTCCATCAAAGGCATTCTTCATTTCTGTTACAAAGGCATTCTTCATTTTTGTTACAGTGCTTTTTATTTCCAGATTTTTTTCTTTTTGATTATTTCCTCTTAATTTTTTTTAGAATTTCCATTTCTGTGCTTATATTGTCCATCTGTTCTTGTACACTATCTACTTCATCCTTTAGACCCCTTAATATATTTATATATTTTATATCTTTGTATTGGATTTCTTCATCTTCTTTTTAAATTTTACTTTAAGTTTTGGGATACATGTGCAGAACTTGTATGTTTGTTACATAGGTATACATAAGCCATGGTGGTTTGCTGCACCTATCAACTTGTCATCTAGGTTTTAAGACCCTTTAACATATTAATCGTGGTTGTTTTAAATTCTAGGTTTGATAATTCCAACATCTCTGCTGTATCTGAGTCTGATTGTGATATTTGCTGTGCTTCTTCAAAATGTGTTTTTTGTTTTTGTTTTTGCTACCAATTATTTCTTGGTAGCAAAAAATAATGGACTGAGTAAAAAAAAAAAATCTCTATCTTTAGGTGGTACAGCTCAGCTAGAGTGGGCTTTATTTGGGTATTTCCTTTCCTCCACAAGGAAAGCTAGTGCCAGCTGGTTTGGGGTATTTCCCTTTCCCCAGGTCGGTTAGGCTCTGGTGAAACCCTAGCAGGTTAAGAGTAACCAAAGTTAAACAGCAAAAGTTAACCAAAAGTTAACTTTAACCAGAGTTAAATAGTTTCTTCTGTGGGAAAATCTTGTTAATAATAGAATGTTCTTGCATATTTCAAAATTGTTATTTTTATCTCCCCTTTATTAAAACTAAGAGTGAATTTTTTAATATATATATATATTCGCTGTGAGAACCTGGTTGAACCCCTGGAGCTAAAACTCACAAAAATGTGGATGTTCAGATTACTGTGCCCCATTAGAGTTTTTGGCTCTCAGACTTCTTCATGATAAGCCTCCCCCAATCACTAAATTATAACTCAGATTTTCTTAACCTCAAACTGGTTCCCATGGCTGTTTCTGTTGTGTGTTTTTGCTCTGGTAAGTTATGATTCTCTGTATCCATCATTTCTTTTTCATATGTAAGATGGGTTGTTGACTTTTCAGTTTCTTCAGGTTTTTACTTGTTATTGTGATTAAGTGGCAACTTCCAAGTTCATTACACACTGACCCAGAAACTGGAAGTCTTCTCTTCAATTTTATAACTTCTCTGTTATTATTACTTGAACTATTTCTTCTGCCACATTATCTCTTTCTTATTCTGGTTTTCCAACTATGATTACATACAACTTTTGATATTCTTTAACAATCCAACTATTCTTGCATTTTTATATGTCTGTCTTTATTTAATTATTTTTTATCTTTTTGCTTTTCAGTTTGGAAAGTTTCTATTGATGATCTTCCAGTTCACTGATTGTTTCTTTGGTTGTATCAAATCTACTGATTCTTCATTTGTTTCTGTCTTCTTGATTTCTAGTATTTTCTTGTGACTCTTTCCCACTATTATCTCTCTGCTGTGGACAAAACATATTTTAAAATCCTCATCTGATAATGTTAATATCTGTGTCATATCTGAATTTGGTTCAGATTGTTTCTTTGTTTCTCCAGACAGTATAACTTTTTTGCTTCAAAGTTGGATGTGTTGTATCCATAACAGGTACTGTGTTAAATAGATTTTTTTTTTCATGGAGTCTTGCTTTGTTGCCCAGGCTGGAGTGCAGTGACATGATCTCGGCTCACTGCAACCTCCACCTCTCGGGTTCAAGTGCTTCTCCTTCCTCAGCCTCTGAGTAACTGCGATTACAGGGGCACCACCATGCCCAGCTAATTCTTGTATTTTTAGTAGAGACAGGAATTCACCATATTGGTCGGGCTGGTCATGAACTCCTGACATCGTGATCCACCTGCCTTGGCCTCCCAAAGTGCTGAGATTACAGACGTGAGCCACTGTGCTGGCCGTTAACTAGATCATAATGTGAGTATTTATGTTAATCTGCCTAGGAGTTCAGCTCTGTTTAGCTATAAGTAGGAGAGGCTTCAAATACCTCTATTCATTTTTGCCCTTCTTCTTAGTTTCCAGACTTCTCTTTGCACTGATTCTCAAAAAGAGTGTATATCTTGCAGCCCTTTCAATGGCAAACCATTGTTGTTATAGTTGAATCTTGTTTGTGTAGTGTTAGGGTGTGAGGTGGGGAAGCACTGTGCAGTCTTCTGATTAAATCTCAGTTTAATAGTTTTCCAATCTAATAGTGGCTTTGGGGTGTGACTTTCTCAAGCAATTCTCTCCCTCTTCCAGTGATACAATTATTATCTCCCCTGCTTCATATTCCATGTTGTAGCTTTAGGATTCCCAATCTATATTTCCAATCTATATCTAAATAGGATTCTGAAGCCCTATTTCTATTAACAATATATATATATATATATATATATATATTTTTTTTTAATTTTGTACTTGAGGTAGAAAGTATGCAGAAGATATAGTGTTATGTAATTTCTTTTCTCCATGTGGGATAAGCTTCTGGATGTTTCCCTTGAAAATAAGACTTTATTATGAAGGCTCCTGAAGAATTTCATAATGGTTTCTCTTCCTCTTCTTCTGACAAGGTCATAAGGATATTTTCTCAGAGCATCCTTTTGAAAGGCCAGTGGGTTCCTGGAATGAAAGCCCACAGAAATGTGAGGACTCATTTATATTGTTGTCCCCAGGAGCTTCTCACCAATTCTAATTCAGCTTCAAGTCTCAGCAATTTCTCACATTTTCCACTGAAGTCAGTAGATTTATTTCTGTGGCTTCCCTGCTTCTGCTCAACACAAATAATTCTCAAGTTCTCTGTTTAGCTGTTTCTGTCTCTCCAAATATTGGTAAGCTGTTTGCTTTATGACCTCAGTTCTCTCATGGTCTCATTACGTTGTTTATTTTAAGTCTTTCCAGCTTTTATTATTGTAAATAGAGTACCACCTTCTGAGATCTATACATAGTATGTGAAACAAGAAGTCTAGCTGCCTTTTTTATTTTTTATTTTTTGAGATGGAGTCTTGCTCTGTTGCCCAGGCTGGAGTGCAGTGGCACAATCTTAGCTCACTGTAGCCTCCAGCTATCTTGTTCAAACAATTCTTCCTCCCTCGGCCTCCCTAGTAGCTTGGACTACAGACACACACTGCCACACCCGGCTAATTTTTGTATTTTCAGTAGAGACGGGGTTTCACCATGTTGGCCAGGATGGTCTTGATCTTCTGACCTCGTGATCCACCTGCCTTGGCCTCCTAAAGTGCTGGGATTACAGGCGTGAGCCACTATGCCCAGCCTTGCTTTTGTTTTTTAATTAAATAAAAATTACCCTTAAAATTATTTAAAGGATCCAATTTATTAACTACTAACAGCATTATATTTCATGAAAAAAATGGACTATAATGGTGTTGTTATACTTGTATACTTGAAGGAGTATACATTTCTAAATATTTTATTCACATTGGGAAGCAGAATGATTAAAATGATTTGAAAACACTTATATTTCAATTTGTATTTAATTCACAAATAATCTTAATCATACTCACCTCCCTCAGAAAATACAATAATAAACTCTAAGATTTATTTATTTTCATTTTTCTTAAGTAGACATATTTCCACTATTTTATTTGGAAGTTAATTAATAGCCTAAGGTTTTTCTAAAATCCTACCACACCTACCCTTGTTTTTGCTCTAATTCTACCCTAAAGAATACTACGATTCTTACTCCTTTGCATTTAGGTATCATTAATGAAAATTTTCTTTCTTTTTCTATTATCTCCTACTCATCCATATATAAAATATTCTATAAGGATGGCAACTAATAAGTGTTTTATTCTTCACCCCTTTCTCTCCAGGCCTCTTGGATTCCTTGGGATTCTCTGTCTTATTGAGTTTTGGCACCTAAACTAAAATCTTACTACAAACCTCAATTGACTTCTTAAGTATGTATTTTTTTATGCCATCAATCATATAGCAGTTTAGTATTAGCTATCTGCCATTTAATGAGGTCTTAGTTATTTTAGTTGAATTAATACACATATCAATTATCACACCCTCTCTAGACATCGTTTGTGCTATGTAATTTTCATACACAGCCATTTGTTAACTTGAGATTTGATTCTTCCTTTCTACCTTCACCTAGTCTTCCGTACCCTTCTTAAATTCTACCCTGCAGTCAGAACTAGATAAGTAATTCATGCAACCTAGGAATATTTTATAACATTATACTGTGTGAATAAAGCAATCTACACAGGTTTCCAAAGACATACCCAGAATCTTTTCTTTCCTGGAGGCAATTAGATATGCATATATTTATCTAAATCTACTAGAATATTTTTATTCCTTTTTGTACATAATATCCTAAGATAATGATTTTTCTTCTCTATCTTCTGTGAAAAGAAATAAAATAACAGCAATTGATTAGGTTTGCCTTATGAATTAATAAATGTTGATTTGCTGTTAATGTGGAAATGCTGTTGTAAGTAATTTTTAAAAGTTCATTAGACATTTTATAATGGAATATAGTGATTTTGCATAAAAATATAAAACACAACTAATTTCAATACTATTTAAAATAATTGCAAAGTGAGTTTAGAATGCAAAATGTTATAAACAATTATACAGTAGATCTGTTTTATTTTTAAATCTGAAATTCATTTAATACTATTTTTCACCATTTGAAGGACAAGAAAATAGCACTGAAGGAAATCAATAAAATGGTAGAAAGGGAAAAGAACAAAAAAGGAGGAAAGAACAAAATTAAAGTAAGAAAGACTACTATAGAAAAAATTAAGTCAGATTGGTTTTTATATTCATCATCGATATAACAATATGTTTAAAAACCCCTTGAAGAAACATATATCTTTTCATAATTCACTAATTTATTTTCAATAGCACTTAGCTCATCTAAACATATTTACTTACCAAAGTTGCTCACCAGTATCCTAAGACTATTGATATGGTTTTTATTTGTGTCCCCAACTAAATCTCATGTTGAATTGTAATCCCCAATGTTGGAGGTGGGGCCTGCTGGTGGGAGTTGACTGAATCACGGGGATGGATTTCCCCACTCTGGTGATAGTGAGTGAGTTCTCATGAGATCTGGTCATTTAAAAGTGTGTGACACCTCCAGACCCTCTCCCTTTGGTCCTGCTCCTGCTGTATAAGATACCTGCTTCCTACCGGGCGCAGTGGCTCATGCCTGTAATCCCAGCACTTTGGGAGGCTGAGGCGGGTGGATCACAAGGTCAGGAGATCGAGATCATCCTGGCTAACACGGTGAAACCCCGTCTCAACTAAAAATACAAAAAATTAGCCAGCCGTGGTGGTGGGCGCCTGTAGTCCCAGCTACTCAGGAGGCTGAGGCAGGAGAATGGCGTGAACCTGGCAGGTGGATCTTGCAGTGAGCCGAGATTGCGCCATTACACTCCAGGCTGGGTGACACAGTGAGACTCCGTCTCAAAAAAAAAAAAAAAAAAGATACCTGCTTCCACTTTGCCTTCTGCCATGAATAAAAGCTCCTTGAGGCCTCTCCAGAAGCAGATGCCACCGTGCCTCCTGTACAGCCTGTGTAACTGTGAGCCAATTAAACCTCTTTTCTTTATAAATTACCCAGTGTCAGATATTTCTTAATTGCAGTGCGAGAATGATCTAATACAACTATTATATGGAAACAGTTGCTTATCAGTGGTACCCAATGCTGTCATTTGAAATCCCTTGATCATAGCAACTTTATAAATACAGTGTAGTACCATTTGATGATGCACAAGAGGGAGCATTAAGATCAGTAGAAATAACTCAAATAAATGAGATATTATTCAAGTTTCAGGAGAATATATATGTTTATCATGAACACAAATTATATGTTTGTTTCAAGGTCCAAAGTGAAAAGGAAAAAATTTATCATAGAAAAGCTATTTCAACTAAGAAGATGCTAATACATTCTTAGACAATTTTTAAACCAAAGTCTAAATCTTTTAGCTCTTGGAGAGATGATAGAGAAGTTTTTCTAAACAGAAACATGGTTGTCAAAACCGAGAAATCTGTAGAACTGTTCTTTTTCCTTTCCACCCCCACTTCATAGAGGAGTACCAGCCTTTGTGATATACTTGCCCTGACTTGAATATTATTCCATTTCTTTCTTGTCTTAGAATTTCATTATTCATGTCATGGTTACTTGCCTGAAATATCTGATGGATGCCACAGGAACGCTAATATTATATCTAAATATAGCTGCATAAGCATTGGAAATTCGCCAACTCAATGAACTAGTAATAAAATCAAAATTCTTGCAGAATGTCATTTCAGAAAGAGGATAAATAGTGATGTCATTATAATAACTTTTAGAAAAGTTTTTGGGATGTAAGTCAGAAAGTTAAGAGATAACTTAAAAAAAGGATTGCTAATTGACTACCAAGAGAAACACCAACAGGTGGAGAGGATAGAGTCATTACAGAAAAGGCAATATTTAACAAAATAAAGAAAAAAATTAAATGATGAAATATGTTTTGTTCAACTAAGAAGGAGACAATATTA
Source organism: Nomascus leucogenys (assembly GCF_006542625.1). Lineage (NCBI taxonomy): Eukaryota > Metazoa > Chordata > Mammalia > Primates > Hylobatidae > Nomascus > Nomascus leucogenys. Next base: position 16,802,894 of record NC_044391.1, read on the forward strand.
TTAAAAACATAGGAGGAAGTTTATGTTTGGTTAAAAAGAAAGATTTTTAATCACCAGAAACTGAAGAGAGAACTATTAAAGATTCTGTAAATGTTCAATAAAAGGGGGAAATTTTCTGCTTCTAATAGTGAAATAACAAGAAGATATGAACATTTCTCATTTAAAACATGTAAAAAAGAAAAAAATAACATATAACACAAAGACTTTTTAGTATTTTTTTTTAATTTTCATTTCAGGTTCATGGTACATGTGTAGGTTTGTTATATAGGTAAACTTGCATCATGGGGGTTTGATATATAGATTGATTTGTCACTCAGGTACTAAGCCTAGTATCCAACATATTTTTCTGATCCTCTTGCTTCTTTTACCTTACGCCCTCAATTATAACCGAGTGTCTGTTGTTCCCTTTTTTGTATCCATGTGTTCTCATCATTTAGCTCCCTCTTATAAGTGAGAACATGTGGTATTTAGTATCCTGTTCCTGTGTTAGTTTGCTAAAGATAATGACCTCTATCTCTATCTATGTGCCTACAAAGGACACAGTCTCATTCTTTTTATGGCTACACAGTACTCCATGGTGTATACGTACCACATTTTCTTTATCCAGTGTTCCATTGATGGGTATTTAAGTTGATCCTATGTCTATGCTATTGTTAATAGTGCTGCAAGAAACATATGTGTGCGTGTGTACTTATGATAGAATGATTCATAGTCCTTTGGATATATACCCAGTAATGGGGTGGCTGGGTCAACTGTCAGTTCTGTTATAAGCTCTTTGAGGAATCACCACACAGCTATCCACAATGGTTAAGCTAATTTACACTCCCAGCAACAGTTTGTAAATGTTCTCTTTTTTCTGCAACCTTGCCAACATCTGTTTGTTTTTGGGGTTTTTAATAATAGTCATTCTGACTGGTGTGAGTTGATGAATTGATATCTCATTATGGTTTTGATTTACATTTCTCTAATGTTCAGTTATATTGAGCATTTTTTCATATGCTTATTACCTGCACATATTTCTTCTTTTGAAAAGTATCTGTTCATGTCCTTTGTCCACTTTTTAATGGGATCGTTTGTTGAGTTGTTTGTAATTTTTTTATGTTCCTTATAGATGCTGGATACTAGACCTTTGACAGATGCATAGTTTGCAAAAATTTTCTCCCATTCTGTAGATTGTCTGTTCACTCTTTTGATAGTTTTTTTTTTTTTTTTTTGCTGTGCAGAAGCTCCTTAGTTTAATTAGATCTCATGTACCAATTTTCACTTTTGTTGTAATTGCTTTTGACATCTTCATCATGAAATCTTTGACAGGGCCTATGTCTAGAATCGTATTGCCTAGGTTGTCTTTCAGGGTTTTTATAGTTCTGGATTTTACATTTAAGTCTTTAATCCAAAAATCTTGAGTTAACTTTCATATATAGAGTAAAAAGGGGGTCTAGTTTCAGTCCTCTGCAAATGACTAGCCAGTTATCCAAGCACCATTTGTTGAAGAGGGTAATTCCTTTCCCTATTGCTTTTGCAGCTTTGTCAAAGATCAGATGGTTACAGGTGTGTAGCCTTATTTGTGGGCTCTCTATTCTGTTCCATTGATCTGTGTGTCGGTTTTTGAACCAGTACTATGCTGTTTTGGTTGCTGTATCCCTGTAGTATAGTTGAAGTTGGGTAGCATAATGCTTCCTGCTTTGTTCTTTTTGCTCAAAATAATGAGTCATATATGACAAACCCATAACAAATATCATAATGAATGGGCAAAAACTGGAAGCATTCCCTTTGAAAACTGGCACAAGACAAGGATATCTTCTCTCACCACTCCTTTTCAACATAGTATTGGCTGCCTTGCCAGAGCAATCTGACAAGAGAAGGGCATGCAAATAGAAAAAGAGGAAATCAAACTCTCACTTTTTGCAAGTAACTTGATTCTATATCTAGAAAACCCCATAGTTGCAGCCTAAAAAGCTCCTTAAGCTGGTAAACAACTGCCTCAAAATTTCAGGATACAAAATCAACCCACAGAAATCTCTAGCATTCCTAAACAACAACAGACAAGCCAAGAGCCAAATTAGGAATGCAATTTCATTCACAATTGCCACAAGAAAAAATGAAATACCACAAATACAGCTAACCAGGGAGGTGAAAGAACTCTACAATGAAAACTACAAAAACACTAAAAAATCAGAGATGACACAAATAAATGGAAATATATTCCATGCTCATGGATAGGAAGAAGCAATATTGTTAAAATGGCCATTCTGCCTAAAGCAATTTACAGATTCAATGCTATTCCTATCAAACGTCAATGACATTATTCACAGAACTAGAAAAAAACTATTTTAAAATTCACGTGGAACCAAACAAGAGCCCAAAGAGCCGAGAAAATCCTAAGCAAAAGAACAAAGGCTTTCAATATATTTGAAATTATACAATGAAAGAATAGAGTCCCTGAGAGATGGGAAATAAACTAAGCAAGCTCTACAATTGCTCAACTTACTGCTATAAGACTTTCTAGGCCTTAACGCAAAGAGCAGTAACTTCAGCAGAAAGGGTGAACTCCCTGAGCTGAGGAAATACAGCTAAGAGTCTAGAGGGACAATGGTAGGTAGGGTTTGCAGGGCAGAGTAGTGGAGAAAAAAAAAATTCTGGTATCTGTAGAAGGTCCTTCCAGAACAACTAGCAGATAACTGACCAGTATGTGTGTGTGAGAAAATTACCCAAGGCTGGGAAAAGAACCACCTAAAAATATAAGAGGAACATTTCAGTTTTCACAGGCATAGCTTGTAGCACAAAGGCTGGGCTATTGCCTGTTTCCACCAGTCAAAGTAGAAGATCTCACAAATTACAAACCATTATGCAGAGAACCCCGAAAGGCCTTGCTTTAAAGGTTGAAATAATTAGCTTTAAACATTATTCTAGTAATGACTAACAGATCCTAAAAATCATACTCAAAAAAAAAAACAAATTGTTTTTAAGTAACTTAAATATGTCCTAGCACAAAGCTTAAGAATATTTTATGGGGATAGAAAATTATCTAGCACCTGACAAAGTAAAGTTTACAATAGCTTTCATTTAATGAAATATAACTAGGCATAAACAGAAGCAAAAAAAAAAAATACACCCAGAATGAAGAAAAAAAATCAATCACACCTATCCTAGGAGTGGTGCAGATGATAAAATTAACAGATAAGGGAATCAGAAACAGTTTTTATAACTGTAGTTCATATATTCCGAAAGCTAAAGGAAAGGTTAAACTTTTTAAGGAGAGACATGTAAGATACGAAAAAGAACCAAGTTGAACTTTCCGAAGTAAAAATAATGTCTGGCATAAAATTAATGACAAATTGCCAATTAGACACCCCAGGAAAAATGATTCATGAAATTGAATATGTAGCAATAGGAACTGTTGAAAATAAAACACTGAGAGCAAACAGAGTGAGAAAAGAGAGAAAGAGAGCAGACCAGTTAGCTGTGATACAAATTCAAGCAGTCTATTTTTATGTATAATTGGAGTCCCTGAAAGAGGGAGTGGCAGAAAATTATTTGGAGGAATAATTATACAACAATTTTACAATTTGATAAAAACTGTAAACCCAAAGTTTCAAGGGCAGAGTAGTGCCCTTGAAGCGTTCAAGATACAGAAAGCCCTAAAAATATGGGAAAAAAGAAACTCTGCCAAGAAACATAATTACATGAATAAAAATCAGTTATAAAGATTAAAATCTTAAAGGTGTGCTTGGAAAAAAAAGATAGATTATCTATAGAGAAACAAAAATATATGACAGAAAACTTTTCATCAGATTCAAAGCAAGATCACAGATAACTGAGAAAAACTTTAGAGTACTGGAGAACAAAGAATTCTAATACTAGAATTCTACACCCAAAGAAAAGGTCTTACAAAGTCAAAGATGAAATAGATAATTTTTTCAGATATATAAAACTCAAGAATATCATTACTGGAACATCTGTGATGAAAAACAGTTGAAGAAATTTCTTCAGACAGAAGAAAAATATTACCCGAAGTAAATATGGGCCAACACAAAGAAATGAAGAGTACAAGACATGCTAAGTACATTAGCAAATATATAACATTTTTCATATCATTTAAAACTTAAATATTTCCAAATGATTAAACAAACAAACAGAAAAGGACACAATGTGATATTTATAACATATATAGAAAATAAATTTGAAAACTATATACGAATTGAGAAAGGAGTTAGAGAAGTGTTGGGGTCTTCAGAAAGTTTATAGAAAATATTATTTAAAAAACTAGGCATAGATAAATTGTTTTGTATCAAATTAAACTCATACTAATTTGTATACCATGTCTGAATAGAATCTAGTTTGGCATGCTAAAGACATCAGTTTGAAAACAGCCCCTATCAGAGCAACATGGATTTTGCTAAAATTCAAGCCAAAACAAACATAAAATTTATGTTGAAGTTTGGATGGAAGAATGATAAAATTACTTATGCTTTCCAAAAAGTGTATGGGGAAAATTCCCTCAAATAAATCAGCACTTTACAGATGGATAACTTGTTTTAAGAAGGAATAACACAATGTTGAAGATGAACCCCAGAGGGATGGACCGTCTACATTGATTTGTGAGGAATAAATTAATCTTGCTCATGCTCTAATTGAAGAGGACTGACAACAGCATAAACAATAGCCAACATCATTGACATCTCAATTGTTTCAGCTTACACAATTATGACTAAAAAATTAAAGTTGAGCAAACTTTCCAATTGATGGATGCCAAAACCATTGTGCCCAGATTGGCTGCAGACAAGAGAGGGGATTTCAATGGAAATTTTAAACAAGTGGGATCAAGATCCTGAAATATGAATAACTAATGTCTGCCTTAGAAACCAATCATTTCTTTAATTTCTTAAAAATTTTGGAGATTTTATTTTTTATGAAAAGTGACTTTGACACTTTATGACATTAAATAATTAAATTAATGTCACTTTTCTCAATTTTTTTTGCCTTTAGTTATGTCAAAGTGGCATAAAAATAACCCAGTAATTTTCAGAAGATTAAATATTATTATTTAATATGTAAGTTGTAAATTCCTCTCGTGTGTCAAATAATTTTATAAGAAAAAAATCAGCTAGCAAAGTAATGTCATTACTGATTTAGCTTATTGTGTATTCTCTCTAATGATACTAAGCTGAGCACAGTAACAGTGCAATTATATTTCTAAGCAGAAGTAGAGTGTACTCATTATTTTGTTCTGAAAATTACACTCAGATTAATCATTTGATAAGCCCAAAAGTGACTTTGACACTTTATGACATTAAATAATTAAATTAATGTCACTTTTCTCAATTTTTTTGCCTTTAGTTATGTCAAAGTGGCATAAAAATAACCCAGTAATTTTCAGAAGATTAAATATTATTATTTAAATATGTAAGTTGTAAATTCCTCTCATGTGTCAAATAATTTTATAAGAAAAAATTCAGCTAGCAAAGTAATGTCATTACTAATTTAGCTTATTGTGTATTCTCTCTAATGATACTAAGCTGAGCTTAGTATGGTCTATGTCATATTAGATGTGCTAACATAATTGAAATGAATTTGTAGTGATAACACTTAGGAAACCCATTGTTTATATACACAAGTCATTAAAAATACTACTGGTTAATTTTAGGCAAGAATTGTTTGGGAAATTTTAATGTTTATTAGAATAGTATTTTCAATATAAAATTGAAAAATGAGAAATATTTAAGTGGCTAGCACTCTCGAGGAGAAGCAAAAATAATTGGGATTTATTTTCAGATCTGTGATTCACTTATGGTATTTCACAACTAATCATGTCAAGAAAATTACATTCAATTGCCATTTCATTTTACAAGGAAGTTAGATGCATAATGTCATAATAGGTATAAAGATGGTTGATATTTTATAATGAAGATCCTTTTTAAAGATGTTTTAGTCTTTTCATTGTATTTTTTTCTTATTCATAAAATGATATAATAAGACCATCTTACAAATATTTTTTAAATCATCAACTTTTTTGTTTATAGACATTCTTGAGCATTGACTGCAGCCTGTTTTGAATATCTTTTATTGGTTACAAACATTTGATCATTTTTATAATTTTTTTATCAAGAGATACTTCCTTTAAGAAAATGTACACATCTTTGTTTCTATGTTATGTATATGTTATTTTTCTGTTAAATTTTTTAAGTGCTCTAGTAATATATTCAAGGATTATATAGGCATTAGTGATTTAAAAAGAAAAATGTTTCTAATTAATCAAATTTTCCCATCATATTATGGTAGCTTTAAATGCTGTGTTTAGTTTTCTGATTAGAAAAGTGACACTAGCCATTTTACAGAATAATTTAGCAAATAAGGAATGATATAGAGAACACAATATTATCTTTGATACTTCTTTGGGTTATCATTATTAACAGATTAATATATTTTTAATTCTCCCTCTGCCTAGTATATAATAACTACCCTTCGCTCGGTATGCATCATTTTCCTGAAACTTACCACAAGTGCTTTAATGTTCCCTAAATATCCTGGTATTAATTTACTTATTCATTAATTATTTCATCAAACATTTTTGGGTGCCTAAAATATACCAAGAAATGTGCTTATGCTTTTTTTTTGAAGAAAGTAAGCCATACCCTTATGCTCATAATAGTTTATATTTCAGTAGAAGGAGATGATAATTAAGAGAAAGAAATCAAATGAATCATTTCAAAGTAGTGATAACATTAATAAAAATAAGGAAATAGAAAATATAATAGTGTCTGGAGTGCCAAGGCTCTAGGTATTAATAGGTTTGGCATGTTCAAGGAACATAAGCAATGTCAATGTGGCTGGGGCTTTGTTATCAGGTTTGGAGTGATACATTTAGTTGGGGCATTAGTTTGAGTTTGTCAAGCTTTTACTTTCAAAGCTGAGACTCTCAAGTGGAAATGGTACTTAAGCTGATCTTTACATTACTGAATATATAAATATAAATTCAGACAGAAAGTATTAACTTAGCCAATCCATTATTACTGGACATGTATTTTATTCACAATTTTAATCTAAATATTGTAGGAACTTCTAATACTTAAATCATTATATGAGTTTCTACTTACTTAAGCTAAAGTTATATGATAAGAATAACTCACAGTTTATAAAGTTTTCGAGCACTCTTGATATATTTTAAAATTATTCCTTAATGTTTGTGTTCACTTACACTTGTAAGAATAACATGAAAAGAGCTCAACTCACTGCACCTGGAAGCATTTTATTATTCATAATATGCTACCTTGTTAAGCAGTAAAATGAAATTAAACCAGAATTTACTATTTCATAGTCATTAAATCCACAACAATTTGAATGCATCACAAGTGATATAGACAAAAACGTCATACTTCCAAGCGAAGCATAACATGATTATTAAATATTTCCTGAATTAATTGAAAACTTCAAAAAAAAAGGAAGGGGAAAGAAGAAAATATTTTGGCCTCAAACAGCCCTACTTTTGATGTGTACTATGATTCTTGAATCATGAGTAAGAAATTTGGAAACCCTCATAGAAAATAACAATTTTAACTGCACAGGCTTATGATATCCTTCCCTTATATGAAGAATTAAGGAACAGACCAGTTCCTCTGCATCCACATTACAATTAATAATATACAAATTATTTAAATGAATGTTGGATTTTATAATATAGTAAGCTATTAAGCATTACTCATAAATTTGAAAACAATCACATTCTCTGATTTTGAGATACCTTTTTGACTTTGACTCAGAAACTACAAAGGATTTTTGCTTTGAACAGGTGGTATGTGTCAGTCAAAGTATGCCTTGAGTAAATGGAAAGTGCATAGAAAACTTTTGGTTGTTTTGTATAAACATATCAGGGCCTCATAAAATCGTGGGCACATTACATTTGTGGTTTTTCGCAGGGAAGGTGCTGAAGGAAAGGAAGTTTCTAACATGAAAAGTTTTTTTTTTTTTTTTTAAGTTAAAATATCAACATTCAAATACATGAACACAAATGTGGTAATTCTATCACGAAGTTTTTTTTAATTAATTAATAGACAAAAATAAATAACAGCTTCCAGATTGGGAATTATTTATCACTTCTTTAAGATATCAGAAGCTGAAGAAAATAAAATAACTGATATTTAAAATATCTGAGTATCCGTTTTTCACTCTTTGTTTCAAAGTTCTAAAAGCTGTCAACAAAATAATACTTCCATTCATCATCACCTAATGCCTAAGTATAAGAATGAAAAATGCTTTCTAGTTATCTCCTGGATAATGGATCACATCTGAGAAGTATGGAGATTTGATAGCAGGAAAATAAATTTAGCTTAGCTTTTTATGGAATTATCTAATTGTGCTGAATGTTGTTTATTGTGGCATATGTTACTATAGAATTCATATAAGCAGATACACTCTTCTACTTCCTTCCAATAAGTGACTGCTCCATTTTTTTCTTTCTTTAGATGTCTCTAATAGTTTTGAAAATTTGCTATATGCCAATTGTTATAACCCTGTATCTCCTTCACCTTTGTAGTGAATGTGCTAAATCCAAGATACTAACTAGAAAAATAAATGAAATAAAAAGATCAAACCAAGAGAGGGTAAATGCATTACCTTCAACATGTGCTGTACTTGAGGCTGGATTTGGATGTGGATGTAGCTGAAGCTGAGAACTGAGACTTAGATCCTGAGGTTCATAAGTGAACTTTAGGCCTTTGAAGCATTAAGGAGGAAAGAAACATTGTGATATTTGTCTATATTTATGAAAATAATCAGGAATTCAGTGAATGGAATAACTCAAAATCACACTAAAAATGAATTTAAAAACAGATTATTTTTTCTCTAATAGAGTGAAGTTATCTAGGGTAACATGTTTAGAAAGGAATATTTAAAATAAAGTGTAGATTTCTGAGTCCATGCTAGAATGACAATCTTCTATTTCAAAAATACATTATTTTTCTGCTTCTGTGAGCAAAAATCCATCAATTCTATCTATCTATCTATCTATCTGGAATTCAGTGAATGGAATATATATATATATATATATATATATACACACACACATATATACACACATATATATACACACACACATATATACACACACACATATATATATATACACACACACACATATATATATATATTTCAGTGAGCTACTTTCCACAAAGAACCAGGCAGAATTTTACTGGAAAATTCTAATAAACATTCAAAAAGTGGTCATTTTAATGCCGCCTAAATTGCTATAGAGATTAGAAAGGAAAACTTTCAATGCTTTTTATAAATGCAGATATTGTCATACCCAGTCAAGATTTTATAAGAAAAGTTCAGACCATTCCTACTTATTCATGAATAAAATATTATTAGAAATATTTAAAAGCACACTAAAAACTACAGCATAATTAGGCAGGCTTTATTCCAAAAATCCAAAGAAGATTTAATACATGTATTAGTTAGTTCTCATGCTAGTAATCAAGACATACTCAAGACAGGGTAATTTATAAAGGAAAGTAGTTTAATTGACTCATGGTTCAGCATGACTGGGGAGGCCTCAGAAAACTTACAATCATGGCAGAAGAGGAAGCAAACTTGTCCTTCTTCACATGGCAGCAGCAAGGAGAAGTGCCAAGCAAAAGGGGGAAAAAGATTTTCTCCTTATAAAACTGTTAGATCTCCTGAGAACTCACTATCACAAGAACAGCATAGAGAGTAACCACTCCCATGAATAAATCACTCCCACTGGGTTCCTCCCACGACATGTGGGGATTATGGGAACTACAATTCAAGATATGATTTGGCTGGGGACACAGCCAAACCATATCAATACAGTATATCCATTAATGTGATTACAATTATATACATTTTTAAAGTTTCAAAAAGTCAAGTAACCATTTGTTACATAAAGCACTAATAAAATAAAATATTGTGACTTTCTAAGCTTGATAAAAATCTATGTACTTCAATTGCAAAGCCAATATCTGACACATTAGACAGAATAGAGCTCTATCCACTACAATCAAGATAAATCTTTCTATCCTGTTGTCTGAACTGATGTTTAGCATTGAATTATAGTTATTATCCAAAACAAAAGGAAAATAAAAAATCAATTTGAAAAATAAGAATTAGAAAAGAGGGCAACACTTAGTAGCATGTCCAGAACATTTAAGAGAAATTTTTAATAAAACTACCACAGAGTAAAAACTGAATACAAACATTTCAATAAGGAATTAATGTATAAAAAATAAGAAATTCAAATCCCTTTGCATATTCAAATAATAATCACAAAAATACCTTGTTAAGAAAATAGAAAAAGAGAATACCTAAAATAAAATGTGTAAAACCTATAGAAAAAACAGTTTTAAATATTTCAGTAAAAGACAAAGTCCCATTATTTTGCCAAAACAATCAAACATCATAAAGGTATCAATCGCATAAGATAAAATATAAATATAATATAGTCTCAGAAAATTATCAAGAGACTTTGGCTGGATTTAAAGAAGTTCATATGAAAATCAAATGAAAAAAATTAACAATCATGACTAGATGAAGAAACCCTAAAAATGAAGATCAGCAACACAGGCAAAGGAGAATTGGCCTTCCTAGAATGTAAAATAAAGTAAAAATCTTCTCATAAAAACAATATGGTCCTTACATACGAATAATCAGAAAGATCAATGGTACCAAAAAGAAAGCATAAAACGGACACAAGTACCTAATAAAGTATAGTATAGTATATGATAAATTAAATCACTAGTGCAAATAGATTTTTTTTAATTATTAATGTTTTACAGTCATTCAATGGTCATTTTTTTAGAAAGGTAAAACTGAACCTATATGTCATCCTTTCACTCAAACACCAAATGAATTGAGGATATAAATGTTTAAAAATAAATCATGCAAGTACTAAAAGACATTATTATCATAAGTGGAAGTTAGAAAGCCTAAGTAAGTCCCCAAAATTTAGAAACAATAAAAGATGAATAAATGTGATAATCATGTCTTATATTTACATATATCTCTACTTTTAGTCAGATATTACAGTTTTAACATTCCCAAGATATAAAAACATCATTAGCTGATTTGAAATAAAAAACTAAAAAGTAAAATGAAAATAAAAATATTTACGTCTTGTAAATTTATTTCTATTTTCCCATTAAATTGCTCATTCTGCTGCTTATCTACTAGAATTACCATTTTAAAACCAATGTTTCCTAGCATCTTCAGATATAGTCTCCCTAAATCTTGCTATTCAGATAAATAACAACATAAATATATACACATTTTATGTATCCATAACAATTAAAATAGTCATAATAAAATTAAATAAGCATCCAATTTTTAAAAAACAACCAAACTTGGAAAATTAAGATTGCTAGATTACTTGTTGGTAGACATGTCCAGTCTAGATAATCACAAAAGAAGAAACCAGGTAGTCAATACATATTGGAAACATTTTTCCTTAATGAAAGAAGTTAAGATATTAGTATGTTTGTATTATTGCTAATTAAAGCATGTTATTTTAAGTAAAGCATTCCAATTACGGAAAGACACAGTGAAATGGGCCTTTCTGTAGTCAGATAGAAAAGAAAACGATGTGACATTTCTGAAGAGTGATTTGTACAATGACCACTGGTAGTACTCTCATTCACTAACCTGGTAATCCCAGTTCTAGAAGATTTTTCTAAAATTAAGGATACTACATTTTTTTTTTTTTTTTTTTTTTTTTTTGCAATTGGAAGTTCTTTCCAAGGCCATTTATGGGAGTAAAATTTGGAAATTGTAAAATAAGGAATTGGATATATTTTGGCCCATCATAACCTATAAAATTATTCAGTCAATACATTAGCATTTGAAGCACATTCAGTGTGATAAGAAAAGTGATTTCATGTGCATAGAAAGAAGTAAAAAATATAAGTGCTATAATGATATCTGAATAATGGGAATCAGATTAATTTCAGATGTTCTTATTTATGCTTTTATGTATTTTTAAGTTCTATATAAAAATACCTTTGTGGGTTTTAAGAACACTAGTAAAGACATGTGGAAGTCAATGCGATTTAAAGAATAGAAGATGATAATAACTAACTATTGCTTTGTTAATATTTTGTGAGATACTTGGTAAATCACTTAATTTCCATCTGTTTTTCCAACTAGAATGTCAATGCTAAAAGACCTTCTTTGTTAGCCATCGTGCACTACTGAGTTGGAATTTAACTATTTAAAACAGGAATTAGCATCACTCCACTTTAGTGTCTTTGTTGTCAATGCGTAGTTGAGAATATAAACCAGGCTAGCATGAGCTGTGTCAGTTAAGAAATGACAAAGAACACCCTTAAAAATTTCCAAACTGACTTGAATATATGCTTGAGGGCAAACTGAGGAACACACACACACACACACACACAGTAGCTTTTGAAATGGAGGGATTATTTGTATGTTAATTGTCAACACTCAACAGATTGAAAACTCTTTCTTTAACTTTGACCCAGTGCCATGTTAGAAATTTTATTTGCTTGAATGTTACTGAGTCTTACAATTCTTTCATGACTAGTAGTTTCAAAGGCAGTTTATCAAAGCTCCAGTAATATGATCCTATGTACAGAATTGACTACAAATAAGGAAATAGAAATTGGACTATGAAAAAAGACCAATTGAGTCTTACTAAGGAAAGCTTATAAGAATACGTGAAGCTCTATTTGCAAAATATTAGCAAATTTGCCCAATGTTCTCTCTTAAATTTAAATTTTCCTGAAAAAAGTGTCTATAATAATACAATTTTGACATTGCTATTTGTTGAAGGATTTTCATCTTCCTTCCTGCTCAAAACAAATACCCACACAATAATAGAAATGTATGTACAAGGGCTAATTATGTCCAGTATTCATAGTATTCATTAACACATATTAAACAATTACTATGGGTGATATTATATATTAGATGCTAAATGTGTTTAACATATAATTCTAAACATTCTGCAAGTCTGTTGGTTTTCAGTTCTTCCTACAGTTATTATCATTTTCTATATTTATTAATTTTCTTTCCTAAAACACATAACATCTAAGTAACAATTTTCTTAATGTATGATTGATTCATTTTCTTATAATTCTCTTAAAAGTCTTTTGCAATTTGATCTCTTGCATTTTCAGATTACAGAACAACTTATTTTTATGTGACATCCTTCTGGAATATTTATTGATCTTTTCTAATTTTTTTACTTTGGATCTCTCAACATCCTTTGATACAAGCAGTTACTTTCTGCTTCTAAAACTATTTTTATCTTTAGCTTCATGAGTCTAAGGTTACAGATTCTCTTCTGTCTTTATATATATTGCTTGTATGCTTTTCAATTTAATCCTCTCTTTTTTCTCAGGTATTGATTATGATTGCACTCAAGGTTTAATCTTAAACATCTGGAAATTTCTTGCTATATCAATGATTTGGGAGAAATTATCCAAGTAAATCTTGAAAACGTTCAAATCTGTATCTTTAAACTCAACTAGTGGCATTCAAATGGCACTCAACTCTCATAATATCTTCAAGACATGTTTATTTGTGTAATTTTATAATTCTTGAAACTTACTGGAAACTAAACTCATCTTAATCCAAGAGCAGTCAGCTCTACCCAAGATATAATTGAACATCAATTATATTTTTCATTCTTAGTTTTCTATTCTATGTTTCTTTTTTAATTAACCACATTTTTTTCTTCTTCATAAATCCATATTTAATTTTAATAATTCCCCAAGTATTTATATACTATATGATAAATCATATTCTATGAATTTTATATATTTTTTTCATTCTTGTTTATATTCACCACCCAAATCTTTTTGTCAACCTTTCTTTTTCCCTTTTACTTTAATAGCTCTTAAATATAGCTCTGTATTAGAAACATTGGGGTGATTTGGATTTTAAAAAAGTTTTATTAAGCTATAACTTATATAAAGTGCATAGCCCCCTTGAGTATACAGCTTGGTGAATATTTACAAAAGCATTGACCCATGTAACCTTAGCCAGTTGAAAATACACAGTTCCAACATCACAGAATGCTCCCTTAAGCCACCTTTTAGCTGATAGCTTTAAAAATATCAACACTTCAGCCCCAGCCCTAGAGATTTTGATTTAATTGGTCCGAACTGGGTCTTGAACACTGGTATTTACCTTTCCACACAAATATATTTAATAACTTAAAATGTGGAGGAAGAAGAAATATGAGGGAAAGATCTTGTTGACAGAGCAGAGTTGAGAGGTAGAACACATGTGGATGAATTTGAAAGAGAATAATGTCTTCAGGACATTTTGAGGAGGAGGCAGGAAAGGAAAGAAAAAGACAAAATTTGAGGTGAAGGTGGTGGCATTTCATACCAGATTATATAAGACAACTCTGTCATTTGTATTATTTAAAATATTATCGGTAAATCTGTCAAGAATAATTTAGGCCGAAGTGGAGAGAAAAATATGTTTGTGTGCATAATAAGATTTCCCAGGGGATTATTAGAAATATATTGCAATGCCTGTGGCATAGTTGTATCTGAGGTTTTTACACCTATTTGTAATAGACAGTCATCGTATAGAATAACCTACATAACAAGCACTTGATAAATATTTTTATATAAATTAATGGTATGGCCAGCTTATATTTGCTATGAGTGCTGACATGTTTAAAAATGAATCTATGATTTTACTATTTATATTTAATTTGCCCTATCACATGTATGTAGGGCAAATGAAATATATTTACATTTTCTTGCCTTTCATTGCCATCTTTTTGATGAATTATTTTATTTTCTTTCTCTTTTAACTTGTTAGTGGTTACTCTATAGATTGAAACACATGTGACATATGAATTAATACATTTGCATTTCCTGGATAATGTAAAGAAGTTATAAAACCCATGGCATTTATACTTTGCTTCTGTCTTTTTTTTTACATTCTTGTCATGTAATTTAATTTCACATATGCTTTAAAGCCCATGTTATGGACTGAATGTTTGGATCCCCTGAAATTCATATGTTGAAGACGTAACCTTCAATGAAATGGTTTTTGAAGATGGGGCAATTGGGCGATAATCCGGATTAGATTAATTTATGGGGTTTGGACCCCTATGATTAGATTATTAGCTTTATAAGAAGAGGAAGAAAGTGAGATTAGGTTCTCTCCATGTTTATGCACTAAGAAAAGGCCTTGTGAGAACTTAGTGAAAATCTGGCAATCTGTGACCCACAAAGAGAGCCCTCACCAGAAACTGAATCTGCCAGCATTTTGATCTTGGACTTTCCAGCCTTCAACACTGTGAGAAATAAATTTATGTTGTTTAAGCCACCCATTTTATGGTATTTTGTTATGGCAGCCTGAACTGACTGATATACTCCACAAGATTGATTGTTATCATTCTATATATAATTATATTCCTCTAAATTTAGTCAACTATTTCTCCTTTCTGTTGCTCTATGTTCTCTCCTGAATTTTCAAGCTTCCATCTAGGATCACTTTTCTTCTGTCTAACAAACACATTTAAGTATTGCCTTTAATGCAACTATGCTGATGGCAACTAAAATATATACTTTGTATTATCTGAAAATATTTTTGGCTTTATTTTTGAAGGATATTTTCACTGAGTATAGAGTTAGAACTTGGCAAAGCATTATCATTCCATTATCTACTAGTCTCCATTGTTTATAATGAGAAGTCAGTTTTATTACTCCATTTTTAATACCTCTTTTCTCTAGTTGCTTTTGAGTTTACCCTTTGTTTTTGGTTTTCATCAGTATTCTATAATGTGCCTATGTATACTTTATTTCCTATTAAATTCTAATGAAGATTAGAATTTATAAAACTTCTTAAATTCATGTGTTGCTGTTTTTCATTATATTTAGAAAATTCTAAATCATATCGTCAAATATCACTTCTTCCTCATTATCTCTCTTCTGTTTCTGGTCTTCCAATTACACCTGCATTAAGCTTTTATCCCATGATTGTATGTTATTTGCTCTTTTCTGGATTTTTTCCTTTTCTATCTCTCCGTGCTTCAGTTTGTATTTGTTTGAACTAGCTTCCAGTTCAAAAACACATTCTTCCACAACGTCTAATCTGCTTTTAAATATATATTGCATTCCTAATTTGTTTTTATTTTATTACAGCTCTAGAACATAAATTTCATTCTATAATTTTTCACATTATCAGTTCTGTCCTTTAATTATTTTGTAACTTCATTTCTTATACATGTAATTTTAAGCCTATATCTGTTAAGCCAATGCCTATAAATTCCTTTAGTTTATTTTGATAGACTCCATCTTGGTCAGTTATTGTCTTCTTTCATGCCTTTTGAAAAATTGAATGTGTATAAAAACTTGTTGATATATTTGAGGCTCTGGATAATATTATCTTCTTTTAGAGATGATTTTCTTTCAAAAAGAATTAACTTTTGCCTCTTTCAGGAGGTTGTGACTGGGATAGATTATTTTAATCCAATCAAGGATGGCAATGACTCAAAATTGGGTCTTACTCAGTCATTCTCTATTTCTGGCTAACGTTTACTGTTATGTGGTAACCTTTTAGGGTTCTAAGCTGACAGCTTATTTTGAAAGTCCTGAACAGCAAAGTTTGTGCCCTAACCCAAAGTAACTGCCCAAACAAAAGTTCTGCCAAGTTTTGCAGATGCTTCTTTTGAATCATCAAATGCCTCCACAGCAGAGGTTCTCAACTGGGGAGAATTTTGCCGGTCAAGGGACATATGACAATATCTGGAGACATTTTTCATTGCCATATACTACTTGCGTTTAGAAGATAGAGTCTCACCATGCTGCTAAACATTCTGTAATGCACAGGACTGCCCTACATAACAAAGAATTATCAAATCCAAGATGCTTGTGGTGCTATGGTTAAGGCCCTGACTTTTTTAGAGGAAAAGCATTGCACATAGTGCACACTTTTTGGGGCATTTCTTCTCTACAGGATTCTTACTCTTCAAGTTTTTACTACTTTAACATTTTCAATCACATATTTTTACGTGGTTAACATTTTTGCAATTTTTCAAGATTTTCAAGTTTTCCTTTCAGAGGAGTGACTCTCAATTAGGCTAATCTGCCATTGCTGAAGTAATAAAATCACAGATTCAGTTGATTTCTGTCCATTCACAATTTCTTTGCAAAATAAAAGCAGAGAGGAGTGTAGCACCAAAGATGGATGATTGATTTAATTCAGATCTAGACTTATTGGCTATTATGGAATAATACATGAGAGAAAGAGTTTATGGGGCTAGAGAACGTAGTACTGACCAAGCTAATTTTGGATTGTAGGATGGAGAAGAACATCCATAATAATCAGAAGGGTGAT
This sequence comes from Nomascus leucogenys, assembly GCF_006542625.1. Lineage (NCBI taxonomy): Eukaryota > Metazoa > Chordata > Mammalia > Primates > Hylobatidae > Nomascus > Nomascus leucogenys. Next base: position 16,820,225 of record NC_044391.1, read on the forward strand.
ACTTGGTGTTATGTTCCTACAATAATATTCATATTTAAGATGCGATATCTCAATACTTGTTTATAGCTCAGATATTTTTAATGACAAAAGTGTCTGGCTTATAAATTGGAAGTTATCCCTCAATAATGGTGGACACTTCAATCTCATCAGGGAGTTTCAAGTGCTGGATAGAAGAAATTCAATTTAATTTTTGTTGACCCTCAAATTTAGTGTAGTTTTTTTTTCATTTTCAAAAGAACAGCATTAGAAATTAGTCCCTCAGGTACAGTGCCATAACGTACATTGTCAGTCTCTCACATAGATTCACTGCTCCAAGAAATGTTAAAGTGGTCAGTGCCAATTCCACTTCTCCCATGATTTCTCTTCCAGTTTTTATTACTGCACATGGGTACTTGAGAACCCAGCAATAATAAAAAAAGATACACAAATGTTGGGTATATATGAATCTAGCCTTAAAAATGGGACTAGAATTATAGATGGCCAATGCTAGAAGTAGTGATGCATTTTGAGATCTATTGAAGAGCGGTAAAGATTAAAGCATGATTTTCACAGTTATGAACACAGCAAATGCCCAGTTCATTAAGCAAATCAGAGGAGCAAATCAAAGAAAAATAAGCTTAAATAAGCAGAAATTATCCACAGGAAATTTACCCAATAAAAGTTGCAGTTTGAGAAAAACAGAAAGCTCTATTAACACACATTTGTCATCTACTTAATTTTTTGGTAAATAATTAAAACTGTAACATCTGCTTTTCTCTTGGTGTTAATAAAGTGGCTGAGGCTATACAATAAAGTAGGGTACAATTATTGCTTTTAATGTTTTCTCATATTAAATAAAATACAATGAATTTGAGAACCAAGATGAAACTTATTTCATACTACAAAGCAGTACTCTCTTTTTTTTTTTTTTTGGTGGTACAAAATAGAAATGATTGAATTGCTTTTTCTTCAAATCATTTTCGAAGATTAATAGGGAAGCTGACATTGTAAGCATAGATGGGAATGTTATTTAGACATTTGTAATCAACATTGAGGAGTCATTCAAACTGACCTGACCAAAATAGGAAGTTTCTACCAACTCATGATCCAAAATAGAAAAAAAAAATCTAGATCTAGATCAATTTTCAGTTATTTTGTCATTTATCATGACGTTTTATTATTTATTGGCCTGTAGGGTTTTTTCCCCTTTTCCCTACCATGGTGTCTTTTCAACTCTTTAATGTTCTACATAACTTCCATTTAGTTGACTTATATAAAATTAGGAATATTTATATAATGGACTGCTCTTAAACATTAAATATGATGTTTTTGCAAGATATTTAATGACATGAAGTAAAATTCAGGACATATTTTTAAGTGAAAAATGTTGCTTACCAAACAGAAAATATAGTATGCAAAATAACCAAGGTCTATAGAGCATATCTTATGTGCATTGCACAGTTTGCTTTACATACAATGACTTAATAAATGAATATTTGTCAATTGCTTTGACAATATTTTTATAGTGATTATTTCTGAGGTAGAATTGCAAGTGACTTTTAATCTCTTGTTTGTGATTTTCTTTCTTTTCACATTTTTCTGCAAGATTAGACTTATCTTTAAAATTTAGAGTATTGGCTGTGAATGGGTAAAGAGTATAATTAATGCATATTTTATTAGAAATTCTGGCTTAAAATATATTTAGAAGAAAGTTTAAAACATAAGCTGAACTTAGTAGTAATTGAACTTGTCTTTAATTTTTATTCTTATGTGTCTCCCCTATTTATTTAGATGACCAAATGTCAGATATTAGATGATAAGCTGTATTGTTGTTTATAATAAACTAAGTTGAGAGTAAAACAAAACAAAAAGCCCCTCATCTGGGATAATGCTCAAGATAAAAATGTTGTTCCATTGAAAGAAGCCTCCCATTACTTTTCTCAGCCTTTTTTTTTCCAGTGATTTATTGGGAGCTGTTCAACTCTTATGAATTTTTTTGGTGCCCTTTCATTTGTTTTATACCCACTGGAATAAAAGGAAATGCTTTATATTAAGGAAACAAACAAACATAAAAGACACTTAAATAGCAAGCTATTTTCTATATATGTCTGAAAACAATTCAGAAATTATGAACATTTTCTATATTTAATATCGTATCCATGGTGATGGGAAGTCCCAATAAGAGCAAGAGATTTATTGAGTAGGGCATTGTGTTCAGTGCTTGAGATACAAAGATCACTGGAGTGGTCTGTGCTTACTAAAGCTCATCCATTTGAAGGGATTTTTGTTCACATAAACCCCAGCCTGTTGTCCTCCCTCAGATCACTGAAGCATCAAATGCCTTTGGTTCTATTTCAGACGTTGAACACTTACTGGCTCTGAATGCCTCTGAGTCTGTACCAAACACTAAAAGCAATCATAGCTATTAGCAGAAAGCAGACTTTCAGAATTCTATTCTTTGTATAGCTCCAAGTGTGATTACAGTGTTTCTGGTGAGCGCTGTTACCAATAAGTAAGAGCTGTCGCAACATTAAATTGCTAAGGTAAAGGATCCAAAAACTTCTCACTAGAACATAGTAGTTTGAAACTGTCAGATGTCTTTAAGCCACGCATGACAGTTAGCCACCTGTTATGTAAAGATAGAGCCCACACAAGTATACCTACGTCAGGCACACTTGATTGCCTGATTTCATGGAAATAAAGCATAATGGAATTCTTGCCTAATCTCCTGTTACTACAGCCTTTGTGTAAGTATTTCAGTCAGGATAGGCAGTATATCAACGGGCATATATTTTCCATTTGAATACCTGAGTGCTAAATTTATATTCCTTTTGTATTTAGTGAAAGAGATTTCCTGGCCTAATTTGTTCAGCAAGGATATTTCTCACTTGTTTTTCATTTTTGAATAGGAGGATCCTATTGTTGGAAGAAATGGAAGTTAATTAATCATATTTTAACAAGCTTTTTATTGTGTAACTCCATCTCATTTGAAAAGCATTAAGTGGGGTTGAGGTAGAACCAGAGTGAACATTGCAAACAAAGCTTATTGTTTATGACAATGCTGAATACTACGAAAATCATCTGAAGGTTTCAGTCTGTTTTATACTGCTAACATTTTATGGTTGATTACAGCTGTCAGAACAACATTCAAATTAAATGCAATGGGAGGTTATTTAGAAATCTAGAAGTATGTGCAGTCAACCAGCACCCAGTATTGCTGCAGAATGCAAGAGTGCTAATTATTTTAGTTTCTACTGAAACTTAACAATGCTGTTTTATTATAAAATATTGAATATATATACTTGATTTTAATACTGTAAATATTATATTAGTGCCTTAATTTAACTTTTGACTCAGTCAAATAATTAAGTGTAAAAAGGGAATTATTCCTACTAATTCCTAATTTAAGAAAATTAAAATAATTTAATATAAATGGTAATTATAAAACATTTCAAAATTCAATCTCACTGAAGTTATCACACCATTATAAACATATTATATTATATATTATATTATTAAAATGTCATTGTACATTTTCATACATGCTTATATTTTATTTTCACTTGAAAACTAAGTGAATCTCCATGGACTCTATCCATGGAATCTTTATTCAAAGTTATGGCTGCACAAAAATCTTCATTCATCAATTCAAATATTTAAAGAGTTGTCATATATAAAAGGAATGAATCATATTCTGTATGGAATCTAGTACTTGAACCAGCATACTGAAAATTAGTAGGTGCTCAATATTTGTTTGTGTGAAACTAAGATAAGAGTGTGAATGCTGCAGAATGATGGATTTTGTATCCATAATCCAAGGAAATAGGGCTGGCTAAAGATGAGATAGATCGCCCCCAGGAAACAGAGGATCTTTTGAGAAATTTCAGGGAGCTCAATGCATATATCAAATGCATCATTTATGCAGATGACTTTAGATTCTTCTCTATTCCTGAGAAGTTTTAAACACACATACACACACACACACACACACACAAATTTATACAATTGTCTAAATTTGTCATATCAATTTACTTTTTACTCTAGCATTCTTAAATATCAGTAAGAATACATTTCCTCTCTCTCCCTGTCTCTCTCCCCTCCTTCTTCTCCCTCCCTCTCTCTCTTTCTCTCTCTCTCTCCCTCTCTCTCCGCCTTCCTCCCTCTGTATAGTAGTGTCTAGAAAAGTTTGTGTTTCTTTGATAAAAAGGCATGGGAAATTCACAGATGTGCTTACCATAATACTCCAAGCTTTTATTTGGTATTGTCAAGTCACAATCTGGGTAAGGTTATGATCATGGTGTACATGATCTCTGTATGACCTCTCAGGCTAGGTCATAAGAGTTGATACAGCCTTTGCCTAGCTTTCTTGGGACTCTTGCTCTTTGAAGTTAGTCATCATTCCATAAATAAGCTCAAGCCAAGGACCACTTGGAAAGAAAGAGAGCACCTGACCCACTGCCCTCAGTGAATTCCTAGCCAACAGGCAGCTCCAACCTGGTAGCTATGTGAATGAGTCATCTTAAGAGTAGATCCTCTGATCCCCAGTTGACCCATCTCACCTGAAGCTGCTGGAGCAGACAATCTGTCCACATCATCACTACCTGACCAAATTGCAGATTTGTGAGCAATTGCTCACAAGTAATTGAAAATTGTTGTTTTAAGCCTCTAAGTTTTGAGGTGGTTTGTTATGCACCAATTAACATGATTTACTTGTTAACAAAGAATTTAATCAATTACTAATTGCACCATAAATAGCACCATTTCTGTAGCTATATCTTATTATGGATTGCTATGAATAATGCATTTTCTCTTCATGTCAGATGTAATAAAAATTGGCAATATCTGTTCTTCATGATATGCACATTCACATATGTAGGGTATTTTGTGGCATAAAGAGCTTTTTATGAAAATTTCATGAAGTCTCATTCTTACAAGCTATGAGACATCGAATGAGTTGTTTATCTACAAATGGTCAACAGAGCCATTCTTAGGACTCTTACATAGGTTATTTAGAAGTTCAAATTAGATAAGGTACAGGAAAGCTTTACCTGAACTCTAAGAAGCTATATAAATACATTTCTATTAAAATTAATATTATTAGAAAGTTACTGTATTAATTTTAGTTTTTACTAGGTCCTTTTAAAAGTCCAGGCTCAGAATTGGTTTGAAGAGTCTAAATGAATTAGGCCTAGACTAGAGCAAAGAGTCTTGAGTTGTTTGCAGGAAGATGCAAAAAGTTTTGCTTTTTCATGGTAAAGGAAATTACTTCTTAAAACCTTTATATGTCACTTTGGCTATATTCTGAAAATAAAAAGCAGGAAGTTCAGAGGGCATTTTGAATTTTGCTGCACTAAATTTAATCCTGCCTTCAGAATTCCAAGCAGCTTTCTGTGTCTTAAAACCATTTACAATTATGGAACAACATTTTTATATATTTCAGTAATATACTCTTTCAGTGTATTTCCCAAAAGGGAGTTGAAAAAGTGCTAGCTTCTTAGTAAAAAATTTGCTTCTAAAAATATATCTTATCTTTCAGAAAATGCACATCATTTAGGCATTTTCCAAATGAAAAGGAAAAAACATTAAGTTGCATGAGAAAATAATGAATATTATAAATATTTAAATATTATTGAAGATACCTGATTGCTGCTCTAGTTTATGTGAATTTTGTTCCTATTAGGAAGTTACAGAATTTTTTCACTTATTATTTATTTATTTACTCAGCATATTTCAGGAATGTTGGATGTAGATTAGATAGCTATTTTAATAGGCAGTTTCACTCTTTTTCTGGGATGATGTTCAAATAGCAGAATTATCATAAATGGACATGGCCCATATAACAATGAGTATTTCTTGAGAGATGGAATATACAACTCTGCAGTTTATTCTGAAATTTTCAAAGAAATCTCTAAAGGGTATTTATTATTTCGGTGACCTAAAATTCTGAAAATACAAACAAGCTCAAATTGACAATCTCTTAAATTTAGTAGGAGCTAAAGAGTCCATTTACTCGTTTATTCATCACATATGTTATTCTGTATCTCCTCTGTGCCAGTCAGCGAACAAGGTGCTGAGGATATGACAATGCCCTTGAGTAAATCTTGCCTCAAGGAGCTTGTAATTTTGAGGTGAAAGCAGCTACTAATATATCACAAGGTATTCATCCATTTGTTTGCCTGGGCCTGGCTGTAATCAAGGATCAGGAGGCCTTCCCTTCACTAATAGATGGCATTCCTTCTCCCCAAGTGGTCTTATCCTAGAGAGTCAATGCCAAAGAGTATTTTATTTCATGACTTTCTCTTTAAATGATCATATGTCTTAAAAACTAATAAAACACAGTTCTGTTGCTTTATGTGCAAAGTCCTGATCTTTGTAATTAGCTGTGCATGGTTGTGTAACATCTTTGCCTTATACTTAGTGAGATTATTTTAAGCTAGCAAATTTTTTTCACTATTTCTATTTTTTATTATCTTATTTACCATCTCTATGATGAATAGATGTGTTATTTATCTCTGTCTAGAGATGTTATTTATCTCTTATTTGTGTTTTTCTCATGTTTAAATATTTTAAGTGCATGTAATTTTTTTGTGGGAGTGGGGAATACTGTGCTTGATATCTGTGCACTTCACATTTACTTCACAGAGAATCTTCCAAAGTCCTGAGATATATCTATTTTAATTTTCCAGATTGTCCTTGGTCCTAAACATAATGTTTTTGGGGAAGTAGTATTACACACCAAGCATGTGGACTGGTCTATTATTTAGTAATGTTTTAGTTCCATATGGAAGAGAACTCACCCAGTTGCTTAATGCAAAAAAGGCATTTATTGACTCATATAACTGAAAAATCCAGGGATAGGACTAGTTTCAAATGAGATTTGATTTAGGATCAAAGTAATATTTTCTCTGTTTTCTTCTATGTGCTAATTTCAGAGTGAGGATCTGGTGATTATTTTAGATAAATCAAGTCCTATTTCTGGATATGAGAGTTGAATCAACTCCTGAAAGCTACAAATATTGAGAATGGAAGATTAGCTGGTTCTCTTTTATCAGGAAAAGTATGAATGTTGGATACCAGCAGGCAAAAATCACATCACTTATTTCTGCACCAATTGGCAGTTTTCTCTACTTATTCTTCTAGTAAATTAGTGGAAAAACAGGTCAATTTATAGAATGACAAATTCTGTCCTAAATATTGATGAATAAAGCTACTGGAATATTCTATTTTTTTGTAGCTGGAAACAATCCATACATGCCTATATTCAGGGGTGGAAATCACGATTTCCAATATATATGCTCTTCTACATAGATTAAGCCTCCAGATGAGTTCACATGATGGACTGATACTAAACAGAGCAAAACATTAATTTAGGTAAGGATATCATATCTTCCCACTGATTTAAGTTCTAGAAATAGACAATGAGAAATTTTTCACAGTATTCTTTAACAGGAGGCACAACAGAGCATCTCAACTAAAGTATGCAAATCCCTTTCAGACCAATTATCCTCCAGCAGATGTCTGAGTCAATTGATGCCCTTTCTACCAGGAAGACTTCAAAAGGAAAAAATGCATAGTCTTTCCGTTCTACCTGGTCTCAATCTAAAAGTTAAAGAACAGCTATCTAGGGTAGGACTCTTGTTAGCTAGGTCATATTTCTCTATAAAAAATAAACTCTGTGAGCCTCTTTTGTAATCAGTTCTTGAACTGCATTACAGGATCCTTTGAGAACAAGGATTTCTGATGCTCTCTGAATATGTCAAGCTCTAGGTACTCTCTTGAGAATTGAAAGTCATCAGAGAGTTTGCTAATCCTAAAGACATAAATAAGTCAGTCAACATGCAATCATAAAATTCCAATATCCAAAAAAGTATTTTTATCTCCATAAAAATGTTTTTAGTTTTTCATATATTCAAGTACATATTCGTTGCCTAAAAAAACTCTCTATTGGGCACTTGAGGTATAGAGGTCACTATTTTCATGGAGCTTATATGCTGTGAGAAGACAAATAATAATGAGCAGGTAATCTCAGAAAGACACAAATGCTATGTAGAAAGTAAAACAGAGTGATGTTGCAAAGAGTAACTGGATAGGAAATAGTAATTTAGGATAGATATTCATTAAAGGCTTTTCCTAGCAGGTGATATCTCAGCCAAGATTTGAATAATGAGAAGTAGCCAACCATGCAAAATCTGAGAATTAAATATCTTAGGATATATTTCACAATAAATAAATATGCCCAATGATTTGGCAATCTAAAGATACAGTCAGATATTAACATTGTTTATATGAAAACTTGCATTAGGTAAAAAGAAATCTAATTCCAATATTCTAGGCTCTTTTAAAATATGGCATTATTACAAAGTGATTTAAACAAACACCACTGTGAAGTATTTGATGTCGTTTATAGTCAAAAGTAGAAGATTAATTCCTGAGCTATGCTTGTGATACAAATCTATTGTTCCAAACCCTGGTTTTGGTCTCTGATAAGATTAAGCCCATATGTCTTAATCAATGTCTCTTTCTTACTAAGAAGTCACTTCTTAAATGCTGTACTAATTTGATAGCTTTCTTTCTCTCAGATATCCTGAAAAATCTTTAGTCATTTGAATAACTTTCAGAGACCTTGAGATATATAATTTAGACAGGTTTAAAAGAGATAAGTTTCTCCTTGAACTTACTTTGACTGTCAGTATTATAATCACTAAGTCTGACTGTATGTATAATGGAAGTGATGACTTCACTGATAAGTTTCAGTTACAACGAAGATGTCTGCAATTCTAAAAGTGAAGTCCAAATAATTCTCCTCAGTGCGCACAAAATGAATTTTTGAAATATTAGTGGGTATGCTGATATTTGCCTTTGTGGTATTATATCTGAGAAATCAGGGGTTTGATTACCTTTTCTTGATATGCTAACACCTCCAATAATCCAAAATACCAACGTGGAAAAAGAGAAATAGCAAACCTCAAAAAGTAATTACATACAGTCATGTACAAACTTGGAAAATTAACTTCTGTTTTTAAAAAACATTTTCTCTTGAAATATTATGGTTATATAAAGTGCCAAAAAGAGGTTTCATATTAAATCAAAAAGCAAAAGGTAAATGTAAATCAGGAAATGTTGCTGCCTGTGATAGCATAACCATAATTAATTAGGTTTCTATCACTCTTAGACATTTTTCTAGGTGCTTTAAAGATTTCATTTTACTTAGTTCTCAAAATATCCTGATTAGCCCGATTTTATAGAAAAAACTGAGGGTAAGGGTTACACAAGGTCATTGCTGTAGGCTGAATAATCTTGAGGTAGAATTAAAGATATTCAGGTCCTACTCTCTGTAAGAAGCTATAGAAGGCATGGAAACAGATTCTCCCCTGGAACCTCCAGAGGAGTGCTGACACCTTGGTTTGGGCCCAGTGAAAAGGATTTTGCACTTATGACATCCAGGTCTGCAAGGGAATCAATGTATGTTGTTCTAAGCCACCAAGTTTGAGGTAATTTGTTAGAGAAGCTAATATATTAGGAAACTAATATAATCATAAAGATAAAAATGTTGATACCAGATTGGAACCAATCTGTCTCATTTTCTAATATATCACTTTGTTATGTAGCTTTCCAGAAGAGACTTCAGAGTTGCAAATGTAAAGCAATTGGCTAGGCAAATTCCTCATTTGAATTTAAAATTTCATGAATTTGTAGATCAAGTAAACACATTCACTTAAAAATATCAGCTCCTTCACCTAAAGTTGAATTATTTATAAAGTTTTTGAAAGGTAGAACCCATGCCTTGGCAAATTATTGACACTAGTTATTTCCTTAGATTACCTTTAATAAAAGCACACAGATAAGACTTTTTAATCTGCTGTATAGGCATAATTTTCAATCTATTCTGTTTCTATGGATAAATCGTAGACCAACATTTTGCATATGAAATATGAAGTGTTGTGGCACAATTATTCCACCAATAAATACCGTTATGTTGTATTTTTTGAATTGCTGAGGAGTTGTAAAAGTATCATTTTTTACTACTCTGGTAAATACTAGAAAGATAGGAATAGATGGACTTGAAGGCAAAGCTAAAGAAATAAAGAGCATATTACAATTAAGTTAAGCAACTTATCAGATTGGAAGCAATTCATATAATTGCTATTTTGGAACTGAGGCACAAACTGGAGGATCTCTTTTAAGGGTAAATGCCTTTATTTCTGGGAGAGGAAATGACCATCCAACACAGACCCTCCCACCTATGAAAAGACCTACTTATTGGTCAGATTCCAGAAAAGAAAGAGTAAAACAAAATTCAAAGCTGATTACAGTTATAAGATTGGGTATTTTGATGGGGAGGACAGATAGGAACAAGATCTTCTCAGAATAAAAGGTACAGAGCTGAGAAACAGAGATGAGGAATTTGAACCTGAGAGCTCATTAAGGACAATGACTGAATCTTATGAAAAAAAAGTGTCTTGTCAAGGATTTGTCATAGTAAACTTTTAAACATAATATAACTGGAACAGCATCACGTTTGAATGAGCAGCAACAATAATATTGAATACAAGAAGGTAAGAAGCTAAATTTCTTCTATTTTAGGTCACGTTTGGTCCCAGTAAATGGAATCGAACTGAGCTTGAGGTGATACTCATTTTAGAATTTTTCTAATGAGAAAAGAAAGTTGCAATTCCAAAGGTTGGGGACTTGGCTGGTTCAGAAGTGCTATATTGTTTCATTGCACCAAGAAATAAATGAGGAATTAAAATTTATTGAGTATACTGGCAGATTAGTTTTGCAAGCCAATCTATAAGTTCTCAACATAACTCCAAAGTCTTAATACTTCTTCAAACATGTAAGGCTAAGGACTTGATGCATTTTATCAACTATCACAGAGACCCTGTGCAGGAATGCATTAAACACAGAAGAGTGCCATGATTAAGGTTGGAAATACAGGCAAAGACCACATTGTTTAGAGCTCTTCAGGACATGAGAAATAATTTAGACATTATTGTAAGTGCAAATAGAAGCCACTGCAGAATTTAAGGTAGCAAAGATACGTTGCATGATCACATTCTTAGAAGATCAATCTGATTATGCTACAGGAAAAAGAAAATTGGCAGGGGGGGTGGGGGGTGGAAAAATGAAGAGACATCTTTTAGGAGACCACTGCAGTATTTTAAAAGAGAAGTGTGATGGTTCATACTTAAGCAATGGTAGTGGAATTAAAGAGAAGTAGAAAACTTTATATATGTATATATGCCAAAGAACATATTTTTACTGATTCTCTGGATTCTTGGAAAAATATACATATAATTATATGTGTTTATTAATATACCACATATGTGTGTATATTTGTATATTACCAGAAATATAAATTCAGATTTTTATTTCCTACAGAAATGCTTTCATTCCTTTACAACACATATCTTGCCCCAGTTATTTAGTTCTAATATCCATGCCTTTGCAATATGACTTTGCAGCTTTTCCATCAAGACTCTATTTCCACAGCCCTTATAATGGGGCTTGCCCTGTAGATTGTTTGGAAAATAAAGTATAGCAGAAGAGAAAATTAATAAAAATTAAAGCCCATTCTTGTATGCCTGTCCTATAACTTGAATCCAGCTGTAAAAAATTAGTGGTAAATTATTTTCTAATGAACTACAATTCACAGGTTTTTATCTTCAAATTATAAGCATTCTTATATTGGGTGGTTATTTTTCCTATTTCTTCATCACCTTCACTATTTTATATCTTACTTCATTACCGGCAAAATACCTTCAGAGTTACAATATCTTTAACAGCTTTGTCTTTAAAAATGATAATAGCTTCTTTTCTGTCTAAATTTTTCATTAGAGCTTATCAAAAAATTAAGCCAGCAATTGAACTATATATACTAAAATATGATAAACTTGAGAAACTGAAACTCTTGATCTGTCATAGTGATGTCTTAAAACACACTAGCTAAAGCCAATTACAAAATAAGAAGATTATTTTTTGAACTGATGACATTTAAAAAATCTTTTAGGCATTTTCAGGTTACAACATGACAATTTTTGAGTTTTAAAATAAAACTTGTTCTTTGTTCTATGGAAAAGCCTAGGTTTCTTCAAGGCAGTGTCTGGAAAAAGTGAGGATTATGTTTACTTGAAACAGTAACTTGAAAGTTTATTTTCATCATTAACTAGAAATGTTAATTTTTTTGAGAACGATCTTACCTGTATAACGTATAAAGATTGCCCTCAAATATTTAGTATTCTCTTCATTTAAACATTAAAAATCAACACTTAAGATGATAGGAAATAGCTATTCATATAGAAATAGAAAATGTTTATTTCAAAATAAATGTCCGATCTCTTATTTGAAGGTATTTTGGATATCTCTTTGTGTGTAAATGGACAATTGTGTGTTCATAGAATTTGAACCTAAAAATGTAGCGGGGAATCTGCAGTCTGCTTTTCAGAAAGGCACAGTAGCAAAATTGGTGAAATATTCCAGTGTTGGTTATGGGCAGAAATGCCTTCCTTTTTTTATGGTTTAGATACTTGTCCTCTCCCAAAATTATGTTGAAATTTAACCCCTAATATGGCACTATTCAAAGATGGGCCCTTGAAGAGGCTTTTAGAGCACTCATGAAAGGCTTAACTCATTCATGGACTAATAGGTCATCCTGGGAGTATGACAGGTAGCTTTATAAGAAGAGGAAGACAGACCCAAAAAGCATGTTAACACACTCAGCCCCCTTGCCGTGTGATGCCTTGTGCCATCTTGGGACCCTTTAGAGAGTCCCCACGAGCATGAAAGCTCTCACAAGATATGGCCCCTTGACCTTGAACACCTTAGCCTCCATTAATATAAGAAATATACTGCTTTTCTTTATATATTACTCAGTTGTAGATTCTGTTATAGACCACAAAAAATAGACTAATAGACCTTTCAAAAAAGTTTATAGATGCAGGGGAATCAGGAATTCCAAGCACCCTGAAGACTTCCTTTACCTGTTATTCACAATCAGCTCCAGTTATCTTGAAAGTTTAATTTAATTTTGGAGCTTTATATATCTAATATAATTTCTGCAAATTCTGAATGAGGGATGGGGAAAGAAAGGATTTGTTCAGTAGGACAGAGAGGCGGAGAGATTTTCCTGGAATTAGTACAATAATCTATACTTGCCTGTGGGTTGAGATGATCTAGACAATTAATAGGCATTTAGAGCTGTAAGGACACATACCTTTAGCCTTGGTTTCTCAAATGCATGCCTCAATAAGTTTTGCTGGGCTTCCTATGGAAAAAAATGTAGAGGGTTTTTGCAGAGAAAATATAGAAATCCCAAATCCAGGTGCCCCAGATGTTTGCTTTAACAGGTTTAATTCATTATCAAAGCTTCTCCATTTTCTTTAAACCTCAACAACAAGTAAACAGATTAACTTTGTGGCTTTAGTTGAAAAACTAAAGCATTATCTTGTGTTCAATATTCACCTCAAGAATCCAGTATAGTGACAAATATAGAAACACTGGATTTTGGGAAAAGTAATTGAAGTAATCACCTTGGCATTGCTTATTATGTAATAAATACATATACAAATAATATATATATATATGCATGTTATATATGTTTACATGTGCTGGGATTAGAGGTGTGAGCCACCGTGCCCAGCCTGTAGTTGTTTATATATTGACATACATGATGGGATTCTGTTTTGCTTTACATAGAATAGTGGTTCTCAAATGCTTTTCCCCTTACCCCAGCACAGAATACACTCCCATCAGGAACATACCTTGATAATAATAGTGACTCACTTGGGGGTTGAAGAGGACTTATCTCTAGAAAGGAACACCAGAAGTCCTAGAGATAATTATTCACCTCCATTGAGAAATTTGTTCATTTTTCTCTTCCATTTCCTTATAACCACTGACATAGAATATTTAAACTAAAAAAAAACTTCTCAAATATAGCATTATAACTTATTAGAATAATTAAATGTTATGCTAGAAATGTTTACTTAATACAAAGAAAGTCAAAATAAGAGGAATAAAGAAACAATGGAAATGAAACACATAGAAAACGAAAACCAAATGGGGAGATATAATAGAAGACATATTAATAGTCTTAATAAATATAAGTAGGTTAAGCAATCAATCAAAAGGCAGAAATCTTCAGATTACACTTAAAAAAACAACAATGTTATATTATGGTGTCTACAGCAGGCACAATTCAGATCCAAAGATATAAATGCATTAAAAATAGAATAAAAATATTATTCAAACAGTAATCACAACTAAATTGGAGTGATTATAATAATATTATACCAGGCCAGGGATTAGGGACTTGGGAGGAAAGTGAGGGTGGTTAATTGGTACAAAAAAATAGAAAGAATGGATAAGATCTGGTATTTGATAGAACAACAGAGTGACTATAGTCAATAACAATTTATTTGTACATTTTTAAATAAAGAATATAATTAGATTGTAACACAGAAGATAAATGCTTGAGATGATGGGCACACCATTTACACTGATGTGATGATTGTGCACCATATGCCTGTATCAAAATATTGTAGGCACCCCATAAACATATGTGGGTACTGTGTACCCACAAAAATTAAAAATTAAAAAATATATCAGTCAAAATAGATGCCCAAACAAAACATTTTACTGAAGACAAATTGGGATATTTAAAATAATAGCAAGGTAAATCTACCAGGGCTACCTAACAATTATAGACAAATATGTGCTTACCATCACAACCCAAAAATACACAAAAATTGGCAAAATTGAGGGAGAAATAGAAAACTGAACATTTGGCGTGCTAGTATTATATATATATATATATAATTTTGCCTTTTTTTTCCTTTTCTTTCTTTTTTTTTTTTTTTTTTTGAGTCCTGTCTTGCTAGGCTAAAGTACAGTGACAAGATCATGGCTCACTTCAACTTCAAACTCTTGCACTCAAGTAATTCTCTCATCTCAGCTCCCTGAGTAGCTAGGTCTACAGGCGTGTGGCATACATGTTCATTAGGGATATGGGTCTATGGGTTTTTGTTGTTTTTATGTCCTTGTGTGATTTTGGTATCAGAGTAATGCTGGCCCATACAAGAAATTAAAAAGAATTCCCTCCTTTTCAATTTAAAATTTTTCTTTTAAAATAATCAACAACATACAGTTGCTGTGAGCAGAGAGTAAAATTGTAAAAGTATTCTGGCCAAGCTCTGCTGTTTTTGTTTTTGAGATTTCTTTCTCATCTTGAATGCCATGTTTTTTTTCAGATATTATTTTCTTAGTTTTATCACTTTTTTTCAGATATTATTTACTTAGTTGACACAACAAAAAGCATGCAGAGGATACAATCCAAGTTTTCAAGCAGAAGCACTAGTGATAATTTTGAAATTATATTGGTAGAATATTTATATTAACTTAGGTGTTTTAAACATAAAATTTCCAAATATAGGAAATATTAAAGAGAAAATTAGACAAAGTTAAGAGAACTTTATTTACCCAGTATCTAGATGCAATAATTATCAAGATTTGTATGCTTGCTTTTTCATTTTCCCTCCAAGTTTTGACCTCATGCCATTCTGCCTACAGACAATCCTAAAATCTCTCAAAATGATAGAGATTTTTCTTCTTTTGAACAATTTCATTGCCACGCCTATTTAAGAAAAAATAGCAGTAATTCCTTAATATTTAATACAGTTTATATTCATATTTCGTCAATTGTCTCAAAAATGTCTGTTTAAAATCAATTTGTTCAAATTAGTACCCACTTAAGCTGCAAGCTGGTTGTTATATTTCTTGGATCTTTGTTAATTTAGGATAGGCTCTTTTCTCTAACTCCTGCCTCCTTTTTTTTCATGTTCTTATCACATGGCAAATACTAAGTCAATTGTCTAGTGGTAAGAATGGTAGTTTTGGCTGGGCACGGTGGCTCACGCCTGTAATCCCAGTACTTTGGGAGGCCGAGGTGGACGGATCACGAGGTCAGGAGATTGAGACCATCCTGGCTAACATGGTGAAACCCCGTCTCTACTAAAAATACAAAACATTAGCCGTGTGTGGTGGCGGGCACCTGTAGTCCCAGCTACTGGGGAGGCTGAGTCAGGAGAATGGTGTGAACCCAGGACCGGAGCTTGCAGTGAGCCGAGATTGCACCACCGCACTCCAGCCTGGGCTACAGAGCGAGACTCGGTCTCAAAAACCAACCAACCAACAAACAAACAAACAAAACCAGAAAGTGATATCTAGAAGTTTGCTTAGATTCAGTTTCAACTTTGGTAATGCTGTTTCTAGGAGGGATACAATATCCTGCTTTCTAGCGTTTAATAATGGTAAGATTAATCATAGGTTCTGTGCCAACAGCCTAATCCTAAA
Organism: Nomascus leucogenys; assembly: GCF_006542625.1. Taxonomy (NCBI): domain Eukaryota; kingdom Metazoa; phylum Chordata; class Mammalia; order Primates; family Hylobatidae; genus Nomascus; species Nomascus leucogenys. The sequence goes on from NC_044391.1 coordinate 16,836,554, forward strand.
GTTCCCCATCAATCTTTCTTCCAATTGTTTATTCCTCTGCCTGAAACAGTTGATTTACTGCAAATTGCAAAATAGCAATGATTTTATTCTGGCATTTCTTCCTCATGTATTAGCTTAATTCTTTTCTAAAAAGCACTTTTTATCATTGGCTAGGACTACTGTAGTATATCAAAATACAGTTAACATGAGGGACTTCAGGGAAGGTATTAAATTTTCCTTTAATTGCCAATTTTAGAATAAGGAAATGGTGCTCTAGATGCCTAGATAGAAATCAATACTTTTTTGTTTTTGTTATTTAATGTGATTGTTATTCATTGACTATATCCTCTCTTCAAGTATCCTTATTAACTCAATGTTTGTAAAAAAATGTGTTTTTGAGGTAATACGGATTTAAAAATGTATTTTTAAAAACAGTGAGTTAATAAGGACTAATGTGTATTAACCAATAGAACCTGTTTTATTTTTCTGCACAAATGTTCTCATCTTTGTTTAGTTGGAGATTCTTCATCTTAGTTCTGAAGTCCTTTGATATAACATTATCAGAATATATTGCTCCTTTGATTCAGTTTCAAGTTTGGTAATATTGTTTCTCATACAGATGTGAAAAACTCACCTTGAACAGTTCTTACACCAGTCTTGGAATCAGCCAAATCTTGCAGAGGTAGTAGTTGCTGTAAAATTTCAGAGTTCACAGTTTTGAAGATGAAGAGTTCACAGTTTCCTATTCCTACTGGGCAGCTATTGTTTATAGGCTCTTTTAGTGAACAGAGCCAGGATATATGATTATTGGGAAAAAATAATTGATACAAATATTTTGAAAAAGTGTATTATTACAATTTTGCTGTTATATTTATATGTTTTTTTCCTTATACTAAAATCCTTAGGTCCTAAAACATTAACATAATTATTTGCTATGTGTATGTGTATATATTAGATTCAAAATAACATCTTATCACTAAAAATCAAAAGTGAGTGAAGTTTGAGATGTCTTTATAGTTTTACTTTGTCCTTAGACTGCATTTCTACTTTAGATCTATAGTCAAAATATCAAATTTTAAAATCACTTCAAATTGTTCTTTTTTTGGTGACTATGCAATCAACTTTATATTCAGTCTGAATTTATAAGTTTGGTTTCAATTTTAGAAATTGTAGTTATTTTAAATTATTTTTATTTTGAAATATATAAATCACTTACATTATCCCAAAGTCAAAACACATAACCAGTTACATGAAGGGAATATTAATTTCTATATTCAATCACTCTACTTTGTTTTCTTCTTCATCCATACATAGTAATTTTATGGCTATTTCTCTAGCATTTATTTTTGCAATTATTAAAAATATATGCACAGATTTCTATTCTTCCCCATTTTATACAAGGTTAGGATATGCTATATACATTCCATACCTTGTTGTTTGCAACCTAGTATATCCCATTTTAGATAAATCAGTGACTTAGGATTGGGTAAAATGGTACTGAAATCTGATAACCAAGGGCATAATTATATGGTAAAACCTACTGAGACATGTTTATTTGAATTTGCATTTCTGTAGTGATTCATAGAAACTCTCTGATCTTACCTATCAGACAATACTGATATTTAGTAGACTACAAAATGTAGCACCTGAAATATTTTAAACACAGTTATCCTCTGCAGGTAATTTTTTTTTTTTTTTTGGCAAATGAAAAAGCTATTTTTATTCAGACGGTGTTGTTCTACTCATGAGCCAATGACTCTTTCTCTGAGTGGGGATCTGCTCCACCATTCACAGTCTGGGACTCTTCAACAGTATTTGCTTCACATCCCCAGTAATACCTAATCAAACAATGAGAAGATCCCAGCCCAGAGATTGAAGAAGTTAAATTTACACTAATAGAGGTTTGAGAATTGGGACATAAGAGATTAATACATCTTTTCATGTATTAAATTTGGTTTAGTAAATTGAGAGCTGTTGGGGCTCATGTGGATAGAGATAGAACAGTTTGGGCTGAAAAGGAAGAGAAGAGTAAATAAAGTCTGCAGAAGGAAGAAAAGAGGAAATGGGGAGGAGAATCCCAGGGAGTTCTTCCTGTCTCCCACTTTTTAGCATAAGGCTTTTCTGTAAGGAGTCTGGATTCCTGTCTGTGCGTTTTATAACGATGCCCTGTACTTCTATTTTGTAGTTCTCTGTCAGTACAATTTTAAAACAACCTGAGCCAGCTTCCTACAACAAAAAATTTCCTAATTAATAAGCTTGGCATATGTATGTTCGATTGCAGGAAATAGGGGCATAAGTCACCATTAGCAAGAGATATCCATATGGAGATATTCTAATGCTTGGATACCTGTGTTTAGTGAATATAAGGGCACCAAAAATGAGCACCCGGTCATGTTATTGTGATTCTCAGCCAAAATTGGAGGCATATAGTGCCTACAACCAATCAGGTATTAAGCAGTTACCTAAGGAGAATATCTTGTGACTGAATTGAGGGGGCATTCTAATCAGACAGGCACAAGGAAAAGGTAAACTTGTTTAGACTCTCTAGAAATGCACATTTAGCAAAGAATTATCTTGTGCTTTAGATGATACCTAAAACTCTGTGAGCTGGAACATTACGATTTGAGGGAAATTATACTTACTCATTCATTTTTATTTTATTTCCCTGTTCAGCAATGTGAGTCAGCAAACATCACATAAATATGCTTCATAGATTTTAGGAACTGTATTTCCTCTGGAAATTAGGAACCTCAGGATAAAAATGTAGAGGAACATAAGTAACAGGAATTAGAAAGTTTTAGAGAGTCTACCCCTGAAAAATCTCTTTTTTGTTTTTTAATAATACATTTTTATATTTTTCAATGCAATTTTGTTTGTACTTTGTGAGAAGACAAAAGAGTTGCTAAAACAAGGCTAACTGTAATGCCATTTTTCATGAAATGTCATGAATTTTGAATTAAGATGGACCTAAACTAAGGTTTAACTTTTCTCAAATAAATTATTACTTTAAAGTATAATTACACTAAATTTTATTATCAAGAGTTTTGTGAACTATAAAAGGATAATATAAAATAAATTTTCAGGATGTCTTTGAGGTAAACTCTTACCCTGTTCAGCTAGGACTGTCTCTTACACACACACACACACACACACACACACACATATATTCATTAATTGCTTGGCAAATTTTATTTCACACCCTCAAATTGACTTTATTTGGGTTAAATTCATTTTGAGGAACTAAATTATTAGAATCAGCTGCCCAGGTCAGTTAAATCAGCTAGCTATTGGCCAGCTTGCTGAGTATACATGTTGCAGCTGAGGGTGAAAGTATCATTTAATATCCTGGAGGAGACTAAAACTGAGTATTCTTTGATGCCAATCTGGTGGCCATTCTCAGTGCCACCATTTCCACTTGTATAATCTGTCTCAGGAAAATCATATTTTCAACTTTTAAGAGGTAGTTAAATAGAGATATTTGCTGTTGACAGGCAACTAATTTTTCGATGGTTATTCCTAATAAGTTACTTCTAACCAAAATCTATTCTAATAATTGTCATGAACAAGCAACAAACATCCATAATCTTCAAAAGAGTTTTAAATACACTATCTACCATAACACACATTAATACAGAAATAATTAACTGAATACTGGGTCTAAATTTTGAGGATACATGTAGTTTACCTACAAATAAATGTTGGAATTATAGAAATGGACAAAAAATACTCTGCTAGAAATGCTCGTACACTTTTACATGTTACATGACTCACAATAGTAGGTGTGAAATAAATTATTTTGATGAATCATTTTGCATTAGTGTTATCATCATCTTGTTGTTGTGCCTGCTTAAAACTTTCTGATAGCTTCATATAGATATAAATTTAAAATCTTTATCATTGTTACAGTCTCTCATATTCTAGCCACTTCCTACCACTCTAACCTTAATACCTACTGATCTTCCTCATTTGCTCTCTTTTCAAAAAAATCCTTGAAACAATGTTTATAATACTTACAATAATGCATAGCAATCATAAGCACTGTGTAAATCTTTATAGAATGGAAAAGAAGGAAAAGACTGAATTGATTAAAGATTAAGTATTTATTTCCTTTTGTATACTTTTGTTCTTATATATTTACTTCAACTTTTATTTTGGATTTGGATACATGCATAGTTTTGTTACATGGGTATACTCTGTAGTAACTCTAGTGTAGCTATTTTTTCTTATGTGAATAAATATATGTTATAATAGTTATTAATAGAAATAGGACTGCAATCTCGTAAGAAAATTTATTCTAAAATTTCTGTAAGTTAAAGTAGTTTAGTATTTTAAATATTGGTATGCAAGTGACATTTATATAATAGTAAGATTAAGGATAGAATGAGATGAAAGAAATCGAGTAGGGCAGGCATAGCATGTTTCAGACCTGGATTCATCAAGTCACAACCTTTATAGCTTAATGTATTAACATACCTAAAAGGTAAGGTTATTAAAGTTAGAGTGTATTGTGTGGTTTTGAAATGAAAAAAAAATAAAAATGTCAACAAAAAGGACAACCTTGGATGGATACTGTCTTTGGTTGTCCACAGGAAAGGAAATCTTAGCTAATGGATTTCAAACTTACCAGCATTGATGACAGAGATAAATCTCAAGTGGAAATGTCTATAGGCCTTTTTAGGCTATAAAGGTTATAGAACCTGTGGCAAAATTATACTGTAACCTACAGCCATTAACATTTGACTTGTAGAAGTCTTTTTCTGAGTCAATGTCCTTTTTAGTGACCTTCTGATTTCTATGACTTCAGATTACAGTACAGACTTTCATTCCTCTGGTACTTTTAAAAGTCTCTGCAAATACAATTTTTGATTTTAAATACAAATTGTTGCCTTTTAATATTTTTGGCTTCTCTATAGCTTGACTAAGGGGAGTAATACGATTATGCCAATACAAGTATTTACAATCTTTGACATTTATTTTTTGTTTAAAATGAATAATCTGGTGTTCTGTTATCTAACTTAGTCTCAAGTGTATTTTAGTTAGCATTAGTCGTTTTCTCAGCCCTGGTCAGTTCTGAGTCTTTGCAACACTATGTATTCAAAGAAAGAACTAGATAATAGCAAGTCCTAATAATAGTAAGACTTCAAAGAAAGGACTAGCTACTAGAAATACTTTAAATAAAAGCAATAGAAAAAGTCATTCTCCCCTCAGATAACAGCATCTTAAACCTTTCAAGAAGGTGTGAATAAGGCAGAGCAGGAGGTGCTAAGGAAGGAAGAGAGTGAATAACAATGATACCTAAACAGAAAAGACCAGCATTTACACATAGCTTTTCATTCGATATTCTCAATTCAGTGAAGTGATACTCGAAGAGTCCAATTAATGGATAACTCTGAAGTGATAAGGTCAATGTTTGAACCCAGGGTTATCTGATTCCATAGCTATACTCTTAAACATTATCCTTCAAAATAATGTGCCAAGTTTATAAAATAGTTTTCTATATCCTCCAGATCTCTATTTAAAAGGGTATACAATACCTCATGTTTAGAAGATTGACTTCAATATTTAAATGGTAAATTCCTCTGCCCCATCCAGAGAGATTTGGAAGAGTTGATCTAGTGTGGTCCTAAAGGATGAATATTTTCAACCAGGAAGCTTGGTGATCATAATGCAGGTGGCCAAGAGCTTCACTTGAAGAAACCATATGCTTATAGATTTTTCTTCTACCTATTGCTGTATCAACTAAGCTCCCCACCTTGTGTTTTCTTTGTAAAGGAAAAATCTAGCTGTTACATCCTGAGACAAGTCTCACCTTGCCCAGGAGGTGGCTAAAGTGCTAAGGAGGGAAGCAAATGAATGGCAGTGAGGCACAGCAATATGGGTCTGACTTGCTCTTGTCGCAAGGCCTGCGATGAGTAGCTGCTTGCAAATTTATTTGAAAACTTGCCCTACCTTGGCAAGCACAAATGCCTTCTGCTTACCACATGAACAAATTCGTAAAAAGGTATCTTTTCGTAAAACTATGGTGACTCTCTCTCTCGGGAAGGTAATATTGGTGTTTGGAGGAGAGTTGGAAAGCTGAGAATCTACGACCTAATGCAGTGAATGTTTTTTTTTGTTTTTTTTTTCCCCAATTTCTTTGCTAAGTGGTCTTGAGAATTTTTTTTTTTTTTTAGAATCGGTATGTTTTTGTTTTTGTATGTAAGTGTGGAAATTTGGCATATAAATCCATCATAAAAGACCACCTACATTAGGCACTTTTAACCATCATATACTTATGTTAAAATGACCTACTCTACAGTAGATACATTGGAAATAGGCCAAGATGTTATAAATATTTTGGCAATATTTGAGCAGCCAAAGAAATGTCAACTTCTATTTGGAAAATTTAAAAATATCATTATAAATCCAGTTGAAAGCTTCTAACTGTAATCCTGTTGACCACTGACCTATAGCAGCAACTCATGTAAAAAATATGTTCCTCTGAGAGCCCAGAACTGGAACCAAGTTATTATGAAATTTACTTGAAAAAAATTCTCATTTCCTCATCTATAAAATTTATAAAACACCTAGATTTTGAAGAGTGACAGAAGGAAAGCCTAATATATGTGTGGGAATATTCAACCAAAAAGGGTTGCCAGCATTTAATTTTAGTTTTCTTCTCTTTATTCCTGAGTGAATTCAAAGGGTTGTGGATATTCTGATATATAAGGTGAGAATCCAGTTTAGGGGCCATTTTCCCCCAGAGTGTAGAAAATCTGTTGGATTAAGACCTTGAATATTGAGACCCTGAAAATGAATAACCCATGACTAATTGAAATTCTTGTTTTGTAGAGGCACTTATTTCTGTGCATGAATACAGAGTCACAATAGGTACCTATATATGTTACAAAATGTCATCTGCCCCATTGTTCAGGACTTGTCTTCTACAGTGATATGATGTAATAGCAAGAAGCAAATGCTGTTAAAGCTTGATAAGACATGTTCTATAGAGGCGAAGCGAGATTTACCCTCTTTTTAGCAGACTATTTGGGAATGAGAAAAATGCTGAATTTCATGCTAATAGGGCAAATTGGTTTTGTTAACTTATCAGAAATAATACTGCATTTGGAATTCAAATATCTGGAACAAATATAGCCTTTGCCATTATAGTTCTAGAAAGCTAGCTATGGAAATGCAAGTAGAAAAAAATGCAAGGTTAGTCTTCATCAGAGTAACTTTGTTAATCTCACCTTGAAATGCAATAATGATAACACTATTAAAATAATTAACTGGAAAAGGTCTCTGGAGCCATACAACTTAGTTCAATAATAGCTTCATTCTTGTTGGTCGTTATCACATTCAACAAGTTATTTAACCTCTCTGCCCCAATTTCTTTATGTGTAAGCAAAGATAATGAGATCATTTATTTCACAATACTTTTATAAGATTATACGAGTTTTGCATGCCAAGGGCTTTGGATTATTTTTGGCATAGAAAATTCCATCGTTGCTGTGTATAGTTTGTTTCATTATTATTTTATTATCATTTCACTTATGAGTGTCCCTTTAGGGCATGCATATTAACATATCTGAAAAGACCAATTCATCATGTAGGCAAATAATCTCTTAAGTATGCCAGATTTAGCCTGTAAAATATAGGACACTTAGTTAAATATAAACTTTTGATAAACCATGAAACCATTTTCAGTATGTCTGAAATATTTGATGCATACCTATGCAATATTCTAGAAGCCTTTCAGCCCTTTCAGAAAATATTGACTCCTTTTTTCTATAGTTCTAACAAATGTTTCAAATTGTTTCTCCTTAACCTAGCTTGAAAGATAATCTTATATATGAGCTAGACACCATGACTAGGGATACAAAGTATTCCTTTTGACCAAGATTGAGTCGTGTCATGTTCAGTGTTACCTGGAAGTCGTAGAATGTAGTATAACGTTATCTTCTAAACCAAGTCAAAGAGAACCAGGGAAATCTGCTGAATCTACTGGATAATAGAAGGAACCTTAATTTTAGGTGGTTGGAAAGGTGTTAGAATATAACCCTGAGGCTGCCAGAAGAGAGACTGTGCAATAAAGGATGAGCAAAAACAATACAGAAGAAAACAGAGCAAAGGGATGAAAGAAAGACAAAATTCGTTTCTCAGACACGCTCTGAATTCCTGCAGCCAGCTGACTAGATTTGATATACCATTGGCATTTTCAATTATGGAAACCATTAAATTCTCTTTTTTTTTTTTCTTTTGAGATGGAGTGTCACTCTGTCTCCCAGGCTGGAGTGCAGTGGCGTGATCTTGACTCACTGCAACCTCCACCTCCCGGGTTCAAGTGATTCTCCTGCCTCAGCATCCCAAGTAGATGGGATTACAGGTGCCCGCCACCACGCCCAGCTAATTTTTGTATTTTTAGTAGAGATGGGGTTTCGCCAGATTGGGCAGGCTGGTCTCAAACTCCTGACCTCATGTGATACACCCGCCTCAGCCTCCCAAAGTGCTGTAATTACAGGCGTGAGGCCGGGCACAGTAAATTCTCCATTTTGTTAATACCAATTTGCATTCAATTCCTCACAATCATGGCTGAAAGATTTCTGGCAAATAAATCAAATAAAAGGCCATCTATGAACCTTTGAAAATGCCAGAGTCCAAGGATAGCAGGGTACCTGGGGATGGGGAAGGATGATAGATATCAAAAACACAAACTTCGTTACTTAAGAAATTGTGCCTGATATCTTTCCTACATTAGAAGCTATACTATAAACTTCTCAACAGTTTGGTTATGTATTGCTGTATAACAAACTATGCCAAAACTTAGCGGCTTAAAGCAACAATTTATTACTTATTATTCTATGGGTTGACCGGGCTTTTCTGGTTGGTTCTCACTTAAGGTCTCCAAGCAGTTTCATTAAGATGGCAGATGGGATTATAGTCATCTGAAGGCTCTGGTGAGCTGGACATCCAATATGGCTAACTCATATGGCTAGAAGTTGATACTTGCTGTTGGCTGTGAGCCCAGGTGGAGGTGCCAACCCAAACACTATGTGGCTTGAGCTTCTCACAGCATGGAAGCTAGGTTCATGGACAAGCATTCCAAGAGCTCCAGACAGAAGCTCCGATGTTTCTTATAATTTACCCTCCAAGCCATGAAGCATCACTTCTGTGTTTCATTAGCCAAAATTAAATCATATGGTCATTATAGATATAAGGGGAGGGGACTACACTAGGGCATGAATACAAGAACACATGGTTTATGGACCCAGGGGAAGGGAAGGGGGTGGGTACATCACTGGCGACTTGCTACCACATTATGTTAATTAAAGTAGCCATTCCAATTACTCATTCATATTAGAACACCTACCACAAAATGCAATTTCCTTACTTATTTACTTCTGTATTATTTACTTTTCCCAGGAGAAGGTAAATTCTTTGAAGGCCCTGATGACACTCTTTCCCCAATGCCCATTACAGTGCTTGCACATAGTAGCTGTTACTGAAAGAGTAAATACATCAACTAATAAATGAATGAATAATTATTTTTCTTGGAACCAAGTCTACTGGGCCTAGAAGATCATGCATACTCACTTACTAAATCATTATTTTTATCATAGAAAAATGGTATTAGCCTGGAGATTTGAGTGCCTAAACAGGGATGAATCAATTGGCCTAGATATATTTGGAGAAATTATTTTGGTGTAATATACATTTTGACAACATATGAAGAACTCAGAACAAAGCAGTATTTTGTTAATCTATTTATATTTACCACTAAAATTGTGAGTGCTTTATTTCTTTCACCACTCTAATAATTTTAGGTTTGAAATAAATTAATCTACTATATTTATTACTTCAATCTCTGTAAGATTATCATAAAAAGTTGGAGAGGCTCTCACAACCCAAATTGAAGGGGATTTGATAGGAGCTGGAGTATTAAGAATGTAACAATTAGTGACCATATGGGTCCTGCCCATTATTAATGTTCAATTAATAATAAGCATCAATAGTATAATTAATATTTAGTAATGATTTAAGAAATAAATGTAACTAGTTTGGTATGTGAGATGAAGCTGAGGTACAGACTTTCTCTAGAAGGGCATTTAAACCAATTCATGTTATTTCAGTTTCACTTATAACTAGCACGTTTATTTTCTCAAATAATCATCAGAAAGATTCTATGACGGCACATAGCCCTTATAAACATTATGATAATTTGAATTAGACAAGTAAAGATTTTAGTCCCCTAGAAATACACATACTTTAAAGAATTAATGGATAACAACTTCTGGGGCAATTTGAGTTTGGATTTTTGTCAAATTTTCAATGTTTGCAAGTTTCAGGCATTTGATAACCTAGAACACAGTTTATGCTTTTTTTCCCTCCTATCTCTTGGTTCGTGCCTCAAGAGTACTGAGTACAGTTGAAGTGTCATTCTGTAATCCTCTCTCATGTCTCTAATATTTTATTAATAGTGCAAGGAAGGAATTTTTGGTGGTTATCTTTCTGGTCATCTTCATCATTGCTATGCCCTTATGCAATAATAAAATAATAGGTCTTTGCCTAGGTCTTCATAAATACTAAATTAATTTCTACAATTCTGAAGACAGATGATCATGAGTATGAATCTCACCGCTGCTACTTAATATTTGAATGCTCTTCCCCAAGTGTCTTTATCTTTCTAAAACTCAGTTTTCTCATCCAAAAACTGGGCTTCATAATAGCACTGTTTCTTATGGTTGTTGTAAGGATTAAATAAATTAACACCTGTAAAGTGTTTAGAACAGCAGGGGACAGTAAGCACTATGTAATTGTAAGCAATTTTGATTATGATTATTGTCCATTGATCCAGATTCACAATCTTCTGAAGGAGTTAAAATATTATTATATATTAGCCTGACACACACCCATAACTAGAAAAAACAAGTTCAGAGAAACAGAATTGACCAGCTAAGAGCACACAGCTACTGAGTTGCAAATAAGTTTTAGCTCGAACGGCTTACAATTTATAATTGGTGTGAAGAAACAGCAATTGTTTTCTGTGGAGATGCCAAATTCTTTTTCTATGTTCTCAGAATCCCAGGACAGTGTTCCCAGCAACATAGTGTGATATGAGACACTTTCTTAATTCAGGGAATCCAACTATAAAAATTTTTCTTTTATTGAAAGTATAATTAGTTATAATTTTTAATTGTGGACCATTTCTTAGCACTCCTGAGTTTGAGAGATATTGTAAAAAAATTCTTAGTTCACATAAGATTAAGTTTTGAGATGCAAGCTATTTTTGTTGTTTCTTCCTTTTATATTTGGTTTCTTTTTTTTTTGTTTTAGTTTTCTTTAGAGGCAGTGGTTTTTGAGTTGTAGTTTTCTTTCCTTCTACTACTAATAATTTATACTGACCTAGATAAAAGTTTTCTCTATAGGTAGAGAGACAGGCAGGCAGTAATTAGATATCTGACTGTATTAAGAACTACTTATATCAAAATGTGATTTACTGTACTTCTCAGATAAGGATTCCTCTTTGGTCTCTGGTGAGGTAGCAATTATCACATCATTTCCAAACTTCAACAGCTTATATGTGGAATTTGCAAGCGTGCGTGCTGTGCAAGCATAAATTTGATGCCTATGTTTAGATTCTTTATGACCATGTCGCAAATTCTGAGGCAGCATTTATGCAATGGAAAGTAAAGATATGACACAGAGACATCACACAAAAGAACTGCAGAGTTGATTTTTACACTAATGCTTCACTTTGTAAATAAGGAAAACTGAAATATCTTCAGCCCTATGGAACTAATACTAAAAAAGAGAAAATTAATGTACATGATCTGATTATTTTCTATTATACTAGGGATTAATATTGTGCCACATATGTTTCACTGAACCTAGTAATAAACAACTGTTATTTATTTACTTATTTGCTGTAAGTTCTTTCCCTGTATATGGGTGTGGTGCCACACAGTAGGCACTATGAGTTCCTACCGATTGGTTAATAAGGTTAAAACGATTACTGTAAGTGTTTGCAATAAAAAGTTATAATAACTTAGGCAGAGTGGGTTAAGGACATACTCCAATAAGAGAAAAAAATGCCTATATATTGAAATTATTAAAAAATATATTTTAACATTGCCTTTGTTTTAATAATTTATTCATTTACAGGAAATACATTGATATTAAAGTACAATTTTATTCCTGTACCATTAGAAAATATCACTTACCATAGAGGCAGGGAAAGGGAAAAGCACTATTTATAAGACTGTAAGTTTACATCTATAACAAAATATTTAATCTTCTTCAAAGAGAATCTGAATATGTGATTTTTAATAGAAAATATACCATTTTAGCTTTGATTATTATACAATATGGAATTTAATAAATTTGTCCACCAATTTCTATTTGTGTTTAATATTTACCTGACTTCAGAGGCACAGTGAGGTATATAAACATAAGAAATATAATGTGGATTTTATAGGCAAGATCCATCCTACTGTGCTTCTAAAATGACTCACAGAGAATATACTAAACAGTATCACAGATAAGTGCAAACAGTGTAAAAAAGCTTGTTTATTATAGAAAAGTGGCCCAAAAGTCCTATTTCTTTTTCTTATCCAGCTTAGACTTCAGCATCCATCATTCTATTCACTCTCTGGAAAATATGCTCAGCTACCTTGCCCACCCCCTCCCCCTATGTTTGCTGCTTTTGCAAAACCTTAGCCAGGGTGAAACCTCACTACTGAATGTGACCAAGTGAAAACACAACTAAGGAGATTTATCTTACTTAAAATTGATGATCACAAGTTTCGAGTGGGAATACCTTGTTCTCTTTCAATCATACAAGATATTCTCATATATTCATATATATATATCCTCACCATATATATTTAATATATATTAAATATAATAAATAATATATATTAAATATATTAATATATATTAAATACATTAAATAAAGGATATATATATATCTCCTTTCTTTTCTATTCAGACACTCCTCCCCAATCCTTGACTCAGCTATTGAGTTTGTTTCTAGTTTATTGAGAAAAAAAGTAATCAGAAAACATCTCTATAAACTTTGATTTTTAAGATTTTTTTCCCATTCCTGTGAAAAATGCTGTTGGCATTTTGATAGGGATTATAGTGAATCTCTAGGTTGTCTTGTAGGTTTTAGTATATAGATCTTTCACCTCCTTGATTAAATTTATTCCTGAGCATTTTATTCTTTTTGATTCCATTGTAAATGGAATTTTCTTAATTCTGATTCCATTTGCTATTGCATATAAAACACAGATAATTTTCATATGTTAGCTTTGTATCTTGCAACTTCATTATATTTGTTAATTAGTTCTAAAAGTTGTTTTCCCTTTTGAATTTTGTATACATAAGATTATGTTCTCTGTGAACAGAGGTAATTTTACTTCTTTATTTTATATTTGGGTGTCCTTTCTTTTTCTGGCCTAATTGCTCTGGATTGGACTTCTAGTACTATGTTGAATAGAAGTGGTAAGAATGAGCACCCTGGTCTTATTTCTGATCTAGGGGGAAAAGCTTTCAATGTTTTACCATTGAATACAATCTTAGCTATGAGTTTTTCAGATGTGGCCTTTATTATGTCAAGGTGAATTCCTTCTATACCTAGTTTTTTAAGAGTTCTTTCATGAAAACCTGTTGGATTTTGTCAAATGCCTATTGTGTAACTATTGAGATGCTCATGTGATTTTTATTCTTAATCTATTAATGTGATGTATCTCATTTATTAATTTGAGTATGTGAAACATCCTTGCATCAAGTAAATAAATCTCACTTAGTAATGGTGTGTGATCCTTTTAATGTGTGGTTGATTTTGATTTGGTAGTATTTTATTGAGGATTTGTGCATCTATGTTAATCAGGGACATTGTTCTGTAGTTTTCTTTTCTTATAGTATCTTTGTTTGGCTTTGGTATCAGAATTAAGATTCATATAGAACCACAAAATATCCCAAATTGCCAAAGCAATCTTGAGAAAAAAGTACAAAGTTGGAGGCATCGTACTACCTGATTTCAAAATATATTACAAAGTTATAGTAATTATAGTATTAAAACAGGATGGTATTGGCATAAAAACAGACATATTATAATGGATTGGTATAAAAACAGACATATTATAATGGAAGAGAATAGAGACCCTAATAATAATCCCACAGAGATATAGATATTTATCTTCCACCAAGGTGCCTGCCAAAAATACACAATAGGGAAAAATAGTCTCTTTGAAAAAATGTTGGGAAAATGAATATCCACATGCAAAATAATAAAATTATTCTTTTATCTTACACCATACATAAAAATCAACTCAAAATGGGTTAAATACTTAAACATAAAACCTGAAATTGAAAATATCTTAAAATAAAACATGGAAAAATCTTTATGACATTGGTGTTGGCAGTGATTTCTTGAATAGAATACCAAAAGCGCAAGAAATAAAAGTAAAAATTAGGTAAACGGGACTACAGGAAACTGAAAAGCTTCTGTACAGCATAAGAAACTATTAGGCTGGGCATGGTGGCTCACGCTTGTAATCCCAGCACTTTGGGAGGCCAAGCTGGGAAGGTGGGTGGATCACTTGAGGTCAGGAGTTCAAGACCAGCCTGGCCAACATGATGAAAGCCCGTCTCTGCTAAAAATACAAAAATTAGCCGGGTTTGGTGGTGAGTGCCTGTAATCCAAGCTACTCGGGAGGCTGGGGCAGGAGAATCACTGAAACCCAGGAGGTGGAAGTTGCCATGAGCCAAGATTGTGCCACTGCACTACAGCCCGGGTGGTGGGGTGAGACTCCAAAAAAAAAAGAAGGAAGGAAGGAAAGAAAGAAAGAAACTGTTAATAGTGTAGTGAAAAGGCAAACTGTAACCTGGCTGAAATGGAGACAAATATTTGCAAGCCATATATCTGATAAGGGGTTAATATCCAAAATATGCAAGAAACTCCTACAACTCAACAGAAAAAAAGGACCCGATTTTGAAATCGGCAAATGATTTTAATTGACATTTAAAAAAAATACATAGATGTCCCAAAAATATTTGAAAAGATGTTTAATGTCAGTAATCATTAGAAAAATGCAAATCAAAACCACAGTGAAATATGTCTTCACAACTATTAGGATGTCTATTATTAAAAAAATAGATATATCTATCTGCAGAAAATTATATATAGATAGATATGATCTATTCATTGGTTGTTTCCAGTTACTGACTATTAAAAAATATGAGTATTTGCCTACATGGTTTTTATTTTCCCAGGGTAAATACCCAGCAGTGGAGAGTGGGGTGGGGTTGATGAATCATATGTCAAGTAACTTTTTCATTTTAAAAGACAGTTTTCAACTGTTTTTTTTTTTTTTTTTTTTTTTTTTTTTTTTTTTTTTTTTTTTTTTTTTTGAGACGGAGTCTTGCTCTGTCACCCAGGCTGGAGTGCAGTGGCGCGATCTCGGCTCACTGCAAGCTCCGCCTCCCAGGTTCACGCCATTCTCCTGCCTCAGCCTCCGGAGTAGCTGGGACTACAGGTGTGCACCACCACGCCCAGCTAATTTTTTGTATTTTTTAGTAGACATCGTGTTAGCCAGGATGGTCTCGATCTCCTGACCTCGTGATCCGCCCGCCTCGGCCTCCGAAAGTGCTGGGATTACAGGTGTGAGCCACCGCGCCCGGCCTTCAACTGTTTTTAAGAGTGGCTATACCATTTTGTGTTCCCAGTGCCTCCTCATCAGCACTTGGTGTTAATACTATTTTTCACTTAGCCTTTCTTATGTATGGAAGTATCAAATAATTGCTACAATTTGCATGTTTCTAATGGGTGATGATGTAGAGCATTTTAAAAGCAGTTATTTGCAATGTAAATATCATCTTTAATAAACTTTCTGTTCTTTTGCCCATTTTCAAATTTGATTATCTGATTTCATATCGAGTATAGTGAATTCTTTACATATTTAGGTTAAAACATTTTGTCAAATATGTGATTTGCACATATAATTTTTATATTTTTTGGCTTGCATTTTTATTTGCTTAATAGTGCCTTTCACAGAGCAGATTTTTGGATTTTTACTAAATTTATTTTACTGACTTTTTTATTTTATAGATCATGATTTTTTGTCATTTCCAAAAACATTTTGTTTAACCACAGATTAAAAAGATTTTCTCCATATTTTATGTAGAAGTTTTATTTTACATTTTACATTTAGATACATGATCCATTTTTCATAAATTTTTGTATGAAGTGTGAGTTAGTTCCAGGTTTAATTTTGCCTACTGATATTTAATAATTCCTACATCATTTGTTAAAAAGACTATCCTTCCTCTTTTACATTGCTTTTGCCCTTTTATTAAAAAAATTAGTTGACTATACTTGAGTGGATCTATTTTATTTCATTGACTCTCTAATGTGTTCCATTGATCTCTGTGTCTATCCATCCACCAATAATATACTTTCCTGATAATTGTAGGTTTATAGTAAAGAGGTCTTAGAATCAGATAGTGGAGTTCCTTCACCTTCATTTTTCTTTTACAAATTGTTTTACTATTCTAGTTTCTTTGTCTTTCTATATACATTTTAAAATTGGCTTGTCTATAGCTACAAAAACATCCTGCTGAGATTTTATATGACATGCAATAAACCTATAGATCAATTTGGAGAGAATTAACATCCTCCCTATGCTAAGTTTACTGATGTATGATCATGGCCATATTTCTCTATTTATTATGGTCTTCTTTTATTTTCCATCAAAATTTGTAGTTTTCAGTATGTATATACTGTATGTGGTTTGATACCCTGTATATGCTTTGATATGCCTAAGTATTTAACTTTTTGAGGTACAATAAATGTTACTATATATTTAGTGTTTCTTTCTGATTATTTCTATTGTGCAAAAATACAGTTCTTTATGTGTGTTGACCCTGTATTCTATAACCTTGATAAATTCAATTTTTAGTTCTAGAAAACATTTGGAAACTCCTTGATATTTTCTACATATACAATCATGTAATCTGCAAATAGGCTCAGTTATAGTTGCCCGTATTTTATTTCCCAACCTTATTTCAGTGGCTAGGACTTCTGGTACTATGCTGAATAGAAATAATGTGTGCATTATGCCTTCTTCTTAATCTTAGGGTGGAAGTTTTTAGTCCTTAATCATTAAATATGATGTTTGCTATGGGTTTATTGTAGAAGTTCTTTATTAGATTAAGAATGGCACTATTCCTAGTTTTCTGAGTTTTTTTTAATAATTATTAGGTGTTCCTTTTTGTCAAATAATTTTTTGTGTCAATTAATGTATCATAAGGATTTTTAGATTTTCAGTATGATGGATTATAGTGCTTTGTTTTTCAAATAGTGATTTTCAAATCCATCTTGTATTTTTGGAATGAAACTCCTTTGACTATGATGTAATATTATTTTTATATATTATAGAGTTCTGCTTGATTTTTTTGAGAATACTTGCATTTATGTTTATGAGAGACATTTTTTAAGAGTTTTTATGTTTGGTATTGTCTTCATCTGTTTTTGGTAATAACGTAATTCTGGAATCATAATATGACTAGGAGATATTTCTTTCTATTCTGTTTCCTCAAATAAATTGGGTAGAATTGATGTTGTTTCTTGTTTAAATTTTTGACAGAACTTACTAATAAAACCAACTACAGAAATTTATGATTGAAAAAACTTAACTGGAAATTTATTTTTAATACTTATATACAATTTAGGTTATATCTTCTTGGATGAGTTTTTGTAACATCGTTATTTTAAGTAATTGGTCCAATTTATCTAAGTTGTTGAAATTATGTGAATTGTTCATAGATTTTCTTGTTATATTTTAATACCTATAGTGATATTTTATTTTTTTTCTGATATTGCTTTGTGTCCCTTCTTTTTTCTTTGACAATCTTCTGGAAATTTTTATTCATCTTTAAACAAAGCAGATTTGGTTTCATTGATTTTCTCTATATATATTCTTTCTGGGTTTTCAATTTTATTATTTTTCTCTTATCCTTATTATTTCTTTTTCTATTATTATTTCCTCTTTGCTTTGAGTTAATGTTTCTATTTTCCTAGGCTTTTTAGGTGGAAGCTTATAGCATTGTTTGGAAAGTAGTCTTTCTTTTTAAAGAAATAGAGGCATTTAGTGTATACATATACTTCTATGCTTTATTTTAGTTGCATATCTCCTATTTTAAATATTGAATTATAATTTTAATTAGTAAAATGTATTTTCTTTTGACACATGCATCACTTAGAGGTATACTGTCTAGTGTTTGCAGATTTGTCTCTTTTTTGTTACTGCCTTCTACTTTAATTCCAGTTGATCAGTGCTTATCGTACTTTGCATGATTTTGATATTTTAAAATGTGTTAGATTGGTTTACGAAAGAGTGTCCTATATCTTGGTTAATGTTCTTCTTATGCGTGCAAAAATGCATATTATGCTGCTGCCTAATAGAGTGTTTCCACAAATCTTAATGAGATTTTTTGGCTGATAAAGTTGTTCAATTATTTTATATCCAGCCTCATTTTTTTTATCCAGTTGCTCCGTTGATTACTGAGAGCCCCAGTTTTCTCTGTTTCTTCATTTGTTTCCAATTCACTATCTTTCTATTTGTTACTGTAAAATTTTTATAATTATTTTAATATATGTCTTTGAATTTTTTGTTTTTGCAGTGAGAGAAAGTGAGGCATTTATTGCAGGGCACCAAGCAAGGAGAATTGTGCAGTTCATCTTGAAGATCCAAACTCCCCGATATCTTACAAGTAAGGCTTTTTTGAATTATTTTTCATTTTTTTAATTTCCATATGTTTTTGGGGAACAGTTGGTATTTGGTTACATGAGTAAGTTTTTTCATGGTAATTTGTGAGATTTTGGTGCACCCATCACCCAAGCAGTATACAATGAACCCATTGTGTAGCCTTTTATCCCTCACCCACTTCCTGTCCTTTCCCTGGAGTCCCCAAAGTCCATTGTATCATTCTATGCCTTTGCATCCTCATAGCTTAGCTCCCACATACGAGTGAGAATATAACGATGTTTGGTTTTCCATTGCTGAGGTGCTTCATTAGAAGAACAGTCTCCAATCCCATTCAGGTTGCTGTGAATGCATTAATTCATTCCTTTTCTGGCTGAGAAACTGTGATACATATATATATATATATATCACATTTGATTATATATATATATTCCATTTGATTATATATCACATTTGATTATATATCACATTTGATTATCTATATATCACATGTGATATATATATAATCACATTTGATTGATTATATATATATATAAGAAATATATATATATATATCACAGTTTCTTTATCCCCTCGTTGATTGATGGACATTTGGGCTGATTCCACATTTTTGCAAATGTGAATTCTGCTGCTATAAACGTATGTGCAAGTATGTTTTTTGTGTAATGACTTATTTTCCTTTGGGTAGATACCTAGTAGTGAAATTGCTTGATAGAATGGTAGTTCTACTTTTAGTTCCTTAAAGAATCTCCATACTGTTTTCCATAGTGGCTGTACTAGTTTACATTCCCACCAGCCGTGTAAAAGTGTTCCCTTTTCACCACATCCAAGCCAACATTTATTTTTTAATTTTTTAATTATGGCCATTCTTGCAGGAGTAAAGTGGTATCACATCGTGGTTTTGATTTACATTTTGCTGATCATTAGTGATGTTGAGAATTTTTCCATATATTTGTTGGCTATTTGTATATCTTGTTTTGAGAATTATCTATGCACGTCCTTAGTCTACTCTTTGATGGGATTTTTTTTTTCTTGCTAATTTGTTTGAGTTTGTTGTAGATTCTGGATATTAGTCTTTTGATGGACGTGTAGATTGTGAAGATTTTCTCCCACTCTGTGGTTGGTGTGTTTAATCTACTGACTGTTTCTTTTTCTGGGCAAAAGTTTTAAGTGACACTATTTCACAAGAGAGAGAAACAGGAAATTCTCCCTAAATCATTCTATGAATCCAGTATCCCCTTAATACCCAAACCGAGAAAGGATATGATGAAAAAAGAAAACTAAAGACAAATATCCCTGATGAACATAGATACAAAAATCTTAACAAAATGTTAGCTATCTAAATCCAATAGCGTATCAAAAAGATAATCCACCATAATCAAGTGGGGTTCATATCAGAGATGCAGGAATGGTTTAACATACACAAGTCAATAAATGTGATACACCACATAAACAGAATTAAAAATCACATGATCATCTCAATAGATGCATAAAAATCATCTGACAATATCCAACATTCATTTATGATTAAAATCATCAGCAAAATCGGCACACAAGGGACATACCTCAATGTAATGAAAGCCATCTATAATACATCTATAATACAGCCAACATAATACTGAACACGGAAAACTTGACAGCATTCCCTCTGAGACCTGGAACAAGACAAGGACACCCAATTTTACCACTTCTATTCAACATGATACTGGAAGTCCTAGCTAGAGCAATCAGAAAAGAGAAAGAAATAAAGGATATCCAAATCAGTAAAGGGGAAGTCAAACTGTCACTGTTTGCTGATGATATGATTGTATACCTAGAAAACCATAAAGACTCCCCCAAAAAGCTCCTAGCTGATAAACGAATCCAGCAACGTTTTTAGGATACAAAATTCATGTACACAACAAATCAGTAGCGCTGCTTTAGACTAACAGCGACCACTTCGGCTGTTGAGAATAAAATCAATAACTCAACCCCTTTTTACAATAGCTGCAAAAAAATAAAATACATAGGAATACACCTAACCAAGGAGGTGAAAGACCTCTAGAAGGAAACCTACAAAGCACTGCTGAAAGAAATTACAGATGACACAAACAAATGGAAACACATCCCATACTCAGGGATGGGTAGAATCAATGTTGTGAAAATGATCATACTGTGAAAAGAAATTTATAAATTCTATACAATTCCCATCAAAATACCACCATCATTTGTCACAGAAGTAGAAAAAAACAATTCTAAAATTCATATGGGGCCAAAAAAGAGCTCGCATAGCCAAAGCAAGACTAAGCAAAAAGAACAAATCTGGAGTCATCACATTACCTGATTTCAAACTACACTATAAGACCATAGTCACCAAAACAGCATAGTACTGGTATAAAATTAGCCACATAGACCAATGAAACAGAATAGATAACCCAGAAACAAACCCAAATACTTACAGACTACTGATCTTCAGCAAAGCAAACAAAAACATAAAGTGGGGAAAGACAAGCTGTTCAACAAATGGTGCTGGCAAGCGACATGTAGGAGAATGAAACCGGGTCTTCATCTCTCACCTTATACAAAAATCAACTACAGATGGATCAGGGACTTAAATCTAAGACCTGAATCTATAAAAATTCTAGAAGATAACATCGCAAAATCCCTTCTAGACATTGGCTTATGAAAAGACTTCATAACCAAGAACCCAAAAGCAAATGCTATAAAAACAGAGAAAAATAGGTGGGATTTAATTAAACTAAAGAGCTTTTGTATAAATTTCTAATAGTTACTCTAGGACAGAGGTTCTCAACCAAGGAAAATCCCCCATCCCTTTAAGAGACATTTGATAATATTTGGAGATATTTTTCATTTGTAACTGGGAAGTGGGGTGCTAATGAGATCTATCTGGTTGTTAGAGGCCAGGCATATTGCCAGAAGACTTAGAATGTGCAGAACAGTTCTACACAACAGTTATCTGGCAGAAAATGTCATTCATACTAAATTGAGAAATCTTTTCCTAGGGAATATATATTTTACTTATCACAGTATAATACTATCAATACTTCGCCACTTTGAATAGAATGTAAGCACCTTCCCATAGCTATTCTCTCCCTTTATGTTATGATTTTCTTATGTGTGTTTTCTATACATACATTTGAACCAAATCAGATAATTTTGTCTGTTGTTCAGCTTGGAAACTTCTTATGAATATGTCTTCACATCCACTGATTTGTTCCTCTGTCATCTCCAATTTGCTATTGTATTCATTCACAGAGTTCTGTAATTTGGTTATCATATAGTTTTATTTCTGAATTCCCAGTTTGTTCTTCATTATATACTTTTTTCTGAAAATTTTTATTTATCACTTGTTTCAAGGATGATTGCCACTGCTTGTTGGAATATTTTATAACAGCTTCTTGTATTTCCAACATCTCAGTCATCTTTGATTCCTTTTTCTTATTCTATGTGAGATTTTTCTTATTCTTACCCAGACCAACTTTGGATTGTATCTTGGACATTTTGAGTATTGTCATGAGACTGTTTCCTAATCAAATTCTTCTATTTCAGCAGGCATTTAACCTGTTTCGGTTTAGAACACTTGTCCTGGCCTAATTTGTGGGATTATGGATAAAATGTCAATTTTGTTTTCAAAGTCCTTGTTGTACTATTCTGATCTGTCCTGCTTATGTGCTATCCATAGGTCATTCAGAAACCTGGGTGGTATTCCACAACGTAGATCATTTCTCAAGGAATTGCTGTTTTGATTCTGCTCTGTTTCACACATAGACTGCCTGGGGTGTTTCATGCATTCATAATGCTGATTTAAAGAATCTCTTCACCTTTCTTCCTTTCTTCCCTCTTTAATTCTCCCTCTCCTTCCTAAATGGGAAAGCAAATCCTTGATTTTCATAATCATTGCCTTTAACCAACACTATTTTTGCTTGGAGCCGTTTTATTTTAATATTCAATTTTGAATAAATATATTCCTATGTAATTGATATTACATTTGATGTTCCCATTTTAGATGCTGACAAAGTGTCATCCCTATTTATTTCATCCTTTGAACTTTTTCAACCTCTTGCTGTATTTTTCCTATACAAATCTATTTCCCTTGAAGGCTTTGTTTTAGCATAGCCTTATTCGGTGAAAATATATAGCTGTGAAAATGAAATTTATATCAATAGAGATTGTGAAGCTGGGCCATGTACCTCCAAGCCACTCTTTACAGGCATAAAGTTAATAGAAACAGACATAGGTGAAGTTTACTCAGAGTAAGGGTATCACTAAAACTAAAGCAGAAAATATCAGTAGATTGTACAGTATTTGACAGCACTAAAAGGAGATATTATTAAAACTCAAACCTTCCATGAGATGAAATAAATAAACACTATAGGTAGAGAGATCCAGGTATCTTCTTACAAAACTAGTAGCAAAGATAACATGGGTGTTATAATTACAACATTTGAAATCACAGGAGTCTTTCACAATGATAATTTAATGCCTCAAAAGTGAGACTTTA
Source organism: Nomascus leucogenys (assembly GCF_006542625.1). Lineage (NCBI taxonomy): Eukaryota > Metazoa > Chordata > Mammalia > Primates > Hylobatidae > Nomascus > Nomascus leucogenys. The sequence goes on from NC_044391.1 coordinate 16,859,780, forward strand.
ACAGGTGATTTAGATATATTATTCTTTCATTCTTGTAGCACAATTTACAATATATATATGTGATTTTATATTCTAACTTAGCACTCAAAAGCCATATTTCTTTTAGATTTTTTGCCTAAAGCAAACACTGCTATTAAATGAGTGGTAGGTAGCTGTCAGCATTCTGTGTATTTCAAACTTAATGCAAGGTATTTTATGAATCATTTTATTTATTTTCTTCCTAGGGAGGCAGGAAATGTGGGGTTTTCCAACTTTTGAGCTGAGGAGTACTTAGTACTACTAATAATGTATTATAGTTGTAAACATATATGGTTTTCATTAAGATTTAAAATTACTAATGCAGACTGTGAATCAAGTCACCTTTTAAAAATTGTTCAAGGGTAGCAGACATATAAAAAAGTGAACATATTACAAGCAAAATGATTTTTTCAAAATGAACATTTTCACTTTCCAGCCTCAAAATTAAAAAAATAGAATATTGCCAGTATCTTAGAAGGTATCATTATGTCTCACCAAAAGTAACTATTACTGCCACTTCCATTTATGCTTGGCTTTCAACCTTAAATAAATAAAAACATACAGTGTACACTCCGTTCTGTTTTTTCAAATTATGTTTGTGGCATTTATTCATTTGGTTATATGCAGTAATATTCACTTATCATTACACCAACCATGATAGTATTCCATTGTGTAAGTATACCAAAATATAATTATCTATTCTATTGTTAATACACTTTTGGCTTATTTCTAATTTTCCTATATTACTAGTGGAACAATAAACATGAATTGATTTTGGTGAATAAAGACATACATTTAGTTGAGTTTATGTCTGAGAATGAAATTGTTAATCATAAGATATGTATTTGTTCAGCTCTAGTAGACACTGCCAAACAATTTAACAATTTTCCAAAATGAATGCCCTAATGTATTTTTCTACTATATAGAAAATTGTTGCTCCACATTCTTGCCAACACTTGGTATTATTTTCACTTTAAAATTTAACCATATTTATTTTGCATAGTGGTACTTAATTAAATTTTTAATTAGTATATCCCTGAAGACTAATGAAGTAGAGCAGCTATTGATATGTTTACTGGCTTTATACATGAACTCATTTGTAAGAGCATGTTCAAGTTTTTTTTGCAGTTTTGTTAGGCTTGCCTCAATCATTTTTATTTGTAGTTTATGTTATGATTACTAGTCTTTGTCTAATATGTGTGTTGTCCATTATTTCTTCCATTCTGTATCTTCTCACTTCCAAGAGATCTTTTAATAACCAGAACTTTATTTTAATATAGTCTTGATCTATCGAAATTTATTTTAAGGCTAAGCATTTATTTATGAACTTTATTTACTAAATTAAGATATATTTGCCTATCTGAGGTATATGAAAATATTCCAATATTTTTATCATAAAGACATATTGCTAGAATTTTTATGTTATATTCAGAATTATTTTCATGTAAATTAAACTTTATATTTACTTTTTCATATGGATATTTGATTGACCTGGTACTGACAGGTGACAGCGTGCTGGCAGCCCTCACTCACTCTTGGCGCCTCCCGGGTCTTGGCACCCACTCTGGCCAGGCTTGAGGAGACTTTCAGCCCGCCGCTGCACTGTGGGAGCCCCTCTCTGGGCTGTCCAAGGCCGGAGCCAGCTCCCTCTGCTTGCAGAGAGGTGTGGAGGGAGAGGTGCAGGTGGGTGGGAACCGAGGCTGCTCGCTGGTCAGCGCGAGTTCCGGGTGGACACAGTCTCGCTAGCCCACACTTGGAGTGGCCAGCCAGCACTGTGGGCCCCAGGCAGTGAGGGGCTTAGCACCCAGGCCAGCAGCTGCGGAGGGTGCGCCAGGTCCCCCAGCACTGCCAGCCCGCCTCGCTCTCGAATTCTCATGGGGTCTCAGCCGCCGGCCCGTGGCACAGGGCTCAGACCTGCAGCCCCCAAGCCCCTGCCCCCCTCCCCCACCCACCCCTGTGGGCCCCCTTCTACCCAAGCCTCCCTGATGGGCGCCGCCCCCTGCTCCAGGGCGCCCAGTCCCATTGACCGCCCAAGGGCAGAGGAGTGCAGGGGCAGAGGTGCGGGCCTGGCAGGCGCGGGATCCACTAGGGGAAGCCAGCTGGGCTCCTGAGTTGGGTGGGGACTTGGAGAAATTTTATGTCTAGCTGGAGGATTGTATATGCGCCAATCAGCACTCTGTGTCTAGCTCAGGGTTTGTGGATGCACCAATCAGCACTCTGTATCTAGCTAATCTGGTGGGGACTTGAAGAACTTCTATGTCTAGCTAGAGGATTGTAAGTGCACCAATCAACACTCTGTGTCTAGCTCAAGGTTTGTGGATGCACCAATCAGCACTCTGTATCTAGCTAATCTGGTGGGGACTTGGAGAACTTTTATGTCTCGCTAGAGGATTGTAAAGGCAACAATCAGCACCCTGTCAAAATGGACTAATCAGCTCTCTGTAAAATGGACCAATCAGCTCTCTGTAAAAATGGACCAATTAGCAGGATGTGGGTGGAGCCAGATAAGGGAATAAAAGCAGGCTGCCCTTGCCAGGGCGGCAACGTGCTCTGGTCCCTTTCCTCACTGCGGTAGCCTTGTTCTTTTGCTCTTTGCAATAAATCTTGCTGCTGCTCACTTTTTGGGTCCACACTGCCTTTATGAGCTGTAACACTCACCACAAAGGTCTGCAACTTTGCTCCTGAGGCTAGTGAGACCACGAACCCATCAGAAGGAATAAACTCTGGACACACACACCATCTTTAAGAACTGTAACACTTACCACGAGGGTCCATGGCTTCATTCTTGAAGTCAATGAGACCAAGAACCCACCAATTCTGGACACAGTACCATTTATCGAAAAGATGATCTTTTCCCAAATGACCAGCATGTCACCTTTATTACAAAAACAGGGACCATGTATGTATGGTTGTGTTTCCAGATTGTTCTTCCATTATTCTATTTTCTATCTTTGCAATAAAGTTATAGTATTAATATGTGGTTGAATAAATTATTCAGGGCATTTATTCCTCTAAAACTTTTTATTGACTTTTTTTTTTTTGCCCTGCTTCCCAACTCTTTTTAAATAAATGTTAGAAAAAGATTATTTCTATCAAATATAAAGTGCTGGAATTTTTAATGCAATTACATCAGTTGTATAGATAAAATTAAATATCTTTATCATATTGAGTCTTCTCCATGATCGTTATACTTAAATATACATTAATTTAACTTAATATTATATTGAATACAGAATATCTTGTATAATATATCTTTAAGCTTTAGATGATACTCTTACCCTAATGTGAAAGTGCATTTTATTCCCTGTTGGGCAGATGGGAATTACTGTTACAAATCTGGTTTGCACTTTCAGGGAGACTTGGTCTAACTCTAGTTCATGTCTGCTCCTAAGATGTAGCCCTCCCAAAGTCTTACTGGAACTCCTCATTCAGTACTGATCCTCAACTCTTTGTGCTTTCTCAGCACTATGAGCTTCCCATATCTTGTTCTGTACAATTTATTAAGTGTTTCGGGCTCAAATTCCTGAATCTCATTTCACTCAAAAGTCTTAGCTTTCCCAAATTGCCTCAGTAGCCCTGAACTTTTACCTATTTTTTTTTTAGAACCCTGTGAGATTGTCAACATTTCTGCTAGTTTCCTTACCTCTCTGTCCAGCCTCTTTATCCAGAATCTCAGATGCTAACTGCACAGACATCTCATAACATATGTTAAAAACATCCACTTCTCCCAATAGTTTAAAATGGTACATTATTATATAGTAAAATTTAACAGGCAATTTGGTGCCTTTCTAGTTTTACTATTCTGTTTTTCTGTGTTTACCTGCCATTCTTTTCAAGGAATTCTGAAATAATTTTTTGATGGTGAAATATATTGTTTAATAAAACTTTTTACATTATTTAGTGAAACAATTTTTGTATTCTTTGATATTTTCTTTTGGGGTTGATATATAACCAATTTTCAATAATATTTGTGCTTAAAAACAAATCGCATTTCAATGTTTGCTTCAGAATTAAATTTATGTACAAGTTGAGCATCCTTAATTCAAAAATCTAAAAATTTGTAATCAAATTTGCCTTATTAATTAAAAATAAATGGAAAATGCCTTGTTTTTTTATCATAGAGTAATGCATTTCCACTGGAGCCTTTTAGAAATGTGGAATATGTATCATATAGGATTTAAAAAAACTACAGCACTAGTATGAGAGAGTGGGCATTGAATCTTAACTATAGCATATCACTTACTCTTTTATAATCTGATTAAGTTACTACATCTCTCTGGACCCTGGTTTCTTAAGATATATAACGTTGGAATATATTGTTTCTTCTATTGTTGTAATGAATGAGATAATGTAAGTAAACTGTGCACTATAGAACTTGATACATAGTATGCTTCTAAGAGGCCTGTTAATAATAGTTTCCAATGTGTGGACCTATTGCTCAATTAGAGACAGTTTTTTGTTTTTTTTTTTTCTTTTTTTTTGAGACAGAGTCTTGCTCTTGCCCAGGCTGGAGTGCAGTGGCACGATCTCAGCTCACTGCAAGCTCTGCTTCCCGGGTTCATGCCATTCTCCTGCCTCAGCCTCCTGAGACAGTTTTTATTAGATCTCGGAACTTAAATTTTTAAACAATTTTCAACTGAACCAACTTGACAAATATAAACATTTTCAAACCATTTTTTTTTCCATTTTTTATTTTCCATTCCAAATTGCCTTTACCTCAGATACTGAATTAAGCTCTTGGTTTATGCTGCAAAGCAATTTTGCTAATTTATGCCATCCCTTAGTGTTCATCAAAATGACCTCTTTTTATCATTTTAAAAGACGAGGTTGATAAAGTGACTCCTGATGTTGATAATGAGGGCTGTAAAGAGTAGTGACTTTGGCATTCTGTACTGTATTCATTGTACAGACAGCCACATTCACCTGGGAAATGACCTCTGCAGGCCATTTCTCTCCCTCCCCTTGGGCAGTTCACTAATTTGAAGCCTCAAAGATTTCTGACCCTTGCTGTGCTTGATTAATGTGACAGTTGCTGAAAATCGCTTAATCATTCCAATGCCGTTACTGGATAAAGATTCTTTGCATTTAGCAGAAATACCTAGGTTTTAACGTGCTAGCTGGTCAGATGGTTGTACTGAATTAAAAGAGTATAAGATAATCTTAAATAAAAAGTCTGTTCAGGAAAGAGTATTATATAAAACACATCCCCAAAAGTGCACATTTCAATCTTATCCTAAGTGATTTTGAAGTGAAGTGCTCATGACTCCCTTAGTTTCGTTCTTTGTGTTCAGATTTTGTGTCTATAACATTTTTCTATTACCTTTTTTTAGTTTTTAATTATACTTCCTTGCAAATATTTTTTTAAATTATCTTCTGTTAGGAAAGTAACACAATTTCTCCTTTTAAAAGACATTGTCTACCCAAGAACAAATAATCTAAAATGAAATAGTGTTAACTATCTCTGCCATTGTTCTATCCTCCATCCTACAAGTTCTCATAGCCAATCATACCCTGCTGGTAGGTCATTCGCTAATATCCCATCCCGATCACCCTACCTGGAAAAGTTTTAGGTGGATAATAGTAAGGGCTTCTAAAAATTATTGAGTACTTCATATGTGATATATATTAACTTATTTTATCCTCGGAAGAGTCCTGTCATGTAGATATTCATTTTCTTCCAGTCTGCAGATGAGAAAACAGTGGGCACTCACTATAAAACCTGTCTCAACAGGACGTGGTCAACTAGCTATTGTCACAGTGGGAAACTGTGTTCTTGTTCCTTCTCCCCTCTCTCTCTGTGTTAAAATAGAAGCATTTTAAAATCTCCAAATTAAACTCCCACATTCAAATGTAATACTGCAATTTAATACTGCATGTTTTAAAGTCAAACCTGGAGTCCTTGCCCTCTGCTTATGACCTTGTTAATTTTGGGCAATCCTCCAGTCCTTACTTTTCTATCTCTAAAATGGATACAATAACACCTATTACATTGATGTTGTGAGACTAACTGACATACTGAATGTAAAACTCCTGGGAGAGCGTCTGTCCTAAATGAAATCTTACTTAAAATATCTGTCTGTATAGAAATGTCACAAGCGCTCTTTGAAATTGGTCCTTACTGAAAATGTCAATCTGTAATATTCCACATTTTCAATAGATTAACTATATTGATTCAACTACTTATAAGAACACAAAGGATCTTGAATTTAATTAAAGACACTATAATGTTGTAACATACCAGAATTAAAAAGATTTTCAGGGTGAGGAGAGTATTTGTACTTTGTTTAGAAATCTGTAATTATGTTGCTTGGGATCAAGATGTGACAAGAATATTAAAAGGGATGTCAAATAGTTGGGATGATGTATCAGAAAAAAAAAACCCATTTAATTCTTCTAGATTGGCTGTTCACTTAGGCAGTAATGGAATAAAACCTCAAGCATTATAGGGATAGAAAAGGCCTTAGGGATCACTTGGGTCGGCAGTTATTAGACCTTTTCTGTTTTATCCAATTTAAATCATATGAAAGTTCAAAAACAAAATAGCTAAAAGCAAAGCTGTTCTATTAAAAAAGAGGTCCCACTTGCCCTTGTTTGTCTGCTTGTCTCCTTGAAACATTAAAAGCACATTGTTAGAGGTGTTTTCAAGAAAGCTCAAAGAATCCTTATTGCTATTGCTTTAAAAAACTGTGATCTGTTGTAAGCCTCCATGTTAGATGTGGGAATGAATCCTGAGTCTACTTGGTGGTAGAGCAGGCATGGAAAGGGCACTAGTCCTTCCGGCTCTGTTCATTAGCCATGCCAGGTACTTCGATGCTTCTCTATTTCCTTCTGCTCCTACAGCATTCATTAAGTCATTCAGTGTGAATATTCTGGCCATATAAAGGTTAGGGAAATCATGAGAAAATCAAATCAAAGAACTTGCAAATTGGGAAAGCGAAAGTGAATGAGGAAGGGAGAAGCTTTAAAAATTATTTCTGTGCACAGGGTTTAATTCAGTACGATTCATAATGAGGATCTTGTTCTTGTACATCAAGCATCTCTGCACATTTAGTTATAGTTTTGTTCTTTTTCGTGCACAAATATATGAAACAATTATTGATATATTCCACATATAATTTTGTATTTGGACTTGTAAGAATGAGGAAATTATTTATATCTTTAAACTAATATGTATGCTAATCTGTGTTCTCCCTATATTAAAAACAATATTTTCTCTGAAGTAGTATTTTTTTGATCTTGTCATTTAACATTGAGAGTAATTCATGACTGAAGAACTCCATAATAGGAAAAATAGCAATATTTCCTCAACCTTAGTGCTCATTTTTTGCAAGTTTTTAAAAACTGTTAAAAGCCTTATTTTTTGTGTATCAATGTATGTAAGTGCCAAGCAACACTCTTTCTGTACACACATAAGTACACACAGTTGAAATCCTTGCCCCTTGAAAATCAATGGAAATGCTGATGTATTTCAGCCGGTCACAGTGGTTCACATCTGTAATCCCAGCACTTCAGGAGGCTGAGGCAGGCAGGCTGGAGACCAGTTTGGCCAACATGGCGAAACCCTGTCTCTTCTAAAAATATAAAAATTAGCCAGAGGTGGTGCACGCCTCTAATCCGAGCTACTAAAGAGGCTGAGGCAGGAGAATCACTGGAATCTGGGAGGTGGAGTACAGTGAAGTGAGATTGCACCGCAGCACTTCAACCTGAGGATAGAGCAAGACTCTGTCTCAAAAAATCATAATAATAAAATGCTTATGTATTTTGAAAGACTGCTATTGTCAGTAAGCAAAATCATTACAGGAAATTTGAGATAATTTATTTGAGCATAGATTAGTTTATTATGTTTATCAAAATTAGGAGGAATAATACTAATATATTTAACATATCCTAATGATTTCTCCCAGTTTAGGAAGTGCTAATGGATGCACAGTGTACCACAAGTAGGCTATAACATAATTCATAAGATAAATTCGGGGCAGTATCTTTTATATAAAGATAACACTAACTTCATGGAATGAATTGGGAAGTATTCTGTCCTTTTCAATTTTTGGAAAACATTATTAGAATTGGTGTTATTATTTTTCCTTAAATATTTGGAAGCATTTATCATTGAAGCTGTCAAGTTTGTGTGTGTGTAGGGGGTGGGTGGGTGTTGGGGGAGATTTTAAACTATAAATTGGATTCATTTAATAGGTATAGGGATATTCTGATTTTCTTTTGAGTGATATTTGATTGTGTTTTCATGGAATTTTTTATTTCATCTAAACTGTCAGGTTTATTTGTAGTTGCTCAAAATATTCCTTTAATTTAATTTTAATATAGGTGGAATTTGTAGTGCTGTCAAATATATGGGTAGAAATCATTGGTGAATACATCTTGGCCTAGTGCTTTTGTTTTTGAAGAGTTATTTATTATTCATTCAATTTCTTTATCAGAGGTGGAGCTATGACAATTATCTTTTAACAAAATTTAAAAAATACATTTACCCTTGTAGTTACCAATTTTATGGCTCTTCATTCCTTTTTGGCAACTCATATTTCAAATTTGTATTATTTTCATTCTCAATGAAGGGCCTCCTATAATATTTCTTGTAGTGTCAATCTGGTAGTAATACTTTCTTTTCCAGTTTTTGTGAATCCCAGATGTTTTCATTTATCTGTGTTTTCTTAATTTTTATTATAATATTTTAGACTGAGAATATTTTTCTTTTTTTTTTGAGACGGAGTCTTGCTCTGTCACCCAGGCTGGAGTGCAGTGGCGCAATCTCGGCTCACTGCAAGCTCCGCCTCCCGGGTTCACGCCATTCTCCTGCCTCAGCCTCTCCGAGTAGCTGGGACTACAGGTGCCCGCCACCACGCCCAGCTAATTTTTTGTATTTTTAGTAGAGACGGGGTTACACCGTGGTCTCGATTTCCTGACTTCGTGATCCGCCCGCCTCGGCCTCCCGAAGTGCTGGGATTACAAGCATGAGCCACCGCGCCCGGCCACGAGAATGTTTTTCTCTCACTACATTAAAGCTGTTTCTCCACTTTCTTTTTGCTTTTTTTCCCAAATGAAAAATTTACTGTCTTCCTTACCTTAGTTTCTCTGAATATAATGTTTCTCTTTCTCTAGCTGCCTTTAACGTATTTCTTTATCACTGATTTTGCACAATTGATCTTCATGTGCCTTCTTGTAGTTTTCTTCAGATTTCTTGTTTTGAGGAATCACTTATATTTTGGAGAAGTTTATTACTTTTTCAAATATTCAATATTAGGGGCTATCATTTTGTCGAATATGTTTTTCTGCCTTTGTCCTTCTTTTCTCCTTTGGGGACTTCTATCACACATATATTAGGCTACTTGAAGTTGTCCCATATTTTACCATTCTGTGGTCTCTTTTCTATTTTCTTTTCTCAGTGCTAAGTTTTGGTTCATTTCCATTGCTATGTCTGTCCCAAGTTCACTAATCTTTCCTTTGGCAATGTCATATCTCTCATTAATCCAATCCAGTGTAATTTGAATCTCACACATTGTTGGTCTGGTTTCCAGGATGTAGATTTGGGTCTTTTTTTTATATGGTTCATGATGCTATATGAACATATATAGTATATGTTCATATAGTAACTTATTTGATAGTAACTTATAGTAACTTATTTGATATCCTTTCTGCTAATTTCCATTTTCTGTGTCAATTTTGTATCATTCTTGACTGAGTGATGTTTTATCTCACCCAACACTCTACTGCATTTAATGTTCATTTATTTAGTTTTTTACCCCTGTATTTCTAGGTGTTCAATATGTTTGCAACTTGTGATTTTTCAATTAATTAATTTAGGTCTTTTTTGGTACTTCAAATTTATAAAGTTCTACTCCATTCCCTCTGCTATAGTCTATCTCATATTCTTTCTATTCTCCCATCTGGAAACTACCACTAGAAATGTGTTGGCCCTTTTCATGATTCTTTCTCTCTCCTTCCTAGTTCTCATTTATCTTTCTGTGACTTACTAATGCATACTTCCTCATTTCTAACTGTTCTCTAATTTTCTTCAGTTCTTAATCTTCTTCCTATGCTACTTATTTTTTAAAAATCACTATATTTTTCATTTCTAGATATCCATTTTGTTCTTTTTTTGTAAAGTTTTAAAGTTTTATTATCTTTTGGAATTCCTATCCTATTTCCTGTTTGGCCCATGGTTGGAATTTAAGATTTTCACAGGAGATGTTTTTATTTTTCTATACATACTATAGGGGAGAAAAAATATCTTTTCCCCACCCATCCCTGGTTCGTGACTAAGGCTTCTATAATGAAAGACAGATTGACAAGATAAAAGCATAGATGTTTATTTAATGTAAGTTTTATGTGATGAGGGAGCTGCCACAAGGAAATGAAGACCCAAAGAAATGATTAAGTCTGTGTATTTTCATGCTAGGTTTGATGAAAAGGAAACTGTCATGCAGAAATTTGATAGAATAAATGGGGTATGGTCTAATGCTAACAAACTGGGGAAAAGGCAACATCTGTTTGTTCAGATTCTTTTCCTTGTCCCTTCATCTTCAGAGATAAGGATGCTCCTTTCTTTCAGGTAGAAGGAAGACATCTCTTATATTAGAGTCTTATCACTTGCTTCAGGGAAAGATGAGAAAATCCTTCCATAGTTCGATGACCTGCTTCAGGTGAAAAGGATTAAGGAAGGTTCAAATAATCTTCCTGCTTCTGTAGTTTTCTCAAACTCCTTTAGTTTAAAATATTTTGGGATAGTGTGTTCTGAATCCCTCAGCATCCTAAAGAAAAACTTAATTCTGTAGTTTTTCTTTCCTTTACAAAGTGTATACATCGTTTCAAGGTTTCTGATGTTGTGAATGTTCTTACTTCTAGCTTCCATCTTGCTTGCCCTCAAGACGACAGCACTGTTCTTCATATTCTTAGACAAAAAAATTATGCACTCAGTTTGGTAAATATCTTAATCTGATGCCTGGCAAGGGTCAGTAACATTATCTTGAGTTCTTTCTTTGTGATTCTGTGTGTGTGTGTGTGTGTGTGTTTGTGTATGTATGTGTGTGTATTTATTTTTTAAAAATATTTTCTTTTGCCAATTTTTTTGAAACTGGATATGTAATTTTGTCATAGTTTGCTCATAGTTTTTATGAATATTTGGCTGGAGACTGATCCACACCAAGTCCATCTGCTAGGGTTCTCAGAATTCTTTACATTTCTTATTGAATTGATTGCTCACAATGATCCTATGAGTATAGGTTGATAGAGAAGTAAACTCAAGCTAGATATTTGATATTTTAAATGATTTAATCAGAATCACACAGCATTCGTGAATTTTTTTTTTTTTTTTAGACAAAGTTTCACTCTTGTTACCCAGGCAGGAGTGCAATGGCATGATCTTGGCTCACCACAACCTCCGCCTCCCAGGTTCAAGCAATTCTCCTTTGTCAGCCTCCTGAGTAGCTAGGATTACAGGTATGTGCCACCATGCCTGGCTAATTTTGTATTTTTAGTAGAGACTGGGTTTCTCCATGTTAAGTCAGGCTGGTCTCAAACTCCCGACCTCAGGTGATCCACCTGCCTTGGCCTCCCAAAGTGCTGCGATTACAGGCGTAAGCCATTGCGCCTGGCCAAATCTTTTAACCATGAAACATGTTCAGGTCAATGGCTTCTATTGGCTTTTCACTTAGCCATTAATATGTATAATTATAGCTTTAAGAAACAGGATATTTAGACATCTAAAAATATTCTTGTCTAAAGGGAGAGAATACCTCATCTATTTAACCTATACTTGACAGTTAAGTCTCAGTCTATCCTGTTTTAATTAATTTCAGTTTCTTGGGTAATCTGTACCAATAATTGGGATTAGAGAGTGTTTGCTGTAAAGGAAATTAGGAAAGAATAGTGTTATAATATTAGATATTGGTATTTTAAATTCCAAGTATGGCTAATGGAGAACTTCCTCTCATAAAAATTATTTAATTCCTGATGTGCTAAAAAATCAGACTATTTGATTTAGACTATGTGCTAAAATCCGACTCACTCATGGTCAGTTCTGGACATTGACTGTACTTCACCTATTAATCTTGGATTAAATACACTTCTTTTGAGATTTATTCTTCTTCTGATTCAGTTTGCTATTTCAGCACCAGTTTTGTCATTTGCATTTTAAGGAGTCAATGCTTAACTCTCTCTTGGGTTTACTTTTTTAACAGCAAAAGAGCCTGTTAGCCGATGAATAAGGTTAAATAGATAGATGTCATTTTTAATTTTTTTATTATATTCTTATTCCAAAGAATACATTTCAAATTATTTTCTATAACCATTGACATTGCTTCTGTAGTGTTTTGCCTTGCATCCTGTAGAATTTTCTAGAGCTTTGGAAAATCATGTAAATTTTAGAAAGTCTCTCTGAACTTATGTAGAACTAAGCACTTATAGATCTCTGATACACTCACTGATGGCAACTTATCTGACCTGAAGTTCTTAATCAAATTGAGTCTTACTCTTGCATTCTTACCCTTTCCCAATTAATTTAGAAGATAACACTATTCATTTCACAAACAAAAATGCCCTAATAAAGATAAAACTTTCTATTCTTAAAAGTTTAGCCTAAGTATTTTCTAACTCTCTTACAATTGCTAGAGTTGTATCATATACCACCTGCATAATTATTACCAAGAACAATTATATCATTGATAGACACTGAAGGGCAAGATGAAGGAATTTTCCTTTATGACAAAAGTTATGGAAGCTATGGAGGTGGCTATACAAAATACAAATTTGTCCATATACTTTTTGGTGGTATTCTCATAATTTCCTAATTTTAAATTTCTTAAAGTAGACTTTTTGTGTGTATGTAGTTTGTTGATATGTATAGCGCTAAAGTTCTCTGACTTTAAAAACACAAGTGCCCTCCAGGAAAATTGTATCAACGAATATTCTCAACAGTATTCTATAATCACAATACCAGAAATTATTATTACTTTCTAATCTTGTTCATAGATAAGGTTATAGGTTTCCTAAAAATGCACTTACTTTTAAATTTCAACAATTCAAAAATGTATAGTAGACTTTTTTTCTTCCCATCATCTGCTTTTCTGAACACATTGAATACAAATACATTATTGGAAAATTATTATTATTTTCCATTCTTTTTTATTATACTTAAGTTATGGGATACATGTGCAGAACATGCAGATTTGTTACATAGGTATTCATGTGCCATGGTGGTTTGCTGCACCCATCAACCTGTCATCTACATTAGGTATTACTCCTAATACTATCACTCCCCTTACCCCCCCCACCCCCTAACAGGCCCCAGTGTGTGATGCTCCCTTCTGTGTGCTGGTATGTTCTCATTGTTCAACTATCACTTGTGAGTAAAAGCATGTAGTATTTGGTTTTCTGTTCCTGTGTTATTTTGCTGAGAATGATGGTTTCCAGCTTCATCCATGTCCTTGCAAAGGACATGAACTCATCCTTTTTATGGCTGTATAGTATTCCATGGTGTATATCTGCCACATTTTCTTTATCCAGTCTATCATTGATGGGCATTTGGGTTGGTCCCAAGTCTTTGCTATTGTGAATAGTGCTGCAGTAAACATACTTGTGCATGTATCTTTATAGTACAGTGATTTATAATCCTTTGGGTATATACCCAGTAATAAGATTGCTGGGTCAAATGGCATTTCTAGTTCTAGATCCTTGAGTAATCACTGTTTTCCACAATGGTTGAAATAATTTTCACTCCCATCAACAGTGTAAAAGCGTTCTTATTTCTCCACATCCTCTCCAGCATCTGTTGTTTCCTGACTTTTTAATGATTGCCATTGTAACTGGCATGAGATGGTATCTCATTGTGGTTTTAATTTGCATGTCTCTAATGACCAGTGATGATGAACTTTTTGTCATATTTGTTGGCTGCATAAATGTCTTCTTTTGAAAAGTGTCTGTTCATATCCTTTGACCACTTTTTGATGGTTTTTTTTTCTTGTTTAAATTCCTCGTAGATTATGGATATTAGACCTTTATCAGATGGGTAGATTGCAAAAATTTTCTCCCATTCCATAGGTTGCCTGTTTATTCTGATGATAGTTTCTAAAATTAAAATAAAGTAGAAGGCTTAAAAAGTTAACTAAATGTTGTATAATGTAGAAATAAAAGTGATATCAAAAAATAAAGGCCTAGCTGACAATCTAACACAGTATGTATAAAATGACACCCAAAGATGCATCATCACTTCAGGAATATTTGAATAAATCAAAGAAGATAAAAGTGGACAGAGGAAGACATAGTCATTTATATAAAAACAATAATCAGAATAAATAATATCAATTAGAAATTTATTAAATTTTTTTAACCTATATATTCATAAGTTATAAATTTATTAATCATATATGTATTTAGAATAAGGATTTTCAAACAGAAAAATTACCTCTTTTATACCTTTTTATTAGGAAGTTGCTTGAAGTTGTGCTCCAGCAAACTCAAAAGGTAAACCAAAAAATACTAAAGTGTGAAATCTAAGAGACATGTTTTTTAGAAAGAAAATGGATCCAACCTAAGAAATTACAGAAATTCATATTGATATGTTAAGGGTTAACATTATGAGCATATTATTTTGTGACATGATGGTGACTGGCAAGAAAAAAAAAATCAAAGTGATCTAAAACAGTTACATGTTGACCTTTTATATTCAGTGTGGGTAGCGGTTAGGGTGGAGTGAGGGATGGCTTTTTTTAAATTAATCTCCCAGAATGATATAATTTTTAATATGTTAATGTATTACTTTTAACTTAATGAATTAAATCTCAAGAATAAGCAATCTGTAATACTTTAATTGAAAATATTTATTAATATAAATGTGTTCCTAATAACAAATAAAAATGTGCATCATGAAAATTCTTTATATCCTAAATCGTAAACAAATGTATGTGTGCATATATATAACATTTAGTAACTGTCTTATTTATCAACAAGCATAATCTTTTGAGGAACTCAAAAAATTTGTTGATCAAATGAATAAATCTAATTCTCTGAGAACTACATGGAGTTTTAGCTTAATGAATAGCAATATTCCTGACACGTTCTTGCTTAAAGAACAATATGCTTTCAAAAATTCTTGAGAACACATTGTGATCTGAGAAAGTCACGGTGCCATGGTAGATCTGTACCATGGCACCAGAAATCTATGCTTTTGAGTTTATGATGAAAGTTTTTTTTTAATAAAACTTATGTCATCACTCCCCACTTCTGCCCAAACTCTTTTCCACTCTTGTTTACCTGGTTTTTAAATTAGCCTTTGAAAGCAGACAAAAATCAGAAATTTCCTCATTATGAGGCATAGATGGTGGCTTCATCCACACTGTCATTTAAATGATGGTGGAAGTCCTATCTGCTTCTAAATATCATCCCCCAACTAAGCCTATGTGAATCTATATTTTAAAGAGAATAGTTTGAAAGTGAATAGCCATTTTAGGATGACATAAGTGACACTTTAGTCACTTCACATTATCCCAAATGCAAAAATTTCTTCCTCAGATTAGGTTAGGCAGAGCACAGTCTGATTTGATCTAATATACATAAAAGGGAAGTGATCAATAATGAGTCTGTTGTCCAAAAACATAGTCTAAGGATGGCATCCAATTAAGAACAGATAGATAGATGATAGATAGATAGATAGATAGATAGATAGATAGATAGATAGATAGATAGATATACAAGAAAAGAGGGAGATATAAACATAAGAAATGCTAAATTTCAAATTTCTCCAGGGCTCTGACATTTGCTGAGGGACCACGGGTAGAAGATTAAAAAGAAGAAAAAAAAAACATTAACTGAAGTTTCCTAAAAATATTTGGAGAAAATCAGACCAAAGGTTGATTTTTGGAAGGGATATATTGCTTTGAGTTAAAAATCTCAGGATTCTCGGTTATTAGTACAGTGTTTCTGTGAAATGGAGATAAGTAAAATTACACAAAACATCAAATTACAAGCCCTTCCCACATGGAATTATACAGCTTAATGATTCACCGTGCTTTGATGGCATAAGTTCTGTGGAAGGTAAGATTGCAAATGCATTAGGTGTTGAAGATAGCAATTTCTAGGTTGCTCTGTATCAAATTTCTGGGTTTTTTTAAACCAGAAATTGAAACTCTATGGCAATGTTAAAAGTAAACTTGTTAGTGAGGGAAAAGCACTCATGTCATTTGGGTTATTAAAAGAAAAATGTGATCCTAAACAAAACAAACTTTTGCTATCAAGCTAATACATAATCAGCAGAATGAGTTATTTTAGCATTTCTCAAAAGTTATATGTGGTGTATTTCTCTACTTGCATGCTTTGGCCATTAGTGTTAAACAAATTTCCATTTTACTAAAGAGTATTATCACCTTACTATTAATATTTAGTTGTAGTGGAATTTGATTCCAAAAAGTCCAAAACAAGGAAAAATTTATTTTGTTTTCCATGAAATCATTCTTTGGCTCTGTTTCATGATACAGGATTGTGAGTTTTTATTAATCAAGCATCAATGGCATAAGGTTTATGTTCAAAGCAATTTGATTAATTAGTTGTCTGAAAGTTTTTTATAGGCCAGTTTAGTAACCTTCCATCAAGTGTGTACATAGTATTAATAAAAATGGTACTAATAAAATTCTTGAGTTTGGTAGTACAGCACACTCATATTTACAATGGGACATTTCATCATTTGTAAAGAATTAACATCATATAAGATGATGGGTAATATAGAGAAAATTACCTGGGGTAAAAGGAGTCAATAAACATTTAAAATTAGAACAATGTTAAAAATATGGTAAGTGATTTTATCCCATAAAAGCCATAACAAAGATGTTTACAATCCTAAAGAGACCTTTCAAATGTTGCTGTTGTTTCTTTTTTATACATTCTTATATACCAAAGGAGAATGGGAGGTATATAAAATTATTTAGAAGTATTGTTAAACATATTCAGAGAGGGAGAATGCAATACTTCTTTATACAGTTTGCAACAGGAACTTGAGGAATTTGCTTTCTAAAACAAGTTAACTTTTTTGAGATATTTTAAAAAGGAACCCATAGTTTTTTGACCAGTCTACACTTTATTATAACTTCATATAGTAAAATTAGTAGCTTTCAGAAGAAGCCACTGCAACATTTTTAACATTTTTCAAGACTCCAAGAAACAACAACCATCCTTATATATAGCAGTCAACAATAAAAAAAAAATCATAAGATTTTGGAAACAAAACCAGATTTTTTTAACCCAGAAACATTAAATTCAACTCACTACTCCTATCCTGTGCTGCCTTAGTCATTCAAAAGGAGATGTGTGATCCATGACTAAGAACAAAACCACAGTGATGCATCTTTCTTCTCTGGTTCTCTCCTCATTCCCACAGCATCCAATGGCTATATGCTGATGTAAAGCATGTTACTTACAATTTAGCAAGTATACAGGGGCCTTTCATAAAAGGAAATTAAGAAACTGCTATATTAAATGTCCATTTTTTGGCTAAGAATAAAGGACACTTATTCATCCAATTATATTGCAAGTATTTCTGTACAATAAAATGTTTGTTTACATTTTCCGTATGTAATCTAAACATGCTTTTATATAACTTTGGCCATTTTTAATTTGGTATGGCATAGCATGACTAATAATGCTTATGACCTGTATGAATGATCAACAATATTTTATCCCCTTTTGTATTCAGGGTTTTATAGTATGTTGAGGCATATTGAAGAAAACACCAATGTTCCATCTGTGTTTCTTATTTGAATGCAGTTCCTTTTTTTTCTCCGTTCCAATCTCCTTTCCCTTAAAGAAATTATGTGTCATTTTATCACTAGACCTTAAAAATTGTGTGAAATTCAGCCCGAAGCAAATTTTAGATTTATTAATTCACATAATAAAATCCATTTAACATCTACTATGTGCCAGATAGTTTTGTTGCCCAGGGGACTCAATGGTGAGCAAGACAGTCAAACTTCTCTTGGGACTTCTGTTCTTGCCTTTTCAATCTGCATATTCAGTTTTCTCCTTAGCCAGAAAATTGCCTTCTATTATGTGTCTAAGGATTGCCTGCCCTTCATCAAATACATTTCTCCTTCTAAAAGTCCTAATATTATATTAGATATTCTGAAACTTTTTCAAGTCTTGTATTTTCCTTCCTGCATTTTATATCACTTTATTTTTGCTTGATACTTTGAATTATTATTCTACTTGATTTTCTGGGACAAAGGAAAATCATCAGTAATGGACTTGTATTTGTTAGTTTAAAAAATAGAAATTTTTCTATCCCAGAATATGTGTTGGTGTGATGTAATGAGCCTCATTTTTTACAAGCAAGATAAAAATGACTTTATCCCTGGGGGCTAGGTGGGCAGTGGGAAAATCTGGAGGAACTTCTCTTTCCACTCTTTAAGTTCCTCAAGCTCCTCCAGACCCAACAGCAGAAGGAGGACCCAGCTGAGGCAATCGATTATTTCTCAGCTATGGGAGGTCAAGGAATAACAGACACACACCCAGTCTAAGTTACCCTCCTGTTAATCACACTCTCCAGGTGCTCAGTAGACCTGTGGGAGAAAAATCCATCGTCAACTCCCTACTGAGACTTCCTCAGATTCCAGGGCTGCCTTGCTCCCTAAACTGGTTGGCTTAGGAAGGAGAGTAGAGTAGTATGTGTGGAGCTGAATGAACTTAATGTTCAGCCCCATCTTCCCAGACCTCTCTGATGGAAACCACAGTGCTGTTTTTTAAAGGGATATATGATAATATAACTTATCTGTTTAAAACATATCAATAGAATCTCGTTATTCTTAAAACTACTAAAAAATGATTGTCATATCTTTGTGTGATAAGAATACTACTTGCTGCTAAACTACCTCTTCTGCCATGTCCCTCTCAGTCAATCACACTTGACAGACAACTTTCAGGACTCCATACTGCATTCCTTATCACCTCAGATCCCGCTACTTTCTTTTTCTCTCCTCTTGGAATTCTCTGTTTCTTTCCACCTGGCGAATTCTTACTCACGATTTTCTTTTTCCCTTCAACTTGTACATGTTGACTCCCTATTATACCCATGTCTGTGTTAAGCTTTCAATTTACCAGAAGCAACAGAAAAAAAAAAAAACTACACAAATATATAAAATCCATATTAACATAAATACAATAAAAAAACAAGAAGATACATTTTTTTCCAAGGACACATGCTTAATTGAATGAATGGGCTGATATAGGAATTCCTGCTTGCCCCATTTCAAAAACTCTGGTCTCAGCCACAATATTTTTTCTATATTTAATAATTAAAGGTATACTAGTTTAAGTACTTCCCATATTATCACCTTATTTTTAATGTTCCCTACTTAAGATATGTCCTGAACTGTGGATTGTTATCAGTCAGGAAAACAACAACAACAACACAAACAGCAAACAGAAATAGCAGGATAGAAAGAAAGTGGATTGCAACATTGTTCCCAGTTTTTCCCATCTCTCTTTATCTACTCTGTCTGCCAAGCGACTTTGTAGTCCTGCCCACTACCGATGTATTGCAGGGGTCCATAATCCCTGGGCTGCAGACCCGTCCACGGCCTGTTAGGAACTGGGCCGCACAGTGGTGGCATTAGATTCTCACAGGAGCACTTACCCTATCCTTGTTAACTGTGCATGCAAATGATCTAGGTTGCCTGCTTGTTATGAGCCATCCCTTCCCTGTCCATGGAAAAATTGTCTTCCGCAAAACTGGTCCTTGGTGCCAAAGTGTTGAGACTACTTTTTCTACCTCTCATGGATATACTAGATACACACAGTAATAAGTGGTTTGTTATGAAGTATTTTTTGTGACAATAATTGACAAATACAGTTGACATTTCAAATTTCTAAAAACCTATTTGTGTGATTTAATCTTCGGTTTTAGTCCTTATTGTACCCCAGAAGGCCATTTAAATATATGTACAGAGTAGTCATTATCTCAGAAATATTTCTTTTGTGTTATATTGAAAGGAAAATAAGTAGAAATTACTTGTTTAAAGTAACTATGGATCCACATTTTAAAATGTGACTAAAGTCAGTAATTTCAATTGAAATACCTCTTCTATATCATAAAAGAGTAAGATTTGTTAACACTAGAAGGAAGAAAAATTAAAAGCAGCACACACATCCCATCTTATGTAAACTTTAATGTTTAAGTATTGAGATGTAGAAAATGAAATTTATATCTCTGAATTTCGGAAAAATAACTGCGTTAACTTGCAAAATTTAGGAAGACATCTGTATTTTTATTGACTCTACCATACTCCAATAGAAGTGAAGTTTGAATTTCAGAATTGTTTTTGATGGTTTGGCAGAAGGAGTAGGAAAGTTACTGAACAATGTTCTCAATTTTAAGAATATTATAACAGAGTTGATGAGAAAGTTTAATGGATAATTAAAATGTAAAAGTCAAAACTCATTAAAATAGATTGATATGAATTTAACATGGTACCATTTCCATAGAAGGCAACAAACTTGCAATATGCTTACTTTTTTTTCTTTTTTCTTTCTTTATTTTAAATAGACAGATAAAATTTTATGTATTTACCAGGTACAACATAATGTTCTGAAGTATATATACATTGTAAAATGACTAATGCTAATTAATATGTGCATGACCTCACATAATTACTATTTTGTTGTGAGAATACTTTATAATTAACTCTCTTAGCATTTCTCAAGTAATGTATTTCCACAATACTCTGTGAACTATTATTTCCACATTGCAGTAGATCTCTTGAACTTATTTCTCCTACTTAACTTTAATTTGATACCATTTGTCCAACATCTCTCCAACCCACCTTCCCAGCCACCCCAGCTCCAATAACCACCATTTTACTCTCTGCTTCTACGAGATCTACTTTTTTAAGTTCCAAATATGAGTGAGACACATGGCATTTGTCTTTCTGTGCCTGGTCTATTTCACTTAGTATAATGTCCTCTACCTTCGTTGATGTTATTATAAATTACAGGTTTTTCTTATTTTCTACAGCTAAGTAGTATTCCAATGTGTATATACTACATGTTCTTTAGGGATTCATCTGTTGATAAACCGTTAGATCCTGTATTTTTGCTACTGTGAATAATGTTACGATAAATATGGGAGGATAGATATCTTTAAGGTATACTGATTTCATTTCCTCTGATTATATAATTAATAATTAGATTGGTAGGTCACATGGTAATTTTAATACTTAGAAGAAACTCTATATAATTTTCTATAAAGGCTATGCTAATTTACATTCTCACTAATAGCATCCTCACCACAAAGTTTACCTTTTGTATTTTGGATAATAGCCATTCTAAAAAGTATGAGATAATCACTCTTTGTATTTTTAATTTGCATTTTCCTGATTATTAGAAATGTTGTACATTTTTTCCATACCTATTGGCCATTTTTATGTCTTCTTTTGTGTACAAATTTATGGGCTACATGTGAGATTGTGTTACATGTATATCAGGTGTAATGATTAAGTCAGAGTATCCAGGATGTTTATCATCCAAGTATAAAACGTGTTCTTTGAGCATAATCACCCTGCTCTGCTATCAAACATTAAATTTATTCCTTCTATCTTACTATATGTCTTCTTCTGAGAGATTCCTATTCATTTACTTTGCCAGTTTTTAAATTATGTTATCTGCTTTCCTGCTATTGTGTTGTTTGGGTTCCTCATATATTCTGGATAGTAACCCCTTGTCAAAAGTATAACTATCTTCTCCCATTCTGTAGATTATCTCTTTACTCTGCCTTTTATGTATTATTTATTTATTTATTTATTGCTGTATGGAAACTTTTTAGTTTGGTGTAATGCTATTTGTGTATTTTGGCTCTTATTGCCGGTGTTTTGGGGATCTTATCAAAAAATTCATTCCCTACTCCAATGTCATGGAACTTTTCCCCTAAGTTTTCTTATAGTAGTTTCATAGTTTCAGGTCTTACATTTAAGTCTTTTTGTTGAGTTGAAATTTGTATATAATGTGGGAAAGGGGTCTGATTTCATTCTTCTGCATGTGGATATCCAGTTCTCCCAATACCAATTATTGAAGAGACTGTTCTTTCCCTATTATGTATTCTTAGCACCTTTGTCATAAAAAAACTGGCTTTAAATATATAGATTTATTTCTGGGCTCTCCATTCAGTTCAATTGGTCTGTGTGTCTGTTTCCATGCCAGTAGTTTACTGCTTTTTTACTATAGCTTTGTAATATATTTTGAAGTCAGGCAGTGTGACACTTCCACCTTTGTTTATTTTACTCAAGATTGCTTTGATTATTCAGGGTCTTTTGTGGTTCCATACTAATTTTAGAATTTTTTTTTCTATTTCTGTTGAGAAAGTCACTAGTGTTTTGATAGGAACTGAGTTGAATCTGTAGCTTGCTTTGGCTAGCACAGTTTAACAATATTAATTTGTTCAGTCCATGAACACAGATATATTCCCATTTTTTGTGTTTTCTTCATTGTCTTTCATCAACGATTTATAGTTTTCTGTGTAGAGATCACCTCCGTGGTTAAAATTATTCCTAAGTATTTTTGTACCTATTGTAAATGTGATTGTTTTCTTGATTTTTTAAAGATAGTTTGAGGTTAGTGTATAGAAACACTACTGATTGTTATTTTGGAATTTGTATCCTGAAACTTTACTGACTTTGTTTATTAGTTCTAATAGGTTTTTTTGGTCAAATCTTTAGCTATTTTTGTTTTTGTTTTGAGACAGAGAGTTTCACTCTTTTTGCCCAGGCTGGAGTGCATTGGCATGATCTCAGCTCATTGCAACCTCTGCCTCCGGAGTTCAAGCTATTCTTCTGCCTCAGCCTCCTGAGTAGCTGAGATTACAGGCATGCACCACCATGCATGGCTAATTTTGTATTTTTAGTAGAGACAGGGTTTCTCATTGTTTGTAAGGGGGTTTCTATGTATAAAGTCATACTGTCTGCAAACATGGACAATTTAACTTCCTTTCTTTTTTTTTTTTTCCAATTGGATGCCTTTTATTTTTTTCTCTTGCCTAATTGCCTGACTTGAACTCTAGTACTAGGTTGAATATAGGTGGGGAGAGTGGGCATTCTTTTCTTGTTCCAGATCTTAGGAGAAAAGCTTTCAACTTTTCCCCCATTAAGAATGATGATAGGCCGGGCGCGGTGGCTCACGCTTGTAATCCCAGCATTTTGGGAGGCCGAGGCGGGCGGATCACGAGGTCAGGAGATCGAGACCACAGTGAAACCCCATCTCTACTAAAAAAATACAAAAAATTAGCCAGGCTTTGTGGCAGGCGCCTGTAGTCCCAGCTACTCGGAGAGGCTGAGGCAGGAGAATGGCGTGAACCTGAGAGGCGGAGCTTGCAGTGAGCCGAGATTGCGCCACTGCACTCCAGTCTGGGCGACAGAGCAAGACTATGTCTCAAAAAAAAAAAAAAGAATGATGATAGCTGTTGGTTTATAATATATTACCCTACTTATGTTCAGGCACATCATTCCTTCTATACCTAATTTGTTGAGAGTTTTTGTCATGAATGTTGAGTTTTGTAAAATACTTTTTCTTTATCTCTCCAGGTAATTGTATTGTTTTGTCCTTTGTTATGTGAATGTAATACGTTTATTGACTTATGTATGCTCAATAATTCTTACATCCCTCGGATATATCCCACTTGATCTTGATTAATGAATTTTACTACACTCAATCATAGACAAAGACCAAGAAGCAATGAATAATTTTTTAATAGGCTGTTGAATTATCTCAGCTAGTATTTTGTTGCAAATTTTTGCATCTATGTTCATCAGACATATTGGCCTTCAGTTTTCTTTTTTTGTTGTGACCTCATCTTGTTTTGGTATCAGAGTAATCTTGGCATTGTGAAAATGAGTTTGAAAGTGTTTCTTTGTCTTCAATGTTTGTGTCAGTTTGAAAATAATTAATATGTATTTTTTAAAATGTTTGGTAGCAGTCAACCCATTAGGTTTTACACTTCTTTGATAGTAGGCTTTTTATTACTGATTCAATCTCCTTATTAATGTATTCAGGTTTTTAATTTTTATCATAATTCATTCTTGATATATAGTTTATGTCTAGAAATTTGTCTCTTCCATGTTATTCAATTCCATGTCTTTTGCTTGGAGAATTTAATCCATTTACATTTAGAGTAATGATTGGTAGGTAAGGACATACTTCTGCCATTTTATTTATTGTGTTTAGATGTTTTGTAGATGTTTTGTTGTTTTCTTCTCTTAATATCTTTCTTCAAGTTAAATAATTTTCTCTGGTGATATGTTTTGATTCTTAGCCGGTTTTTGCATGTATGTACTATAAGTTTTGTTTTGTGCTCAAAACGAAGTTTACAAAAAACCATATAGTTATGACAGGTTATTTTAAGCTGAAGACACCGTTGATCCCAAAGAAACAAACAAACAAGTAAAAAACTTTCTATACTTTTACTCTAATCTTTCTTTCTCCCACACTTTGAAATTTTGATGTTATAATTTACTGCCTTTTATGTTATATATCCCTTAGCAAATTATTGTAGCTATGATTTTTATAATGGTTTTGTCTTTTAACCTTTATACTGAAGACATATGTGATTTACACACCACCATTACAGTATTAAAGTATTCTGAGTTTAAAGAGTCAATTTAAGTTTGATACTTTCACATGTTTTCATGTTACTCATTCACATCCTTTCTTTCAATTTGAAGAACTCCCTTCAGAATTTCATTTCATTCAGGTTGGTATTAATAAACTCCTTCAGTTTTGGTTTGCCTGGAAAAGTCTTTATCTCTTCTTCATTTATTAAGAACAGTTTGGCTGGGTGCAGCATTCTTGGTTTAAAGTGTTTTTTTTTTTTTTTTCCTCAGCACTTTGACAATTTAATAGGGACAATTTAACTTCCTTTTTTTCCAGTTGGATGCCTTTTATTTTTTTCTCTTGCCTAATTGCCTGACTTGGACTCTAGTGCTATATTGAATAGAAGTGGTGAGAGTGGGCATTCTTGTTTTGTTCCATATCTTTGAAGATAAGCTTTCAACTTTTCTTCCTTCTGGCCTCTAAGATTTCTGCTGTGAAGTGTGCTAGTAGGCATATTGGAAATTCTTAATATATAATTTGCTTTATTTATTTTGTTTCTTTAACGATTCTCTCTTGCCTTTAACTTTGGACAGTTTGAATATGTCTTTGAATAGTCTTATGCCTATTAAATCTGATTGGCAATCTTTGTCCTTCATATACATAGATGGTTATCCCTTTCACCAGGTTTAGAAAGTTTTCTGCTACTATTTCTTTAAATAAGCTTTCTACTCCTTTATCTCTTTTTTTTAATTGAAACTTCATGACTTGAAAATTTAAAATTTGATGCTATTCCATCATTTCTGTAAGCACTTTTTTTTTCTTTTTGCTTTTTCCTCTTCTGCCCGTATATTTTCAAATAGCCCGTCTTTGAGTTTACAGTTCTTTCCCTTGCCTGATTATGTCTGCTATTGATGCTTTCTGTTACAGTTTCTATTTTATTCATTGTAATTTTACCTCCAGGGTTCCTTTTTGATTTCTTTTATATTTCAGTCTCTGTATCATATTTCTTATTCTGGTCACTTATTATTTTCCTCATTTTGTTGAACTGTTTCTCCATATTTTCTTTAAGTTTGCTGAGCTTCCATAAAACAGTTGTTTTGAATTTTTGTCAGGCAGTTCATGCATTTCCAGTTTTTTAGGGTCAACCAGTGGCCCCTTATTTTGTCCTTTCTGTTATGTTATGTTTCCACAAGTGTTGTTGATCCCTGTTTTCATGTGTCAATATCTATATATTTGAAGAAGTCAGTTACTTATTCCAGTCTTAGCAGATTGGCTTTGTCTGAGAAAGCCTTGTGCGAGGCAGGGTGCTGGGGTGGGCCAGAAGCCCATGGAAGATGTGGCCAGCACAGTGCTGGGGCACACCTGAAGTCAGAGGCCATTGAGGCCTGCCTCCCGCTAAGGGCTTTCTGGAGCCTGGCACTGCTTACAGTGGCCCAGAAGTGGTATGAGCTTGAGATCAACTTCATAATGCAACCCTGAAACCTGAAGCAGTGTGGTTCTGCCTGGTACCAGGGTGGATACAGAAGCTGAGAAAGCAGATACCAGCTGCTTAAATCATATGAGGCATGGAAATATTCCTGGTACTGGTGGGCCCAGTGGCAAAGTGCTGGGATTATAGGTGTAACCCATTGCACCTGGCCACTGGTAAAAATTTTGAAAAGGCATATAGACCAGAATCTTTATCCAGCAAATGCCCAACAATGGGGACAAAATAAATACACTATATTTTATCTTTACAGTGGAGTACTATGCAGCTATACAAAAATAAGAAATATCTGTGCTAAGATTGAATGATCTCCAAAATGTATATTTTACATGATAAAAAAGAACATGAAAAAAATGGATATCTAAGGGCAATACAAATGTGTGTGTGTGTATATGTGTATATATACATTTGACTATAATTGAAGTTTAAGTCACTTTTTAAAATTAAAAATGAGGGAAGAAATAGGATACAGTAGACAGTAAGAAACACTAGACTTCTCTTGGTACACATGGTTTTATAGACCACACTTTGGAATTCTGTAGCTATTTTACACAATTATAAAACAAAAACAAACAGAAAAATGATCTCTATAATTTGTATTTGCAATGAAATGAATAAACCTAACTGTGCATTAAGCTGATGACATACTCAAAAACAGAGAAACTATTCCAAGTTACTATAAAACAGTGATTTCATACATTCTGAGTAAGATATACACTAAGCCAAAAAAGAAGGTGTTTAAAAAATTCTTAAACAGTTTCACCAACTATATTTTTGGTGGCAGTGGTTAGTATTTTTGTCTTATACTGTTGCATAGTGTATATTGTGGGATAAATAATTTGGGAAATTTTGTTGGTGTATTTGAAATCCAGGATTTTATGCATTGGAAATGGAGATGTGAGACTGATGAAGTAAAATGAAACTCTGTAGGCCTAAATGGAAATGTAATTGTTAATATAAAATTATTAATGGTAGTCTTTACAAAATTAACAAAAATTTTTAAACTCTGGTCACTGAAAAAGCCTAGAAACAATGACAAACCAGTAGTAACGATGACTCTTAATAGCTAGATTGTGATTTTCAATGATCTGTAAATATTATTTCCCATCAAAAGCAACAGGTCTTCTTGAGGGCAGGACTGATTTGAGGTCTGAGAAAGGACATGGACAAAATTTCCCTGGAAACATTTGTCACAGCAGAAAGCAAGAAGATAGCAATGACTACTAAGGTCATGATAAATGGACCAAGCCAGGAGCCAACATAAAGAACTCTCGTTATGCAAGAGTAGAACAAATTGAATCGCATTAAAAGTAAAAACTACTATGTATTGAAACACAGCAAGTATTTTTAAATATATGAATTGAAATATATGAATATATAAATATATGAACATGAAATATATGCATGGTTAAAAACAATCTTTGGACACCATTAGTAGATGCTATTTTTAAATTAGTTTTTTAAAGAAAATCTATCAAGCATTTATCTATTTATTGGGGGAACCACACATTGAGAAAGAGGAAGCAAGTTTTCTCTTTATTGCAGTATTTTAGCTAATGAATAGAAAAGAAATAATAGAATTAAAACATGTCAATTTTATAACACCTCTCCCCCAAAATAATTGACCTAATCTATGACCATTTATAATTGTTACAATTACACAAAATGGTATAAGCAGGCATTACATGCCTTCAGGAAAATGATATTCTGAAAATATTCACACCCAATTCTGATTTAGCTTCTGGCTCTACCTATCAATTTACAAGAAGTACCGGGGTCAGGGTAACACAGTAAATGACATAAGGGGATTATAATTAGTAAAATGCAGGCTAGAAGAAACTCCAAAAGGCCGATTTACAGGTTTATTGAACAAGTGAATATATGTTATAGTCTCGAAAAATGCTAAGAGTGGATGTAAAGTGTTGTTTTGTTTGTTTGTTTGTTTCTGAGACGGAGTCTCGCTCTGTCGCCCAGGCTGGAGTGCAGTGGTGCAATCTCGGCTCACTGCAAGCTCCGCCTCCCGGGTTCACGTCATTCTCTTGCCTCAGCCTCCCGAGTAACTGGGACTACAGGCACCCGCCACCACACCCAGCTAATCTTTTTGTATTTTTGGTAGAGACAGGGTTTCACCATGTTAGCCAGGATGGTCTCGATCCCCTGACCTGGTGATCCACCTGCTTCAGCCTCCCAAAGTGTTGAGATTACAGGGGTGAGCCATCGCACCCGGCCATAAGGTGTTCTTAACTGCAAAAATTAAAACTATGCGAGGGAAACATATATATGTTAATTAGCTAGATTTAGTCATTCCACTGTGTATATATACTTCAAAACATGTTGTAAAAGATAAACCCATACAATTTTGTCAGTCATACAGTAAAATAATTTTTAAAAATTTAAGAAACTTAACGTATAGACCTTTTTGATACCTAATTAAACTGTAAAACGTATTTATGAGACAATCAGAAAATTTTGAACAAATACTATACATTTTATATTAGTTCTTACCAATTTTTAGGTGTGTTTTAATTATATAATAGTTATATTTAAAACATATTTTAGACATACTAAAATGCTTACAGATAAAATGTTAAAGTGCCACAGATTTGTTTTATAATTATCTGAGTGTAAGAAAATAGATGAGGCCTGAGTTGATAATTTTTAAAAGCTGGGTGGTTCGGTTCTTGATGGTATTCCTTCCATACTTGAAAAGGCTAGATATTTCATATAGTGAAATGTTTTATCTTTCCCAAAGCATACATGTGTGCACAGAGTATAGACATTGTCATAGCAGAAAGCAAGAAGAAATCCAAAATTGAAGTTCTGATTGTAGAAATCTGAAAAAAATAATTTATATAAGCCCCTCTAGAACAGTAATATTTACAAATTTTTTTCTATCTATCCCACACTCTGGTTTTACTCTTTAAGCCTAAATCTATTGTTTGACTACAGTGACAAGAAAAGGTGGCTGAGAACTATGGCACCTGCTGTTGGCTGAGTGTGGGAGAATCAAAGACTTGTATTTACTGGAGGCATTTAAAAATAGGATAAGGGTCTCACCAGACGAATGCATGATACATTATATAGGGAGAAGGATATCAAACTGGGATATGCTCATCAAAAATGCTGGATAGAGGCCAGGAAGTGTGGCTAACACCTATAATGCCAGTACTTTGAGAAGCTGAGATGGGAGGATATCTAGAGCCCAGGAGTTTGAGAACAGCCTGAGCAACATAGCAAGAGCACAGCCCTACAAATAATAATAATAATAATAATAATAATAATAATAATGATTACTTGGGCTTAGAGGCAAGCACACTGTAGTCTTAACTACTTGGTAAGCTGAGGTAAGAGGATCACTTGAGCCCAGAGTTCGAGGTTCCAGTGAGCTAAGATCATGCCACTACATTCCAGCCTGGATGACAGAGTAAGATCTTATCTCTAAAAAACAGAGAATGCTGGATAGAGAATAATTCACACAATTTTGCAAGCTAAAATTCAAAGGTTTCCATCCAGAATTGTAATATCAGAACAACTGAGGGATATGCATGGTTAGGTTGGATTTTATGTTACATAAATGTGTAGTACATAGCTTTCTTTTTCCTAAAGCAATATGGGAAATTAGAAGAGGAGCCAATACAAGGGACTTGGCATTGCATTTCACTTTATTTTAGTGTCAGATATGTGTACAAATAAGTTTCTATCTTCCTTAGGATAGTGAAAGGTTAATTTAATTCATATGTGATAAATGAGATAAAAAAGGAGATGTTATATTCAGATAGAAATGCATTATATTATTATTAAAACCATAAAGAGTTTAGTTTTATCCAGAAGCCTAAAATCCCAGCCTATAAAAACTGACTTCAGAAAGCTGTATTTTTTAACAAAAACGGTTTTTTTCTATAGCCTTCATTAAAATAACTTGTATATACCTAGTTTGCTTGTGAATAGTTTATAATGCTTTCAGTATGTCTATTTTTTTATTTAAATAATAAGTGGTGGGAGGAGCTTGAGAAACACATTTGTCCCATTTCAGTTCTTTAATATTTTTGTCTTAATTATAGAAATCCAAAAAGAAAAAAAAAGAAGGAGGAGACAAGGAGAGAAGAGAAGAGAGGAATATGCTCATAGAGAATACACTGGCCCAGAGTGCTGCAATCCCATTCAGTAGTTTTTTGAAAGGAGAGAAATCCTAGCCCCGCATAGTTATGCATTTCCAGCAAAAGATAACAAGTCCCTGAAAAACAAGAACTCATTAGAGTAGGCAACAGAATAGAATCAATATAAGTTTGTAACATAAACAGTTTTAGATTTTAATGATTCATTGTAGTTCTTTTAGTAATGTGTAATTTGAAAGTTTACATTGTTATTTGCTTGTTGGTCATAAAGACATTGGGGTTATTATACTTGAAATAGGTGGGGTGCATGTGTACACGGGCACAAGTGTGTGTGTGTGTACTTTGAATAGTTTCTACAGATTAACTTACTTTGGAGAGAGTCTGAGTCTCTCCATGTATAAAAGTCTAATTAAAATACAGTTTTTACAGATTTTATGGCCAAAAGCTAAAATCTAAATTTAAAATATTAACATATAAGTTTATTTCTTACTTAGAAATACTTGAATGTCTCTTACCTTTATGCAGTACAGACATACAAAATAAAATGTAATTCCCTTAATCCTCTTCCTATGCTGGAAATGCCTGTAAAAGAGTCCTACATTTTATATATTTTAGATCTAAAACAATTTAGAATATTACCTGGGGCAACAGGATATTATCTCTTCAGGGTATTAATTACTCCACATTAAGCAGTTAATATAAAACCAGGCTAAGATAATGATTATGTCACCAAGGGAACATGCTTAGACCCAATTAATCAAATTAATAATTTGATTAACAGATATAATGAATTAATTTAATCAATGTACTATTATCTAAAAGAGTATCAAAATATGCAGATCTTTTGTGACTAAACATAGAGGCTGCATAAATTTAAACATACATTTACATTATGTTGAAGAGAAACTTTGATGTATTTAGTGTTATCAACCTGTTCTCAACACTTTTCCATTCTAAATTGTGGATCTGGAAATACTGTAGAATTCTGGAACTTTGATTGCAGGCTTTTAAAAAATAGAAACAACAACAAAAAGCAGTCAAATGTATCTACTGAGAGTATAACTAAAACACACACAGTAACAAGCCAGTTGGTAGCTTAGAAAAATAAATAAATTACAAGAGTTTGCCAACAGAACACCATTAGACCCCATGTTTTCTGCTGCATTGGTGGGCCATATGGTAATGGATTTATTCTATGTTGACAGCAGGACAATTTTCAAAAAAAAAAAAATAGATTGACATTTTGTTTTATTTTTGCACTGCGCTTAGTTACGAGGTAATTATATTAAAATATGGTGCATGTTTGTTAATATATGAGCCTTGATTACTTTTCAACCAAAGAAATAATTTAAGATATATCTCCATGCTGCATTCATCCAATAACCAAAGTCCATGGGATGAGTGAAACATGGCAGAGCTGGAGTTCAGGTTGTCTGCAGTCATAAGACCTCCCTTTAATTTACTGGTTATTCTTCAACAAAGCTTCGGAACAATCCTAGATTTCTACCACCATTCTGCAGCCAACCTGCCTTGAGTAAGAGGATGCTGGTGTCAAGAGACCAGCTTTTTGGTCCCGACCACAGAATATGGTACAGTTCTGCCACCTAGTGGTTGCCTTCTCACACGTGACTTGGTAGCATTTACACTTGGTAGACTGCATCTACAAAGAAAATGGTGAAGCTGGGAACAGCCAGCAAAAGCTTGGCAAGTCGCTTTCCACCACGTAAATAGAGAAATAATCCAGGTTTTAACTGAAATAAATATAAACGCTCCTATTTTAACATTCGAAACACATTCTGGTCTCTGTCCACCGTCCAACTTGCGGTTATTCAAAGGCACCGTATTCTCTTATGGTCTCTTCTCTGGGTGCATAATTCTCTTATTTATCTTGGCTAGACTGAAGATTCTTATATCCTTTAATTTGGGAATTGTGTCCCCATGAAGCCTGCCCTGAATCCTGGTCTATTTACCCCATGGTATTTCTCCCAGCTGATTGTCCTTGTGAATCCCTGCTTACCTTGTAGAAGAAAAATTCCTGGGCAAGAGTTTTGCCTTGACATCTTTGGATAGCCCCAGCACTTAACACTGCGTCTTTGGCCCATAAATATGTGATGATGTATGTATGATATAAATATGTGATGTATGTGATCCTTTGGAAGAGGACTTTAATTCTGAATTTAGCACAATTATTCTTGTAGAAAAATGAAGCAAACATTTATTTAAAAACATACTATTTGCCAGATGTGGTCTTCTCACGCTTTCTAAACCAGAGTTCCCAATGTTTTCATATGATTTACATGCATTCATGTTAAATATATGGGAAATTTAGATCCTTGGTAGTACAAGGAGTAGAATCTTGAGGAGTGCTGTAAAAAAATCTTTAAGCTTGATTGTAAAAGAAAATATAAAGAAATTATAAACAATATTTCAAGCTTCATCCTGCCAGACTGGTGAAATAAAGAATAAAGCTAAAAAATATGTACACTTTACTTAGAAAATAAGATTCTAAATCTTCAATTTGTACAAGACCTTTAATCTCATAATATGCAATATAAATTTTCATGGTGGTCAGAAAAGCAATTATGTAAAAATTCCACTTTTACTTAACTTAACTCATCCTGGCCTATCTTCAAGCCATACCTGCTTACTGTATTGACCAAAATAAACATTCATCCATTTCTGTATTACATAACTAAAAGAGTTATGTAAAAGCCAACTTAGATTCTTTTTTCAATATTGGCTGAGCTTACAACACAATCCAGGTTTAGAATTTTATTGTCCATAGATAAACTATAGAAGATAAAATTTGATGCTAAAGGTTGCCATGTGGAGTTTGCAAAACTACTGGTTATGAAATAATATCATCTTTGCATGCAGATGGAACAATCTATATGGAGAAATAAACAGCAAAGGTTTAGAAGGCCAAGACACATGATTAAGTATGGTACTCTTTAGCAAGTGGCTCAATACAATCTGTCATCAAAATGTACTTATGTGAGAGTTCACCTGCCTCATTTCTCATGCCTTAGATGACTGTTTTTCAGATAACTGTGATAAATTTAGAATGAACCAAATACTTTCTGTGATGCTTTTGCTTAATAAGTTTAAAAAGAGATAAATAACAGAATCACATAAATTATTATAAGGTACCATGTATATTATAATATAAATGTGAAATCTTAGCGTATCAGCTTCCACTTGCTTTTAAGGACATATAAAACTCAAAACAATGTTATCATTCTTTGGAAGGGAATATACATTAAATAAAAATGTCAAGTTGTCTTAAATTTAATGGAAATTTAATGGAAATCAAGTAAGCCAATATTTTCCTAGATAAGAAGTAGCTCTATTTATTGCTTTCTTTCTTTACAT
This sequence comes from Nomascus leucogenys, assembly GCF_006542625.1. Taxonomy (NCBI): domain Eukaryota; kingdom Metazoa; phylum Chordata; class Mammalia; order Primates; family Hylobatidae; genus Nomascus; species Nomascus leucogenys. The sequence continues at coordinate 16,893,338 of NC_044391.1, forward strand.
CAGGGAGCTGTTTTATCATGTTTTATTGTTAGGTTTCTTCTGAATTTCAATCCTAGGAAAAGCCTATGTGGCATAGTAGTATAAACAAAACAGACCTTTAGCTTTACATAGAGAAGTAATTTCCAAACCTGCCTTCTTAGTAAGTCCTGGGAGCTTTTAAAACACGCAGATACCTTGGCCCCAGCCAGTACCTACAGAAGCAGAATCTCTGAAAGTTAGTTCAGGAATCTGTGTCTTTCAAAAGTTGTCCAAGTGGTTCCTACATATTGCATTTTAGACCAGTAACTAAAGTGGTATTTGGTTCTCAAAATGTGAGAACAAAGACTGGTTCTCAAAGTGTGATCCTCAGAACAGCAGTGTCAGTATCACCTGAGAGCTTGTTATCAAATTTTTAGAACACTCCAGATCTACTGAATCAAAAATTCTGGAAGTGGGGCCCAGCAACCTGTACTTTAACAAATCCTATAGGTGATGCTGAATCACACTAAAGGTTATGTTTGAGAACCACTGGTTTAAAAAAAGAAGTTGAAAATTGAGGGTTCTTTTAATTCAATACGATTTATCAAATGCTCACTCTTTTGAGAAAATATAAATAAGATTCCTAATTTATGGAGGATACAATATAACCAATTCTATTGTGTCTTGTGATTTATTTTATGATTTTAAACAAATTATTTACTTGTTAATATCTCCTTTACAATAATTGTTTATTTTCTCTAAATTATCAGTATAAACCCCATATGCAATAGGTTTAACTTAATTATATTTTTACTGAAAGTACTATATTGCCTGAATAAATTGTTCTCCAAAATACCTATTTTGTGAATTTTGAAAGTCTCTTCTTTTGGAAGAATCACAGAATTATAGGGACTGGGAAGAGAGATAATTTTGCCTCATTTTATAGACTGAACAAATAAGCAAAATTACACTCTGAAAACAGAACAGAAAGTCTTCCACATAACAACAAAGAGCCCTTGATACAAAGATTTTTCAAATATTATCTTGTTTGTCATATCACCGTGAGACAGGCATTACTGCTATAACAATGTAAATGTAGAGAGTGAAGTTAAGTGACTTTCTGGTAGATACTGATCTGCCAAATAATTGAGCACAGATTATAAAACCAGACCCTATAAATTTTAAATCTATGATCTTTACAATAGACTCCACTGCCAGGATATTGAATGTGCATAGTAGGCTCATAATATATATTTGTGTAACTGAACTGAAAAGATAGCTTCATTTCTAGGATGAGGAAAAACTGGTCATTGCTTTTCTATTCTATTAATTCCCATTGGAAAGAGATATCTTAAGAAATAGCACTTGGAATTTCTAGCCATGAGCATAAAGTAAAAAAACCAATTCATCTGCATTGAGGGCACTGATTTACAGAGGTACACAAATAATGATGCCTAGACAATATCCAGGGTTAATTGTTTTCTGGCATCAAAAAGCTTGAATTCATTGTTCCTGGGGCTATAAAACAAATTAGTGCTACCCAGATCTCAGGAGCTCATGTTTTTAAATACCTCATCAACATTTAAAATGAGCCATTTATTTTTCTAGACATTTGATTTCAGCTGAACTATTGATCACTATGAATTTTCTTATGGATAAGTATGAATTGCTCCACAACATTAAGAATACCAAATACCTCGGCCGGGCGCGGTGGCTCATGCCTGTAATCTCAGCACTTTGGGAGGCCGAGGCGGGCGGATCACGAGGTCAGGAGATCAAGACCATCCTGGCTAACACGATGAAACCCCGTCTCTACTAAAAACACAAAAATTAGCCGGGTGTGGTGGCGGGTGCCTGTAGTCCCAGCTACTCGGGAGGCTGAGGCAGGAGAATGGCGTGAACCCGAGATGCGGAGCTTACAGTGAGCCAAGATCGCGCTACTGCACTCCAGCCTGGGTGACAGAGCGAGACTCCATCTCAAAAAAAAAAAAAAAAAAAAAAATACCAAATACCTCAAGTTTCTTTTCAGTAAAATCAAAACCAGATTTTAGCTGCCAATCATCTTATTTGACCAGGCCAACATCCATTCATTTTCAAGTCTCACTTCCTACTATTGATCAGACAAGAACACTGAAGCATACACAGTTCATAAAACTGAAGCTCTGTCTTCTCCGTGCTCCCTCATGTTGGTCACTGGGGCCACTGGCCTTTACCCAGGCATCAGGAATACGACAAGATAGCTGGCTCTGCATTTCCCCAGTCAGCTCCAGATCAACCCATGAGACTTTTTCAAAGGTCTCTGAATTACAGCTCTCAACACACAGTCTCCCCTCAGAAATCCTCACAGCAATCACCATGGAAACTGTCATTCCAGGGATAATTCATTTACTCAAAGACCAATTCTCAAAAATCTCAGAATGTGTCAACCCCTCCACACTCGTATTCCAGTCTCAGGCATTTCAATTATTTGTGGCAGGCTACTTATTTCTCCAAACTCCAAGCACAGAGACCAGAGACATCTCTCTCTTTCTTTCTCTCTCTTTCTGTCTCTCCCTCCTTCCCTCCCTCTTCATTCAACCTATTTGATTAATTAATAGAACAATACTTTACAAGTTTTAAACAAACGAACATGCACATAAGGCATCCTTGGATGCACTGGATTTTCCCTCTCATATTATATGGAAGACACTGCTCTTCCTGTAAAATTCAAAAAGACCATTTACTTCCCTTGGAGTAAGAACAATTCAAGCCTTTAAATATATAATTCTGGCCTCTCTACTGAGTCTACAGCAAGTATTACTGCTAGGAATAATAATAAATTAAACATGGAAAGCCAAACAACAATATTTCAATATATCACTTTTAATACAGATCACTTTGTCTCTCAGAAACCCTGGATAGCCTGGAAGTATTATGGAAAGTCTCTCTAAAAGCCCTCGTTCAATTTTTTCCCAATTAGCCTTAATGATCACCTCGATTTCATCCCATGTAGAGGATTATAGGAAAAACAAAGAAATCTGTGGATTTATAGCCAACCTATTTATATTTAAAAAAAAACTGTGGATTTACAGCCAACCTATTTATCTTCAAACGGCAACACCTCTTCTCATAAGTACAAAAAAAGTATGTAGAGATCCACTGTACATACATCATGTAGTCTTCATACTATGCTCATAAATGCTTCATATGACAGGCAGTCCAAAGTGGGCATTGAAAGCAGGGATTCATCCTGCTCTGGATAAATGGGGAAAGCTGAGCCTGCACCAGGAAAATGGAAGCCAGGACTTGATGGATGATTGGAATTGAAGAATGAAGGAGTTAAAGGAAATGGAGGAGGCAAATAACAATTTGGGTGTTTTAACTGCCTAGCAGTTTATACCTTTCATTAAGACTTGGCTTTTAGAAAGAAAAAGAGAGATCTAATAAAAACTGTAATAATTTCAGTTTTCAACATGCTAACTTTAAGGTGCCTCTGAGACATTCAAGTTACCTGGGGACTATTCACATAGAAGTTCTCAACAGAAAGATATTTAGATATGGAATTCAGAAGAGAGGTCTGAGTATGAAAATTTCAGCTTTGTACAAAGATTTCCAGCTTCAAGCATCAGAAACTTTAAATTACCTTTTTATTTTAATTATTGTAATTACCTCATTTCTAAAGCCTTATCTTTTCTTGCATCCTGCGAATCCCCAGAATTTAAATTTTGTGTCCTCCTTTGCTAGTAAAGAACTATCTTCAGGAACAGCTTCTATTTTGGAGGGATAAGGGGAAAGGACTGCTTTAAAAACTAATGCTGAGAGATTTCAAAGTTTTAAATAAATTCCAGGGGCTGAGTCCTTTTGGTTGTAAGTAAATTGATGAAAAAATGCATTCTGTATTTTATAGTCTTAATCAAAGCTCCAGGAGTCCAGAGACCAGATTTTATGGAGCTAATAGGCAAAGGACTCCACCGATCCAACTGATATAAATAAGCCATCTTGAGTCATTAAGGATTACTAAATTGCCACGTCCTTCATCGCTCCTCCCAGTGTTTGTTTTGTTTTCTTTTCTTTTGTTTCAGTGAATGAAAGCACCAAGTATACAATCTATTCAAGCTAGGAAAGTTTTATTCTGGCAACCCCTCAGCTGAAATTTTTTGGGTCAGTCTGTACTTCACCAAAGCCATTCCCTTCTCTACAAACTCACTCTGACTGCTCTAACTTGAACTTCAGTGTTAGTAAATAGCCATCAAGTCTTCCTGCCTACTGTTTATAGAGTCAGGTAACTTAGTTTTGAATGCTGGCTTTCTTCACAATCCCCATACACAGGCCTCCCCTCAACTAACTACCTGGAAAAATTTGAGTAAATTATTCAGCCTCTCTATGAATCTCTTTCCTTAGATGTAAAATGGGCATAACACTGCCTATTTCATGGGATTGTGAGGATTAACTGGTAGTGTATATTAAGGTACTTTGCATAATGGATGACACATAACAAACACACAAACCCAATATTTTTTACTTTTTTTCTCTTCTGTGCTTATTAGATATTGTTACTATGATTTATAAATAAGAAACCAAATAAGAAGAAAGATAACTAAGGTAATTTCACAGCCACTAGGTGACAGATGCCATTCACTGTGACTCCAACTCCACATCTCTGTTTATCCTACAATGACGCTGCTTCGTTGCATTTCCACCAACACTTCATGTGTTCCAATTCTACAATTTTGTACAAGCAATCTCTTGCACCTAGAATGCCCTTCACTACCTGCTCTACATGGAAAACTCACTCTCATGTTTCTCTTCCACTCAAATATCACCTCTTCTCTAAAGTATTTTTTATATCGAGGCAGAGATAGCCGTTTTGTCTTCCCTGAGCCTAGAGCACATTCTATGTAACTCTCTGTATAAATAACTCCATTAAAGCACCAGTAAACTATGAAATCCTCAGGGGCAAAAACAGTTTTATTCACCATTGAATCACAGACCTATCACAGTGCCTCGTGTATATTAGGGTTTCAATAAATCTTTTATACATTGTCTCATTTCCCCTATTTCATGGAGCGTTCCATAACTACCTTATCTCTAAATGTTAATATGCCCCAGAGCTCAAACCTTAGACTTCATTTTCATTTATAGACTTGCTTCTTCAGTGATTTCAACCAGTCCCTTGACTCTAAATAATCTAAATACTTAGGATGCCCATATTTATTCTTTTAGTCTGAACCTCTCTCCTGACCTTTAGACTCATAGATTCAATTATAAATCTTCACTTTACATAGTAAATAATCTTCACTTTATATAATAATATATCATCATTAAAATGTATAAAACTGAGGCCCCCAATCTTCCCCATAACTTGTTTCTCTCACAGTCTTATAATTTATATTAATAACAACTTCACCATTCCAATTGTGGTCTTGGGGTTGTCACTGACACCTCACCTGTAGCACCCTGTGTCCATCCCTACTCTCTGGAAGTCTCTATATGGCAGACAGATTGATCCTTTTAAAATATAGGACAGATTACCTCTTTGCTTACAATCCTCTGATGGTTTACTAATTTTATTTGGATCTAATTCAAAGTCTTCATAATGGCCTACTAGTCCCAGTATGATTCACACACACCCCAACCTATTGGGTTTCATTTCTCACTCTTCTCCCTGTATCCCACCCTAGCCTCCTTAATGTTCTTTCAGCACAAAAATTGTTTTCACCTGAGTGTCTAAGTACTTTCTGCTCCCTTCAGGACTTTCCCCTACCCAAATACTCATATAAACTTACTCATTTTCTTCAGGTCACTGCTCAAATGCTGTCTAATCTACAATAGCACACACCCTACCTCCAGCTGTTACCCTATGATGCTTTACAATATTTCTTTTCTTAGCACTTATCACCAGCTGGCATAATGTATGCCTACTTAATTATTTATTCATTATCTTTTCCCTGACTAAACGTGAGACCCATGAGACCAGGGACATTTCTTTTGGTTCACTGCTTGTTCCTATTGCCTAAAACAATTCTAGACTCATAGTAATGCTCAAAAAATTATTTGTCAAATGAATGAAAGAATAATAACTTACCCAATGAGATGATAAAAAATATCAATGAGGTAGTTTTCAAATTCCAACCATATCTCCTCATTTTTTGCCCAATTTTATTTTTCCAAAAATTCTCAATTCCCAACTCCCTCACACTGAGGCATAAAATGCAGTGAACTATCTATTTCTTGTGACTTGGCTCTCAGCACATCTAATCAAGCCCCATGATATTTTGAAGCACATGGACCACTGAACAAATGGATTAAGTTCCATTTACTTAGCCAAAAAATTTAACTTTGAACATTGGCCATTTCCTGTACAGGGAATAGTGATGGGAAGGAGCCCTGAGGAGAAGCCAAATTTAGTCCAGACCTCTTTAATTCTCCTCAGAATAAATGGCAATGATGAGTAGAAAGTAGGGATGGGGGGTTTGTAAAGAACTTAATAGTGAGCTGCTCTGAAAAATGCTCTCCCCAAGCCTTTTTTGGATTAAGTTTAGTAAAGAGAACTAAAAGTAGATTGAGTCTAAACCAAAACCTCTAGGGGCCAGTTTCAACACATTATCAACCACATAAGTGTTCTTGAGTAAAAGCCAGTGGAACCTTTGAAATCTCTTGAACTGAAATCAATGAATCTTCTATAAGTTTCTAAGATATTCTAATACTAAGAATGTTGGGCCCAACCTTATAAAAATAAATACCCCAACGAAGTAGAATTCTTGGCTCAGGTTCTACTCTGCAAATTTAATTTTATAGTTCCCTAGTCACTCTTTATACCCAGGCTCTTATCTAAGTGATTTCATGGGAGTATAGGTCTATTTACACACAAACACTGTATGGCTGAAAAATAATCACTCATATAATAGGGCCTTTTTAATAAGTTAATATAAATGAGAGATTTCTCAATAAGACTTTATACTCAAGGGAAAATTTGCCTTAAAATTAAGCCTGTTCTAGAAAATTTTAATAACAGGAAGGGTGTAGCCCCAAAAACCTCCTGGAACAAAAGCATGCACTTATCAAGCATAGGCATCCAAAAATCTGGTACCTTACTGTTGAAGTCAAATGGTTCCACTATTTTCTGCAGGTTCACCCTCTTGATGAATAAAGCCCTTAGAAGAGCAGACTGTAGACATCCCTTGAAAAACAAAAAACTGGCAGGAATCCCTAAAATAAGACTATTTCAAAACTGAAATTACTGACTCATTTTTAGTGTCTTCAAGTAAACACTTTAGCAGAAAAGAGATTATTATATTTTAGCATTTGCATGAAAAACTGTCTCAATTCAATTCAATAACTGTATAGATTGCTCATTTTGTAGCTTATATTGTCCTTCATACCATGGGAGAATATGAAGATGTGTAAGACCCCATTCCGAACTTCCAGGCCCTGATCAATGAATACCTCTGAAGGCTGTGAATACTATTAACAAAAAGCAGATGACATATGACCTAAGATGTGTGCCAAATGTTTGGGGAACTTAGACATTGGGACGATCCCATCTAACTGAAGGATTTGTAATAAAATTCACAATAGGAGATCTTAATTGAATTGTGTGTTGAAGGTTGAGCTGCGTTTGAGAGTGGATTTATAGAAAGAAGGAAATCCTGAGATAACTGAGAGAGGGAGTTAAGCCCAGGATATGTTTAGGGTGTAGGGAATGATCCATGTGTTAGGCAGCTTTCAAGATGACCCGCAATGATCCCCACTTCCTAATATTTACACCAGTGTGTTTTCACCTCCCATTCAGTGTGGGATGACAACCCCCCACCACCCAGTAACTTGCCTCTAATGAACGGAATAAGGCAAAAGTGATGAGATGTTATTTCCATGATTAGATTACAAAAGAATGACTTCTATCTTGCTGTATTCTTTCTATTGCCATCTTGGCTTGCAAACTTTGATGAAGTAAGCAAACTACCATGCTGGAAAGGCCATGTGCCAAGGAACTGAAGACTGCCTTCAGTCAACAGCAAGTAAGAAACTGAGACTTGTATTCCAACAACCAGCGAGGAACTGATCCTGCCAAGAACAATGTGAGTAATCTTGGAAGCAGACCTTTCTCTAGTTGAGTGTTGAGATTATGATAGCCACAGGAGACACATTGACTACAGCCTGTGAGAGACTCTGAAGCAAAGAACTTAGTTAAACTATGCTCAAATTGCTGATCTAAGAAAATTTAAATGAATTGTTTTAAGCCACTAAATTTTGGGGTAGTTTGTTATGCAGGGATAGGTAACTCCTGGAATCCATATTATTACATGGAATCATTATTTACATGGTGCTTTACTATTTTCAAAAAACTTTCCCAAACATTATCATTTGATTTTTCATAATCCTATGGGGTAGAAAAAGCAGGTGCAATGTGCATTTGATAGATCAGGAGAAATTGCTGTGGTTTTATGGTTTATACTCAGTGTCACACAACTAGCTAGTGTTTTGTCTTTAGTTCAGTGCTCTTTTCATTACAACACCCAAAGGAATGGAAGGCTGGAAATTTGAAAGATTTAACATATACTAGGATTATAGTCTTTAATGCGGATGAACAAAATGGCAAGTATTTGAACACAAGGGAATTTGGTTTTGCTGTTTATCTTTGTCTTCCTAACTCTTAAAATCTGAATGTTTCATAAATAAATCTTCTACTGGATTTTATATATGTGTTTTGGCGTCTTATTGTACCTCTGCTAAGTCTGTCACCAAAATGTCAAAGAATGTTGACATTTCAGTTGGTTTGGAATGGCCTTTCATTTGTAAGAGAAAATTGAATAGGGCTGATATGCAAACAGGCAGGTTTTCCATATGGAACATAACATATGCATATACCATAGTATATTTTATTGAATTATTTTGAAAATTCATGGCCCACCTGTTAAAATACTCAGACAATTGATGCTTCTTTCTCTCAGAAGCATTTTTACTTATATAAATTACTATTAAGAATTATATACCTCCTCTCATGAGTGAAGTATACAAAACAAAAACGAATTTTTCTTGATAAGTCAGAATTATTAAGATTAATTCAACTCTACTCAAATACAATAGTACTCTCAATAGCACTAAATATTGCTGCATTGGTAACATTTACAACTCCTACAAAGACCTCAGATTTCCATGATTTTTGAACATGGAAGGATTTTATATTTTCAATTCTTATCCCTCAGAATCAGCTTCCCAATCATAAGTATACTACCATCAATGTTTTTATTTCTACTGGCACCTTTCATTTCTAATTTCCTGCTTTTCTTATGAAAAGGGAACTCAGAAAATAACCAGTAATTGTAATGATATTTTAAAATGGAACTAAACAGACCCTACACAAGCATTTAAGCCAATATGATTGTGGTAGTAGGAGCCAGCCTGTGCAGGTTTAAAGCTTATCACTTAGTAGCTGGATAACGTTGGACAACTTTCTTTAAAAAATTGTGCTTCTCATGATGATTTCTATCTTATAAGGTTGTTATGGGGATTAAATAAGTTGATACTTTGAAAGTGAATTTGGATGCCTGGTGATAGATGGAAGATATGATATCAAAAACTTCTTAGGGGATTCTAATGAGCAGCCATTCATCATAATTAGAGGTTCTCAATCTGACTGCTTATTAGAATTACCTGGTACCTCTTAAAAATAACTAATGCTTGGGCCCTGTATTCATTTCCTATTTTCACTGTAATGAATTGCCACATATCTGGTAGCTCAAAACAACACATTTATTATTTTACAGCTCTGGAGCTCAGAAGTCCAAAATGAGTCTCCTGGACCAATATCAAGATGTCAGCAGGACTGTGTTCCTTTGCAGAGGTCCTGGGGGAGAATCCATTTTCTTGCCTCTGCAGCTTCCAGATGCCACCTGCATTCCTTGGCTAGTGGCCTCTTCTTCCAGCTCCAAAGCCAGCAATGGCTGGTGGAGTCTTTCTCACATGCATCACTCTGGCACTGACTCTTCTGCTTCCTCTGCTACATTTAAAGACTTTTGTCATTATATTGGGCCCATGTGGATATCTCAAAATAATCTCTCGATTTTAGGATCAGCTGATTAGTAACCTTAATTCCCCTTTGCCATGTAACATATTCACAGGTTTCAGGAATTAGAACATGAGCATCTTTGGGAAGCCATGAGCTTCCTGCTACTGCAGGCTGCCACCCTCCAAAGACTCAGATTGGATTGCTCTTGTCAGGGATATGCTTCATATACTCGCTAGGTGATTCAAATGTCTAGCTTCCATTAAAGACTATTGATGTAAATATTCACAGAGTTTCATGAAATATCATCCGCATAAAATGTTCAATAATGCTCAGATTAGGTTTTAAAAGTATTTAATTAAATACATTAGAGGTTAAAGAGAGTAAGAAGTTCTGTAACAGAGAAATCTGTTCAACCCTATTTAACTAGTCTCTCAGACTTTTTGGTGTAACACCTACTAAGGACCTGAGTAATCATTTCTCTATGTAAGGCATCTGGGAGTGAACATTCTAGGGAGGAAAAGGTCTGAGTGTAATGGTGCTTATTTTGCTTTGTTTTATTCACTCAAATGCTTTTTAAAATATTTTTTGTTTTCCTATTAAACTATCTGTTGAAGTGGGACATTTCAAGTGCTTAAAATTAAAATGCAAGGCAATTTATTCTGTATTGTATAACTACACATAATAATAAAGTTGTCAATACAGTATAATTATTATTTGAGGAGAGAGGAAAAAAATTAGAGCTAAAGAGGCCCCAAGGCAGAATTGCTTTATTAAATAAAAACTGGGATTTTTCATACTAATATCTGAGGACTGACTTGTTTATACAAAATCATATAATGACTCAATAGCATAAATGAAATTTGATCTGTTCATTTTATATAATTTTATTGTGAAGACAGACAATATCTGAAAAATTATGAAATTTATGTCCATATTTTCTAGAAGACTTGTTCATATATAAACTATTTCCCTGTCTGCAGAAATCTACCTTCCTAAATTGCAAATATATATGGATCATATACTATGTGAAACATTTTGTATCTACTGAAAAGAGACTTGTGATTATCTACATCCCATGGTTGGACTGTCCCCAAGTGCAAACTGCATTTAGAGCGCATGGCAGAGATTCTACAGGCAGTCATTAGAGACTTTGTCCATGCAATTTCAGACAACATCATGTTCAATGTTTAAACATTGTCCTACTCCCTAGCTCAAAAAATATGGTTCAGGGCTTTCTCTCTATCTTGGGAGTGATGCAGAGTGACACACTATATAAAGTGTTGGTTAAATACACAGCCCTGGAACCCAGCTACCCATGTTCAAATCCGGACTGCCTTTTTTATTGGATATATCACCTTGGGTAGGTTACTTAACCTTTATGGTCTTTGATTTCTATTCTGTAAAATTGGCATAATAATGATATCTCAATGCTTGTAACTTACTACGCTCATGAAATGTTAGCTCTTATTTTTGGTTCATTATATTTACATTTAGTAGAAGTAATTTCATTAGATGCTTAAAAATTTAGTTTAAATATATTATTTTAAAAATTTTATAAAAAACAAATTTGCAGCTTATATAATTAAGAAGCTATGAGGAATTCGATCTGAAATACTGCTAAATGAGATGTGCATAATTTTTCTACCAATTAATGTTATTCATTTTTTAAAAAATAGAAGCAATTTTAGAAGCACAGTTCCTATATTTGCAGATGAAAGCACTGAGTCCAAAAGAGACTAAGTGACTTACATATTTTTACAACACATACAACATAAAGGATAAAAGGCTAAGTTGCAAGCTTTTTTGCTTAAACAATTTTACTGTATTAAGATCTAAAAACTACTTAAAATCCTTGAAAGCGCTTAGAATTAAATTCTACAAAAAATTCATTCAGAAAACTTTCACTGAATACTTACTGTGTGACAGTCACTGTCCTAATGCTAAGTAAAAAAGAGGAACAGTGATAAAAAGGTATGTGGGAATTAAGGAGATTTATTTTGAGTGTCAGAATGGAAGGGGCCCGTTGACTCCAACACTCTTATATAACTGATGAGGTTATCAAGTTTTAGAAAATGTTTAAAAACCTTGCTCATAATTCCTTAGCCAGCAAATCACATATCGAAGTTCTGCAACTGTGTTTGTCTACCCAGCAAATACTGACCTTTATAAGAGATTTTGAGACATACAGGGAATAAAATTATGCAATCATTATATTGAATAAAAGAGGAGAACTGCTGTCTTAGAAAATTTTATTCACATTTATTTAATTTTAAAATACTTAAAAAAGGCCTGGGGCAGTGGCTCACACCTGTAACCCCAGCACTTTGGGAGGCCGAGGCGGGCAGATCACAAGGTGAAGCGATCGAGACCATCCTGGCCAACATGGTGAAACCCCATCCCTACAAAAAATACAAAAAAATTAGTCGGGCGTGTTGGTGGGCGCCTGTAGTCCCAACTACTCGGGAGGCTGAGGCAGGAGAATGGCATGAACCCGGGAGGCGGAGGTTGCAGTGAGCCGAGATCGCGCCACTGCACTCCAGCCTGGGCGACAGAGCGAGACTCTGTCTCCACACACACACACAAAAAAAACACACACACAACAAAAACAACAACAACAAAAAATTCTGAACTTTCTCCCAGGATATTGAAAGTTCTTTTGAAAGGATTTGAATTTAAAAAGTAAATTTTTGGTTTTGATATTTCAACTAGCAATGAGCGAGCTGAGTAGAAACAATAATAACCGGTCTACTAGCAGTCAGGGCAAGAAGCAGATGTCTTTTCACTTTTCTCCCAGTAGTGCTCTAATTGCCGGTACATGCCCTGGAGTCTGAATCTGACCTTTCTCTGACCTGTGCAGCTTACCTCATTCGAATTGAGAATTGTCCTGCTTCTATTGGGCTTCTGCAGTATATAGTTCAGTGGGCTGAACTGAGAATTTCTCTGGGTTCTGACTATGTCTTATTCTTTTAACTCCTGCCAGTGTACACACATTGTGAAATTGAAAATGGATAGTCTTTTTTCCTTTACATTTGAAAAACATGCCTTTACATTTGAAAAACATGCAGTTTGAAAATAGAAATCCTTACTCACTAAGTACTTTTGAGAGGTGACAGCTGGCAGTCCTCACAGCCCTCGCTTGCTCTCGGTGCCTCCTCTGCCTGGGCTCCCACTTTGGTGGCACTTGAGCGCTTCAGCCCACCACTGCCCTGTGGGAGCCCGTTTCTGGGCTGGCCAAGGCCGGAGCCCACTCCCTCAGCTTGCAGGGAGATGTGGAGGGAGAGGCGCGAGCGGGAACCGGGGATGCGTGCGGTGCTTGCGGGCCAGCTGGAGTTCCGGGTGGGCGTGGGCTTGGCGGGCCCGCACTCGGCGCAGGGGGCCGGCCCTGCCGGCCCCGGGCAATGAGGGACTTAGCACCCTGGCCAGCGGCTGCGGAGGGTGTACTGGGTCCCCCAGCAGTGCCAGCCCACTGGCGCTGCGCTCTATTTCTCACCAGGCCTTAGCTGCCTTCCCGCGAGGCAGGGCTCAGGACCTGCAGCCCGCCATGCCTGAGCCTCCCACCCCCTCCATGGGCTCCTGTGCGGCTCGAGCCTCCCCGAGGAGCGCCACCCCCTGCTCCATGGCGCCCAGTCCCATCAACCAAGGGCTGAGGAGTGCAGGCACACGGCGCGGGACTGGCAGGCAGCTCCACCTGCTGCCCCGGTGCAGGATCCACTGGGTGAAGCCAGCTGGGCTCCTGAGTCTGGTGGAGACGTGGAGAACCTTTATGTCTAGCTCAGGGATTGTAAATACACCAATCAGCACCCTGTGTCTAGCTCAGGGTCTGTGAATGCACCAATGGACACTCTCTATCTAGCTGCTCTGGTGGGGCCTTGTGGAACTTTTGTGTCCATACTCTGTATCTAACTGATCTGATGGGGACGTGGAGAACCTTTATGTCTAGCTCAGGGATGGTAAACGCACCAATCAGCGCCCTGTCAAAACAGACCACTGGGCTCTACCAATCAGCAGGACGTGGGTGGGGCCAGATAAGAGAATAAAAGCAGGCTGCCCGAGCCAGCAGTGGCAACCCGCTCGGGTCGCTTTCCACAGTGTGGAAGCTTTGTTCTTTTGCTGTTTGCACTAAATCTTGCTATTGCACTCTTTGGGTCCACACTGCCTTTATGAGCTGTAACACTCACCGCGAAGGTTTGCAGCTTCACTCCTGAAGCCAGCGAGACCACAAGCCCACCAGGAGGAACAAACAACTCCAGAAGCACCGCCTTAAGAGCTGTAACACTCACCAGGAAGGTCTGCAGCTTCACTCGTGAGCTAGCAAGACCACAAACCCACCAGAAGGAGGAAACTCCGAACACATCTGAACATCAGAAAGAACAAACTCCACACGCGCCACCTTAAGAGCTGTAACACTCACCGCGAGAGTCCGCGGCTTCATTCTTGAAGTCAGTGAGACCAAGAACCCACCAATCCCGGACACATTTTTGCAGTGTGCTGTGCTGGGCGCCATCCATCCCAGGTTGTCATTGTTCCTCTTGTGTACTACTGCAATAATTTTTCATTTAGTCTTCCTACTTCCAGTTTTGCCTGTTCACTATTGCCAAATAATATTAAATCCTTCCTCCAGTTACATAATTCTGCTGATTAAAAAGTAAAAATACTATCACAAAAACATGCACACATACACAAATGAGTGCAGGTTTTGTAAAAATGGTAAAAACTGAATAAAGTCTGCATTCTAGATAATAGTAATGTCAATGTTCTGGTTTTGATATTGTGCTATAACTATATAAGATGTCATCATTGGGGGAAGTTGGGTGATGGGTATGTGAGAGTCTTTGTACTGTGTACTTCCTGAGTCCACAATTATTTTAAAATTTAAAAAAGTTTAAAAATAAGTACAACCTAAAACCTATAAAAGGCATTCTTCAGATTTTCAAAGTAAGTTTGAAACTCTGTATTGTATTTCAGCATACCCTCCAAATCAGAACCACTTAAACTCTTTAAGTCTTGTGCTTACTAAAATACTTTGGCCTTGACGTTCCAATGCTTCTCTTTCCCTCCATTTGACCTGTTAAACACATGGTGTCTTTCAAGGTGCACTTTAAATTCAGCTGTTCCCTTTAAGCACTGCCTGGTCACCAGGTAAATATAATATGTTCCACCTGTGCAACCTTGTGATATCTTTTGATTTTTAATCCCACTAAATTGTAAGCTCTTGGAGGAAAGAGTTTATATCTCACTTGCCCTTTTAGTCTACACAGATTCTAATAAGTGCTCTCGTCAATATTTATTGAAATGAAATAAAATGAAGCATTCAGCCTTCAAATGCAAGGGCCATTGTCTTATAAAAGTGAAAGTGGAGATCAGTTCTAATCAACTAATAAATCAAAAAAACACACTGAAGAGCACAATAATAGGTATTTTTAATCTAGTGTAACTTTTCATGCTGCAGAATTTCTTTCTTTGAATATTATTTTCGAGACAGTAGAAAAAGATAATGTCCAGCTACAGTTGATACATGCTCTAGAGTTGAACTTGAATAGCAGATCCAGCCTATGCAACGTTAAGGCAATCATTGTGGTATATATGTATCATACACATTTCACACCAATTAAAAAGAAATGCCAAATTAGCAGGGTCTCTAAAACTGCACTTCAATTTCACCCTTGGATAAATTATTTTTTTCTCAATATAAATTTATTTTTCTTAGGGTACTTCCCCTTTGTCGTCTCATTATTTCTTTCCAGTTCCAATAATACAGGGTCCAGCATATTTCTCCAGGGTCACTGGACTGTAGCTCCTATCAAATAAGCTGGGCAATGACCTCAATCTAAGATTCTGCTGCCACTTCAAGGTGGCTTTCCAATCCTGAGACTCAAATAACTACTTGTCCAACACTCATTATGACATGGCATTATTATTTCAGCACCCATTTTAAGGAAGGAATATTTAAGCAAATAACCAATAACAAAAATGTAAGAATAAGCTCAATAAAAATTAAACAAAACATGTGGACCTATTTGTTTAATGTGAATCTCTTCACCTAGTTTCTGAAGTTGCAAAAAGAACCTGTTTTAATCCACTGATAAAGGTATGTTTCTTTTAAATAATGTCTTCTATCTTGAGCTGTTTTTCATTTGAGGTAATTAAGACACTGACATTCTATAATTAATTCACATTCAATAGCGCATATTGAGAGCCTCCCAAATGGCCAGTACTGTGCTAGACACTGAATCACTTCATTTGTTTTTCCAATCTTTGTGATGAATTTGAACATGGTAAATATTCCCTCCAACCACAGTCAGTGTCTCCTTATTGATATAAAGCATTTTAATGACCAAATTGGTGAGAACATTTACCATTCACTCCTAGCATTTTTCTTTTTTTAATTTTATTATTATTATACTTTAAGTGTTAGGGTACATGTACAAAATGTGAAGGTTTGTTACATATGTATACATGTGCCATGTTGGTGTGCTGCACTTATTAACTCGTCGTTTAACATTAGGTATATCTCCTAACACTATCCCTCCCCGCTACCCCCACCCCACAACAGTCCCTGGAGTGTGATAACTCTAGTCACCATGTAGTAGAGTACATCTTGAACTTATTCCTTCTATCTAATTGAAATTTTGTATCCTTTGGCCAACATCTCTGAGTTAGTCTAGTTATGTGCTATTTTCTATGACTACAGAAAGTTCAAGCCACAATTTCTAACTTGCTGATCTTTAATAAGTCGCACAAACTTTCAAAGAATTCAGGATGGAGTAGGACTGAACTCTGTTGGGGAAGACTAATAAGTATCTTATCAGAAAGCTTATGTCCCAGATTTCACCCTCTGCATCATTTCCCATCGCATCACAGTGTGCTGCTCTTTCATCCTGTCAACTCAAAGTTGAAGTAATTACTTGGTGAAAATGGGCTAACTTTTCCTTGGTGCTGAACATATCCCAGTGACTATGGAGACGAAATTGTCAGCACTTTCTGAAATTGCCAAAATACCAGGTGGCAATGCTTCTATTCCTTATGATGTGGTGGATATAAAACATGGTGTGTCTGTGTGTAAAATGATTCTTTCCTGATGCAATATTTCAGCTCTACCATGATATAGAAAATTAACTTAATATGTATATGTTGACATATCTGGTCTTATTAAGGATTTTTTGGCTATGTGTCACTATCCTTATTAACTATTTGGTTTTATAAAAAAGATTTCCTTAAGTGTTAGGTAATCTTTTTTCTAAGGTAATATTTTAGACATTTAAGGGAGCATTCATTGTGCTATCTTTAAAGTATCTAATGAAGATAGTTAAGTAAATCAATATAAGAACTGTGAATAGTCCATCTTGTTCAACCTTTAAAACATATCTTTGGTATGTCTGCTCCACAACATTCTTGCCCAAATCTTTGACTTTGATCACTGAGGAACTTATATAGGCCCCTTCAAATATTCACTGTTGCTCATAGAATAAAACCTGGAGTTCTGTTTGGCAGAAGGCCTTCAGAATCTTGCTCCTACTCCTTCTTCACCATCATCTCATAGCATTTTTCATCTTGTTCACTACATTAGCCACAATGGCCTTTCTTTCCCTTGAATATACCTAGCCTTTCCCCATCTACAGGCTTTGCACATGTTACCGCTTCTGCCAAGCCTTCTCCTGACTGGTTCATAATCCTTGAGGGCTCACTCAAATGCCTTACCATTTAGCAGACATACATGTATCTATTTATTTAAAGTATCATCCGCAATCAATCTCCAATGCATTATTCTGTTGTTTTCTACCTACCACTTAAGCAACTCTTATTATCTTGTTTATTTATTTACTTGGTTACTTTCTAATGTACCCACAAGAAAATAAGCTTCCTGAGCACACTTTACCTGTATGTATAGACTTTATCTATATGCACAACTAGAAACCTACCTTCACTAAGCATTTGTTAAATCAAGAAATGATTAATAAATATCCTGATAATGTATGACAGACATTAAGACCTGATACACTTTATTCATAACGTATATGAAAGAAAAAGAAATAGTAAGAAAAAAAGTTTGTCTGTACACAGGCATATCATGCCTGTATTCTGTGTGTTCCATATCTGTGAGCATATGTGATTTGATCCTTCATAGAAAGCAGATATGTAATTTTAAATTATGATTTAATATGGTTATTTCACCAATTCATTAGCTCTATAATTCTAATCAGTTATACAATAATTAGTTTTATTTTTATTAAATATAAATTACCTTTTTATTAGCTTTTGGGATGCCATGCATGTGTTTTGGGGGGAATCATGAGCAAATGAACATATTCGCACTTGTCTATTGTGATCCAAGAACAAACAGTGCTAGGCCACTGATGTTTTCTAATAAATGCCAGGGAGTAGCAAAATATAATTTTAAAAGTCATTCAAATATGCAAAGGAGAAAAGACACTTGACAGTTTTGTGCTACTTAAAGTTGGAGAATTCAGATTTAAGACTGCAAACTGTGTAGCGCTATATTAAGTGGCACTATTTTATGTGGGTTGAAAGGAAAAATGGGGGAAAAAAAGACTTTCTAGTTTTTCTAAAGTTGGCTTCTGATGCAAAAATAGTAGATGGGAGAAATTTGACATTTAAGAAAACATTGTTTTGTCAGAAGAAAGATTCCCAGGAGGACAATATAATATTGCAAAGGTTATGTTCACCTCCCCAGCAAGGCTGTGGATTTATCTTGAAAAAATATATATGATGAAAAATTAAGAAAGCATATTCCTTTGTTGAGTGACAAAGAGGGAAATTGTTCATTTAAAAATTCCACAGATCCTTTGATGCTTGCTTGCAAATCTCAGCAAGGTTTTCATCAGTCAAATATACAGCAACATATGAAGACACAAACTGGAGATATCAAGACACACTGTGCATTTACATTTTCTCCATCTCAAGCTCTCCTTATTTCTGAAGTCCTTTGTCAGCAACCTGAATGAAATCCTATGGCATGTGATTGTATTTTCTTTACTTTATAGATTATTTTTTCTCCTTACTCAGCCAAGATACTAATATTCTTCAACTTCTTCAAATATATATTGCTTGTACTTTGCAGACAATATTAGGTATTGCCTCTGGTTAAGCCAGGTTAAACCAGGAAAAAAAAAAAGCCGAGTTTTCTATATAACAGAAAACTTGTATAACAGGACAACAAAAGACTTTAACAGTTCATTCTTAAACCTGAATGAACCTGCTGTATTGATAAGAAGGCTAAAACCAGAATTATAATACTGCTCAAACTCAGCCTTTCAGCAGTGCCCTTGAGCTGTATATATAATTCACTTTCTCTCATTCATTATTATTCCCAGATAAGGGAAAGGGAAAAAGAAACTCCAATGTACATATTAATATTCAGGTTTTGTGAAAGAAAATGTAACTTTCTCTAGGAGGGTAAATGGTGATAAGGTTTTCCATGTCAGATAGAAACCTAAACAGCAAGACTTTGATTTCTTAAACAAAGAAAAAGAAAAGCATCTGGAGAAATCTCTTTTTAAATTATTTAAAATATTGATTTTATTTTAAATTTGCAAATGTCAAAATTGTCATGTAAAGATATAGTGAATATAGAATCAGGTGTACAGTTAACTAAAAACAAAGTAAATACATTTTCCAAAATATGCCCACCAAAATACGAAAAAATATAGTCAGATTATTTTAAATTTTTCTGTTTTCAATTTTATCAAGTGCTAATGATTAATTGGAATTTTATTAAATATCATTGATTTTGAGACTAAAGGAAAATTGTGTTTTCATTTCATTTTCATTACTCTCTAGAAATCTTTTTTATTTCAACCATTCTTAATGTTCAAAGTGGCCCATCCTCAGTCAGCGAAATTATTCCAATCAATACATTTACATTGAAGTACTACTAACAATGGTTCAATATTTTACTCACAGTAAAGTTTTAGCTAAACAAAAGGCTATGAGAGAGGGAGTGTTTTAATCCAAAGAAACAATTCTTAAATGCTAAAATTTTAGATATTTTTGCCACTATACACATATAGAAACATGGACCTCTACAATTAACATCACAAAGTATATTACCTGTTTTGTCTGCATGTGGGCTCATACTTTTAAGAAAATGATACTCCAATTTTAGCACACACTTGAAGCATCTGGGCAACAAAATACAGATAGCTTAGTTTTACTCCCAGAGTTTCTTATTCAATAGATATAAGATGAGTCCAAGAATTTATATTTCCAATTTGTATTTGTATTTCCAATTAATGTTTCTAAAAGTGTGGTTGGTGGCCACACTTTTAGAAACATTAATCTAACTCAGTGATTTTCATAGTTGTCTGAAATCACCTGAGGAGCTCTAAAAAAGACAAAAAAAAAAAAAAAAAAAAAACAGATGCCACCCAGAGATTTGGATGTCATGTGCCTGCCATATGACGTAGAATCAGTCTTTAAAAAAAAATTCTAGGTGATTCTAACATGCAGCAAAGTTTGCTGATTCACTTATCCAAGTACTTCAATAGTGATAATATTAACTAATAATATAAAATTAGGCAATACTGCTCATTTACTTCAAACCTAATCTAACAATATTCAACGTATGCTCATTAAACACCAATTGTGTGCTAGGTGTTAGAAGTACTCTGATCTGTAAAATCCTCTGTGATTTGAACCCTGGAAAACTTTCTGACCTCATCTCTTAATACGCTGCTCCACCTGCCCACCATCACTACTCTCCAGCCTCAAAGGCTTCCTTGCTGCTCCTTCACTATGTGAAACACACTCCCAACTTAGGGTCTTTGCACTCACTATCCCCTCTCCCAGGAACAGGCTGCCACCTTGTCTTCCTCCCTCAGTTCCTCTAGTTCTCAGCTCAAATATCACCAGTTCGAAGAGGACTTTATCTAGAAGAGCCCTGCCTTCCCTCCAATCCACTTGCTTTATCATCTTG
Source organism: Nomascus leucogenys (assembly GCF_006542625.1). NCBI lineage: Eukaryota > Metazoa > Chordata > Mammalia > Primates > Hylobatidae > Nomascus > Nomascus leucogenys. The sequence continues at coordinate 16,914,217 of NC_044391.1, forward strand.
TCCTTCTTTGTCTTCATAGCACTTAGTATTATCTGAGTGAGTACAAATGTATTTATCTATTTTATATCTCTTTCCACTAAACATAAGCTTCACTGCCATATTACCAGTGCCTCAAGATGTACCTGGTATATAGTAGGCACAAAAAAAAATTGTTAAACAGATGGGGATGTAATGATAACAAGATGAACACACTTCTGATGTCATGCAGCTTACCCTTGAATGGGGTTTATTGGGTTTTTGTTTGTTTGTTTAAAGGGAGGCACTGTACAATGGGAGGAGAATGGCCCACATTGCTAAGGAGAGCACAAAGGGCAAGAACCCAGCCTGAAGTAATCAGAGAAGATTCCCCAGCTGAAATGATTTGTAACTAAAAAGTAAAAATGAGTAGGCATCTTCCAAGGGAAAGGTGGCAGAAGCACAGGATAATGATGAATTTTAAAAAGTTTAATAGGTAATTCAGCATGAGTCTACTAAATTTGCACTAAGAACTAAGAGCTATAATTGAGCTATAAAACATACATAGAGTCAGATTGAAATCCGAGAGCATGAGATCCTTGAAAGCAGGAATCAGACTGATAAATGTTTTCTCTTTTTTCCTGTCCTACTATTGCTCTAGCAGGTCATCCTGTGCACATAGTAGGCTCTCTATGTGCATATTGATGAATGAATAAGTATATGAATAAAAGACCTCGGCCAGGCGCGGCGGCTCACGCCTGTAATCCCAGCACTTTGGGAGGCCGAGGCAGGCGGATCACGAGGAGATTGAGACTATCTTGGCTAACATGGTGAAACCCTGTCTCCACTAAAAATACAAAAAATTAGCCGGGTGTGGTGGCAGGCGCCTGTAGTCCCAGCTACTTGGGAGGCTGAGGCAGGAGAATGGCATGAACCCGGGAGGCGGAGCTTGCAGTGAGCTGAGATAGCACCACTGCAGTCCAGCCTGGGCAAAGGGGCGAGACTCCATATCAAAAAAAAAAAAAGATCTGCAACCCATGAGAGCTCATAGGTCATCTTTGTATTTCCACAATGTCTTACGCAGAGCAAGGATTCAAAGAATAATTATTGATTGATGATCCCACTCCCCTTCCTCTCTCACCATGTGATCTGCACATGATGCTGAAATCCCTTTGCCTTTCTCCATGAGTGGAAGCTTCCTGAGGCTCTCATCAAAAGCAAATGTCGGCACCATGCTTTCTGTACAGCCTGCAGAAACACCATGAGCCAAATAAGCCCCTTACCCAGCCTCAGGTATTTCTTTACAGCAAGAAAAATGGATAAGGCAACATTATAATAAATATTAGGTTATAAGGTAAATGAACAGATGTAGGTCAACCCTCTTATGCTATGTAATTCTCTCCCTTTCTTCTATTGTTTTATCTTCTGCCATTCTTCCTCATCACCTGCAGCTGACATTTTTGAAGCTCCATTGCCTTGATTATTTTTTCATTAAAAAGAGCTATGCTGCATAGAAATACTCCGTGTCCCACAGCTATGTCAATCTTTCTCACAGAAGAGTTCCTAGTATGGCTTAATCTCTTTAAGATTCACTGAGTCTTAGATAAAAACCTATTGCAGTTATATTCCATTTTTTAAAAAAAGAAATATTTTATAACTGACTTGTAATGCTCCCCTTCATTTTAAAATCTGTTTACTTTCTCAACATTAGAAGTCCACATGATTACATTTGGAAAGATAAATCCTATCCAATCAATAACCTTTAAGTTTTTTATGGATTTATATTCTCTACCAGCTAGCTAAACTGAAAGAAATTTTAAAAACTCCTTTTCACAGAGCATTTAAGGAATTTCAATAAGGTGGCATGTGCACCTAAAAACTGCTCAGCGATTCTTCCACATGAATCTGAATGCAATGAAAAGAAGCATGGCTAAGCACTTTCGATGACAACTCTGAGAGACAGACTGCTCAGAATCAAATGCTATTCTTATTTTTTAATAGTGTCACCGTAGCAATGTACTTCCACCCTCTTGCCTATGTTTTCTCGTCTGTGAAATATAGATAACAGGAATATCTGCCTGGGTAGAGTTTTCATAATGATTAGATAAGTTAATATCTCTAAATTGCTTACAATACAGTTACATAGTAAATACCATATGTGTTTGTTAAATAAAAATAAAATAGTGAGGTTTAAAGCTCTCTTAGATGAATTCTTCCAAAGAAAGTAAACCATAAAAAAGAAAGAAGAGCTACCATAGTCCTGTGTTCTATCTCAGGGTCTTAACTTAAAAAAAAAATGCTCTCAAATATAGCACAGTCTTCCAAGAATATTTATGTCCGGGAGAAACACAGTGGGCACTCCAGCACTTCCCTGGAGACAACAGCAGTTGCAACAGGTGGATACTTGAATGAACTAGGTGACTAAATCAGAATCAAACCTACTATGCTCTAATGTAATAATCTGGATGCAAGTGAAACTTGGAGATTGTAAAAAGGCAAACTTTAATTCAGGATTTCTAGCCAGTAAGCAAATACCAGTTGAGCTGAAAACTTATTTATGCATTTATTCATTCATTTAGCATGTATTGAAATCCAGTTCTTTTGAAACAAAGGTAAATAGTTGCTGGCTTCAAGAAACTCATTCTAGAGAAAGAAGGAAGCAGGCACAGAAATCAGACTGTGGTAGATGCACTGATGAAGACATACAGCAGATGTAATGATAATATAGTAAAAGGAGGATACTGTGAATGGGATAATAAAGGCAGGCCTCTCAAAAGAAATAAAAACCTAAGGACATAAAAGAGTAAAGGTTGGAGTGAAAGGTGTGATCAGGGGGCCATTCCAGGCAGAACAATCATGCTCTGCAAAAGCAAGGACAAACACACACGTGTAGCACAGCAAAAATAAAAAGAAGCTCAGAGTTGCTGTTTGAGGAATGTACAGGAGAAAACGGTGGAAAAGAACCCAGAAAGAAAGACAGTGGGGAGGGTCTTGAAAAGCCTTGTGTACCATGGTGAGAAATGAATAGTTCTTCTTATAGGCCAAAAAGTGTTTCACAAAAAGAGGACTACCGGTCAAATAAGCTTGGGAAATGCTGAATAGAACATCCTCTTGGAGAGTGCATTACATATAAAGGCTCTAAAAAATCACAATGAAATCGTTTTTCAAACTTATTTGAATTGTTAAATTCCAATGGAATTCCATTTTCTTGACATAAGTATTCCCAGAAACACAGTTCAGAAAATATTATGTAGGCAATGGAGGGTTACTTTGCTTTTGATGTGGAAGGCAGATTTGATAAGATGAAAGATTAGTCAGGGAGACCGGGCAGGAAACAACTTGACCACTAAGTAAGGAAATGGTAGACATATTAGGATGTCAATAATAAAATCATTAGATGGCAGAAGGTGAACTAAGAGGGAGGGAACAGAGTTTAAATTGACCCAGGGTCTTTATCATTTACCACCCAGCAAGTACTTGCTGTCTGCCTTTAATGCGTCAAATACAAAAAAAAGGTTTAGACAAATTCTGAGAAAGAAATATAAAAGAGAAATTGTCCTCAAGGAACTTACAGATAGGTAGTGAATAGGTAGATAGGTAGAGAATGCTAAATCCAAGACAGCAAAATTTGTTAGACTGGCACGATTTCTTCAATGGTCACAGATTTCGTGTTCTGAGCCAGTTTTTCAGTCCCTGTGGTGCCCTACTCCTCCTCAACATCCCATATTAATGCCCTTAACATCCCTTTTCCCACTGCACTTCTTTTACCAGAAAAGATTCCGTTCATTTACACCTAAGTATGAATTTAAATAGATACATTTTTCTCACAAATATTTCTAACTTAAACCTTAGTACTGGCACACATTTATGGCCTTACCCTTTGGACATAAATTACCTCAACAAAGGAAGGAAGCGCAAATGCTTGAGAAAAAAGAAAAAGTCTGAAGTGCCCTAAAAACCGCAGGGCACAGGGGATGGCCTACGCCTTGTTAAGGATAGTTGTGGGTCTGCAAGCAGAAAAACGGTAACAGCCAACCAACCTTCCTCCAAACACCTGTGAAGTATACCTCACAGCATCTTTTCCCCAAAATGCCTGGAAATAAGAACAACGAGATGAACATTTTCTCAATTGTGAACGGCTATTGTTTACATTAGAACAGACAGAGAAGTTTGTTTAACATATGCAGATTCCCAGATTTTCTCCCTGGGAATATCTAGGTTGGAGCCCAAGAATCTAAATTTTTAAGCAACACCCCTAAATGATTCCATATTAACACCAAAACCTAAGAATTAATAACTAAATAAAACACATGGAAATTATGTTAGATGAAAGGCTTAATATAAAATGTAGGCAAACAACGTTTCATTAATTAAATTTGGGGCTATTTTTCTTAGCAGTGGTAGAGAAGCCAGAAAGCAAATTTCATTCTGAAGTTGTCTTAGGTAAGTTAATTATAGAGGGATTTGCTGCTGTTTCTCAGAATGGACTTAGATTCAGCCTGGAACACTTTCATTATCTTAAGAAAGGATTTAATTTAAATCAACACAGTTTAAAAATAGCTAGTCAATTTAATCAAATTTTAACCCAAAAAAGATATTTCATTATTTGACATTACCTCTGTCTATTGTTCACAAATTTGAAATAGATCTTTTGGTACAAAACATAAAATGTAAACGGTAACATAATTATTTTGAAATACTTTTACAACAACATCACAAAATTGAATGGCTAATTATTTTGTTTGCCATAGATTAGTATGAGACTGTGTGAAAAAAAAGTAAATTTAAAAAACAGATTATTTTTTAATATGATAAGTGAATTGCATGAATTTTGGATTTTTTCCATCAAAAAAGAACAGATATTGTTTTTAAAAGCTTGCAGGGGAGGCAACACCCTATCTGCTACCATCAGCTCCTTCCAGAGCCCATCTGCCCCGCCCAGCCGTGCCCTGCCCAGCCATACCCTGCTCTGCCCCATCTGTGGGTGCCCTGCTCAGGGATGGGCTGGCAGGGCTGTACCCAGCCTCCCTGGTAAGCAGAGACTCAAGAAACCTCTGGGGTCCTGTTTTCTGGTCATGTGATCCCAGGGGTGCACATGGGCCCCTTGGGTGTCTGAACAGAAGGGCATGGGAGGGAGGGCCGCACCCCTGCAGTCTTACTCTGCTGGTGTAGCGGGCAGCTGCCCACTCCCACCCCACCCTGCACCGCGGGCTCCTGAGTCGGCAGATTAAGCATTTTATAAATTGTATTTTAAATACAAAAAATATAAAATAAAAGCTTACAGGTTAAATGTAAACTTTTACAGAGATAAATACTGTTTAAGTGTCACATAAATAATATCTGCCCAGGTGAATATAAAAAATTAAAAATATATTTTAGCTTAATTGCCTTCATCTTATTCCTTTGTTCACTCTTATTAGAAAGAGAAGATCAGATTTTACTTTCTCAAAATCCAGTTTTGCAATTTTGTATTCCTTTAAGCAATACTCCTTATTCCTGGCTAAACAAAAGGATCATCAGGGTTCTTTTTAAAACACAGCAGTGCTCAGGCTCCACCACAGACCAGTTTAGGGGTTAAAGCTATACTACTCTTTGTTTTTCTGTTTGTTAGTTTGTTTTTTTGTTGTTGTTTGTTTTGTTTTGTTTTTTGTGATGGAGTCTCGCTCTGTCGCCAGGCTGGAGTACAGTGGCACTATCTCAGCTTACTGCAATCCCCGCCTCCAGGGTTCAAGCAATTCCCCTGCCTCTGCCTGCTGTGTAGCTGGGACTACAGGCATGCACCACAATGCCGGCTAATTTTTTGTATTTTTAGTAGAGATGGGGTTTGACCATGTTGGCCAGGATGGTCTTGATCTCCTGACCTTGTGATGCACCCACCTTGGCCTAGCAAAGTGTTGGGATTACAGGCGTGAGCCACCGTGCCCAGCCCTACTGCTTGTTTTAAAAACTCACTAGGTTATTCTAACACCTTGCCAAGGTTGAGATGTTCATTTTATAGGAAAGAGACATCAGTTCTATACATGAAAAAGATTCTATTGTTGTTAGATCGGCTTATCACTTGAATAGCTTCAATTATTTCAACCCAGCTGTATAAGTTGCTCTCACCTGCTCATCGGTGAGGGGGTAGGGGTGTGCATGTGTTGAGATTTGTTTGTCTGTTTTCTTGTTTTTACCATTAATAATAAATACAAATTTCTGAAAGTTTTACTGTTCATACCAATCTATCTCAGGATTGACTTTGCTTGCAATCACAGTCAAATTTCCCCTTATATATCCAAATTGTCCCTGCCACGAAATATTAGTAAGAAAAAAGAGCTGAACATAGCCCTTGACTTGTTGTTAGGCATTCATAACATTTATCTTAAATGGTTTTTGAATATATTGTCTGAAGTACCTAAAACTTGAAGACATAACACACTTTAATTAAAATTAAAACACAGATCATTTCCAGGCTGGTATGCTTTGGTTTCATATATTAAAACAATAGTATGCCTAAAATAATATAGGAGACTAATGATTTTTTAAAATATTAGAATAAAATAAAAACATATGAAGTGCAAAATTTTAGTTGAAATATGTGTATAATATAATCCCAGTTTTACTGGGAAAACTGTGCATCAATATATGTGGGCAAAAGACAAAGAACAGAAAATGAAGTGTTTACATGACTTATTTCTAGGTGATGAATGCAAGTGATCTTATTATCTCTACTTTCCAAATATTCCCTCAATGAAAACTATATTAATTAGGAAGCCAGATTACTTCCAAACTAGCTTCCTAAACCAAATGATTCATTTAAAAAAATTATATTAGGTTCATTTTCTAAAAATATACTATATGTTATTTTCATTTAAAAAATAATGTAAAATTACTTATTTTACCTATAATTTTCTAATTGTTAAGTTCTCAAATTAGAAGAGAAATGTTTTTGCCTATTTTTACTTTAGGAGACATGATGTAAGTTGAGTTGATTTGGCTGATGCATCTTGGTTGAATTCACACATATGCAGAACCCAGGAAGACAAATATGTTCAAGAAGATGTAGCAAAACATCCACATGCCAACTTTCATTTTTGTCTACCCATTTCCTAACTTTTCTCATCTCTTTTTCTCCTTTGCTTTTCTCTCATTTTTAATTCACATGCTAAAAAGCAAATTTTAATTTTTGCACTTTATTAAATGCTATTGGATCAGTGCCTGCCATGTGCTAAGCTCCTAACATATAAGAAATAAGTTATGCATCCTTTCTTCTTTCAGAGCTTATATGGTAGATATGAAGCGATTTTTAAATCACTAGTGATTTCTCTATTTTTATAGAGTAATAGAAAAAATGTTGTTTAATAATTATTCTTAATTTAAGACCTCATAATTAAGAAAAAATCTGCTTAATAATGTGAAATATAATTAGCATTTAGAACAAAAATAGGTCAAGTAACTTGATTTTTAAGAAAGAACTATAGGTAAGGACAAAGGAGGTTTAAAGGTGAGAGAGAGGAGTAAAATTGATGTAAATGAAGTAGAGGAAATTAAGGAATGTTAGACATTTCATCAGAGACATCCTGCATGGTTCAGAGCCGACTAAGATTTCTCTCTTAAATTTCTTTCTGCAATTATGTCGATTCAAGTTAGTTAGAATGGTAGTTACTGAACAGCCAATTTGCATTAATTCTTTTGAATAAAAGACATTCATACATAAATCTCTAAAACCTAATTGCTCAGAAAATCCTGTCCTTAATAACTGTGAGTTAAGAAAAACATATTTAGGAAGTTTTTTAATGACATGCAATAATGCACATAATATTAACTGAAAAAGTGGAATACAAAGTTACAAATAAGGTGAAATCACAACCATTTAAAAATAAATGACTGGGTGCACTGGCTTATGCCTGTAATCCCAGCACTTTGGGAGGCAGAGGCAGTAGGATTGCTCAAGGCGAGGAGTTCAAGACCAGCCTGTGCAACACAGCAAGACCCCTGTATCTACAAAACAGATTTAAAAATTAGCCAGGCATGATAGTGCACACCTTTAGTCTCAGCTGCTCAGGAGGCTGAGGCAAAAGGATTGCTTGAGCCCAGGAGTCTGAGGTTACAGTGAGTAATGATTGTGCCACTGCACTCCAGCCTTGGTGACAAAGCGAGAGTCTGTCTCTAAAAAAATACATAAATAAATAAAATTAAATGTAAAAATTTAAATATTTTAATGAAGTTAAAAATAAGTGTATACATCTAGGAAACTGACTGGAAATGAATGTGCTAAAATTAGTAGTTGTTAAAAAGTGACTCTGAGTAGAAGAATTAAACATGATTTTTAGACTACTTCTGCATTATTTCCTATATTCTAAAATGCTTATTTCAAAAAAAAACAACACTAGCTGTTCATTAATATAGTAGTACTAAAAGTATATACAGTTAGTGATGTAAAATAAAGCTAAAATAAGAAAATGTAAGCTAACAGCCCTAGACCAAATTATGACAAAAGACTTATTTAGACACGCTGAACTTAAAGATTAAAAATCAATACTACTTAAAAACAAATGAAACAGTCAATAGGGCACACTAGAATTTAATGAAGATACTTCACTTTCTTAATCATCTTTTTATAGATACAATTAGTCACATAAAATGAGGGGAAAAATATACAGTTTGTGAGATCAAAATCGAAACACTTAGAAAACAAGAAACTGTGTAAGGCCTAGAGGTACTGCTTCTCAAACATGTTGATGAAAACTCACTTGTTTTTAATGGATCATTGATGGTTCCCAAAAAAAGTGACTGATACACTGAGGCAGTCTGTTATACCTTTTTTTTTTTTTTTTGAGACAGAGTGTTTCTCTGTCACCCAGTTGGAATACAATGGCGCAATCTCAGCTCACTGCAACCTCTGCCTCACAGGTTAAAGTGATTCTCCTGCCTCAGCCTCCCCAGTAGCTGCGATTACAGGCGCACACCACCATGCCCGGCTAATTTTTCGTATTTTTAGTAAAGATGAGGTTTCACCTTGTTGGCCAGTCTGGTCTCGAACTCCAGACCTCTGGTGATCTACCCACCATGGCCTTCCAAAGTGCTTGGATTACAGGCGTGAGCCACCACGCCTGGCCTATTATACCATTTTAAGGTGAAAAATAAAACAGACACAAAATAATAATCAGAATGAAAGGTGATGTGGGGGATTGCTTTAGTCCTATTGATGCAGGACAGGTGACTCCCAAAGTAGAGATTAGCTGGCAAGGGTTCTTGGTTTTGCCCAGGAAAGAATTCAAGGGCAAGCCAGAGGTACAAGAAACAGCTTTATTGAAGAGACAGTCTTACAGCTCCTGCAGTGTTACAGTTCTGTGACTGCTCCGGCAGAGCAGGGATACCCTGTTGGCAAAGAGTAGCCACTCAGGGCAGTTTTGCAGTCATATTTATACCCACTTTTAATTGCATGCAGATTAAATGGTGGCTTATGCAGAAATTTCTAGGGAAGGGGTTGTAACTTTGAGGTCATTGGGTCATTGCCATGGCAAGGGGTGATAACTGGGTGTTGCCATGGCAATGGTAAATTGACATGGCACATTAGTGGGGGCATCTGATTGAAAGCTGCTTTTGCCCTGGCTCTGTTTTTGCTAGTCCTCAATCTGGTCTGGTGTCCGAACCCTGCCTACTACCTTCACTACCTCCCTCTATCTTAGGTAAGAGCTTGTATTTAAATATGTCCTCACATGCCAACCTATTAAGTAAAAATGTCTTTCTACATTCTCTCTAATGACTTCTCCAAAGTTATACAAAAGGGAGATGCACTTTAGCCAAAGCTTCAATCTATAAAACAGGCCTTCAACTATTGCTTGAGTTATTGTAAGCACAATAAGACTAATCTTTTTTTTAGGCTTCTCTTTTTTGCTGTTCATGCTCTAGCTTGTTGATTTATTCTTAAAATTTGGCACCCAAAACTAAGGATTACTTCAGATATGGTCCTACCAGCAGGACAGCTTTTACAGAAAATGTATGCTAAATCCCCACAAATACTCTAAGTCACAAATTTCACCATACCATATAACCATCACAATAAAATTCTTAAAGCATTCTTGGATATACATGCACAAACATTCATTGTGAAAAAAAATGGAGCATGAGGCGGGTTATAGGAAGAATAAATGCTTTGGAGTTAGCTGGAGGATAAATTTCGAAAACAAGGATGGTTATGAAGAACAGTGACAGGTAAGTCTGGTCACTGAATAAAGACCAGATCTTGAAGGGTCCTATACTGACTCTGTTCAGAAACCATAGAGAGCAAATAAAGAATTTTACATAGGAGACTGTCAGGATAAGATTGATGTATATAAGCCTCACTCTGATGGCTGGGAAAAAATACGGTTTGAGTGGTGGCAAAACAAGAGGCAGGGGGGATTTATTGGGAGATTGTTGCAATCATCTATTCAAAAATGATGACATTCTAATCTAAGGTGGTGAACTTATAGAAAAAGGTCAGAATTGGGAGGTATACATACAGAATTAGAGTCGAATTTGATGTGTTCTCTGAGGGAAACAGAGGCATTAAGGACTAAGTCAGGCTTTATGTATATTTCCGAGAAAGGCTAGTAATGTTTTAATTTGGCAAGGCTAAGCTAATCAGCATAGGCAATAAGTTTTACTAGTCAACAAAAGCAATCGTATCAATCCACTGGTAATTAATATCCAAAACAGCTAAAAAGCATTTCACTGAAAGCAAAATGTTTAGAGAAAATAGACATTTATACTAAATTATAAAATGCTTACAATAAGAATAAGCACATTTAAAGGAAAACAAATTTATTTTAACTTAAAGAGCCAGTTTAAGCCTTAAAAATTTAAGTAGAAATTGAAATACGTGATGGTCATTTACCAAGAGAGTAAATCCGCACCATCATAAGTAGATATTCAATAGGCACCTGGATATATAGGCCAGGGTTTGGAGTGAAATCTTGGCTCGAATTTCATACACAGTTACTAAACTTATATAAGTTGGCAGTTGAAGCCGCATGATCCTGTAAAATCTGAAGATGGATCACTTCCTGTGAAGTAAAATTGGTGCTTTTTAATGTCTTTCCATCTGCTTTCTCATTGGCATTATTGGCAACTGAGTATCAGACTTCTACTCCTCACAGCATCCATTCTGGGGAATACTAACTTTAATGAAAATTTTATTCATGTCTGAATATTCCAAAATTACCTCTTGTAATTTTTTAAATGACTTGGTCAATTTCTTAAAAACATCAATTCACTGCTATACCACAAGTTTCCTGTGGGTCAAAGTTAAAAATACAGTAATATTTTATTTGCTCTTGTTACACCTGGAGCCAGAAAAATCACAATGTCAATTTCCTTCTCCGTGATTCACAAAATACTCACACAGCCCTGGCTTCCCATAAATTGTTTAAAATGCCAAGTGTTCAGAAAACAAAAATCACCCACCACATTTTTGTTAAACCTGCAACAGTGGTTCTAAAAATTCATTATAGAATTAATATCCTCTGAGAGTCTCCCAGCATGAAGTAGTCCTCAGTTATTATAATCAACCACCACCTATTCTAGAATATTTTCATATGATGCTGTTCTATGGTGAGTCTCTTTGCTGTTGCCAGTATGAGGAAAATCTTCTCTCTAAGGACCAATTTGTAGTTTGAGTCTTTTACATTTCAGTGCAAAGCTCCCTTGGATTAACTCCAAGAAAAACTAGCCCTAGGCAATCGTCTTCTCTCCAACATTTAGTGATATTTATGATTACTAGTACATTATAGTTTGTGGTTGAGTGCATGTGCTCTGTAGCCAAACTGCCTGGTTCAAATCCCAACCCTTCCATCTTCAAGCGTTGTGATCTTGAGCAAGTGACTTGATTCTGTATACCTCAACTTTCCTATTTATAAAGAAGAGATAATAATAGTATCTGCTTCTTGAGGTTATCCTAAAGAGTATATTAGCTGGCATGTGGAAGGTGCTAAAATAATACCTGGTTTATTGTATTACATAAGGGTTAACTATTATTTTTATTATTTGTAGTTATTAGCATTATTTTACCTATCCATCCACCTTTGAGGTAGGATTCCAGATATCTGGTAAGCTATTATCAAAAGAAATGGAAACACTTAACTTACTAATGTTGTCACCTTTCTAGAGTGAGAGAAAAGGATGGGGGTGAAGCACTTCTACTTAATCCTTGTCAGCTGGAAACAATGCTAAACTTTTGTTCTATTATGGTGCCTGTACATTCGTAATATCAATCAATAATTTAAAGATATGTAATGAATATTTTATGAGTTATAGCTGTGGTCAATCACTAATAATTCCCAGTTATGTGTAACTCCAATAAATATTTAATGTCGTTAGCCAAAGATGAACAGGGTGGGGAGAAAAATATCATTGGCAAGTAGAAGTACAGTTTATTTCAAAGTAAAAACGATTCCACGTCTCTATGAGAATCAACCATTAAATACCATAAGGCAATCAGCTTTGAATTGCCCCAGCACCACCAGAGATATGGCTCTGTCAATGGTGCCATTACCAGGCATTTATTGTGGTGGTGTTCACTTGCAAAGTGGCCTCTTCTGCTCAAACAGCCACCTCTCATCTTTAAAGTCACTCGGGGAAATTCTGGGTGCTGATTTTCAACGCTCTAAGTTTCTTTCAATGTCTTAAACTGCATGTTCTCACTTACAGGTGGGAGCTCAATGATGAGAACACATGGACACATGGTGGGGAACAACAACATTGGGGACTGTCAGAGGGTGGAGTAGGGAAGAGGGGGAGCATCAAGAAGAATAGCTAATGGATGCTGGGCTTAATATCTGGGTGACGGGATGACCTGTGCAGCAAATCACAATGGCACACGTTTATCTATGTAACAAGCTTGCACTTCCTGCACATATACCCCTGAATTTAAAATTTTAAAAATACTTATTTACTATATAAAGATATTTTGCAAATAACAGAAAATATAACTTATATTGTTTATAAATGTTATTACTGAAACACTCAAAGGTAGGATTAACTTCAGGTATGCCTTGTCACAACTTTAGCTCCATCTCTCTTCAACTCTGTCCATTCCAGCCTCATCTATGTACATGTGACTTTCAGTCTAGTATTGATCATGGCAATGAGATGTCTGAAACAGTATCAGGTGCTACAATCACACAGAACTATCTGGATAATTTCTCTTCTCCAACCATGAATTAAAAGCTCTGAGCTTTGCTCAGGACCAGTTTGGATCATATGTTCATCTCTGATCAATTACTTTGCAAAAAGGATGTGATTTTATTGACTGGTTGTGACTACTACACAATAGGACAAAGAATAAATTATAAGAAGGCAATGAATCATGAGCACTATAATCATCTTTTTTTATATGAATGGTGTTATTTCCAGTTTAATTGCATTTACACTTCTATGCTTGGTATTATATATCAAATATTAAGTATTTGAAGTCTGTTGTAAATTCAGATTCTAACCAATTACTGGATATTAAATAGTAGTACCCCCCGCCAAAAAATACATTTCCTTTTTCTCTCCACCAATCAATGGAAATAATAGCTTTAACACCACTATTTTAGTTAGCCACTATTATGGATCCAGGTCTGAGATTCCTATTCCTATCAAAAGTGTCATTTACTTGTATTTAATGCAGCCAAATTACCATCAGTAGGATAAACACAGGGCAGGGTTTTCACAAATGTCGTTACGGCTCTAGCTGAGCCAGCTGTCCAGTTTGAGTATAAGCTACATCAGTAAAAGTTCTCAGATCTAGTACTATTTATAGAGTAGTTCTTGTTCAGATAATGAAAACTGTTCATTAAAAGGGTATATATTTTAAAAGCATTTAGAATATATTGTTTAAACTTAATATTTGATGTTTCTGGCTTAGGATTGACTTGGCGATGCAGGCTCTCTTTTGGTTCCATATGAACTTTAGTTTTTTCCAATTCTGTGAAGAAAGTCATTGGTAGCTTGATGGGGATGGCATTGAATCTATAAATTACCTTGGGCAATATGGCCATTTTCACGATATTGATTCTTCCAACCCATGAGCATGGAATGTTCTTCCATTTGTTTGTATCCTCTTTTATTTCATTGAGCAGTGGTTTGTAGTTCTCCTTGAAGAGGTGCTTCACATCCCTTGTAAGTTGGATTCCTAGGTATTTTATTCTCTTTGAAGCAATTGTGAATGGGAGTTCACTCATGATTTGGCTCTCTGTTTATCTGTTACTGGTGTATAAGAATGCTTGTGATTTTTGTACATTGATTTTGTATCCCGAGACTTTGCTGAAGTTGCTTATCAGCTTAAGGAGATTTTGGGCTGAGACAATGGGGTTTTCTAGATATACAATCATGTCATCTGCAAACAGGGACAATTTGACTTCCTCTTTTCCTAATTGAATACCCTTTATTTCCCTCTCCTGCCTAATTGCCCTGGCCAGAACTTCCAACACTATGTTGAATAGGGGTGGTGACAGAGGGCATCCCTGTCTTGTGCCAGTTTTCAAAGGGAATGCTTCCAGTTTTTGCCCATTCAGTATGATATTGGCTGTGGGTTTGTCATAGATAGCTCTTATTATTTCAAGATACGTCCCATCAATACCTAATTTGTTGAGAGTTTTTAGCATGAAGGGTTGTTGAATTTTGTCAAAGACCTTTTGTGCATCTATTGAGATAATCATGTGGTTTTTGTCTTTGGTTCTGTTTATATGCTGGATTACATTGATTGATTTGCGTATGTTGAACCAGCCTTGCATCCCAGGGATGAAGCCTACTTGATCATGGTGGATAGGCTTTTTGGTGTGCTGCTGGATTTGGTTTGCCAGTATTTTATTGAGGATTTTTGCATCAATGTTCATCCAGGATATTGGTCTAAAATTCTCTTTTTTGGTTGTGTCTCTGCCTGGCTTTGTTATCAAAGCTGGAGGCATCACACTACCTGACTTCAAACTATACTACAAGGCTACAGTAAGCAAAACAGCATGGTACTGATACCAAAACAGAGATATAGATCAATGGAACAGAACAGAGCCCTCAGAAATAACGCGGCATATCTACAACCATCTGATCTTTGACAAACCTGACAAAAACAAGAAATGGGGAAAAGATTCCCTATTTAATAAATGGTGCTGGGAAAACTGGCTAGCCATATGTAGAAAGCTGAAACTGGATCCCTTCCTTACACCTTATACAAAAATTAATCCAAGATGGATTAAAGACTTACATGTTAGAACGAAAACCATAAAAACCCTAGAAGAAAACCTAGGCAATACCATTCAGGACATAGGCATGGGCAAGGACTTCATGTCTAAAACACCAAAAGCAATGGCAACAAAAGCCAAAATTGACTAATGGGATCTAATTAAACTAAAGAGCTTCTGCACAGCAAAAGAAACTACCATCAGAGTGAACAGGCAACCTACAGAATGGGAGAAAATTTTTGCAACCTGCTCATCTGACAAAGGGCTAATATCCAGAATCTACAATGAACTCAAACAAATGTACAAGAAAAAAACAAACAACCCCATCAAAAAGTGGGCAAAGGACATGAACAGACACTTCTCAAAAGAAGACATTTATGCAGCCAAAAGACACATGAAAAAACGTTCATCATCACTAGCCATCAGAGAAATGCAAATCAAAACCACAATGAGATACCATCTCACACCAGTTAGAATGGCCATCATTAAAAAGTCAGAAAACAACAGGTGCTGGAGTGCTGGAGAGGATGTGGAGAAATAGGAACACTTTTACACTGTTGGTGGGACTGTAAACTAGCTCAACCATTGTGGAAGTCAGTGTGGCGATTCCTCAGGGATCTAGAACTAGAAATACCATTTGACCCAGCCATCCCATTACTGGGTATATACCCAAAGGACTATAAATCATGCTGCTATAAAGACACATGCACACCTATGTTTATTGCGGCACTATTCACAATAGCAAATACTTGGAACCAACCCAAATGTCCAACAACGATAGACTGGATTAAGAAAATGTGGCACATATACACCATGGAATACTATGCAGCCATAAAAAATGATGAGTTCATGCCCTTTGTAGGGACATGGATGAAACTGGAAATCACCATTCTCAGCAAACTATCGCAAGGACAAAAAAAACAAACACCGCATGTTCTCACTCATAGGTGGGAATTGAACAATGAGAACACATGGACACAGGAAGGCGAACATCACACTCTGGGGACTGTTGTGGGGTGGGAGGAGGAGGAAGGGATAGCATTAGGAGATATATCTAATGCTAAATGACGAGTTAATGGGTGCAGCACACCAACATGGCACATGTATACATATGTAACAAACCTGCACATTGTGCACATGTACCCTAAAACTTAAAGTATAATAATAATAATAATAAATTTGATGTATCTAATGATATTAATTATTTTAAGTTATTGAGAAGAAGAAATACATTTCTTCATGAGTTTTAAACGTTTTATCAAAATGTTATTGGTTCATTCAACTGTAAGTCATAAAAGGATATAACATAATTGCACCTATGATTTATTTGAATAATGCATAAGCAATATTTGGCTCTGGATTCAATTTTGTAGCTTATTTATATTTATTTTTCCTGTCAGTATATATAGGATTTCTATTTATTTTTCAGAACATTAACTATAATTATTTCTTATGTGTTACCTTCAGGAAAACTTTTACAATCTCTAATTGACTCAAAATCAGTTAATATGCTAAAATGTTAATTAGTTTTTTGTTCAGAGTTTACCATAGCACTATCACTCTCAACTGATATTTTTCACCTGTATTTATCAAAGGCTAAAGTAGTAGTTTAAGTTTCTAATAAAAATACATTATGAAAATCTTTGTTTAATAAATCTTAATGATTCTCTAAGACCTGTTTTCTTGCCTTGTATGTTTTTCAAAACCGGCAATTTTTGCCTGCATCACCTTTTAAAACAATCTAGAACTCTTTATTACGTGAGCTGAATTTAAAATGTAACATTGATGAGACAAAAAATTTCTTCGGTGCCTTCAAGGTTTTGACATTGAGTTGTGAAAGTGTGTTATCTAAAAAGGCTTTGACTTTTTATGTAAATTTACTTTTTTCATGTTTCTTTGAATAATTCAGAATTCACCCATGTTGATTTTTGTGAGCTATAATCAACTGGTGTATATAAAATATTTATTTTTTGGAAGTTCTAGAATTTGCTGATTTTTTTAAAAATAGCAATTTTGGATACAAGTTGCATTGCTACAAGAGGTTGCTATGATTTCTTCTTGGAATTTCTGATTCTAAATGTTGCATACTCATATTTTGTGCCATTATTTTTGTAAGAAAATGTGACACATTCTCATTTAGACCCAATTCTTCAATTTTATAGAGTTGCTCTCTAATCCAATTTTCTCTATTGATGAATGACTTTAAATCTTCGGTAAGTCTCTGAGCAGCATACATATCAGCAGATAATTGCTCCCAGTTAGTGTTTAATATGTGAATCCCGTAAGTTTTGTTTTTTTCCAGCTTCCATATCAAACTCAATTTGTTGACAACATCTGGCCCATATTTTTGTTGCAATGGCAGGGCCTTTTTGAATATGGTTGATAAAATTTTTACATTATCTCTATTGCATGAGTCATATCCATAATGGATCAGTTATAATTTGAGTTTGCATTTATTTAAAGTAGGAGAAAAAATTAGACACTCATAAAAAACCTGTATATGGAATTAGAGATCGTTATTTTTTTATAGTGCTCTAATCCCACACATAATTCAAAAACGTTTTATATAGCAAATTGACTTTATCATGTCTTTACAAAGCATGTAACAGTTTTTATGCCAACAACTCTCTTTTCCCACTCATGTATTATTGTTTTTCACTATTAATTAAACCAAGTGATTAAATTAGTAAATAAACAACTGTTGTGACAGGCAGACTCAATGATGCCTTCAATGATTCCAGTCTCCTAGGATTCTTTCCTTGTATAATTTCTTCCCCTTGAGTCTGAGCTATCTAGTGTTTTGTTTCTAATCAATAGAATATGACAAAGGAGATGGGATGTCACTTATGTATTAACATACATAAAATAATGTCTCCTGTCTTGCTTTCAGATGCTATTGCCTTCTTGGCTTACATGCTTTGATGAAGCTAGCTGCCATATTGGAGAAACAAACATGACAATGAACTAAGAGTAGACTCCATCTAATAGCCAGCTAGAAACCAAGGTCCACATTTCAGTGACTCTCAAGCAAGTGAATTCTTCCCATAAGTGCATGAATTTGGAAGCACATCTTTTCCCAGTTGAGCCTTCACATGAGACCTAATCCTGGTAAATAACTTAAATGCAGCCCTGTCAGAGACTCTAAAGGATAGCACCAGGTTAAGCTGCACTCAGACCTCTGACCCACTGGAACTATAAGACAATAAATGTGTGTTGTTTTGAATCATTAAATCTGTGGGGATTTGTTACACACCAATAAAAATCTAACACTGTTGCCATAAATAAGTTTGAGAAAAATCAAAATAGGCATCTCTGCCTTGTTCCTGATCTTAAAGAAAAAGTCTTTTTAGCTTTTCCCTGTTCAATATGATGTTAACTGTGAGCTTGTCATATATTGTCTTTGTGGTGCTGAGATATATAACCTCTATACCTGTTTTGAGAGTTTTTATCATAAAGGGATATTGAACTTTGTCAAATTTGTTTTCTTTCTATTGATATAATAATATGGGTTTTATCTTTCTGTTAATATGGTGTGTCACATTTATTAATTTGCATATGTAAAACCATCTTTGCATTCCTGGGATGAATCCCACTTGATCATAGTGAATGATCTTTTTAATGTGCTATTGGGTCTCATTTGCTAATATCTTGTTGAGGACTATTGCATCTATGTTTGCCAGGACTACTGGCATGTATTTTTCTTTTTTCTTTTCTGGTTTTGGAATCAAGGCAATACTGGCCTTGAAAAAACAAGTTTGCAAGTACTCCATTCTCTTCAATTTTCTAGAATAGTTTGATGATAATATTAGTTCTTCTTTAAATGTTTGATAGAACTCAGCAGTGAAGTCATTGGGTTCTGCACTTTTCTTTGATGGAAGACTTTTTATTACTGATTCAATTTCCTCACTCACTATTGGTCTGTTTGGATTTTCTTGTCTTCATAATTTATCTTGGTAGGTTGCATGTGTTCAAGAATTTATTCATTTCTTCTATGTTATCAAATTGGTTGACCTATAGATGTTCATAATAGGCTCTTATGATTGTATTTTTATTATATAATTTGTAATGTCTCTTTTTTCATCTCTGACTTTGAGTCTTTTTTCTTCCTAGTCTAGCTAAAGACAGGTTCATTTCGTTTATCTTTTCAAAAAGCCAACTCTGTTTTATTAAACTTTTAATTTTTTTAGTCTTTATTTTATTTATTTTTGCTCTGAGCTTTATTATTTCCTTATACCAATGTTGAGTTTTAATATGTTATGGGGTTTTTTGTTCCTTAAAGTGCATCATTATGTTGTTTATTCAAAATCTTTCTCTTTTTTTAATGTGGTATTTATTGTTATAAGCTTCCCTCTTACAACTGCTTTTGCCATGTCCCTTAGGTTTTGTTATTATATATTCCCATTCTCATTTGTTTCAAGAAAATTTTTCTTTTTTAGTTTCTTCATTGACCTATTGATTGTTTAGGAGCATATTGTTTAATTTTTATGTATTTATAAAGTTTTCAAAGTTTTTCATGTTGCTAATTTCTAGTTGTATACCATTATTGTCAAGAAAGATACTTGATATCATCTCTCTTCTTAAATTTTTTAATAATTATTTTGTGGCCTAACATATGATCTATCCTGGAAAATGTTTTATGTGCAATTGAGAAGAGTGTATGTTGCAGCTGTTGGATAAAATGTTCTGTAAGTTTCTTTTAATTACATTTGGCATATGGTGCAGTTTAAGTCCAACATTTTTTTTCATATGATCTTACTGTTAAAGTTCCTTTCTGTTATTTTATTGCAGTCTATCTGTCCCTTTAGGTCTAATAATATTCACTTTATATATCTGCATGCCCAAGTATTGAGTACATATATACTTACAATTGTTATATCCTCTTATTAAATTGATCATTTGTTATTATATAACCTTCTTTATCTCAAAATTTTAACAGTTTTCCTGTAGATAGGACCTAGAATGTCAGTTTGTCAGAGAGTCAGGACCTATGGTGTATTAGCTTTCATTCTGGGTGGATGCAGTAGCATAGTTTCCATGCAGTGTCTTTACCTGTAATCCTCATTAGCAATACCTATGATTGTTTCAGTGACCTAGGCTATGGAAGCTTAAGATGGCATTGGCGCAGTCTTGCTGTGGTTGTGGGCACTGGGCTGATTGTTGGGCCAAGCATGTACAGGGGCAAAGGTTGTCAGGCTGTCTGCTGGACTCTCCTGGGAGGCAAATGGCCACTATTGGGCTGGCTGTCAGGCCAGGCTAAGGTGCACACAGGCATGCATGGGCACAGCTGGCTGGGCAGCTGTGTAGCTCTCTCCAGGGAGGTGGGAATGCCACCAGACTGGATGTTGGGCTAGGTATACGTGATTGCAGTATGGTGAGGCAGCCCTATGGCAGTCTGTCTGGGAAGTAGAGGTACTGGAGGACCAGCTGTCAGGCCAGGTATGGACACATGTAGGCTAGACCAGTCATTTGGCTGTGCAGCACGTGTACACACATGTAAGGCAGGTGGCCAGCTGGTCAGTGGCTTTGCTGCTATGCAGATCTATCTATTTCCTGGGTTGGGGGCTGCTGCATGGGTCTGGACATTGGGATTTCAATTGTTTGGTATGGCATAGACTTCAGGCGACTGGGGTTACAGTGCTGCAGACACTAATGTGAATGTGGTAAAATGATCAGGGGTCTCAGAGATTGAGAGAATCTGTTGCTACTATCCCTCAGGATTAGATGCATTCTAGTAATAAATCCAGTTGCAGGATGGTGCCAACCCATAGCTTCTTAGGTCATGGGGGTGGGAAGTGCTCAAGGTGAGCTCCTACTCTGGGGCAGTGCAGCTGCATGAACTCCCAGGTAATCAACAAACTGGCTTGGAGCCTGTGAAGACTTGAGTAACTCTCTTGTAGCAGGATTGCTGGTGTTTGTGGTAGCAACAGGTACTACTGAGGAACTTCAGCTTACGTTTTCCCCCGTGAGAAGTACCCCTGACTCAACTCATTCTCACTGGGGAGACAGTGTGGCAGAGGCAGAATGCCTCACTTCCATCTCTATGGTGCTATCCAGGGATTCTGTTCTGCACAGGGAGTTGTTTATTCATTGTTTTGATCTCTTTCCTTGGCATGGGAGGGATGATCACCAAGTAACTCTAGTCAACTGTCTTGCTGACATCTCTTCAGATATTTCAAGAAATCCAGTTTTCTAACGCTTAAGTCACCACATCTGTGTAATTCTGTAAGTCATCTAATTTTATGATGTTTTATGTATAATTAATATATAAATTAAGTTCTTTTCTATTTATTTATGCATTAAACTATTACCGGAAAATAGTGGTTCTGATTATTCCCAATTAGAGTTTAAGTTTCAAATGTGTTATCTTAAATATAAACTACACAGTACATTGAAATAATACTTTGGGATATTCTGGAAGACATCTCAAAAATAGCAGATGGCTTCTAGAATGCTGATCATTGTGAGATTCCAAAAAGGTAATTGTCAGCATTGGTATTTGACACCTGTTATTGAATATTTAATGTAAATAAAAATAAATGTGAATTACTTTTTTTCTTTATCACAACAATTATCATCATTTTACTAAGAGACATAGAGTGCTAGAAAATGACAAAGCTAAAGCAACCTAGATGAAATCCTCAACCCCTGTTGTAACATTTCCACATCTAAATCAAGGACAGAGAAATGGACATTGCAGGCAAGTGAAATGGAGTGTTGGCTTCTGGCTCAAGATTTTTCTAGCATTTTCCTTCACATAATGTTTATCTCTCAGTCTTGAAAACCTACAGGTAAATAATGTTCACTCACCCTGATAGTTATCTCTGACCCCTCTCTTCAGAGTCACTACCAATAACTAGTTTTTTTCAGGGAATGTTTTACATATTCTCATGCACATAGTTCACTCAGCTATGTCATGGTTCCACCATTTTCCCTTTACTTGATCTACAACTTCTGCTGAGGCTTTAAATGCCTCTAGAGTGACTCCAAGCCATTGAGTGCTCTAGTCATTTTAAGGCTGCAAACACAATTTCCTTTTAATGCTCTGAAGCTTGTCCATAAAAATATGTTTTACCAAAAAGTTTAGAGCTGAGTCTGTATATGGAAACTGTCATAAAAGAGTTAGCGAGTATAAATGCTACTACTGCTACTGTTTCTACAATTACTACTATTTATCATGTCCATATATTCTGGTTCAGTCTTATACTCATGTAATTATTATCCATTCTGGGTTTTAGCAGTGATCACAAATGGGGGAAATATCTGTTCAATTTTCTCCATCTTTTCTCATTAGCAACACACTCAACTTTTAAGCAAGAGTTATAAAATAGTATTAATTTTGGATTCCTATCTTTCAGAAATGTATGCTTTTATATGTTTACTATATCCTTTCCTGAGAGTTCAGGTTGTAGTTTGTTGGAATAATTTTAACACTGATTTGAATGATATATATTGTACAATACATTTCACCATCCCTCTCCTCCAATTCTGAAAGATAATGCTAAGATCATGTTTGTGGGCTTCATGTCTATTTCTTCAAAGTGAGTTGTTTTTTTAAGATATTTAAGTCCTATTAAAATAAGCCATGAGGAAGCCCTACCCCACCAATGCTATAGAAATAACTGAAAATGTCTAAATTCTAGAGACAATATACTTATAAACATTATACTTTAGATAATCATTCTATGAAATAAGAAACTTGCATTGAGTATTTTTCCTTTTAATTAATATTGAAATTAATGCTTGCCAAAATTCTTGAATCCAGTCTCAGCATATCTTCATCCATCCATGACTATGATACTCTGTAAGGATAGCCTTAACTATTGTGTTAGGTCAACCTCACACTCACAACTGCCATATCACCAATTCTAATATTTTCCAACATACTCTATGAAATGTACATTTGCCTGGAAAATAATTACAATGTATTGCATACTATTTGATTCAAAGCCATGCTGTATAACAAACTATTTATTTATAAGCTGCTTGAAAAAGAAATCTGCACCAGAGAAAGGTAAATGTTAAAATCACAACTATAAAAAATGGTGACTTAATTTACAAATAAACATTAGCTGTTAGTCTAAAATAGGTATTTTAGATAATTTAACATGCACAATTAATATTTAATAATGTTATGAGATTTGTTATTTTGTGACCTAATATCCCAGCTGGAAACTGTGGAAACAGGAAAATTCAAGGTCCCACAGTCAATTATTTAGATATGATATGAATGTGAATATCATTCTTCCTTTAATTGAGGGCTAATAGAAATCTTAAGAAAGCAGGGCATCCATTTTTCTGCCCTGAGATAGATCTACAAATACTAAAGTAATGCACTGTCCTGATTCTGAAGATGACACTGTTGACCGACCCATTATGAGTGAGTCAGATTATTGCAGTATTTTTCCATTTGCAGTGAGTTTTTTTTCCTATTTTACCCCTTTTTATCAGACAATGATTTACTAGATCAGATTGAAGGTCCCCAAATGCACTGAAATCAGTTAACCCTTTCAACAGAGAATAAACATAAAACCACACCCCAAATCATATTAGAACAGTGATCTGACAAAGTACCCACATACATGGAGTCCAAGCTATGGTATTCACTTATTTCCTATAGCAAACAACATTCTCAGTGGGACAGCGAAGCATGTTCTACAATGAAGGATTCACAGTCAATAAATAACACTATTTCTTTTCCAAGTTTAGAAACAATAAGAAATACAGGTGTCAGAGATGAAAATGGCAAGCATGTTTAGTGGAAACAAAGGATTTACTAATGCTTCACCCTCCATTCACACTCCCAATGCCTAGCATAACGTAAGGCAACCAAGGCTGGGTGTGGTGGCTCACATCTGTAATCCTCACATTTTGGGAGGCTGAGGCAGGAAGATCACTTGCATCCAGGAGTTCGAGACCAGCTAGGCAACACAGTGAGACCCCTATCTCTACAAAAAATAAAATATTAATTAGCTGGGCATGGTGGCACATGCCTATAGTCCCAGCTACTTGGGAGGCTGAGGTGGAAGGATCATTAAGCCCCAGGGGGCAAGGCTGCAGTGAGCTGTGATCATGCTACTGCACTCAGCCTGAGTGACAAAGCAAGACCTTGTCTCCAAAAAAAAAAAAGGCATTTTATCTCAAGGCAGAGTACTGACCATAGGCAGATGAATGCAAAGTTGACTAGTAGTGGCCACACTTCTAGTTATCATTGTATTAATATTATATCCATCTGCCTATGGATCTCAGCATCTCAATTACTTGTGTTAACTCATCAGCCAAAAATATTACTTCCCACTTTCTGGGATGCAGTAGAAGAAGGAGTTGCAAGAGGCTGGAACTGTTTTTCTCATACACACCTGTCCTAAGGAAGAAAAAAAAGGGGGTACTTCTTCTTTCCTTTAGAAACATGGGGAGTGGAGAATAAATGTTCCTACCTTCAACACTAAACATAAAGTACCATCCTCTTTCTATTGGTTCTGTACTAAAATGATTGCTTAGTTTATATTTTTTCCTTTATTATCTATGTTCATTTCAATATCTCTTTCATAACTCAACCTCAGAAGGGTGATACATAGAAATCCCAGAAAACAACTGTCTCATGACATAATTAGTAAGTAGTTTACCCTTCATTGACATGAACTTAAAATTCATGTGGCTTAAAGGAGTAATTTTATTTAACAGGACAATAATTATAAAATCATATATTAAAAACACATCTATAAAACTGAAGGATTTATCCATGTAAGATTAGCTTTAACTGACCTGAAAAATAATCTCCTTAAATCAAATATGGCCTTTCCTACATATTTGCTCATAAAATTTTCTGGTAAATTATGGTTATTTTAAATTGCACCATATTCATCAAAATTTTTAACACTGAGAATTACAAGTATTGAAGTCTTATATTTTTATACATTTTCCATCAAAGAAGTTTAAAATCCATACATTTTTATTTTAAAAACAGTTTAAATCTATTTCAAACTGAACTTTAGTATTTTTAAAATGAATCTAAATAACTTGCTTTTACTACTAGTCCTGGGAGAAAGAGGAGTAAGGAAAAAAAAGTTTGACTCTTTGCTTGTTCCCTTTCTGTCAAATTTACACTTTAATTATCCATTATATCATCCAATTGACTAGATATTTCTCCATAGACCATTCAAGACAGACAGAAATCCTCTAGTTGTGGAGTGAATGAATTATTTGTTCAGGCATGATTCCTCTGCTATCTCAATTTCTGAAATACAGAAAGAGGATAAATGCTATTAAATAAATATTAATTATACTTGTTCTATACTCCTTTATAGGTACCTAATTTAATCTGACACACTAAGGAAGGATTAGGAAAATAAAAGTATTCTACGGTTCATTAATTCTTTGCAAATATAATAAATTTATGAAAGCATTATATCTTACATAATTTAAAGGTTTTTGTCAAATCTTTGGAACTATAAAATTATTTGACTCAGTTTTGGGAAAATATTTTCCACATAAACGAAGAGGCCAAACTAGTTTCTACTGTCAAGCCAATGAGAGAAGTCAGATTCAACATTTTTTAATAAAAATTAAAACTTTTTTCCTATGATAATGTCTATATTTTCCATCTTTTCTGGAGTCAGTTTTATAAATAATGTATTCCAATAGATGATACTTTGTGAATATTTATGCCACGTTTTAAATGCGTCAATTTTTTAAATCTTAATTCTGAATTGCAACCATTGGCATTATAGAATGATCTTTTTCCTTGTTTCTTTGCCTGTATTTACAGGAAGTGGGCAAACTGTAACTTTATTTTGTCTGCTGGCAAATGCATCCTTCCCTAGGAAACTTTTGTTATATTGAGCTGAAATTTTCAGGGATGTGAAACGCAAACTCTGCAAGGGTGTCACTAGAACAGTGATCCGATAAAGTACTCACATATGTGGATTCTCTGTTACGGTATTCACTTACTTGGTGTAGATTCCTGCTTCTACCCTTTGGTACCTGGACCAATGTATTTTACCTGTTAATGGCACAGAACCATATATGGCTATTTCAAAATATATGCCTAAACTGGATACTTCTCTATACCTTTCAGGGGTCATTCCAATATTTTATCAGTTCTGAAGCTCCTATGTAATGTAGAAATGGTCACATGTTCCTTGTTAGACCTGTATTGCAAAGTGGGTCACTTGATCTGAAGCAGTGTCATGTGGGGACTCAAAATGTTAAAGCATTCTGAATATCTGAGCCCTCAGACAGTGGTGCTGATTGAGGCACTGAAGGCAAGCAAACTAAACTTATACCAGAAAACATGTCAATCACACAAACGACAAATATCTGCTCCCTCTAACGCAGGCGAAGTCTCAATATCACAGAAGGCTGACTGGTGTCCTCAACTCACTACTGGTCTCTGCTGCTGACAGATCAAGCATTCAGCTACAGAAATAGGCTAAGTGAACCTTGTGACAGGAGACTGATGCTTTAGGGCCTAGGAAAAATATCCACCCTGCAATCATAATCATTCAATTCACGGTCTTATAACAGAGTCACTGGTATATGCAAGGACAAAGACTGGACAAATCATCATGTATAGCTGATTGTTCAGTACCACCTCTATTTTGAATGTCTGTCATGGGCTTTATTGTTGATGCAAAAATCTTCAAAGTTTGAGCCCATTCCCATGAGCCAATCTTTCATAAACAATCTTTCTCAAATCTCCCAATCTTTTTCATTCTAAGCTCATGACTGCTTAGACAAGATATTTGTCATAGCCAAGGATTCCACATACATTTTTTATCTCATGCCAATTCTCTCTCCAAACCAAAACCAAGTGTATTCCTTACAGATATGCCCATATCTGAGCTAACTCATCCATAAACCAGAGCCAGGTATTTTCCACCTATGTCCTCTGTTTTTAAGAGCCTACTACAAGGCCACAGAACACTGGACCCCATCACGTTACAATGATGACCCTACAAGACATCATTGTCCCTAAATCTTAATATGATATATCTTACTTCCTGGACCACATGTATTTTAACACAACACCCAAAGTACTTTCCGCTTCCTGACCCCTAGATAGTATTAAAATGATGTTCTCAAGTACAGCGAATGAAAATAATGTTCTGTGGAATGTCTAAATCAGTACGATGCAATAGAAATACAATGGGAATACATAAACATTTTGCATTTTCCAGCAGTCACATTTTAAAAAGTAGAAACATGTGAAAGAAATTTAATAATATTTATTACCTAACCCAACATATCCAAAAATATTATCATGTCAAAATGTAACCACTATAAAAATATTAATTAGATATTTTATATCATTTTTAGTACTAACACTTCAAAATCTGGTATCTATTTTATACAAACAGCTCATCTGAATTTTCACCACCCACATTTCGAGTGCTCCATGTGAACATGTGAACTTCCACTTTTGGCCAAAGTGGAGTAACAAGGACCAGAATTACCCTCCTGCTAACTGCTGGACAAAATACATGAAATAATGGTTTTCAGGGCCCTGACTACAAGAGAGTAAAGGACAGGGATCTCTTGGAGATGAGAAACAAATGAAGTTAGTCCTATGATTGCCCCAGCATACTGCCTTGAAAGAGCTTCTAAGACACGCACAAGGAAGGGAAACCCAAACAGAGTTCAGCAGACTCATTGATTTCAAGGGAAGGCCTAGGAGACTGAGGTGGTCACAGTGCTCAGGAAAGAGTACCAAAGAGGAGAATGCTGCACAGAGTGAGAACCATGGGGACCTTCAAAGGGCACCTATGGTTTGACTATTCAGCTGAGTACTGATCAGCACATGTGTGTAAGAAAACTAGATGAGTCAGGCAAATAATCACATGAAAGACTAGAAAAAATACACACTTACACAGATCCAGGAATAGTGTTTATTTCCGCCAGCCAGTTTGAGAAACCTCAAGATTCAATAAGCATGGAGGGGAATACACAAATTATCTTGCTTCAGTAGTGGTAATAATCAGATCTAGAATAAACATTGCTGTGGTTAAGCCCAAAAATAAATCTAAAAAGCAAGACCCCGAAGGATAAAACTATTTCCAAACAATTTCCTTCGTATTTCTGAAGGATCGAAGTATTTCCTAGCTGAACTCCAGGACAAAACAAGTTTATAGGACTGAGAAAATATCTGACCAACAAATGGATAAAATTCATAATGTCTGGCCTCTAGTAAAAATTACGAGGCTTGCATATAAACAATATGCCTTATAATGAGGAGAAAATCAATCCACTGACACCAAACCAGAACAGAAAAATGGAGCAAATTAAAAATCAATGACTTCTCTTACACACATCAGAGAACAAGGTCACAAAGCAAACCACCACCTTGAAATCTGGAGAGACAGGTGCCTCCAAAGACATCATATTATATAATCTACTAAGATGTATATTACAGAATATATCTTAGAAGATAAAGAAATACAGGTCAAAATTAAAATTATGAGGATCTAATATAATTAAATCATCTGTTTGTATAATTTATAAATATGAGATTAATAAATGTGTCATTTTTATTAATTTTTAAATAAATTAATGTAATATTTAAGTATATTAAATTATTTAGAAGGTGGGGAGTATGATAAAAAGATATGGTATCTCTTTAGTAAATGTGCATGTGTATATAGAACTCTGTTAGTTGCCTTTGGAGATTACTTCAATAAAACCCAAGAATAAAAATCAAAAATAACTCCATTAATTTTTTTCACACCTCATGAACAAATAATACTTCTATATTTAATGAAAGACAAAGATATGGGTAACTAAAAATGAAGCAGTCTGGTAGCATAAATTTTAAGTTTCACTAATAAAAATTAGAAAATATTAAATATTTTCTGAGGTAACTGAAGATGATTGATACATTTGTATTGATATTTTATCACACAGTCATTAAAATACATGTTGGCCATCTTATAGCACACACTGACTTCACAAGAAATTACACAAAATTTTTTCTATGTATTGTGTCGAATGTGCTGTCAAAAATTTCAGTATTCCAAAGTCATTCTAATAATATTTGAATGAGGCAGCATCACTAGTCCATAACATTTTTTAGCAATTAAGAATAGGCAAGTATTCATTATATTTAATTTTATGTAAATTGTCATTTTTAGCATTCTTATCATTATTCTATTTGCTTTGCTCCAAAGCTAGATATTTTTTAAAATAGTCAAGGGATCAAAGAGACAAAATTGCTGATTGAAACTTTCTATTACTTCTATCGCCCCACTCTACCCCGTATCCGAATTCAGATATAGTCTAATGTGCTAATACCTTATTTTTAAAGCTGTGTTTTGCACTTAACAGAAAAATATGTCCGAGGGAAAGATAGGTTTTTAAAAGTATTTCCATAGTTTGATGTTTTTAGATTTTGAGGCCTTGGAGCAGTGTCAATTATCAGGACGTAGGATACATGAGAAATATACTTACCTGCTGTAAAATAGGAGGAAATTCCTATAAACCCAACCACTTTTCAGATAATTTTAAGATCAATTTTAAAAACAAATACACATAGAGGTTCAAGATCTAAAAATTGGAAAGTCTATAGCCAATTGTCTATGGCCAATTAAGACAGGTTGAGAGATAAAGAAATGTATAAATGTACATCTTCAAAATTCTTTAAAATTAGAAATAATGGGAATAATTCACTTGAGAATTGTCTTAAATTGGGGAAAATCAGAGGTTAAGATAAAGGAGAAAATATTTTCCATTTCTAAGTTCAAACATTGGTTCCTACTAATATATGCAAATTTAAATGCAAATTATTAGAATAGTAAGCACTCAAATGCTGCTACACATTGTGAAGGAGATCACTGTTTTCTCAGCTTTGTAAGTTATATGTAAAAAGGTAACTGAAAATGCAATATTGCACTAAATATTTCTGAGGATATTTTAAGTATAGAGTCTTTACAATTTTTTCATTGTTGAAGATGAGTTTAATAACAACCTCGACAACATTAAAAAATATTTATAGCTGGTTTTAGACTCATGTTTTAAGATGAACATTTTAGAGCCAATTCAATTTAACATATTTTCACCATTTATTTTCAAAAAGGGCATATTTTGAATGAGAAAATGAAACATCAGCTTTTCTTCTCCTGATTGATTCTCTAACTGATAGGTTCTGCTTAGTTGAATAACTATTGCCGAGGAATATAAAGCAACACAATTTGCCTCCAGGAACACATTCTCGAACCTCTTGACCCCAGATGATTCTCTGAAATGGCATCTTGTGATAGTGAAGAATAAATTGCTTTTATTTGTATGTGTTTTTCTTCCCACAATATCTATTGGGTTGTCAGAGTTGAGTTGCCTGTGTTCCTACAACCTTATTACTTAAGAGTACTAAAATGACAGAATACACCTTCCCAGATCTCATAAAGAAAGCTTGCTTGCTTGCCTGTTTTTAATAGTAAAGTCACTAGAAAATAACATATGCTGTCAGCCATAATCCAAGCTAAACACAAGATTTTTTAGGATTTTCCTCCATCCTTCTGCTGGTTCAATAAAGGCCAGGAAGAATTTATTACTTTATTTAGAACAAATATTTAACTGATCATCTGACAAAGAGGACATTCTTCCAGACCACTATAATTTCATGGGCCTATGAGGACCTATGTATTTCAGCAGTTAAAGTCACATCCCTTCAATCTAAAGTACATACATATGATTTGGAACTAAGTCACCCATTTCAGGATTTAAAGCTAGATCTTTCCAATCTGCCCTTCTTCCAGCCTCTATCCTATACTTTAATATCCAACTACTCCCCACTCCAACAACTCCCTCTGTAATAGCACGTATAAATGTATTCAATAAATGTTACTTGAGTATGTACTGTGTCCTAAACCTTTCCTGGATAATAGAGAGGACAGTCATTGAAACAAGGATTTATTTCCTTTGAAGTTTACATTCTATAATAAGGAGTACAGACAGAAAAATAATGAGATAGTGAAAAGTTAAATTACATAGTATATTGGAAATTAATGTGTACTATGGAAAGAAGAAAAACCAAAGGATAATGGAGATTCAGAGTACAGATGATTTTAAATACAGTAGTCAGGTCAGGATAGACCTGGTTGAAAGAGACATTAAGGTAAATCTTAAAGAAGGTAAAGTAATTATTTCTACAGAAATCTGGGGAAAGAACATGCCAACTAGAGGTAACAGCCAGTACAGTGGTCCTACAGCAAGCCTTAAACTAACATGCTCCAAGGAGACAAAAAAGGTCTCTAAGCCTGCAGCAAAATATATAAGAAGATAAACAAGAATATTAGAAGAAGTTAATCCAATCCTGTAGTGACTTAAAGGCCCTTGTAAGAAATGTGGCTTTTACTCTGAAACAATGAGACTGAATAAAGAAGATTGACATGATCCATATTAAATTTTCAAGTTATTATCTTGAAAATAGAATGCAGACTCAGAGATTACTAACAATAAACTATTGCAGTAATCAAGGGAATAACATGTGTTATTTAGATTTCTATTTCTATATTAGTTTGCTTAGAATAATGACCTCTGGCTCCATCCATGTTGTTGAAAAAGACATAATCTTGTTCTTTTTTATGGCTACATAGTACAACATGGTGTATATGTACCACATGACTTTATCCAGTCTACCATTCATGAGCATTTAGGTTGATTCCATGTCTTTGCTATTGTGAATAGTGCTATGATCAATATATGCATGCATGCGTCTTTATGGTAAAGCAATTTTATTCTTTTGGGTAAATATGCAATAGTGGGATTGCTGGGTCAAATGGCAGTTCTGGCTCAAGTTCTTTGAGGAATTGTTACACTGCTTTCCACAATAGCTGAACTAACCCACAGTCCCACCAAGAGTGTATAAGCATTAACTTTTATCCAAAACCTCCTCACCATTTGTTATTTTTTGACTTTTTAACAATAGCCATTCTGATTGGTGTGAGATGGTATCTCATTGTGGTTTTCATTTGCATTTCTATAATGATTAGTGATGTTGAGCATTTTTTCATATGCTTCTTGGTCACGTGTATGTCTTTTTTTTCTTTTTTAGAAGTGTCTGTTTATAAGCTTTGTCCACTTTTTAATGGAGTTGTTGTTTTTTCCTTGTTGCTTTAAGCACCTTATGGATTATGGCTATTAGACCCTTGTAAGATGCATAGTTTGCAAATATGTTCTCCCATTCTGGAGGGTATCTGTTTATTGTTAATAGTTTATTTTGCAGTACAGAAGTTTAATTCTGTCCCACTCATCAATTTTTGCTTTTGTCACAATTGCTTTTGGCATTTTCATCATGAAATCTTTGCCATATCCTATGTCCAGAATGGTATTGCCTAAGTTAGCCTCCAGGGTTTTCATAGTTTAGGTTTTACATTTAAGGCTTTAATACATTTTGAGTTGATTTTTGTATATGGTGTAAGGAAGGGGTCCTGTTTCAGTCTTCTGCATATGGCTAGCCAGTTATCCCAGAACTATTTATTGAATAGGGAGTCCTTTCCCCATTGCTTGTTTTTGTCAGCTTTGTTGATGAACACATGGTTATCTGTAACCAGTAAGACGTGCAGCCTTACTACTTGGCTTTCTATTCTGTTTCATTGATTTATGTGTCTGTTTTTGTACCAGTACAGTGCTGTTTTGGTTACTGTATCCCTGTAGTATAGTGTAAAGTTGGGTAATGTGATGCCTTCAGCTTTGTTCTTTTTGTTTAGGATTGCCTTGACTATATGAGCTCTCTTTTGGTGTCATATGAATTTTAAACTGTGTTTTCTAATTCTATGAAGAATATCATTGGTAGTTTCATGGGAATAGCATTGAATCTATAAATTGTTTGGGGCAGTATGACCATCTTAATGACATTGATTCTTCAGATCCAGGAGCATGGAATGTTTTTCCATTTGTTTGTGTCATCTCTGACTTCCTTGAGCAGTGTTCTGTAACTTTGATTGTAGAGATCTTTATCCTCCCTGGTCAGCTTTATTCCTAGGTATTTTATTCCCTTTATGGAAATTGTGAAAGGCACTGTATTCCTAAGATGACTCTCAGCTTGGATGAAGTTGTTGGTGTATAGGACTGCAATGCATTTTTGTATATTGATTTTATATACTGAAAATTTGCTGAAGTTGTTTATCAGATCAAGAGGCTTTTGAGCAGAGGGCATGGGGTTTTGTAGATATAAAATCATGTCATCTGCAAACAAGGATAGCTTGACTTCCTCTCTTCCTATATGGATGCCTTTTATTTCTTTCTCTTGCATGACTGCTCTTGCTAGCACTTCCAATACTATGTACAATGGGAATGGTGAGGAAGGACATCTCTGTCTTATTCTGGTTTACAGGGGAATTGTTTTCAGCTTTTGCCTATTCAGTATGATGGTGGCTGTGTGTCATAGATAGCTTTCATTATTTTCAAGTATGTTCCTTCAATGCCTACTTTATTGAGGGTTTTTTAACATGAGGTGATGTGGAATTTTATCAAAAGCTTTTTCTGCATCTATTGAGATAATCATGTGGTTTTTATTTTTAAATCTGTTTATGTGGTGAATCACATTCACAATTTGTGTACGTTAAACCAAACTTGCATACCAGGGATAAAGCCTACTTGATTGTGATGGATAAGCTTTTTGGTGTGCTGCTGGATATGGTTTACTAGTATTTTTTTGAGGATTTTTGCATCTGTATTCATCAAGGACATTAGCCAAAAGGTATTTGGTTGTTGTTGCATCTCTGCCAGGTTTTGGTAACAAGATGATACTGGCCTTATAGAATACATTGGGGAGGAGTCCCTTCTCCTAAATTTTTTGGGATAGTATCAGTAAGAATGGTGCCAGCTCTTATATATCTGGTAGAATTTGGCTGTAAGTCTGGGCCTATTTTGGTTAGTAGGCTTTTTATTACTGATTCAATTACAGAATTCATTATTCATTCAGGGATTCAATTAATTTTTGGTCCAGACTTGGGAAGACTTATTTAAAAATTAGACTTATTAAAAATTAATTTTTGTGAATAACAAACTTGTGGACTAATTGATCTTTTGTATTTTTTGGTTTTAATTTCCTTTAGTTCAGCTTGGATTTTAGTTATTTCTTGTCTTCTGCTAGCATTCAGGTTGGTTTGCTCTTGCTTATTTAGTTCCTGTAGTTGTGATATTATCTTATTCATTTGAGATCTTTCTAACTTTTTGATATGGGTGTGTAGTGCTCTAAAATTCCCTCTTAATACAGCCTTAGCTGTGTCCCAGAGATTCTGGTATGTTGTATCTTTGTTCTCACTAATTTCAAAGAACTAATTGGTTTTTGCCTTAATTTCGTTACTTAAAAATCATCCAAGAGTAGTTTGTTTAATTTTCATGTAATTTTATGATTTTGAGTGATTTTCTTAGCTTTGATTTCTATTTTTATAGCCGTTGTCTGAGAGTGTGTTTTGTACAATTTTGGTTTTTTTGAATATTCTGAGGATTGCTTTATGTCCAACCATGTGGTTAATTTTAGATAATGTACTATGTTCAGATAAGAAGAATGTATATTCTGTTGTTTTGGGGTGGAGAGTTCTGCAGATGTCTATTAGTCTCTTTGTTCAAGTGTTGAGTTCAGGTCCTGAATATCTTTGTTAATTTCCTGCCTTGATTATCTAATACCAATGGGATGTTGAAGACTCTCACTGCTACTGTGTGTGAAACTAAGTCTGTTTGTAGGTTTCTAAGAACTGCTTTATGAATCTGGGTGCTCTGGTGTTGATGCATGTATATTTAGGATAGTTAGGTCTTCTTGTTGAATTGTACCCTTTACCATTATGTAGTGTCCTTCTTGGTCTTTTTAAATTTTTATTGGCTTAAAATCTGTTTTGTCTGAAATTAGAATAGCAATCCCTGCTTATTCTGTTTTCCATTTGCTTTGTAGATTTTTATCCAACTCTTTATTTTCAGCCTATGGATGTCATTGCGTGTGAAATGGGTCTCTTGAAGACAGCATACCAATGGGTCTTGCTTCTTTATCCAGCTTGCCACTCTGTGCCTTTTAATTGGGGCATTTAGCCCATTTACATTCATGGTTAGTATTGATGTGTGTAATTTTGATCCTGTCATCTTGTTATTAGCTTTTTATTATGCAGACTGGTGTGGTTGCTTTATAGTGTCACTCATCTGTGTACTCAAGTATGTGTTGTAGGGGCTGGTAGTGGTCTTTCCTTTCCATATTTAGCACTCCTTTTAGCACCTCTTGTAAGGCAGGTCTTGTAGTAACCAATCCTCTCAGCATTTGCTTGCCTTTGGATCTTATTTCTACTTTGCTTATGAAGCTTAGTTTGGCTGAATAAGAAATTCTTGGTTGGAATTCTTTTCTTTAAAAATGCTGAATATAGGCCCCCAATCTCTTCTGACTTGTAGGGTTTCTGCTGAAAGGCCTGCTGTTAGCCTGATGGGGTTCCCTTTGTAGGTGACCTGTCCCTTTCCTCTAGCTCCCTTTAACATTTTTTCTTTCATTTAAACCTTGGAGAACCTGATGACTACATGTCTTGGGGATGGTCTTCTTGTGTAGTATCTTACAGGAATTATCTGAATTTCCTGAATTTTAATATTGGCTTCTCTAGAAAGGTTGAGGAAGTCTTCATGGGATGTTATCCAAGTTGCTTACTTTCTCCCCATCTCTTTCAGGGACACCAATGAGTCATAGCTTTGGTCTCCTTACATAATTCCATATTTCTCAGAGGTTTTGTTTATTCTTATTTATTAATTTTTCTTTTTATCTGTCTGACTTATTTCAGAAAGCCAGGATTTGCGCTCTGAAATTCTTTCCTTGGCTTGGTCTATTCTGCCATTAGTATTTGCAATTGCATTATGAAATTATTATAATGTGTTTCTCAGCTCTATCAGATCAATTTGGTTTTTTTTTAATAATAGTTATTTCATCTATTAGCTCCTATATCATTTTATTGTAATCCTTAGATTCCTTGGATTTGGTATCAACTTTCTCTTGAATCTCGGTGATCTTTGTTTCTATCCATATTCTAAATTTTATTTCTGTCATTTCAACCATTTCAAGCCAGTTAAGAATATTTGTTGGGAAACTACTGTGAATGTTTGGAGGAAAGAGGCCACTCTGGCTTTTTGAGTTGCTAGAGTTCTTGCACTGTTTCTTTCTCATCTATGTAGGTTGTTGTTCCTTTAACTGAGGTGTAATTTGAGTATAGTCAGTAGACTCCTTTTCTAGATGTTTTCAGAGGGCCAAGGCTTTGTGAAGGGTTATTTGTAGTTAAATTATTGTCCTTTGTTTCGCAGGGGGTATATTAGCAAAGTATTAATATTTTTATTAAAATTTTTGCCTGTGACCCAGAAGGTGACACTTAAGTGAAATGGCCAGTAGGTAGGCTCTTGCTCAGCCATCTGACTCCTCTGTATTTCCTCACTGTTGCAGCCATGCTCCCTCTCAGTGCTCTGAAAGTGCTGGCTGCAGATCTCAGCTTGGCACTCCCAGGCTGCACACTGCAGCCCTGGGGCAACCTCAGGCTTTATGTTCCCTCCCCACCTTGGAGAGAGCAGAAGAAGCAATCTTAGCAGTGATGGTTGCAGAAGGCCTTATTTTTGTTTTAATTTTACTTTAAGTTCTAGGGTACATGTGCACAATGCGCAGGTTTGTTACATATGTACACATGTGCCATGTTGGTGTGCTGCACCCATTAACTCGTCATTTACATTAGGTATATCTCCAAATGCTATCCCTTCCCCCTCCCCCCACCCCATGACAGGCCCTGGTGTGTGATGTTCCGGTATGTTGTATCTTTGTTCTCACTAATTTCAAAGAACTAATTGGTTCCTTGTGATAGTTTGCTGAGAATGATGGTTTCCAACTTCATCCATGTCCCTACAAAGGACATGAACGCATCCTTTTTTATGGCTGCATAGTATTCTATGGTGTATATGTGCCACATTTTCTTAATCCAGTCTATGGACATTTGGGTTGGTTCCAAGTCTTTGCTACTGTGAATAGTGCCGCCATAAACATACATATGCATGTGTCTTTATAGGAGCATGATTTATAATCCTTTCAGTATATACCCAGTAATGGGATGGCTGGGTCAGGCCTTTTTCACTTGTCTCTTGGGGCTCTACCCCAGAACAACTATCAATCAGTATGATTGGCCTGGGGTAGTGCAGCTGCCCTGTGGACCCAAGCTGGTGGATCCTGTCATAATGAGCAAGGGCTCTGTGGGTCTCATGAGAGAAACACTGGCCTTGGGACTTCACACAACTTCTTCTTAGGGCAACTGCAGCTTGTTGGAGGTGTGGTTAAAGGACTCAGAGTCTTTGTTTCTTCCCCAATCCAGGGCAGTGAAAGCAGTACCACTGCAGGGGCAGTGGGAGAGGGGCTTTTGGTTGCCTATGGGAGCTCCATCTCAGAGAAATACAGAGCTGCCGCTACTGGAGTTTTCAGCCAGGTGAGTGGGTTGGCTGTACTGCTGGCCTGAGCTGGGGGCTCCACTTGTTGAGGAGTGGAAGGTGAAGGTCTCACAGGAAGGAGAGACTGAGTCCCTCTCTGTATGCTGACTGTGGTATGCTGGAAGTGAAGGTGAAGCCCTCCATCTCTTCATTTCTTTCCCAGACTGAGGGCAGCAGGAGTAGAACCACTGCTGTGGCAGTGGCAGAGGGGCTGTTGGTTGCCTCTGGGAGCCTCTCCCCATGGAAACTCAGAGCCCCTGCTAGTGGGTGTGCTCAACCATGAGTGGAATAGCTGATCTGTGGTCCTGAGCTGGAGGACTTGCCTGTTCAAGAGTGAGGAGTGGGGTCTCACAGGGAGGAGAGACTGGATTGCTCTCCATATGGTGGTTGCGGTGTCCTGGAGGTGCCAGCATAGCAACTAGGTCCTTTGTTCCTTCCCTGGCCTGAGGGTGGTCAGGCTCATACCACTTCAGCTGCAATGGTGGAGGGATTGTGGGTTGTATCTGGGACTTCCTCCTCAAATAACTGCATAGCTACCTTCAACTGAAGTGTTCAGGTGGGGACAGGGTAGTTGTGCTGGAGTTTCAGGTCAGGAGGCCCTGCCCAGTAAGGAGAACCAGAATTGAGGACTTGTGTGGAAAGTGGTTTGGCCACCTGTTTTCCCTTTTTCACAGGACAGCTGTGTTGTGCTGGGAATCTGCACCTGTCCCTAGTCATCCCACACCCTCGAGAGCCCAAAGGCAAAATTGGCAAAGGCTGCAATAAACCCAAAATGGCGGTTTGCCCCTCCCCGTGGAAGCTCCATCCCAGGGAAGTGCAGAGTTGCTACTGGCCTGACAGCCCCAGTGAGCTGTGGCTGGAGTCCCAGGTCGGGAGTGCCCACCCAGTGAAAAGAAGTGGGATTGGGGACCCATGTAAAAAACAGTCTGGCTACTTTCCATGGGGCAGCTGTGTTGTGCTGTGTATCCTTGCATGTCCCTAGTCACTGTGCACCCTCTGGAGCCTGAAGGCAGTAGCAAGGAGGGCTGCAAGACAGCCAAAATTGTGGCTTGCCTGTCCCTGTGAGAACCCAATCCCAGGAAAGTACAGACCTGCTACCTATCTGAGAGCCCAAGAGGGAGGTGACTGGAGTCTTAGACCAGTGAGTCCTATCCTCCAAGGTGCAGTAGAGGTGAGGCCTGCAGTCCATCACCATTCAGCCCCTGGATTCAGTCCCTTTCCTGGGGGCACATGAGGGAGCCTGACCTAACCCCCCATTGCCAGAGCTGTAGCCACTAGTGCCAAATGCCTGAAGATCCAAGGCTCCTGGGACTCCATGGTGCCTGAATAATAGCTCTTCCCAAGTTTCATGTAACTCTGTGTGACAATCTGAAGGCCTTGGTGGGTTGAACTCATGAGGGGATCTTCTGAGCCCAGGGTTGCAAAAGTCCACGGAAGAAGTACGCATCCTGGCCAGAAGCGGTGGCTCACGCCTGTAATCCCAGCACTTTGGGAGGCCAACGTGTGTGGATCACGAGGTCAGGAGATTGAGACCATCCTGGCTAACGAGGTGAAACCTCATCTCTACTAAAAATACAAAAAATTAGTCAGGCATGGTGGCGGGCGCCTGTAGTCCCAGCTAGTTGGGAGGCTGAGGCAGAAGAATGACATGAACCTGGCAGGCAAAAAAAGGAGTATGAGTCCCTGGGGTCTCTCACTCACTATTTCTACATGGTAGGGAAGCCATCTCTGACCCAATGTCCCTCCTGGATGGGCGGGCTTCCTGTCCTGCTTACCTCCATTCTCTGTGGGTGGAGTTGTTTCCTTGATTAATCCTAATGTGTCCACCTGGATGTTTCAGTTGATCTAGTATTTACTCACCCTTTTTCTCCCTGTGAAATCGGCACACACTAGCTGCTTCTAGTCAGCCATATTGAGAAGCAACCCAAGTTCTTCCACTTGTTAAGCAAGTCGTTTTATTTTTCTGGCTTTCAGTTTACATACTGATTAAACATATTTATTTAAATGTTGTTGAAAGAATATACTAAGATAATTTAAGAGGCCTAGCATATTTTTCTTCCTTTTTCTCAACTGTTGATATTATTAAAGAAATAAACTGAAGTTGTTTATACAACAAAGAATGAAATGTGTATAACTAGACAGTCTACATTAATAAACCACCTCAAAAATTCCTGAACATATTCTTTTCAGCTGTCTTTAAATCCCCATCTGTTAACAGTGGTGAATCCATATGGGTCTGCAGCAAACTTGATTCTGGCCTCCTAGAAGGAAAGAATTCAGCCAAGGGGCATAAGGTAGAGGAGAAACTGAGGCAAGTTTTAGAGCAGGAGTGAAAGTTTATTCAAAAGTTTTAGTGCAGGAACTTGGAAGAGGTCCAAGCCAATGACTTGAAAGATTTAAGTGCACCATTTAGCCCTCGCCTTGACGTTTTATATACTGGCATGGTTCCAGGGTTTCCCTTTTTCGTCCCTTGATTTTTCCGCTGGGTTGGGCTGTCCACATGTGCAGTGGCCTGCTAGCACTTAGAAGGGGCTGCATGTACAGCGTGTCTACTGAAGTTGTTTGCATGCTCATTTGAGGTGTTTTCCCTTACTAGTCGAGTTTTCCTAGAGGAAGGTCCTATACCAGTTAAACTCTGCATTTTGCCTCTTAGTGCACATGCTTAAGCCCACTTGCCCAACTCCTGAGATCTTATTGGGAAGCTGCTTATCACCAGCTTCAGGTGTTTTCTATCTATTGGGAGTCTGCCTTTCCCTAGTCCTGGCTGCAGCCAATTATTATTTTGGAGACACAGTTTAGCAATCTCATGAACATCATCTGCTGGTCACCTGACATTCCTGGAGGGCACTCTCCTGCCCTGCTCATGTCTGCCTAGCTACTCACTCGAACACATCTACTATGTTACATTTATAGTCCTTACATTTTCTCTCCCCACAAGAAGTTGCCTGAAATTCACCTAAAATGATTATTTCTATTTCCTGAGAGTAATGCAATGTGAAGCAACTCTACATCAATATATTCCTATTGAGTACTGCATGACTGTTATGATTTTTCCTGAATTGGAACCAAAGGGACAAATGTAGCACCAATGAGGAAAAGAAAAATAAATACAGTAAGGAAGTTAGTTCATGAATTGACAGTCTTGTCAGGTAAACTTGCATCTGTCATGAAAAATGACTAGAGCTTTACTTGATATCTAAATGGAAAGAATATCTCTCATATATATGTATATATAGGTATATATGTGTATATATATGTGTATATATGTATGTATATATATATATGTGTTCATATATGTATGTATATATGTATATGTGTGTGTGTGTGTGTGTGTATATATATATAAGAAATTTTTAGAAGTCTATTCTTTAAATCTTTTCAAAAAGCTTAAAGCAAGTATTATTGTTATAGAACAGAACTGGGGTGCAGTTGCCTGGTGCGGTAAAACCAGATTTCTACATCAAGGTTTGCAGCAGTAGTAAGGATTTATCTTCAGGGTACCAAGCAAAGAGAATCAGGCTGTTAATGCTTAAATCCCAACCTCTCTGATGGCTTATAGGTAAGGGCTTTTAAAAGCAGGGGTAAATTTTAGGAAAGCAGAAGTTAGAGGCAAATTACAAATAAATTTGCATGGAGATTATACACTGATTTTGGTATAAATGGACAGGATCTCTTGAAGCAGGGAGTTACAGATCATAGGAAGACTCAAAGACTTTTTGATTCTCAATTGGTTAAGGAAAAAAAAGGGTTATTTAAAAATTAAGTGTCAACAGAAAAGAATATTAGCTCTGGCTGGTGGTTATGACTTTCTCCAGGCCCCTCAGGAAGAACTTTGAAACAAAGAAAAGTGGCCAAAGACCAGTCTTTAGTTCTCCCTTCACCTGAGGTCTACATGCCAGGGGATCCACTTGGTGGAGTTCTGGGTTTGTAAAAAACAACTCAGGGAACAGAATAGAGAGCCCAAAAATAAGACCACACACCTATGACCACCTGATCTTCAACAAAGCTGACAAAAACAAGCAGTGGATAAAATATTCCCAATTCAAAGAATGGTGCTGGGGTAACTGGCTAGTCATATGCAGAAGACTGAAGCTGGGCCACTGCCTTATACTATATACAAAAATTAACTCAAGATGGATTAAAAACTTAAATATAAAACCC
This sequence comes from Nomascus leucogenys, assembly GCF_006542625.1. NCBI lineage: Eukaryota > Metazoa > Chordata > Mammalia > Primates > Hylobatidae > Nomascus > Nomascus leucogenys. The sequence continues at coordinate 16,955,934 of NC_044391.1, forward strand.
AAAACTATAAAGACCCTGGAAGACAACCTAGCCAATACCATCCTGGACCTAGTAATGGGCAAAGAGTTCATGACAAAGACACCAAAAGTAATCACAACAAAAACAAAAATTGATAAGTGGGATCTAGTTTAACTTAAGAGTTTCTGCACAGCAAAGGAAACTATGAACAGAGTAAAGAGAAAATCTACATAACCAGAGAAAATATTTGCAATCTATGCATCTGACAAAGGTCTAATATCAAGCATCTATAAGAGACTTAAACAAATATACAAGAGAAAAACAACCCCATCAAAACGTGGGCAAAGGACTTAAACAGACACTTTTTAAAAGAAGACATACATGTGATAAACACATGAAAAAAAGCTCAATATCACTGATCATTAGAGAAATACAAATCAAAACCACAACGAAATATCATCTCACACCAGTCACAATGGCTACTATTAAAAAGTCAAAAAATAAGAGATGCTGGCGAGGTTGCAGAGAAAAGAGAATATTTATACACTGTTGGTTGGAGTGTAAATTACTTCAACCATTGTGGAAAGCAGTATGGTGATTCCTCAAAGAGCTAAAAGCAAGATTACCATTCAACCCAGCAATCTCATTACTGGGTATATACTCAGACAAATATAAATAATTCTACCATAAAGACACATGCATACAAATATTCATTCCAGCACTACTCACAATAGCAAAAACATGGAATCAACCTAAACGTCCATCAAAAATGGATCGGATAAAGAAAATGTGGTAAATATACACCATGGAATACTATGCAGCCATCAAAAAAGAATGAGATAATGTCTTTAGGGGGAACATGGATGGAGATGGAGGCTATGATTTTTCAGCAAACACGGGAACAGAAAACCAAACACCACATATTCTCACTTATAAGTGGGAGCTAAATGATGAGAACTTACGAACACAATGAAGGAAACAACAGACACTGGGGTCTACTTGAGGGGGACTGGGGGAAGGGGAGAGGAGGGAGAGAAGCAAAAAAGATAACTATTGGGTACTGGGCTTAATTCCTCGATGATTAAATAATCTGTACAACAAACCCCCATGACATCAGTTTACCTGTGTTAACAAACCTTCACATGTACCCCCGAACCTAAAATAAAAGTTAAAAAGAAATGACAATATATATTATCTTTAGTTTCTATAACAAACAAAATATTTCCTGACTCTAACTTCCTTGGCTATTGTTTTAAGCTACTATTATCTTATTGCTTATCAAGTTGCTCATGGGGCTAGCTACGTAGCTGGAATTTCCCTTAAAGGAATTCAAGATTTGTGTTTATTTTCATGATAGGCTGAGAGGGGTTCCTGGCAAGCCCCTAAGAGGGGTCCCTACTCTGCTCAAAATATAGGTTATTTTTCCCCCAAAAGAACTTCAAGTTATATTTTAGATTATACATTAAATTGATATCTAACTCACAAACACCATAAAACATAATTTGTCTTTCTGTTTGCTCCCAAGTTATAAATCTAAATTCACAGCATAGATTTAGAATACTGGTAAGCTGCTATTAAATGACTGCAGATACTTGCTTGTATATCCCATATAATTTTATTTACCAAATAAGAGTACAAACTACTTTATATTTAGTGAAAATTTGAAAAATAGCAAAAGAGAGATCAATGGACTAGATATTAAAGAAAATTACCCAAGAAGAGGAAAGTTGATGTCAGATGGATATTTGGCTCTATACAAAGGAGTAAAAAGCAAGAGAGTATTCAAAATGTATGTGAATATATATATATTTTTAAATATCCTCATTTTTTTACAACCTACACTTGTACCCCTGAACTTAAAAAACAAAAACAAAAAAAATATTTCTATGGAGGAAGATGAAGAAATACATAAATAACCAACACTATCTTGTTTATAAGAAATCCACTAAAGAAATGAAGACACAGGTTAAAAATGGAGGAATAGAAAGAGATATGCCACATAAATCTAATTATAAGAAAGCTGGAATGGTTGTATCAGTATCAGAACAATGTACAATTCAGAACAGCAATATTACTAGGGTTATAGAGAAACATAAAGGGTTTCTCATAAAGGGTCAATTTATCAGGAATAAATAAACATTCTAAATGTATTAATATGCCACTGGTAAGTGCTTCAAAATATACGAGGCCAGAACTGAAAAAAATAAAAGGGAAGCAAATAAATCCAATGTTATAAGTTGCAGAATTCAATGCTGCCCTTTTAGTAACTGACAGTACAAGCAAACATAAAATCACCAAGGATGTATAAGGCTTGGACAAAACTGTCAACCACTTGAATCTGGTTCACATTTGTGAAACACTCCACCAAATAATAGCAGAATACACATTGTTTTCAAATGTAAATGGAAGAGTCATCACAATAGTCCATTCTAGGGGCCATAAAATGAGTCCCAAAATTAAAAATGAATTAAATCTGACAACAATGGAATTAAAGTAAAAACCATTAATATAGAAAAGCCTTAAATATTTGGAAATTAAGTCACATAATTTTAAATAATACCACTGAGTCTAAGAAGAAATGACAAAAGAAAATCAGTGCGTTGAACTAACATAATGAAAATACAACATGTCAACATTTGCTGAGTGAAGGCTATAGCAGTACTCACAGATTTACTGGTGAATTCTATCAAATAGTTAAGAAATTAATATTACAAAAAATGTGTCAGAAAATACTGGAGTAGAAAAAAAAAACTTTCAATTTGTGATTCCAGCACTATCCTATAATCAAAACCATACAAAGGTATTACAAGAAAGCAAGTTACAGACAATGGTATTTTTTAGCAACAGATACTAGGAATGGAAAGTAGATTCTAGGAATAAAAAGAAACTTCTTCAACATGATAAAGGACATCTATGAAAAAAATTAATGGTGCAAACCTGAATGTTTTCTCCTTAAAATCAGGAAAAAGTAAGGATACTCACTAACACTTATTCCACACTGCAATGAAAGACCTAGCCAGTACAACAAAGGCAATAACCACAGAAAACTTCTACAACCAGTGATTTTTACAAGACTGAGATGCAAAGAGAGTGTCCAAAAGTTAAATGTATTTAAGAATGCTAGCAACAAATAGTTGCCAAATCAAATGAAAAACACAGTTAACAAAAGCATCCAAAATTTTAAAACTTACTAGAAGATTCCATAATGTTTACATAGTAATTCTCCCATATCTAAAGATTCAGGGCAGTTCCAGTCAAATTATCCAAATGATCAGTGAAATGATTTAAACTTTCATATCAAAATGAAAGAATTTAAGTTTGTTCTACATAACTCAAAGTCAATGATCTCCAGAACTGATATTCAAAGAGAGAAAATTTTAAATGCACAATAAAAAGGGCAGACAGAGAACAGCTTAACTGATGCCTCATTATCTTTTATCTAAAATGAAGGTAAGTTGTACAATTATCAAATTAATTTTATATACATGGCCCTTGCTCTAGCGCAGAAGAATCAAAGATTAATAGAACACTGTCCCTATCAACAAGGAACTCACAGTCTGGTGGAAGAGTTGCTAATAGTCTAATGGAGGAATTTATTAAAGACACATGACATGGAGAGTTTTTCTCCCTATTTATTGATTGTTATAACATGAAGAGTAATTTAGAAGAAGGCAAATGTGTTTTATATCTGGTACTCATTGGTCATTTGTTGAAGGAGCTCTTCTTTCCTCCATAGCTTCCCCTTCCACGTTGACAAAGAAAAACTTCTTCAAGTTATGCATATTAATCTCTTCTTTCCCAAACTCTTTTGATGTATATCTTCTGAACTATGAGATTAACATATTTTCCTATAATACTGAAGGGACATTATAAAAGATAAGTGACTCCTCTCGCACTATGATGGGATAAGATCAAGTTTCTTTCATTAGCTTTAACAAAACAGCACACATTCTACTACTCTGTATGTTGATTTTATAGCAAGTGCTATCTTAGCACACCAATATCTAAAATCTCCTCTTACACCAAGAAACTGTCTTAAATATTGCAACCTCCTTACACAAAGAAACTTTCTTCTGTTTGTTCTCACCACATTGCCCAGTGAATAAGGACATGGTATCCATGCAATAAACACTTCTTGTTTTGTATGTGGGTTAATAATATATGTAGAATTATTTTTAGGATTAATAATCTTTATTGCTTATTGTATATTCTAAGTGGTGCCTTCTCACAAACCCTATGTTAATCTTCAGTCATTCCATTGGAAATATGTTACCTTTAGGGTAAATATACTGATTGCAAAGCAACATTTTCACCTTGCCATTTTTTACCCCAAAAATAGAATTTCTGGCACCCAGCTTTAATCATGTGACTATTCAGTTTAGGCTTGTTCTGTCAGGGAGTACAGGGACAATAGATGCTATCTGGGAATGAAAATCAATAAACCTATATTCCAGCTTCAGTTGCTTGCACCTCACTTTCCTATTTCATAAAAAAAAAAAATGGTAAGGTCATTGTCTCAACCAATCCACAGAACAAAGTGAGAATTCACAATAATATTTCCTTATGGCTTAGGTGTTCCGGGAAAGGTGCCATGTGAACAGTTGGTATGCTTTGTCATCGTTGATTTCCAGAGACTAATAAGTGATCAGTCATGTTTTATTCTAATATATATAATGATAGACAAGATAGCCTAGGTATTTTGCAAATATAAGGGAAAAACACATCTTAAAAATTGTATGTTTCTAAAACTCCATCAGGCATTCCAGTTCCTGGTGTAGATAGTAGCATTCATGAGCACTTTTACTATTTTATTTTATTTTAGAGATGGGGTCTCATTATGTTGCACAGGCTGGAGTACAGTAGTGGGATCTCAACTTGCTGTAATCTCTGCCTCCTGGGCTCAAGCAATCCTCCTACCTCAGCCTTCTGAGTAGCTGTGACCACAGGTGCTCACCACCATGCCAATTTTTTGTATTTTTGGTAGAGACAAGGTTTCCTCATGTTGTTCATGCTAGTCTTGAATTCCTGAGCTCAGAGATTCACCCACCTTGGCTTCCCAAAGTGCTAGGATGAGCTACTGTGCCCAGCTTCATGAGCTGTTTTAAAAAGAAACATGGATTCTCTTACTATTTCTTTTTCATGGCAAAGTTTTGCTATATAAAACTAATCTAAGAAAATGTAGTATATGTTGGTCCTAGGGCACCTATTTCTGGACTTTACTACACGTTGGAATAATCTGAATATCTATGAAAATATTGATGCCTTCCTAGCACCCCCAGATATTCTAATTTAACTGGCATGACATGAAAGCTGAATATTGGGATTTTTAAAAAGTGGTCTATGTGATTATAATATGCAGCCAACTTTCAAACTCACTATCCTAAGCAGTTGCCTAATCACATTTAAGTCTTTTTTCTCAACTACCCCTTAGCTGCTGAAATTCATCAACTGAAATTCTGCTCCACCTAATCAAGATTTTAACTTTGTGAATACTTATTTTATTTAGAAATTGCAAGCCATCTGCTTATGCATAACCTTTCTTGCTGTGATGTGTTAAGCCTTAACATTTGGCCCTAATTAGCCTTACACAGCCCACAAATTCCAGGTGAAGCTCATTATTTTCCCTGACCAAACTAGCCTTTTCAATGTTTTATAAGATTCAAAGATTTGATCTCTAATTTTCACATTTACCCAAAATTATTTTGTTCAACGAAGGGTCCTTCTTGTATGTAGAATGTCAGAGAGACATCACCCCCACTGAGGATATACCTGGTTCTGTTTCCGACAAGCTTTGCTTTACAAGGCAACAAAAGCAACTGTGTGTGTCCCATTTCCACTGGGCACCAAAACTATCCTAATGAATTAATCTATTGTAAACCATTGTTTGAAAAACTCTTATGCAAGCTGAATGCTTTCCTTGGAATAACCTTTCGTATCCCTATAATCTGGTTTTTGGACCACTGAGAACAGGTTCATGTTCCAGGGCTCAGCTGAGACATCACAGCCACCAATAAGGTCTGTTTTGAGTCCATTTTTCTAAGGGAGGATTGATCACTCTACCCTCTGGGCACTCACTGGGTAGCTAATGCTTCTATCATAGACCTCAAATCTCTCTCACACTATCAGTTGATCTTCTAACTCTCTTCAAGAAGCTGTAAATCACTCAAAAGAAAGAAACATATTTATGTCCCAAGTCTCTATCACTGTACTTGACACTGTAGGTACATGGTATGCACTGATCCAATGAATTAAAATTTTTTAATGATAAAAACATGGGGCTTGGAGTCAGATATGGGCAAAAATTCCAATCCTGCTTCTTCCAGTATATTTTTGAACAAACCATGTAAATTTTCTAAGCCTAAATGATCCCACATAAAGTGTGACTTGTAAGCGATGCCTTTCGGGATGCTGTGAGAATTATATAAGATGATATCACATGCATAAATCATTCTCCCCCAAACCTCATCTCTGGTAAACTAGTACCAGTGGAATTCAGGATCAATGTCATTTTTACTCTCTAAAGCCGTTCTCCAGTTTACAACGTTACCAACACTATCTCACCACACTTTAACCAAACATTGCCTCTCAGATATTTTAAGTAACAATTTGACAACCCTTGCCCTCATTCTGTGATGTTATCATATTAAGTGGTACTGAGCTCTTGTTTATAAATATTGAAAGCTAGAGTTTATTCTTGACAGAGTGCACACAATTCAAGAAGAAACAGGTATACCACTTAAACTATGCCATTGGATCATGAGGTTAATCCAGCTATGAGCAGACAACTACATGGCAATTGGGTGTTTGCATCTTCTATCCTTACTTGCTGCCATTCTAAATTAAAATTTACAAAATCTAATATTTTCCAGTGAGAAGTACTGGTACTGGGAGAAAAATGAGCTCTTCTCTAACCTCATCTTCTGCTACCACACTCCTGAATGAAAATAGTTATTAGAGACAGTTTAAACTTTAAATGGATTTGTGGCACTATCATCAGGTTGTCAATTGTTGATTTGTTGTATTTGGCAATTGTCAATTTTGTAGATGACATTTAGGGAAAAGAGGAGACTGCAGTGTTAGCTTTTTTTACTGAAGAGGAATGGGCAAACTCTGTTGCATTGCCTTTCATTAGTTCTAAAGCATACTAAAAATATGCCACAGAATCTATGTAATAAATATGCTCTTGATGTAGGATATAGATATCCCACAGTTGACAACAGGGCATTTAAATGGCCCAATACATTTTTTAAATAGGTACTAATTTTGGAAAGCAATATTTATCTGATTTGTTTATCTGCCATGAAATACAACAGTACATGGTACAATTTTACTGATATATGTACAAAATGATTAAATTCTAATCAGTTCAAAACCTTCTAATTTTATTAAGAAATTCTAACTCTGGAAAATAGAAAATGCCAATTTTTTGGCTGATCGTATTTAAAAAGTAGTGCCTTCAACTATAGATTACATGTCTACATTTACTGCATTTATGATTTAGCTTCTACATCTCAACTAACATATTACTTTCTTCAAAGCAAAGCCTTTTCTGAGTATTCCTCCACAGTAGGACTAGGTTAGATGCATTTCATGTATACATAGTCATAGAATCTGGTGCATAGTAAAAACTCTATAATCACTTATCAATAAATAAAAAATACTGGACTTATTCATAGAGAGATAAAAAATGATGGTGATAGAAACACATATTTTCAAACAAATACAGGTAGAAATAATTCATTTCCAGTAGATATACACTAAAAGAAATGTTAAAGGAGGCTAGTAAAAGATGGCAATTTCAATTTACACAAAGAAGAACACTGAAAAAGATTTTTTAAAAGAGGAAATATAAAACACATTTCTTCTCCTTTTAATATTTTTAAAAAGATAATTGTTTAAAGCCACAAGTTACAAAAATGCATTTTCTATAAAATATGTATGAATATAATGTATGCCAATAATAGCACAAGAGATAAAATAGAGGAAGTAAAAATATATTGTTATGATGTTCTTATACTACATGAGAATTATATAATATTTTGAAACAGACTATAAGTTAAAGACATATATGATAAAAGGCCCAAAATAAAGAAGTATAACTAATAAGCAATTTTGATAAGATCCCATCATAAAAAATAGATAATACAAACAAGGCGGAGAAAAAGATAATTATTTAAAAAACATTAAAAACAACTAGCAAAATGGTGGATTTAAATGCAAATCTATAATTATATTAAATGCAAATGGTCTAAAATTGCCAGTTAAAAGACATAGTTATCACGTTGGATTTAAAAGTAGATACAACTCAGCATTTGATTGTTTGTAAAGGATTTTATTTCTCCTTCATTTATGAAGCTTAGTTTGGCTGGATATGAAATTCTGGATTGAAAATTCTTTTCTTTAAGAATGTTGAATATTGGCCCCCACTCTCTTCTGGCTTGTAGGGTTTCTGCTGAGAGACCTGCTATTAGTCTGATGGGCTTCCCTTTGTAGGTAACCTGACCTTTCTCTCTGGCTGCCCTTAGCATTTTTCCCTTTAATTCAACTTTGGTGAATCTGACAATTATGTGTCTCGGGGTTGCTCTTCTCAAGGAGTATCTTTGTGGTGTTCTCTGTATTTCCTGAATTTGAATGTTGGCCTGCCTTGCTAGCTTGGGGAAGTTCTCCTGAATAATATCCTGAAGAGTGTTTTCCAGCTTGGTTCCATTCTCCCCATCACTTTCAGGTATGCCAAACAAATGTAGTTTTGGTCTTTTCACATAGTCCCATATTTCTTAGAGGCTTTGTTCATTTCTTTTTACTCTTTTTTCTCTAAACTTCTCTTCTCACTTCATTTCATTTATTTGATCTTCAATCACTGATACCCTTTCCTCCACTTGATCGAATCGGCTACTGAAGCTTGTGCATGCATCATGCAGTTCTCGTGCCATGGTTGTCAGCTCCATCAGGTCATTTAAGGTCTTTTCTACACTGTTTATTCTAGTTAGCCATTCATCTAATCTTTTTTCAAGGTTTTTAGCTTCCTTGCCATGGGTTTGCACATCCTCCTTTAGCTCAGAGAAGTTTGTAATTACCAACTTTCTGAAGCCTACTTCTGTTAACTCATCAGTCATTCTCTGTCCTGCTTTGTTGCGTTGCTGGCAAGGAGCTGCAATCCTTTGGAGGAGAAGGGGCACTCTGATTTTTAGAATTTTCAGCTTTTCTGCTCTGGTTTCTCCCCACCTTTGTGGTTTTATCTACCTTTGGTCTTTGATGATGGTGACCTACAGATAGGGTTTTGATGTAGATGTCCTTTTTGTTGATGTTGATGCTATTCCTTTCTGTTTGTTAGCTTTCCTTGTAACAGTCAGGTCCCTCAGCTGCAGGTCTGTTGGAGTTTGCTGGGAGTCTACTACAGACCCTGTTTGCCTGGTTATCACCAGCGGAGGCTGCAGAACAATAAATATTGCAGAACAGCAAATATTGCTGCCTGATCCTTCCTCTGGAAGCTTCATCTCAGAGGGGCACCAGGCTGTATGAGGTGACAGTCGGCCACTACTGAGAGGTGTCTCCAAGTTAGGCTACACTGGGGTCAGGGACCCACTTGAGGGGCCAGTCTGTCCGTTGTCAGAGCTCAAACACCATGCTTGGAGAACCACTGCTCTCTTCAGAGCTGTCAGACAGGGACGTTTAAGTCTACAGAAACTTCTGCTGCCTTTTGTTGAGCTCTCCCCTGCCCCCAGAGGTGCACTCTACAGAGACAGGCTGGGCTCCTTGAGCTGTGGTGGGCTTCACCCACTTTGGGCTTCCAGACCACTCTGTTTAGCTATTCAAGCCTCAGCAATGGCAGACGCCCCTCCCCCAGCCAGGCTTGCTGCCTGGCAGTTCAAACTCAGACTAGCAGTGAGCAAGTCTCCATGGGCATGGGACCCACTGAGCCAGGCACAGGATATAATCTCCTGGTGTGCCATTTGCTGAGACCTTGGAAAAGTGCAGTGTTTATGTGGTAGTGTCCCAATTTTCCCGGTACATTCTGTACAGCTTCCCTTAGCTAAGAAAGGGGAATCCCCTCACCCCTGGCACTTCCCAGGTGAGGCAATGCCCCGTCCTGCTTCAGCTCATCCTCTGTGGGCTGTACCCACTTTCCAACCAGTCCCAATGAAATGAACCAGGTACATCAGTTGGAAATGCAGAAATCACCCATCTTCTGCTTCGATCACGCTGGGAGCTGCAGACTGAAGCTGTTCCTATTCGGCCATTGGAACAGAAAACAGTCCTGTGTTACAAGAGCTCCTGTAGGAAGTGCTAAACATGGAAAGGAACAACCAGTGCCAGCCACTGCAAAAACATGCCAAATTGTAAAGACAATCAATGACAGGAAGAAACTGAATCAACTAACAGGCAAAATAACCAGCTAACATCATAATGACAGGATCAAATTCACACATAAACATATTAACGTTATATGTAAATGGGCTAAATGCCCCAATTAAAAGACATAGACTGGCAAATTGGATAAGGAGTCAAGATCCATCAGTGTGCTGTATTCAGGAAACCCATCTCACGTGCAGAGACAAACATAGGCTCAAAATAAAGGGATGGCAGAAGATCTACCAAGCAAATGGAAAGCCAAAAAAAGCAGGGGTTGCAATCCTAGTCTCTGATAAAACAGACTTTAAACCAACAAAGATCAAGAGAGACAAATAAGGCCATTACATAATGGTAAAGGGATCAATTCAACAAGAAGAGCTAACTATCCTAGATACACATGCACCCAATACAGGAGCACCCAGATTCATAAAGCAAGTCCTGAGTGACCTAAAAAGAGACTTAGACTCCCATACAATAATAATGGGAGACTTTAACACCCCACTGTCCATATTAGACAGATCAATGAGACAGAAGGTGAACAAGGATATCCAGGACTTGAACCCAGCTCTGCACCAAGCAGACCTAATAGACATCTACAGAACTCTCCACCCCAAATCAACAGAATATACATTCTTCTCAGCACCACATAGCACTTATTCCAAAATCAACCACATAGTTGGAAGTAAAGGACACCTCAGCAAATGTAAAAGAACAGAAATCATAACAAACTGTCTCTCAGACCACAGTGCAATCAAATTAGAACTCAGGATTAAGAAACCCACTCAAAACCACACAACTACATGGCAACTGAACAACCCGCTCCTGAATGACTACTGGGTAAACAACTAAATGAAGACAGAAATAAAGGTGTTCATTGAAACCAATGAGAATAAAGACAAAACGTACCATTGATAGACCACTAGCAAGACTAATAAATAAGAGAGAAGAATCAAATAGATGCAATAAAAAACGAAAAGGGGATATCACCACCAATCCCACAGAAATACAAACTACCATCAGAGAATACTATAAACACCTCTATGCAAATAAACTAGAAAATCTAGAAGAAATGGATAAATTCCTGGACACATACACCCTCCCAAGACTAAACCAGGAAGAAGTCGAATCACTGAATAGACCAATAACAGGTTCTGAAACTGATGGAATAATTAATAGCCTACCAACCAAAAAAGTCCAGGACCATATGGATTCACAGCCGAATTCTACCAGAGGTACAAAGAGGAACTGGTACCATTCCTTCTGAAACTATTCCAATCAACAGAAAAAGAGGGACTCCTCCCTAACTCATTTTATGAGGCCAGCATCATCCTGATACCAAAGCCTGCAGAGATATAACAAAAAAAGAGAATTTTAGACCAATATCCCTGATGAACATTGACGTGAAAATTTTCAATAAAATATTGGCAAACTGAATCCAGCAGCATATCAAAAAGTTTATCCACCAAGATCAAGTTGGCTTCATCCCTGCTATGCAAGGCTGGTTCAACATATGCAAATCAATAAATGCAATTTATCACATAAACAGAGCCAAAGACAAAAACCACATGATTATCTCAATAGATGCAGAAAAGGCCTTCGACAGAATTCAACAACACTTCATGCTAAAAACTCTCAATAAACTAGGTATTGTTGGAACATATCTCAAAATAACAACAGCTATTATGACAAACCCACAGCCAGTATCATACTGAATGGGCAAAAACTGGAAGCATTCCCTTTGAAAACTGGCACAAGACAGGGATGCCCTCTCTCACCACTCCTATTCAACATCGTGTTGGAAGTTCTGGCCAGGGAAATCAAACAAGAGGAAGAAATAAATGGTATTCAATTAGGAAAAGGGAAAGTCAAATCGTCTCTGTTTGTAGATGACATGATTGTATATCTAGAAAACCCCATCATCTCAGCCCAAAATCTCCTTAAGCTGATAAGCAACTTCAGCAAAGTCTCAGGATACAAAATCAATGTGCAAAAATGACAAGCATTCCTATACACCAATAACAGACAAACAGAGAGCCAAATCATGAGTGAACTCTCATTCACAACTGCTACAATGAGAATAAAATACCTAGGAATCCAACTTACAAGGGATGTGAAGGACCTCTTCAAGGAGAACTACAAACCACTGCTCAATGAAATAAAAGAGGACAAAAACAAATGGAAGAACATTCCATGCTCATGGATAGGAAGAATCAATATCATGAAAATGGCCATACCGCCCAAGGTAATTTATAGATACAAAGCCATCCTCATCAAGCTATCCATGACTTTCTTCGGAGAACTGGAAAAAACTACTTTAAACTTCATATGGAACCAAAAAAGAGCCAGCATTGCCAAGACAATCCTAAGCCAAAAGAACAAAGCTGGAGGCATCACACTACCTGACTTCAAACTATACTACAAGGCTACAGTAACCAAAACAGCATGGTACTGGTACCAAAATAGAGATATAGACCAATGGAACAGAACAGAGGACTCAGAAATAACACCACACATCTACACCCATCTGATCTTTGACAAACCTGACAAAAACAAGCAATGGGGAAAGGATTCCCTATTTAATAAATGGTGCTGGGAAAACTGGCTAGCCATATGCAGAAAGCCAAAACTGGATCCCTTCCTTACACCTTATACAAAAATTAATTCAAGATGGATTAAAGACTTACATGTTAGACCTAAAACCATAAAAACCCTAGAAGAAAACCTAGGCAATACCATTCAGGGCATAGGCATGGGCAAGGACTTCATGTCTAAAACACCAAAAGCAATGGCAATGAAAGCCAAAATAGACAAATGAGATCTAATTAAACTAAAGGGCTTCTGCATAGCAAAAGAAACTACCATCAGAGTGAACAGGCAACCTACAGATTTTTGCAATCTACCCATCTGACAAAGGGCTAATATCAACAATCTACAAAGAACTTAAACAAATTTACAAGAAAAAAATCAAACAACCCCATCAAAAAGTGGGCAAAGGATATGAACAGACACTTCTCAAAAGAAGACATTTATGCAGCCAAAAGACACATGAAAAAATGCTCATCATCACTGGTCATCAGAGAAATGGAAATCAAAACCACAATGAGATAGCATCTCACACCAGTTAGAATGGCAATCATTAAAAAGTCAGGAAACAACAGGTGCTGGAGAGGATGTGGAGAAACAGGAACACTTTTACACTGTTGGTGGGACTGTAAACTAGCTCAACCATTGTGGAAGACAGTGTGGCAATTCCTCAAGGATCTAGAACTAGAAATACCATTTGACCCAGCCATCCCATTACTGGGTATACACCCAAAGGATTATAAATCATGCTACTATAAAGACACATGCACACGTATGTTTATTGCGGCACTATTCACAATAGCAAAGACTTGGAACCAGCCCAAATGTCCATCAATGGTGACTGGATTAAGGCAATGTGGCACATATATACCATGGAATCCTATGCAGCCATAAAAAAGAATGAGTTCATGTCCTTTGTAGTGACATGGATGAAGCTGGAAACCATCATTCTGAGCAAACTATGGGAAGGACAGAAAACCAAATATCACATGTTCTCACTCATAGGTGAGAATTGAACAATGAGAACACTTGGACACAGGGCAGGGAACATCACAGACTGGGGCCTGTTGTGGGGTGGGGGGATTGGGGAGGGATAGCATTAGGAGAAATACCTACTGTAAATGATAAGTTAATGGGTGCAGCAAAACAACATGGCACATGTATATATGTATGTAACAAACCCACACGTTGTGCACATGTATGCTAGAACTTAAAAGTATAATAAAAAATAAATAAATAAATAGATAAAATAAAAGTAGATACAACTCTATGCCTACAAGAAACATATTAAATATAAGATGCTACCTATAGGAAACACATTAAAGATGCCTACAATAAATTTACATTAAATCTAAAAATATAAATATGTTATAAGCAAAAATACAGAAAAACATAGCATATACAAACTAATTAAAGAAAGTTAAAATACCTAAAATAAGACAAAATAGATTTTAAAACCTAGGATAAAGAGCTACTGGGCTAAAGAGTGACATACATAATGTTAAAGCAGTGAACTCATTGAGAATGCATACAAATCCTAAATGTATATTCAACAAATACATAAGATATATAAAATAAAATAAGATGAACACTGATACAAAAGAAAATGGAAAGTTCACAAATATACTTGGAGATATCAACACTCTTTTATCAATGTTTAATCTAATAATTAGACAGAAAACAAGTATCTGAAGTCCTGAAAAAAAAAAAAAAAAAAAAACCATCATTCTCAGCAAACTATCGCAAGGACAAAAAACCAAACACCACATATTCTCACTCATAGGTGGGAATTGAACAAAGAGAACATGGACAAAGGAAGGGGAACATCACACTCTGGGGACTGTTGTGGGGTTGGGTGAGAGGGGAGGGATAGCATTAGGAGATATACCTAATGCTAAATGACGAGTTAATGGGTGCAGCACACCAACATGGCACATACATACATATGTAACAAACCTGCACATTTTGCACATGTACCCTAAAACTTAAAGTATAATAATAAAATTAAATTAAATTTTAAAAAGACCTCCCAAAACTCTTCCAGAAAATAGAGAAATAGAAAACACATCCCAACCCATTTTATGAAGCCAACATTTTCTTTACAGCAAAACAAGAAAATGGCATTTAAAAAACCCCTAAACACCAATATTCCTCATAAACTTAAGCACAAAATTGCTTAAAGATGTATTATCAAATTGAATCTAATAACATATTTTAAAAGTAACAACCAATGGTGTTTGCTCCAGGAATCATAGTTGGTTCAACATTAGAAAAATCAATCAATGAAATGATTCATAAAACAGACTGAAAAAGAACAATCATATGACAGAAATAGAAAAAGTATTTTACAAAATTTAACATTGTTCATAACAAACTCTCTCAGCAAACTAAGAAGAGAAGGGTTCTTCCTCAATCTGACAAGGGACATCTACAAAATATTTATAGCATCATAGTTTATGGTAAAGATGGAATGTTGTTATACTATCAAGAGCAAGACGGCCGGGCACGGTGGCTCACGTCTGTAATCCCAGCACTTTTGGGAGGCCAAGGCAGGTGGATCCCCTGAGGTCAGGAGTTCAAGACCAGCCTGGCCAACATGGTGAAACCGTGTCTCTACTAAAAATATAAAAATTAGCTGGGCGTGGTGGTGGGCACCTGTAATCCCAGCTACTCGGGAGGCTGAGGCAGGAGAACTGCTTGAACCCAGGAGGCGGAGGTTGCAGTGAGCCAAAAACAAGCTATTACATTTCAACCTGGGTGACAAAAGTGAAACTCCATAAAAAAAAAAAAAAGAGCAAGACAAGGATATTTCCTCCCACCATCACTGTTAATCATTTCACTAGAGGTTCTAGTCAGGTCAATAAGGCAAGAAAATGAAATAGAAAATATACATATTGAAAAGAAAGCAACAAAACTGTTATTTTTTATAACAGGTATACGTGTAGACAACGTAACCACCTACACAGAAAATTTCAGATAAGCTATCACAACTAATGGATGAGTTTTTAGCAACTCCACAGAGTATGAAGTCAATATAAAATTGAATTATAAGTCTATTTACTAGCAGTAAACAACTAGGAATTACAATTTTAAAGTATAAGTGTTATTTGCAATAGCATTGTAAATATAAACTGTAGATAAATCTGAGAAAATATGTACATAACTTACAAACTATAAATCATTGAAAAGAGAAAATAAGGAATATCTACACAAACAGAGAAAAATATTGTGTTTATAATTAGCAGACTTGATAATATTAAGGTGTCACTTCTCCCCAAATTGATCTTAAAGTTCAGTGCAATCACAATCAAATTCCCAGCAGAATTTTCTGTAGAAATTGACAAGCTGGTTTACCATTAATATGAAAAATCAAAGAACCTAAAACCATCTACAGAAAGAACAAAGCCTGGAGTCTAATATTAATATTATCTTATTTTGACACATACTATAAAGACTACGTTAATCAATATGGTGTGGCATTGGCATAGGATATAGACCACTAAATACACAGATAAGCAAACACATCTAAAGTCAATTGTGTTTTAACAAAAATGCCAAAGTATTCCAATGGGAAGTCAAAAGTCATTCGAACAAATGATTCTGGGACAATTGCACAATGACACGTAATATAAAATTAAACAAAAAATTAACCTTATTCCATAACTAATTTGAATAATCAACTTTAAATGAATGATATACTTAATGTAAATCCTAAATTATAAATCTTATACAATAAAAAAAGAAGAAAATTTTAACTTAGGGTTAGGCAATTTTTTAAAAGATACAATACAAAAAGAATGAGCCATATAAAAAAATAATAATTTGGGTCACATTAAAATTAAAACCTGTCTTGGAATGGCACTACTCAAAAATTAAAAGACAAAACAGACTGTAAGAAAATATTGGTAAAACACCTATCTGATATACGGCTTGTAAAGGACCTGTATAATGTGTGTGTGTGTGTGTGTGTGTGTGTACGCACATAAAATTACAAATTAATAAAACAACCCAATAAAAATGTGCAAAAGATGTGAACACTGAATTAATTGATGATAATATATAAACAAATAAGCCCATAATAAGATGTTCAGCATTTTTAGGGAAATGAAAATTAAAACTGGTATGACATATTACTAGGTACCTATAAAGGTGGCTAAAATAAAAAATGTGACAATACCAAGTTTCTAGCAAGGATGAGGCAAAACTGGGACTCTCATTCATTGCTGTCTAGAATGCAAACTGACACAATCACTTTTGTCTGTTCTTTTATAAATTTTAACAGACATTTTTTATATAATCCAATAATCCCACTTCAAAATTTACCAAAAGCAATAAAAACTTGTGCTCGTACACAACACAAAAATTGTATGTGGACATTTGTGTTGGCTTTATTCATAATCATCAACAATTGGAAGCAACCCAAAAGTCTTTGAAATGGATAAACAAACCACTACATCCATAATTAAGTGTTACTCAGCAACGTTAAGAAATGAACTTCTGATTCACACAATGACACGACTTAATCACAAATGCATTATGCCAGGTGAAAGAAGCTGATATCAAAAAACACATAATGTATGAGTCATTTATGTGATATTATGTGATAAGCAAAACTGTAGAAACTTAATTCATATCAGTGGTTGCCAAGTGTTCTTTCTAGGGTTAATGACAAAGGGTCATGAATGTTTAGAGGTGGTGAAACTATTAACATGATTATATATGTTTATTACATTCATCAAACTGTATACTTAAAACGGGTAAATTTTACAATATGCAAATTATACCTTAATAAATCTGACTTTGAAAAAGTGCATTTGACATTAAAATGTGTTAATAAGCCAGTCAAGTAGTTTTCTTCCCTTAATGCACATTAAAAAGAGGTATAAATGTCCCTTTGGAGACATGTGTCAAGAGGCTCTATATTTCAGAACCAGCATCAAAGCTTGAGAATAGAATGCCATAAATTTTCTCTGATTCAGCTCTCAGCACCCTGGAGGGCACTAAATAAACAGTCCTTGCTGAATGACTATTCTTTATAGTTCCTGCAGCACAAAGTTTAGAAACCATTGACTGGAACATAGAAAAAGGAGGTTACAAGCTATAATTTTTGAGAGGGCAGAAACAAGGCCCCAGCACTGTATCCCAAGGCTTAACCTTCAAATTTAAGCACCATCAAGAGGAAATATAGCAAATAAATCAGGAAACTATAAATTCCAGCCTGTTTGTTCTTATTCTTCCTCATTGATAGCTCATCTCCCTGTATCTTTACCACACCCCCCTCACACACACACACACACACACCCCTACCAGTACTACATACACTAAAACTCTTTTTTCTCACACAAGTATAAATATCTGAAAAGAGATTCATTTGCATTTTAAAAGGATCAATGGATTAAGTTTTAGATACTAGATTTCAATCACATTTGAAATCACATTTGAGAGAAAGTGTTTGCCTCAACTCCCTAAACCACACCTATATGAATGGCCACTCCCCTAACCATAATGCAGACCACTTTCACTCATCTTTACTTTTTTACCAAATATACACTACACTCTGGAAAGATGGACAATGTTATCTAGATCTTAAGGGGCTCACAAAGTTAACTGACTTAGATATAGAACTTATTCCAAGCGACCTTACTATTAGTTTAATGTTTATGCCTCAGAGTCAATTGACCAATTCTCCTTCGCTCTTGGAAGTGTATTTGGGAAATGTCAATGATTTCAGGAGGCCAAATCTGGGGGCCAAAAATAACAATTTCAGAGATGACCTACTCACTTTGTGGTAATTGTAAAATAAACTTTTAGCTCATAGGTATAGGGTAAATTGATTGTAAAATAAATAACTTACTAAATCACCTGGGGAGAGAAGCACATGATAACTGTTCTGCTCTAACTCCAGTTACTTTACTTTCTGCATAGTCCTCTTGCTAACAGAGGAAAAAAAAATACACATGTGTTTTTGGGAGTCAGGCTCTTCATCAGAACACTCAGGTCAATGTTTACATTAAAAATGCAGATTTCCAAGATGGTCCAACCAGATTCTGCTTCATTTAGGTTGGGGAGAACCTTGAGATTCCTTTAAGGATTTATTCACATGATTCTGATGGTTTGCCAAATTCGGGGAATATTTACGTTATTCCTTACTTTTTCTGCTCACTTCAAGTCAAAGTTGCTAACAACTAACATTACATGGAAGCATTATACAGATATTTCACACGCATTTTTGGAAGCATCTCTCAGTTGGGTTTCATCTAGATTAGATTATTTACATTATCAGAAGAAGTACCTTAGCTTTATACATATAGAGCATAACAGCCCCAAATTATGACATACACAGAAGCTTAAGAATCATATGCATTTTACTAAGCAATTAACTTAAGCAGATTCAATTTGCTTGTCAAAAAATATACCTATAGTGCAGATTTTAACTTTTGATCTTCCTTTAATAGAAATCCATATTGCCAATAAAATGTTTCAAGATTTTTCAAAATCAGATTTGAAATGAGTTATAGTTTTGCTATACAAACATTTGCTTATGGGAGGCTTTAAAATCAGTCCTATTTATAAGGAAATATTTTTGGCCTCACCCTGCCTTTTGTTCTCCTTCTTACATAATATTTTGTTTTCCTTCTTATATAATATTTTGTTTTCCTTCTTACATAATATTATTCACATTTCTCTTGGAATCGTCACTTCCTTATATTAGGAGTGTTAAAACAAATTACAGAGTATTCTCATCTCTCCAAAACTCAAAATTCTCATTTAATTATAGTTTCCACAAATTTTATTTCTAAGGAGTTTTTCTTCTCTCAGTGCACTCTCCTTGAAAGTAAAGAAAAAACATTCTTTTCACTCTCTAAAATCACGTCTTTCTCTCTCCTGCACACTGAACTATTTTGCTTTGAGCAATGCTATAACCAAGGCTGTTTGTTTCACATTCTAGTGAAGGAATTATTTCAAGATTTAGGCTACCGTAGAGATAAAGAGCTCAGGTTTTAAAATAAGACAAAAACTGAGTTTGAATCCTGACTTTTTCACTAATTGGCTATGTGGCTTTGGGCAAATCATATAATATGTCTAAACAAGGTCCTTCATGGTTCATTCTTCCTTCAACAGATAATTACAGAACGCCATTATCTGACTCTTGTTAGCCTTACCCATGTCATCTCCCATCAACCTTATCCCACTCCTTCACCAATTAATTTCCAATAATAGATCATGAACAAAGCTCAAGTTCTCAATGTGCCAGGAACTTGTTGGGATCCAACTTTTTGTCCATGCTTTGTTTCATTTGCCTAGAATACACTCACAACCATCACCTCCACTTTGACCAACTCCTACTACAAAATAATGCGTAGAATTGATTTTACAATGTAATGAATAAATAGAAGCTAATATCTGATTGTGGAAATTTAAAAGGCTTCACAGAGGAGATAAATCATAAAGAATGGGTAGGATCATATTGGGTGAATTGAGAAGTGAAATGCATACAGAAAATGAGCCCAAGGTAAAGAATGGGATACTATAGGTAGGAGAATAAAGAAAGTTGAGGAGAAACTTAGTAGTACATTGTGACTTATGTGAAGGATATTCTCTAAGCAGAATCGATAATAGCCAGTACAGCAATTCTCTTGGCCACAGAAAAGCCATGGGTCAACTACAAGATATATTTCTTGCTAGGTTCCAAGATCTAGAAAATTTCTTCAATAAGGATACAGCCCTGTTTTCCTGCCTCCTCCCCCACTGTATTTCAAGTCTCTCCTTTTTTTCCCCTTCCTTCTATCCATTCTGTGTAGCTCTTTGTATTGATGACTGCTGAAGGATTGGCCTGGCTTTCGATTGCAAGCGTTTCATGGAAAGATGTCCACATCTCAGTCTCAAAACCATTCACTGCTGTCTGTGGTAATATTTCTCACTCACACTTTAGCTAACCTGAAGTTAGACACAACAGATCCCAGCCAGAGGCCCAAACTCCCTCCTATAAGGGATAGGGATGAGGTAATACAGTCGATCCATTTACGTATCAACTCAGCAATCAAGTTTAAACTAGAAAATAATTCTAGATAACAATTTTTAATTAATATTGTAACTTATTTTTTTTAAAAATTACTATAATTACTAGCTACAAGTGTGTAGCTATAATTTCGACAGGGAATTCCTACAATTTTTATGACTTCTATAGATAAATTTGGCAACAAGCCTGCCACAAGTATTAAGATAATGTTCCTAGTATTTCTCAGTTTCAATCTTCTATGCCAATTGTGTGTTTGTGTGTTTACATGCTTAAAAGTCACATGTGAACTCTTGGGCAGGAGACTAAATGTATTCCATTTACCAAATAAGCAATTAGGCCTGCAACTTACCACACCTTAATCTGGTAACTTCAGGACAGTATCTTACTATTCTACCTCAAATATTTCCTTTTATTATTTGAAAAGCACACATAGGCAGGACTACAGAAAAACTGATTCAACAAGTGACAGAAAACTATGCACAGAGTGGCCTGAAAATGTAGAGCAGGTCTTTCTTTGGTTACACATGCTCAGTAACACTGACCTATCAAGGGTGGTTTGCATTGTTTGTAGGAAAGTGGATATTTGGTAGTTTGCTAAACTTTGTACTAAAAGAGAAGGTTAACAAAAAAGAAAAAATGCAATGTGAGTTTTTTCTGAACTTCTCTTTGAGCCAATCTTGAAGACACATGGAAGAGGACCCAGGAAACTATGAACTGTGTAGAGTTTAGCTTCATCATTCTCCCTCCTCACCACCAAACCCTCTTTCTGTGCCTGATTCTTGCCTTGATAGATCCTTATATTCTCACCTTCCTTTCTTCCTCTGATGATTAAATCCAGAAAAGGGTCTACTGTCAGTGATTTGTCCCATAGTTTAAATTTAGTTTGATATGTTAAAACCTTAAATAGGCTGGGCACTGTGGCTCACGCCTGTAATACCAGCACTTTGGGAGGCCGTGGTGGGTGGATCACCTGAGGTCAGTAGTTCAAAACCAGCCTGGCCAACATGCTGAAACCCTATCTCTACTAAAAATACAAAAAGTTAGCCAGGCATGGTGGTACGTGCCTGTAATTCCAGCTATTAGGGGTGCTGAGGCAGGAGGATCATTTGAACCTGGGAGGCAGAGGTTGCAATGAGCCAAGATCATGCCATTACCCTCCCGCCTGGGCAACAGAGTGAGCCGAGCCTCTGTTTAAAAAAAAAAAAAAAAAAAAAAAAAATTAAATAAAGTTGGAATGAAATGCTTTGTTTCCTGCTGAAGAAATTTAAAAATCAACAAAAAAGTTGAAGAAGCAGAGAACCTACTCAGGACCCAAGAAATTATACTATAGGAGCAGTTAATAATCTCTTTTATTTAAATAATTGTCTATGAAATGATATTTTTAAAAGGTACCTATTCAAGTTTTCAAGTTCTTAAGACTTTTCTGAAACTGCATCTTATCCACTACCTTACTGTAAAAGTAAATTTGTTTGAGAGTATCAATTAGAAAATACTAAAATTGTATATTTGGCCAAAAGTCATAATACAGTAAAAGAAGGGCACCAAGTGATAGCAACATTTTGCTTTTAAAAAATCACCTCTGTTACAACTATAAGCTCCTCAACTATCTACAGATTATTGATCTGGCATTTTTCAAGTCTCATAATAAATTTCCCTTCTGCAAAGTAAATTAGTGTTCTGAAGCAAGTCTTTTTAGGAAACTAAATCATTTTTAGGAAGAGACTATTCTAAAGAAAACTGTAGAAAGCAAGAAGACAAACAATTTTTAAAGTTTTTTAAAAATTCTCCCTTGAATAATGTATTATTATATAAGCACTATATGGTAATCGTATAAAAAATAGAAATAAAAAAACCTTTAATTCCACCATCTAAAAAAATAACTGTTGTTGACACTTTGGTATATAGCCTTTCATATTTTTCTACACATAATGTATCTATATTACAGCTTAGATGTTACATTCAAAGTTATAATTGATAGATAAGAACTTACTCTTGTTATTTTGTTAATGATTTTTTTGGTTGTTTTGTGTATCCTTTATTCTTTTCTTTCTCTACTGTTGTTTACCTTAATGATTTGAGGCTTTTCTGCGCTACTAAGCTTTGTTTTATTTCTCTTACTCCTTTATGTATTTCCTGTAATTTCTTTTCTTTGTGATTATTACAGGGTTAACATAGTCTTGTAGTTGTAATATACTATTTTAAGATAATAACAACTTAACCTTGATTGTATAAAAATAAAGACTCTATATTTTTAGGAAATAGTGAGTATACACAGTAAACATAATTTGACAAAGGAATATGCAACCACTTCATGTACAATGCACATGCGAAGTACCGTGATTTATACATACAGTTCAAAGATTGATACCTAAATTATCAATAAGATTTAAGAATTGATGCTATACAATATATTTAAATGAATATTCATCATTTAAATGAATAAACTTTAGTTTTCTTAAAAATGCTATTTTCTATAACTGTGCTGTCAGTTAAATAGCTGCTAGCCACATGTAGCTATCAAATAGTTGAAATGTCAATAGTATGAGAAAATAAAACTTTAATAAAATTAAAAATTTTTATACATATTTTAAATACTGGGATACACGTGCAGGGTGTGCAGGTTTGTTACATAGGTAAACATGTGCCATGGTGCTTTGCTGCACCTGTCAACCCATCACCCTCCCCCCAACATCTAGAGGCCCCAGTGTGTGTTATTCCCCTCCCTGTGTCCATGTGTTCTCAGCGTTCAGCTCCCACTCATGAGTGAGAATACGCAATGTTTGGTTTTCTGTTCCTGCGTTAGTTTGCTGAGGATAATGGCTTCCAGCTCCATCCACGTCCCTGCAGAGGATATGATCTTGTTCCTTTTTATGGCTACGTAGCATTCCATGGTGTATATGTATGATATCTTCTTTATCCAGTCTATCGTTGATGGGCATGTGGATTGATTTCATGTGTTTGCTATTGTGAATAGTGCTGCAATGAACATATACATGCATGGATATTTATAATAGAATAATTTATATTCCCTTGGGTATATACCCAGTAATAGGATTGCTGGGTCAAATGGTATTTCTGGTTGTTGGTCTTTGAAGAATTGCCACACTGTCTCCCACAATGGTTGTCAATTTTGGCTTTTGTTGCCATTGCTTTTGGTGTTTTAGACATGAAGTCCTTGCCCATGCCTATGTCCTGAATGGTATTGCCTAGGTTTTCTTCTAGGGTTTTTGTGGTTTTAGGTCTAACATTTAAGTCTTTAATCCGTCTTGAATTAATTTTTGTATAAGGTGTAAGGAAGGGATCCAGTTTCAGCTTTCTACATATGGCTAGATGTTATGTGTAAACTTGGTTCTGTTATCATGATGCTAGCTGTTTATTTTGCAGACTTGTTGATGTAGCTGCTTCATAGTATCATTGGTCTGTGTACTTCAGGGTGTTTTTGTAGTGGCTGGTAATGGTTTTTTCCTTTCCAGATTCAGCACTTCCTTCAGGCAGTCTTCTAAATGTTAAAACTAAAAACCATTTGGCAGGACTACATTTCCCCTCAAACTTTTAATATAATAAGGTAGTATTTTCTTTTTGCAATTGACGTGTAGGAAAAATACATGGTTTCACGTATTACACATAAACATATTACTGATCAATTGGTGTCAATTGATTCAATTTGAATCATTTTTCTAGGCAGAAATATAACATTATAGTATATTTATTTGAATATTGTATGCAGTTACCATGAGTCAAAGTGATACATGTAAATCATATTTGGTAATTAAAGCATTAATTATAATTTTAATTAGAATAAAAATTAACTTTACACTTAAAAAAGTATGGACACATCTTTAAATTTAAAATATAGGGTTACTGCCAGGTGTGGGGACTCATGCCTGTAATCCCAACACTTTGGGAGGCTGAGGCAGATGGATCACCTGAGGTCAGGAGTTCGAGAGCAGCCTTGCCAACATGGTGAAACCCTGTCTTTACTAAAAATACAAATATTAGCTGGGTGTGGCAGCTCATGCCTGTAATTTGAGCTACTCGGGAGGCAGAGGCAGGAAAATTGCTTGAACCCGGGGGTAGAGGTTGCAGTGAGTTTAGATCATGCCACTGCACTCCAGCCTGGGTGTTGGAGTGAGACTCCATCTCAAAAAATAAAATATGTGCTTATAATTGATACAGAATTAAATGAAGATGCAGATGCTGGTACTATCACAGAAACAGTAAAGACAAAAGAGACTGGAAGGAGATACAAGTTTCACAAAAAATGTCAATCAAAATTTTCTGTATCATAATAAAAGAAAGGAGATTTTTATTGAGTAAAAAATAGAAATAAGAAATTAGAGGATTTCTAACAAGATGGCCAAATAGGAACAGCTCCGTTCTGCATCCCCCAGCAAGATTGACGCAGAAGATGTGTGTTTCTGCATTTCCAACTGAGGTACCTGGTTCATCTCATTGGGACTGGTTGGACAGTGGGTGTAGCCCACAGAGGGCAAGCTGAAGCAGGGTGGGGCGTCTCCTCACCTGGGAAGCGCAAGAGGTCAGGGGATTTCCCCTTTCCTAGCCAAGGGAAGCCCAGAGAGACTACACCAGGAAGAATGGTACACTTCTGCCCAGATTCTGTGCTTTTCCCACATTCTTCAGAACCAGCAGACCAGGAGATTCCCTTCGGTGCCTGGCTCAGTGGGTCCCATGCCCACGGAGCCCAGCAAGCTAAGATCCATTGGTTTGAAATTCCCACTGCTAGCACAGCAGTCTGAGATCGACCTGGGACTCTGGAGCTTGGTGGGATAGGGGTGTCTGCCATTGCTGCTTGAGTAGGCAGTTTTATGCTAACAGTGTAAACAATGCGGCAGGGAAGCTTGAACATGGCAGAGCCCCACTGCAGTTCAGCAAAGCCGACTGCCTCTCTAGATTCCACCTCTGTGGGCAGGGCATCTATGAACAAAAGGTAGCAGCCCCAGTCAGTGACTTATAGATAAATCCCCTATCTCCCTGGAGCAGAGTACCTGGGGAAAGGGGCTGGGATGAATCTTCCAGAGGAAGGATCAGGCAGCAATATTTGCTGTTCTGCAGCCTCCACTGGTGATACCCAGGAAAACAGGGTCTGGAGTGGACTTCTAGCAAACTCCAACAGATCTGCAGCTGAGGGGACTGACTGCTAGAAGGAAAACTAACAAACAGAAAGGAATAGTATCAACATCAACAAAAGGGACATCCACACCAAAACCCCATCCATAGGTCACCAGTATCAAAGACCAAAGGTAGATAAAACCACAAAGATGGGGAGAAACCAGCGCAGAAAGGCTGAAAATTCCAAAAAACAGAATGCCTCTTCTCCTCCAAATGATCACAACTCCTAGCCTGCAAGGGAACAAAACTGGACAGAGAGTTTTGACAAATTGACAGAAGTAGGCTTCAGAAGGTGGGTAATAACAATCTCCTCTGAGTTAAAGGAACATATTCTAACCCAATGCAGGGAAGCTAAGAACAAAAAAGTTTAAACAAATTGCTAACTAGAATAATCTGTGTACAGAAGAACATAAATGACCTGATGGAGCTGAAAAATACAGGACAAGACTTCATGAAACATCCACAAGCTTCAATAGTCAAATCGATCAAGTGGAAGAAAGGATATCAGTGGTTGAAGATCAAATTAAGGAAATAAAGCAAGAAGACAAGATTAGAGAAAAAGAGTGAAAAGAATCAAACAAAGCCTTCAAGAAATATGGGACTATGTGAAAAGACCAAATCTATATTTGATTGACGTACTTGAAATTGACCAGGAGAATGGAACCAAGTAGGAAAACACTCTTCAGGATATTATCCAGGAGAATTTCCCCAACCTAGCAAGGCAGGCCAACATTCAAATTCAGGAAATATAGAGAACACCACAAAGATATTCCTTGAGAAGAGCAAACTCAAGACACATAATCATCAGATTCACCAAGGTTGAAATTAAGGAAAAAATGTTAAGGGCAGCCAGAGAGAAAGGTCAGGTTACCTACAAAGGGAAACCCACCAGACTAACAGCAGATCTCTTGGCAGAAACCTTACACCCAGAAGAGAGTGGGGACCAATACTTAACATTCTTAAAGAAATAATTTTCAACCCAGAATTTCATATCCAGCCAAACTAACCTTCATAAGTGAAGGAGAAATAAAATCCTTTACAGACAAGCAAATGCTGAGACATTTTTTCACCACCAGGCCTGCCTTAAAAGAGCTCCTGAAGGAAGCACTAAATATGGAAAGGAAAAACCAGTACCAGCCACTGCAAAAACATGCCAAATTGTAAAGAGTATCAATGCTATGAAGAAACTGCATCAACTAATGGGCAAAATAACCAGCTAGCATCATAATGACAGGATCAAATTCACACATAACAATATTAACCTTAAATGTAAATGGACTAAATGCCCCAATTAAAAGACACAGACTGGCGAATTACATAGAGTCAAGAACTCTCAGTGAGCTGTAGTCAGGAGACCAGTCTCACGTGCAAGGACACACATAGGCTTAAAATAAAGGGATGTAGGAAGATCTACAAATGGAAAGCCAAACAAAGAGGTTGCAATCCTAGTCTCTGATAAAACAGACTTTAAACCTTTCTCTGACAAAGTCTCTGATAAACAGAGTCTCAACAAAGTCTCTGATAAAACAGACTTTAAACCAACAAAGATCAAAAAAGACAAAGAAGAGCATTACATAATGGTAAAGGGATCAACACAACAAGAAGAGCTAAGTATCCTAAATATATGAACACCCAATACAGGAGCACCCAGATTCATAAAGCAAGTCCTTAGAGACCTACAAAGAGACTTAGACTCCACACAATAATAGTGGGAGACTTTAACACCCCACTGTCAGTATTAGACAGATCAGCGAGACAGAAAATTAGCAAGGATATCCAGGACTTGAACTCAGCTCTGGACCAAGTGGACCTAATAGAAGTCTGCAGAACTCTCCATGCCAAATTAACAGAATATACATTCTTCTCAGCACCACATTGCACTTATTCTAAAATTGACCACATAATTGGAAGTAAAACACTTCTCAGCAAACATAAAAGAACAGAAATCACAACAAACAGTCTCTCAGACCACAGTGCAATCAAATTAGAACTGAGGATTAAGAAACACTCAAAACTTCACAACTACATGGAAACTGAACAACTGCTCACAAATGACTACTGGGGAAATAATGAAATAAAGGCAGAGATGAAGATGTTCTTTGAAACCAATGAGAACAAAGACACAATGTACCAGAATCTCTGGGACATATTTAAAGCAGTGTGTAAATTTATAGCATTAAATACCCACAAGAGAAAGCAGGATCAATCTAATATCGACACACTAACATTAAAACTATAATAACTAGAGAACCACAAGCAAACAAATTCAAAAGCTAGCAGGACACAAGAAATAACAAAGATCAGAGCAGAACTGAAGGAGACAGAAACACAAAAAACCTCTCAAAAAATCAATAAATCCAGGAGCCATTTTTTTGAAAAGATCAACAAAATTGATAGACCGCTAGCAAGACAAATAAAGAAGAGAGAGAGAAGAATCAAATAGATGCAATAAAAAATGATAAAGGGGATATCACCACTGATCCCACAGAAATACAAACTACCAGCAGAGAATACTATAAACACCCCTAAGCAAATAAGCTAGAAAAACTAGAAGAAATGGATAAATTCCTGGACACATAGACCCTCCCAAGACTAAACCAGGAAGAAGTCAAATCTCTGAATAGACCAATAACAGGTTCTGAAATTGAGGCAATAATTAATAGCCAACCAACCAAAAAAGTTCAGGATCATACAGATTCACAGCTGAATTCTACCAGAGATAAAAAGAGAAGCTGGTAACATACTTTCTGAAACTATTTCAATGAATAGAAAAAGATGGACTCCTCCCTAAATCATTTTATGAGGTGAGCATCATCTTGATACCAAAACCTGACAGAGACACAACAAATAAAGAAAATTTTAGGCCAATATCCCTCAGGAACATTGATGTGAAAATCTACAATAAAATACTGGCAAATCGAATCCAGCAGCACATCAAAAAGCTTATCCACCATGATCAAGTCAGCTTCATCCCTGGAATTCAAGGCTGGTTCAACATTCACAAATCAATAAATGTACTCCATCACATAAACAGAACCAATGACAAAAAACACAGGATTATCTCAATAGATGCAAAAAAGACCTTCAACAAAATTCAACAGCCCTTCATGCTAAAAACTCAATAAACTAGTTTGATGGAACGTATCTCAAAATAATAAGAGCTATTTATGACAAATCCACAGCCAATATCATACTAAATGGGCAAAAGCTGGAAGCATTCCCTCTGAAAACTGGCACAAGACAAGGATGCCCTCTCTCACCACTCCTATTCAATGTAGTATTAGAAGATCTGGCCAGGTCAATCAGGCAAGAGAAAGAAATAAAGCTTATAAAATTAGGAAAAGAGGAAGTCACAATGTCTCTGTTTGCAGATAGAAAACCCCATCATCTCAGCCCAGAATTTCCTTAAGCTGATAAGCAACTTCAGTAAGGTCTCAGGATACAAAATCAATGTGCAAAAATTACAAGCATTCCCATACACAAATAACACACAAACAGAGAGCCAAATCATGAGTGAACTCCCATTTGCAATTACTACAAAGAGAATAAAATACCTAGGAATACAACTTACAAGGGATGTGAAGGACCTCTTCAAGGAGAACTACAAAGCACTGCTCAACAAAATAAAAGAGGACACAAACAAATGGAAGAACATTCCATGCTCATGGATAGGAAGAATCAATATTGTGAAAATGGTCATACTGCCCAAAGTAATTTATAGGTTCAATGCTATCCCCATCAAGCTATCACTGACTTTCTTCACAGAACTGGAAAAAACTACTTTAAACTTCATATGGAACCAAAAAAGAGACCACATAGCCAAGACAATCCTGGGCAAGAAGAACAAAGCTGGAGGCATCACGCTACCTGACTTCAAACATTACTACAAGCCTACAGTAATCAAAACAGCATGGTACTGTTACCAAAATAGAGATATAGACCAATGGAACAGAACACTGGCCTCAGCAATAACACCACACATCTACAACCATCTGATCTTTGACAAACCTGAAAAAAATAAGCAATAGGGAAAGGATTCACTATTTATTAATGGTGCTGGGAAAACTGGCTAGCCATATGCAGAAAGCCAAAACTGGATCCCTTCCTTACACTTTATACAAAACTTAATTCAAGATGGATTAAAGACTTAAATGTTAGACCTAAAACTATAAAAACCCTAGAAGAAAACCTAGGCAATACCATTCAGGATATAGGCATGCGCAAGGACTTCATGGCTAAAACACCAAAACCAATGCAAAAAAAGCCAAAATAGACAAATGGGATTTAACTAAAATAAAGAGCTTCTGCACAGCAAAAGAAACTGTCATCAGAATGAACAGGCAACCTACAGAAAGGGAAAGACTTTTTGCAATCTATCCATCTGACAAAAGGCTAATATCCAGAATCTACAAAGAACTTAAACAGATTTACAAGAAAGAAACAACTCCATCAAAAAGTGGGCAAAGGATCTGAACAGACACTTCTCAAAAGAAGACATTTATGCAGCCACAAACTTATGAAAACATGCTCATCATCACTGGTCATTAGAGAAATGCAAATTAAAACCACAGTGAGATACCATCTCACACCAGTTACAATAGCGATCACTAAAAAGTCAGGAAACAACAGATGCTGGAGAGGATATGGAGAAATAGAAATGCTTTTAGACTGTTGTGGGAGTGTAAATTAGTTCAACCATTTCAGAAGACAGTGTAGCAACTCCTCAAGGATCTAGAACTAGAAATACCATTTGACCCAGCAATCCCATTACTGGGTATATACCCAAAGGAGTATAAATCATTCTACTATAAAGGCACATGCACATATATGTTTATTGCAGCACTGTTCACAATAGCAAAGTCTTGGAACCAACCCAAATGTCCATCAATGATAGACTGGATAAAGAAAATGTGGCACATATACACCATGGGATACTATGCAGCCATCAAAAAGGATGAGTTCATGTCGTTTGTAGAGACATGGATGATACTAAAAACCATCACTCTCAGCAAAGTAACACAAGAAGAGAAAACCAAACACTGCATGTTCTCACTCATAAGTGGGAGTTGAACAACGAGAACACATGGACACAGGAAGAGGAGCATCACAAACCGGGGCCTGTCAGTGGGTCGGGGGCTAGGGGAGGGATAGCATTAGGAGAATACCTAGTGTAAATGACAAGTTGATGGGTGCAGCAAACCAACATGGCACATGTATACCTGTATAACAAACCTGCACATTGTGCACGTGTACCCCAGAACTCAAAGTATATATAAAAAAAAGAAATTAAACAATATGAAGAGACATTTTAGCAAATATATAGTGAATCTGATGAAAATTGAAAAAGTAAATTCACCTACCTAACTTATTCCAAACATATTTTTACAAATTTATCTCAGCAGTCAAAAAAAGAATGAATAATTACATATCAAAGAATTTAAAATAATTTTAAACAAAATATGAGCTTATAACTTTAGCAATATATAATATGGTTTAGATTGTTGCAAAATGAATAAACATTTGTAGATGAAGATGTGGAAAATAAATTATTTTATTTAAAAATTTTGTAAGAAAATTATGAGAATAGTAAAATAAAGATATAAAAATATTTTAAATTAAGTCACCAAGCAATTATGTTAGATAATCAGTTAATTCAAAATTTGAAAATAAGCACTTTTTAAAATTTAAGTTAATCATACAATATATGACATATGGCTTAATTAACAGTTTAGGGTGGTTTTCTCTCAAAGTATTTATAATTTTCAAAAAAAAACAATTCACAAAACTGTAGCATGGAAAAAGTTTCTCAGCATTGATCTGGTCAATGACTTTGGATATGACAACAAAACACAGGCAAAAGAAAAAGCAAAATTAAGCAAGTAAGTTTGCATTAAATTATATTCTTAAAAATCAATTTCACATGTTTCTTGTTACCAGTTTAATATGGCTAGTAGAGGGTTTAAAGTTACATATGTGGCTCACATATTTATTTCAATAGTACTGATCTATAAAAATATATTCCCCCTACCCTGTCTCTACTAAAACTACAAAAAAATTAGCCGGGCGTGGCAGCATGAGCCTGTAGTCCCAGCTACTCCCTACTCGGGAGGCTGAGACAGGAGAATGGTGTGAACCTGGGAGGTGGAGCTTGCAGTGAGCAGAGATCGTGCCACTGCACTCCAGCTTGGGCGACAGGGCGAGAGTCTGTCTCAAAATATATGTATATATAAAATATAATATATATAATAAATTATATATATAATATAGATTCCCCCTAAATCTTCAGATTAACTATGTCTTTAAGTTTTCTCAGACATGTTTTCCTTTTGTAGTAATTTTTCTATAAAAAGATTACAATTACTGTAGAAAATTTATAAAAATACATAAAAGCAAAAAATTTTAAGTCATTCATAATTGAATACATAATTATTAATATTATGATGTATTTTCTTCTGCTCTCTTTGAACAAACCTAACTACAGGCTTTGGAAGAGAATGAAGTGTCAATGTAGTTTCATCAATTGCAATAAATGTCCCACTCTGAGGGGATGTTGATAATGGAAGAGGCTATGCATGTGGAGGGGCTGAGTGTATACGGGTAATCTGTTTACTTTCCATTCCATTTTTCTATGATTCTAAAACCGCTTTCTTTAAGTCTATTTTTAAAAAATGAAAGATATTCCATTCTTTCTTTGAAGCTTAGTAAGATTTTATTTCCTTGGATTTTTGTCTCTAGGATTCCCAGAAGAAGTAACATACTTTAGAAAGGGTAAGCTGTCCTATTTAAAGCCTATTGTAAGCTCTTTATAGAGAAGATAACTAGAGTTAAATAATTTAAATACACATATACAATATTAGCTCCTTGGAAGAAGAATTAGTATCTTTAATTAAATCATAAACATTTGTAAAAATATGTCATATGCATTTCAAGTTACCATTCACAAACATAAAGCTTAACTCAGCATCATCACTATTGTTAGCAGTTGATAGAATATGAATTGAATAGTTCTCTATGTGAAGCAAAAGCTTATGTGCCTTTGATGTCTATTTTATTTATTCAACAAATCCTATATACTGTTTTTTTAAATAAAGGCAGTTTCAGGTAACTCTTAGTTACTGTGCAATAATAAAAAAACTATGGTGTGTGGGTGTATGTGTATGTGCTTGAGGTGTTATCAAACAGGAACTTCGTAATATTTTTCTGCTTATTTTGAAAAGTCTAGATTAAAAGGTGAGCTTTAGGACGAGTTCCTCATTGTAAGTGTATTGTATTATTTTATGTATATATATATGTGTATATATATATATTTTCATAAAAGTTTGAAGTTTGCATGAATTGGCAATTGGAGAAATTTAAACTCAATTTCTCCATGTCAAGTTTTTATTGGAAATTAACAAATCTAAAATAAAGGTTTAATAGTAACAAACCACATGCATTAACATTTGTCCCTACACTAAAGCCTATGCAACAAAATTCATCAGAATGTGAATTTCTAATTGACAGTAACAGTTGCATCACTTAGAAACAAATTATTCACCTTATGAAAATCATCAAACTTTCAGACATATTTTCTTCTTGTTCTTCCTCCACTCCATCTATAAATGCAACAGTAGATGGGATTTCAGATATAATGTTGATATGGTTTCGCTGTGTCCCCACCAAAATCTCATCTTGAATTGTAGATCCCATAATTTCCATGTGCCATGGGAGGGACTCAGTGGGAGGTAATTGAACCATGGGGTGGGTCTGTCTCATGGTGTTCTCATGATAGTGAATAAGTCTCACAAGAGCTGATGGTTTTATAAAGGGCAGTTCCCCTGCACATGCTCTCTTGCCTGCCACCATATAAGACATGCCTTTGCTCCTCCTTTGCCCTCCACGATGATTGTGAGGACTCCCCAGCCATGTGGAACTGTAAGTCCATTAAACCTCTTTTTCTTTATAAATTACCCAGTCTCAAGTATTTCTTCATAGTAGTATGAAAATGGACTGATACAGATGTATATTTCAACACACACAAAAATGCACCACCTTTCTTTTTACAATGCTTTAAGTAGTAAACCAGAGTTATGAACCTATGAACTTCCTTAATGTATTCAAGGGATGGAATTTCTCCTGGATCAAAGTTTTTAAAGAGTGCATCTTTCCTATGTCTTAGGAAATCTACTCAATTTGATTACAAGATAATAATAGCATAAGTGTGACTATAGAAATAACTTTCTTGTAGCTTTGTAACTAGTAAGAAACAGAAAAGTTGTTCCCTAAAATTTTTTCATTTTGTTGTTTGAACATAATTTCATTAATTTAACCTATATATTTCTTGGTATAGAAGATGCTAATTTTACATTATATTCAATTGAATTTTGTGTTTGTGGCCTTTTCTATTTTTCTTTCTATTTTCTGCTTGGCTTGTTGCATCAATAAGAAGCGATGAAGTTTAATTACATTTATGAAAATGAACTTAAAACTATTATTATTTTACACAAGTTCTAATGTCAAAGCCATTTTAGAATGAACAACAAAAGCTTATCAAATGAGTTATAGTACTTACAGCATGCAAGTGATAGAAAGGAATTCTTATTATTAGAACAGTATTAGACTTTCACACTACAGAAAATTGATTATCCTCTCCTGATTTGTTTGTTTTCTCCATGCTCTTTGGGGCCATTACATTGCTTCCATATAATTCTCTAACTTGTTATTTCCCACTAGCAATATAGTAAAGCAATTACTTTCTTAGATGATACATTACGGTGACTTTAAACGTAATAAACTAATAGAATTGATAGTATTTAAGCTCTCATAATACAAGCTTTTTAATCTAATGAATAGTATTATACATTAAATTTCAAATGAACAGAAGCAGTAGGTCCCTGTTTGATTTCCCTTTATGTGTTATTCAGGGAATGAGGGGAGCCTGATGGGGCGGAATTTGGATAATTTAATGATGACTTACAATATTTTTTTTCTTTCTCTCTTATCTAATTCATACATTTTGCCTTATTCAGTAATTAAAATATATGACAAAATGGAATTGCTAGAACCACAGAGTTTCAGAAAGGGAAAGAACACAAATGCATCTTATAATGCTTGACATATAGTGCTCAATAATAGGTACTGAACTAATATTGAGGAATTGAGAAATTAGTCTCTGGAGTCAGACAGACATGGATATAAAACTTATCTCAAACATTTACCAGCTATATGGCCTTAGGCAAGTTACTCAGCTGTAGCCAATTTTTTAAATAAAAACTCCATAAGATTTCATAAAGATTAAGAAAGAAAATGCATATAAAGAACTTAGCACAGAACCTAATAGGTGTAAAACACATATTAGCTTTCATCAGTATTACTGTTGTTATTGTTAGTATTTTTCTTTAATCCTTAATAAAAAAACAGGCATTTAATAGATGTTTTTATCACTGTTAGCACTGTTGTTGTCCACCAATACTAATAATTAATAAGTACTATCATTTCTTTTCCTCCCAAGCTTTATAAGCTGCATACAAACTGCCCCACCTATTTTTATCATCCAAATAAGATGATGTTTCTACTCCAGGCTTCCTATTGTGTTTTAATTTATTATTCAGAGAACCAACTCTATTTCCAGCATATAGTGTGGGTAGAAGAAACATAGAAGAAGTTTGAGGTACAAATACTAGGGTACCTGGAGTCCATGCAGCAAAGACTGCTGATGGCAACAACAACAAAATATTAGAACCTCTGCTTCACTCCTCTACAGAATTTATACTAGCTTGAACAGGCTTCACATAGGCGAAGGAGAGCCAGTCCCTTTCCACATACCTTCTGAATTAAAGTGCCAATAAAAAAAGTTTCCCAGCCTCAACTTATAGATAATTTATTTCTGAATAAAATTGAAAATTTTTAAATCCCAATGAACTTTGCTGTGACAGATTTTTTATCTGAAGTAGCCAAGACCTTCCTTAGAATATATTATTATCTTAGGAATAACCCTAGAAAATGAAGAAAGCAATGGATTAAAGACTTAAACGTTAGACCTAAAGCCATAAAAACCCTAGAAGAAAACCTAGGCAATACCATTCAAGACATAGGTATGGATAAAGACTTCATGACTAAGACACCAAAAGCAATGGCAACAAAAGCCAAAATTGACAAATGGGATCTAATTAAACTAAAGAGCTTCTGCACAGCAAAAGAAACTATCATCAGAGTGAACAGGCAACCTACAGAATGGGAGAAAATTTTTACAATCTACCCATCTGACAAACGGCTAATATCCAGAATCTACACAGAACTTAAACAAATTTACAAGAAAAAAATCAAACAACCCCATCAAAAACTGGGCAAAGAATATGAACAGACACTTCTCAAAAGAAGACATTTATGCAGCCAACAGACACATGAAAAAAAGCTCATCGTCACTGGTCATTAGAGAAATGCAAATCAAAACCACAATGAGATACCATCTCACACTAGTTAGAATGGTGATCATTAAAAAGTCAAGAAACAACAGGTGCTGGAAAGGATGTGGAGAAATAGGAATGCTTTTACGCTGTTGGTGGGAGTGTAAACTAGTTCAACCATTGTGGAAGACAGTGTGGTGATTCCTCAAGGATCTAAAACCAGAAATACCATTTGACCCAGCGATCCTATTACTGGGTATATACCCAAAGGACTATAAATCATGCTACTATAAAGACACAAGCACACATATGTTTATTGCGCCACTATTCACAATAGCAAAGACTTGGACCCAACCCAAATGTCCATCAATGGTAGACTGGATTAAGAAAATGTGGCACATATACATCATGGAATACTATGCAGCCATAAAAAAGGATGAGTCCACATCCTTTGCAGGGACATGGATGCAGCTGCAAGCCATCATTCTGACAAAACTATCACAAGGACAGAAAACCAAACACCACGTGTTCTCACCCATAAGTGGGAATTGAACAATGAGAACACTTGGACACAAGGCAGGGAACATCACGCCCCCAGGGCCTGTCATGGGGTCAGGGGCAGGGGGAGGGATAGCATTAAGAGAAATACCTAATGTAAATGACGACTTAATGGGTGCAGCAAACCAACATGGCACATATATACCTATGTAACAAACCTGTACATTGTGCACATGTAACCTAGAACTTAAAGTATAATAAAAAAAATGAAGACAGCAAAAAACTAAGAATATTATTTCAATATAAAGGATATTTTGCCCATATAATTAGAATATTTATCTATTTATAAGCAATAAGATATTTCTAAGTAATTAGATATTTATCCTCATAATTAGAAAAAAGTGAAAGATGTCCTTTGGGGGATACTTTTCTAGTTCCTTTTTTCTTTCTAAGGCATACAGACATGTGCTTGATTAAATTTGATTAGATATTGTACTGCCATATGTTTGAGTATCTGTTCAAAATTGTTTATTATCTGAAATAACTAGGTATTATTTAAAACATAGAGGAATTTAAGATCATATAAATAATGGGGTTATGATTAAGCTTTCTGGATACTATTTTCTTCCCTTTACTTGACTCATCCAAGAGGATGGATGATGCCTATTATAGTAGTAAAGAGAAAAATGCTGACTGAGGTGTGGCATGCAAAACAAATAAAAAATAGAGTAAAGCAAATATGCAAAAGAAAATGAGAGAAAGGACAGAGAGCAAAAAAAGAGAAAACTGGAAAGTGTCATTAAGAAGACATCTAAAACTAAACAACCTAACTACAATCAAGAGAAATGGGAAAAATATTACAGAACAAAAGAGATACTTTAAACACAAAAAGCAGCGTAAAATAAAAAAGAAACAAAAGGGACAAAAAGAAAGACAGCTGGAATATTTTAACAATTTGAAAACGATAATGCTAAAGTGAAGGAAAATAATAAAGACAACGACATCCTGCTAGAAAATAAATACTAAAACAAGATTCAAAGAGTTCAAACATAATTAGAACATTGTTTTCTTAAAATGGACTTAGGTAAAAGTAGACACTAAAATTACAAATAGTAAAAATTCCTTCAGATAAAACTCAGGGTCAAAAAAAGGAAATACTTCAGGGAAGAAAAAGAGGGCTAAAATAAGTCACCAGCACTTCTTAAAAAGTGCTTTTACTGTTTTATGAATGTGTGTTGCCAAGCCATAAGTAGACAAGAGGGGTAGAGGGTGTGCCAGATGCTGTCAAGTGGCATTTTTCTGTGGTAACACAAAATAGATGTTCCAGAGATATCAAAACGTCAGAAAAAAAAAAAAAAACTTTCTCTTTCAACTCAAGGAAAATACAATATTTGAACTTACTGAAGTGATAATACAAATGAAATGACAGTATGTGCTTGAAGAATGTAAAATAAAAAAGTCATTATTAAATATAATTTTTAAACACTATTTTTAAAGGAAAAGATGTAGATTGGGGGAAAACACATTTTAAAATGTTTTAGAGAGGCTCTTCTAAGTAGAGGTAAAAAATAGTGGTTAAGCATAATGATGACAAATCAGAGGGCCTAGGTTCGAATCTTGGTTCTGCTGCTTACTAGTTGAGTGATAACGATGGAGAAGTTTAACCACTCTCAGTTTTTGCATTTATAAAATGGAAATTCTAAAGCTGTTCCAGTGTGTAAATAAGACACTGAATATAAGTTGACATAGTGCTTGAGACATTTTATGTACTCAACCATTCTTACTCTGTTATAGATAAAAGAGTAAATGTTTAAAAATCTTGGTAACGATTGAAAGAAAAATAATAACTTTTATTCAGACTTTTAAAATTTCTCATAAATATGTCTTGGTAAACATACCATAATTACATAATTATGTTAATTATATTACAATGAAATTATCTTCTTTGGGAAATTTAGATAGCCCTTTTAACGGTTTTTTAAATAAAAAACATTCATACCCAGTCAACTTTGTGAGAGAGCAGTAATAATAAAAAGACAAGGAATATGAATGAATGACATTGTATTGACAGAATGAAAGTTGAAGTATTCAAAAATAAAATTTCAGCGTGTTATATGTAAAAGTATCTTTGGCTTCAGATCACTTCTTAATAATTCCACAAATGACTGAAAGAGAGATCAGACTCTTGCCTTCTAAATTCTAATGATAGGTACAAATGTGTGTTTCTGCTAAAAGGCTAAGTCTAAATTTTAAAATTAGTAAATAAAATGTGTTTGATTTAAAAGTCAAAGTTCTAAATTATGAGATAAATGTGGAGAAATTTTGTGACAGCCAAAATATTTATTACTTTGTGGCTAAGAGTTTAGTCTATCTACATGTCATTCTTTCCACTGTAACAAAAATTCAAAGTATAATACCAACATTCTATAATATAAATTTAGGTGTCTACAGTTTAAAACATTATGGACAGACTGGGCATGGTGGCTCATGCCTGTAATCCCAGCATGAGCTGGGAGATCGAGGCAGGCAAGTCATAAGGTCAGGAGTTCAAGACCATCCTGACCAACATGATAAAACCCCGTCTCTACTAAAAATACAAAAATTAGCTGGCGTGGTGGCATGTGCCTGTAATCTGAGCTACTCAGGAGGCTGAGGTAGGAGAATCGCTTGAACCCAGGAGGCAAAGGTTGCAGTGAGTCGAGATCGCAGCACTGCACTCCAGCCTGGGCGACAGAGCGAGACTCCATCTCAAACAAACAAACAAACCAAAAACCGTTATGGACACTACTAATTTAATAAGGTGTGTGAAATATGTAGCAATCACTGCTCAAGTATTTTTAATTCTACTATTTCTTTATTTCCAAATAATAACTTTTGCTCTTTTGAATTCTTATTCCTATTTTAAAATTTTTAACTAATATTCTTATTGTTTATCTGGTTCATTTAATTTAATGTTAATACATTTATTTTTCACTTTTTTCTTATTTGATAAGTTTTTTAAGACAACAAATTACCCTTTGGCCACTACTTTAGTTGTGTTGCATAGGTCCTGATTCAGAGCGTTTTCACTTTTATTTTCTATATATATTCTGAAATCTTGGCTTTGATTTCATATTTTTAAAACCGCTTTTCATCTTCATTTGATTATATCAACAGGAAAGGAAATTTTCATTATGCCCGGAGTGAAGGTACTATTTTTTTATTCACTGCCACGCCTGTGGCCACCTCGGCTCACTACAAGCTCTGCCTCTCGGGTTCATGCCATTCTCCTGCCTCAGCCTCCCGAGTAGCTGGGACTACAGGCGCCCACCACCATGCCCGGCTAATTTTTTTGTATTTTTAGTAGAGACGGGGTTTCACTGTGTTAGCCAGGATCGCCTTGATCTCCTGACCTCGTGATCCAGCCGCTTCGGTCTCCCAGAGTGCTGGGATTACAGGCGTGAGCCACCGCGCCGGGCCAAATCTCCCAATTTTTATATGTTGTCACACTTTCAAAGTTTTTAAAGAAAGCATAGAATCTAAGAAAGGAAAAAAATGTGTCTGTGGGTAGGATTTGACATGTGGCTGCTTAAACTTTCTGGCCCAGGCTTTTGATAGAGCAGGATTATTTTCAGTGATCAGCATGATGACCTCTTTTGCTGAAGGTTTATTCATCACTAGGGATGAGAGACTGGATGTTACAGTCAAAAGCCTATATATATATATATATGTAAATACTTGAAGTTTTGGGATGCATGTGCAGAACGTGCAGGTTTGTTACATAGGTATACATGTGCCATGGTCGTTTGCTGCACCCATCAAAGCATCATCTACATTAGGTATTTCTCCTAATGCTATCCCTCTCCTAGCCCCCCCAACCCCCGACAGGCCCTGGTGTGTGATGCTCCTGTCCCTGTCCGTGTGTTGTCATTGTTCAACTCCCACTTATGAGTGAGAACATGCGGCGTTTGGTTTTCTCTTCCTGTGTTAGTTTGCTGACAATGATGGTTTCTAGCTTCATCCATGTCCCTGCAAAGGACATGAACTCGTACTTTTTATGGCTGCATAGTATTCCATGGTGTATATGTGCCACATTTTCTTTATCCTGTCAATCATTGATGAGCATTTGGGTTGGTTCCAAGTCTTTGCTATTGTAAATAGTGCTGCACTAAACATATGTGTGCATGTGTCTTTATAGTAGAATGATTTATAATCCTTTGGGTACACATCCAGTAATGGGATTGCTGGGTCAAATGGTATTTCTAGTTCTAGATCCTTGAGGAATTGCCAAACTGTCTTCCTGAATGGTTGAACTAATTTACACTCTCATCAACAGTGTAAAAGTGTAGCTGTTTCTCTGTATCCTCTCCAGCATCTGTTGTTTCCTGAATTTTGAATGATCTCCATTCTAACTGGTGTGAGATGTTATCCCATTGTGGTTTTGATTTGCATTTCTCCAATGACAAGTGATGATGAGCTTTTTTTCATGTTTGTTGGCTGCATAAATGTCTTCTTTTGAGAAGTATCTGTTCATATCCTTTGCCCACTTTTTGATGGGGTTGTTTTTGTTTTTGTTTTTATACTTTAAGTTTTAGGGTACACATGCACAACGTGCAGGTTTGTTACATATGTATACGTGTGCCATGTTGGTGTGCTGCACCCACTAACTTGTCATTTACATTAAGTATATCTCCTAATGCTATCCCTTCCCCTTTCCCCATCCCACAACAGGCCCCAGTGTGTGATGTTACCCTTCCTGTGTCCATGTGTTCTCATTGTTGAATTCCCACCTATGAGTGAGAACATGCGGTGTTTGGTTTTTTGTCATTGTGATAGTTTGCTGAGAATGATGGGGTTGTTTTTTCTTGTAAATTTGCTTAAGTTCATTGTAGATTCTGGATATTAGCCCTTTGTCAGATGGATAGATTGCAAAAATTTTCCCCATTCTGTAGATTTCCTGTTCACTCTACTGATAGTTTATTTTGCTGTGTAGAAGCTCTTTAGTTTAATTAGATCCCATTTGTCAATTTTGGCTTTTGTTGCCGTTGCTTTTGGTGTTTTAGTCATGAAGTCTTTGTCCATGCCTATGTCCAGAATGGTATTGCCTAGGTTTTCTTCTAGGGTTTTTATGGTTTTAGGTCTTACATTTAAGTCATTAATTCATCTTGAGTTAATTTGTATATAAGGTATAAGGAAGGGGTCCAATTTCAGTTTTCTGCATATGGCTAGCCAGTTTTCCCAGCACCATTTATTAAATAAGGAATCTTTTCCCCATTGCGTTTTTGTCAGGTCTGTCAAAGATTAGATGGTTGTAGATGTGTGACATTATTCCTAAGGCCTCTGTTCTGTTCTATTGGTCTATATATCTGTTTTGGTACCAGTACCATGCTGTTTGGGTTATTATAGCCTTGTAGTATAATTGGAGGCCAGGTAGCATGATGCTTCCAGCTTTGTTCTTTTTGCTTAGGATTGTCTTGGCTATACAGGCTATTTTTTGGTTCCAAATGAAATTTAAAGAAGCTTTTTCTAATTCTGTGAAGAAAGTCAATGGTAGCTTGATGGAGATAGCACTGAATCTATAAATTACTTTGGGCAGTATGGCCATTTTCACGATATTGACTCTTCCTATCCATGAGCATGGAATATTTTTCCATTTGTTTGTGTCCTCTCTTATTTCCTTGAGCAGTGGTTTGTAGTTCTACTTGAAGAGGGCCTTCACATTCCTTGTAAGTTGTATTCCTTGGTATTTTATTCTCTTTGTAGCAGTTGTGAATGGGAGTTCACTCATGATTTGGCTGTTTGTCTGTTATTGGTGTATAGGAATGCTTGTGATTTTTGCACATTGATTTTGTATCCTGAGACTTTGCTGAAGTTGCTTATCAGCTTAAGGAGATTCTAGGCTGAGATGATGCGGCTTTCTAAATATACAAGCATGTCGTCTGCAAACAGACAATTTGACTTCCGCTCTTTCTATTTGAATACCACTTATTTCTTTCTCTTGCCTGATTACTCTAGCTAGAACTTCCAAAACTATGTTGAATAGGAGTGGTGAGAGAGGGCATCCCTGTCATGTGCCAGTTTTCAAAGGGAATGCTTCCAGCTTTTGCCCATTCAATATGACACTGGCCATGGGTTTGTCATAAAAAGCTTTTATTATTTTGAGATGCGTTCCATCGATACCTAGTTTATTGAGAGATTTTAATATGAAGGGCTATTGATTTTTGTCGAAGGCCTTTTCTGCATCTATTGAGATAATCATGTGGCTTTTGTCATTGCTTCTGTTTATTTGATGGATTACTTTTATTGATTTGCGAATGTTGAACCAGTCTTGCATCCCAGGGATGAAGCCAACATAATCGTAGTGGATAAGCTTTTTGATGTGCTGCTGGATTTGGTTTGCCAGTGTTTTAATGGGGATTTTTGCATCAATGTTCATCAGGGATATTGATCTGAAAATTTCTTTTTTCTTATTGTGTCTCTGCCAGGATCTTCATGAAGCATACACAAATATCAATAGCCAAATCAATCAAGTGGAAGAAAGGGTATCAGAGATTGAAGATCAACTTAATGAAATAAAGATTGAAGACAAGATTAGAGAAAAAAGAATGAAAAGGAATGAACAAATCTTCCAAGAAATATGCGACTAATATTAAAAGACCAAAACTATGTTTGATTGGCATATCTGAAAGTGATGGGGAGAATGGAACCAAGTTGGAAAACACTCTTCAGGTTATTATCCAGGAGAACTTCCCCAACCTAGAAAGACAGGCCAACATTCAAATTCAGGAAATACAGAGACCACAGAGATGCTCCTCAAGAAGTGCAACCCTAAGACACATAATTGTCAGATTCGCCAAGGTTGAAATGAAGGAAAAAATGTTAAGGGCAGCCAGACAGAAAGGTCAGGCTACCCACAAAGGAAAACCCATCAGACTAACAGCAGATCTATCTGCAGGCCAGAAGACAGTGGGGGTTAATACTCAACATTCTTAATGAAAATAATTTTCAACCCAGAATTTCATATCCAGCCAAACTATGTTTCGTAAGCGAAGGAGAAATAAAATCCTTTACAGACAAGCAAATGATGAGAGATTTTGTTACCATAAGCCATGCCTTACAAGAGCTGCTGAAGGAAGCACTAAATATGGAAAGGAAAACCCGGTACCAGCCCCTTCAAAAACATGCCAAATTGTAGAGACCATCAAGACTATAAAGAAACTGCACCAACTAATGGGCAAAATAACCAGCTAGCATCATAATGACAGGATCAAATTCACACATAACAATATTAACCTTAAATG
Organism: Nomascus leucogenys; assembly: GCF_006542625.1. Classification (NCBI taxonomy): domain Eukaryota; kingdom Metazoa; phylum Chordata; class Mammalia; order Primates; family Hylobatidae; genus Nomascus; species Nomascus leucogenys. The sequence continues at coordinate 17,000,138 of NC_044391.1, forward strand.
TAAATGGGCTAAATGCTCCAATTAAAAGATACAAACTGGCAAATTGGATAAAGAGTCAAGATCTCTCAGTGTGCTGTATTCAGGAGACCCATCTCAAGTGCAAAGAAACACATAGGCTCAAAATAAAGGGATGGAGGAAGATCTACCAAGCAAATGGAAAGCCAAACAACAACAACAAAAAAAACAGAGGTTGCAATCCTAGTCTCTGATAAAACAGATTTTAAATGAACAAAGATCAAAAAAGACAAAGAAGGGCATTACATAATGGTAAAGGGATCAACACAACAAGAAGAGCTAACTATCCTAAATATATAAGCACCCAATACAGGAGCACCTAGATTCATAAAGCAAGTTCTTAGAGACCTACAAAGAGACTTAGACTCCCACAAAATAATAGTGGGAGACTTTAACACCCCACTGTCAATATTAGACAGATCAACAAGACAGAAAATTAACAAGAATATTCAGGACTTGAACTCAGCTCTGGACCAAGTGGACCTAATAGACATCTACAGAACTCTCCACCCCAAATCAACAGAATATACTTTCTTCTCAGCACCACATTGCACTTATTCTAAAATTAACCACATAATTGGAAGCAAAACACTCCTCAGCAAATGCAAAAGAATGGAAATCATAACAAACAGTCTCTCAGACCACAGGGCAATCAAATTAGAACTCAGGATTAAGAAACTCACTCAAAACTGCACAAGTCATGGAAACTGAATAACCTGCTCCTGAATGAATACTGGGTAAATAACAAAATTAATGCAGAAATAAATAAGTTCTTCAAAACCAGTGAGAACAAAGACACAATGTACCAGAATCTCTGGGACACAGCTAAAGCAGTGTTTAGAGGGAAACTTATAGCACTATATGCCCACAGGAGAAAGCAGGATGATCTAAAATCTACATTCTAACATCACAAATATAAGAACTAGAGAAGCAAGAGCAAACAAATTCAAAAGCTAGCAGACAAGAAATAAGTAAGATAAGAGCAGAACCGAAAGAGATAGAGACATGAAAAACACTTCCAAAAAAATCAATGAATCCAGGAGCTGTTTTTTTGAAAACATTAACAAAATAGATATATTGCTAGCCAGACTAATGAAGAAAGGAGACAAGAATCAAATAGACACAATAAAAAATGATAAAGGGCGTATCACCACTGATCCCACAGAAATGCAAACTACCATCAGAAAATACTATAAACATCTCTACGCAAATAAACTAGAAAATCTAGAAGAAATGGATAAATTCCTGGACACATACACCCTGCCAAGACTAAATGAGGAAGAAGTCAAATCCCTGAATTGACCGATAACAAGTTCTGAAATTGAGGCAGTAATGAATAGCCTACCAATGAAAAAAAGCGCAGGACCAGACAGATTCACAGCCGAATTCTACCAGAGGTACAAAGAGGAACTGGTACCATTCCTTCTGAAACTATTCCAAACAATAGAAAAAGAGGGAACCTCCCTAACTCATTTTATGAGTCCAGCATCATCCTGATGCCTTTATTTATATTTACCAGATAGAAAATTTTCTAAATGTGAGGTGCTAGAGATGTGTGTGATTTTTTTTTACTTGCTATTTTAGAAAAATTACTATTTTAAAGTCATAACTACAAATATTGAAATTCAAAATTTTCAGATGTTATAACTTTTTCAGAGGATAAAAAGGTTTTCCAGGGTAGAATTTCTTTCAATTAGATAGCACAGTAAAACTAAAAATAACCTTAGAACAAAAAAGATACTGCCATTGTATTTATTCTAGGTCACTGTACAATCCCCACCTGTTCTCTTGGCAAATTTTACTCTATAGATGTTACCATACTAATTTTCATGTCCTTTTCCAAGAAATGAAAATTATCATATTTACTATCCAAAGCAAGAATCAGCAAATATTTCAGTAAAGTCCTGGATAGTAAATATTTTGGAGATCATATGGTCTCTCTTGCAATATAGCAATATACTTCAATATATCATGGTATCATGATACAAAGCAGCATTCACAAAGCAGCAAAAACAATATGCAAATGAATGTCATAGCTGTGTTCCAGTAACATTTTATCTCTTGCTAAAATTTGGATTTTATGCTGGGTATGGTGGCCCACTCCTGTAATCCCAGTTCTTTGGGAGGCTGAGCTGGGAGGATCACTTGAGGTCAGGAGTTCGAGACCAGCCTGGTCAACATGGTGAAACGCCATTTCTAATAAAAATACAAAAATTAACTCGGTGTGGTGGTGCGTGCCTTTAATCTCAGCTACTCAGGAGGCTAAGGCATGAAAATTGCTTGAACCCAGGAGGTGGAGGTTGCAGTGAGCTGAGATCACACCAGTGCACTCCAGCCTGGGTGACAGAGCAAGACTTCATCTCAAAAAAATACATAAAATTTGAATTTTATATAATTTTCATAAATCCCAAAACATTAATTTTTATTTTTTAACCACTTAAAAATGTAAAAACACTTGTCAATTCATGGTCCTCAAAAACAGGTAGTGGGACAGGTTTGATCCACAGGCCATAGTTTGCTAACTTGTAATTTTGGAGCAAATCATTCCCAGTATCAAGATAACCTGGAATACCAAATTCCATGTAAATTTTTAATAATTTTAAAATTATATTGCCAACTTAATAAAGTTGCTTAGAAGCAAAGAATCAGAACAGAGGAACATGGATTATTTGAAGGAACATTTCATCTAAAACCAGGTAGCTTCCAGGTAATTATCAATATCCCACAAAAAAGTGTATGACATGGAAACTGCTAATTAAATATCTCCTTGCCCACTTGTGAAGTTTTCTCATTTTACAAATCCACAGTCAAGCAGAGACTTCAAAATTTCAATGGGGATAAGCAGTATTCCTAACGGTTTTGCCAGCTCTAACTCTGGCTAATTTTTTTTGAAGATGACATTTCCGACTATATTATCTCTTAACAACACATTGAAGGCAGATAAAAGCCAGGAGTTATAAGACCAATCTCTATCATATGGGCAACACCATAGGTAGATGCATAGTTTTATTTTACCAAGGAAAATGTGAAATAATTTGTTTGTTAAATGTACCAGTGGGTTTCTATTTTCAGTTTCCGAAGGAAACTATCATTATCCCTTACTTTCTTTCAGGAATTAAAAACCACACAGTAAGCAGATTTATTTCATACAATTCTTAGAGGCTGTTTATATTACGAAGATATTATAAAGCCATTTATCATATATATTTCTTGTATGTGCAGTCCTATCTCATGTGATACATAGATGTTCCTTGTTGCAAAGCTGTTGTATCCAGAATAAAGAAGAATCTAGGAGGAATGTGAGGAAGTCTGAAACAATCCGACAGAATAACGAATGGTTCCTTAATCATTTCTGAGTATTTCCTTGCACTGATTTTAGATATTATGTCTGTTCTGAAAAAAATATATAAATAAGATAATCAAATCAAAATATATTTTGCAAATATCTCCTTGGCTAATGAAGTCCATAGCTTGGATTCAGCATTTTATACCTAGAGTTATCTAAGGTCTTCAGGAATATATAAGTTAGAGAGTTAAATCCACCTTCTCATTTTGAAAATAGCAATAGATGGATGTCTGTTGTGTCAGAAAAGAAGAATCCTAGAAGCCCCACAAAAGTGTGCTAAGTAATTTGTATGGCTTAATTAACATTACGTTCTATTGAAATCATGAAATGAAGGTATGATTAAATATTTCTAAAGTATGGAAAATTTTAGGAAAGAAACATGTTTGTGTTAATTTTGCTTAATATTGCCAGCTATTTTATTAAAATCCAAGAGGAGTTCTTCTCGTCCTTGGGGAATTTAAATTTTTATAAAATAGTCATAACTAGGTATCCTGCTAATGTCCTACTCATGATAAATCCCCTAAGATTTCAGGTCCAGGAACTAGGGGCCTAGGACTGGGCCCAGGAACTAGGGGCCAGAAGAAGCCATTATTGTACTTATTGAAGGCGGCAGTAATGATGGTAATGATGGTGTGTGTGTGCGTTTGTTTTGTCTCCATGGCAATTTGTTTAAATATTCCAATTGTATGAAGAGAAATCATCCCAAATGAAACTATTTTTAAAAGAAAAACAAAGTGTTACATTTTTTTCACATGCCTCTATAACTTTTATCCAAATTGTCATTGATCATCACTCCTTAATCAGCTATAAATATGTAAATATTGATAATAGTATTATCTAACTCAAATTTAAATGTTTTAACCTTAAGAAATTTATAGAAAACATTTGTCAAAAGCTTTACTGAAAAATAATCTGTCATGAAATCCCCATGATTTAGTATTCTACCAATTATTTTTGAAAAATATATTATCTTTTTATTTTCACATTCTTTTATAATTATTTATACTTGTCATTTCAGTAATACTTTCTAGAATCTCACCAGAAACTGGAACTTACCAATTTTGTTTTATCTAGTACTTGCTATCTCCTCCCACCACATGTAAACACACCAGGGTAATTAAGACAAATTGAAGCTAGGACATATTATAAAGAACTATAATGAACCCACCTCTTGTCTACTTGCCATCCAAGATATTTAGAAATTATTAAACTGACAAAATTCAACTAAAAAGTATATTTTGCACTTTTTAGGTACTCAGTCTTGGTAAAGGAGAAAGCCCTAGAGTAGAAATCAAGAGGAAGACTTTTAGTTCTGGCTCTGACACAAATTAGCTACATGGTCTTCAGTATGTCTTAAATTTTTTTGGTTTCTTCATCTGCAAGATGGGATTAAGAAAGGATCTGTTCAAGTGGTGGAGCTGTTTTGCATTTTATTGAAGTTAATACATATGGAAATCTTTAGAAATATATAAAATGTTCTAAAATTTTATGGTCTAACATTAAATCAATTCTATTTAAATTTACTTATATATTGATCTTCTACTATGTTTTAATTTCTGTGCCACTTTCAGTTATAATTAGATTTATAATAATTTCAACCAATGATTGTGGGATCCAAGGCAAGATTATGACCATATGACTAACAAAAATTCTGATGTTTTAGAAAAATCTAGTTTTCTTCCACCCTGCTCCACAGAATCAGCCTGTGTGCATGTGCATGTATATATATGTGAGTGTGGTTTTTATGTTGGGAGGTGTACACTGAGAAATTACAGCGTAAGGATCTACTTAACTTCTATTACTGACAATGCTGGAGCATGCCCCCAGAAAGAGGTACTAGATTCAAGTCACACAGTATTATGACTCACTTTGTTCACAACCATATCACCAACTTAACCACAGCAACCAGAAGCAATTCATTAAGAGCTACATGATGGTCATGATGTCTGGCTATAACAAGTTTTTTTGTTTGTGTGTTTGTTTTAAAAAAATTAGAATGCCTTAACCAAAACAAGTCACTTAGTAGCCCAAAACATACCACCACAGTCATAACTGTTAGAATACAAGATAATGATTTGTGTTTCTCTGATAACCAGTGATGATGAGCATTTTTTCATGTTTGTTGGCTGCATAAATGTCTAACAAAGCTACATGTTCTAAACATGTACCCCAGAACTTGAAGTATAATTAAAAAAAATACAAGATAATGCCATATATGCTGCTAGTAAACTACAATTAATTCAGAATGATAATATCAAGAATATTAATGTTGTTCCAGTTAAGCACTGGCTCATATTATACTGTTTTTGAACTTATTTCTGGTTTGTAGAGGACTAATGATCTGTACATGAATACAAGACTAAAGTTTAGGATGAAAATGTCCCACTAAGACTGAAGAAGACTACTATCTGAAACAGGCTTTAGAATTTAAAATTGCATTGCTACCTTCAGCAGTATCTGCTAAAGTGCAATTCTTTATTAATATCCATAATCCATGCACACTTGCTTCCAAGAATACCCAATGCCAAATAAAATTAGTCATCAATAAGTCTTCTTCTATTAAATTATATGTTAAATCTCCTCTGATCCATGCTAAAATCCATGATCCCTAAAATCCTTTTCAAACGTGACCTACTCACATGGGCTGCTCACATTTGTCATTGGTAAGTTTTATTTAATTTAAAAAATTTTCTTAACACCTTTTGACTACTCAGAAATAGATATGTATATCGGTATTAGGTAGCTATTAGTAACCCTGTTCACTAGGCATAGAGCCTTAGACAAATTCAGAGAGATAGGACAATTTTGATATTTTTCTCTGGTAACATTGAATCCAAGAGGAAGGCAATATACAAGAAAATTACCTCTGACTGAGTCCAGACAGGGTTATCCATAGCTACACATTACTAAGTAATATTTTACAGTTTCATATCTATAAGGTGAGAGAAAAAGAAAGTGATCTGTTAGAGAAATTTTATCTTATAATTTAATATAATCAACATTTACCTCTCACAAAAAGTATTCACTGGGTTGTTTATAATGGTGGCTTTATTATGGCCCATCTGCTTTATTTGCAGCCCGGGTGACCAGATGGCTGGGTCAAGAGAACTTCATCTTTCTTGTCTAAATACAAATAATACTTAAAATAGACTGTAGTATGTGTGATCAGAAACGAGCTTACTGCTGACCATTATCTATGTATAATCAGTTTATTTAAATGTAATTATTGTAAAAGTAAAATCTGTACCTTATACATATATATTCCTAATTTAGCATTGCACTGAACACATTGAAGCCATGCACTAAATACTTACTTATTGTTGATTGTAAGGAGCAAACTTAGTACAATCCACCCAGTAATATTAACTTACGTATTTATTTATTTATTTGAGATGGAGTTTCATTTTTTCGCCCAGCCTGGAGTGAAGTGGTGCCATCTTGGCTCACTGCAGCCTCCACTCCCCCCACCACCACCCCTAGCCCGGGTTCAAGCAATTCTCCTGTCTCAGCCTCCCGACTAGCTGGGATAATAGGCACCCACCACCACGCCTGGCTAATTTTTGTATTTTTAGTAGAGACAGGGTTTTGCCATGTTGGCCAGGCTGGTCTCAAACTCCTGACTTCAAGTGGTCCACCAGCCTCAGCCTCCCAAAGTGCTAGGATTACAGGTGTAAGCCACGGCACCTGGCCCCCCAAAATATTTAAATAACACTCAGTGGCCCAAGAAAAATCTTGCCACAGGCTCAATAATATGTATAACTATTGGCAACTCCTTTACAAATATTGGTAACTCTGACAAAAATAACAGCACTAATTTTTTACCCACTACTAATGTACTACTTAAGGTAAGTAAGGTCCTGAAAAAGCACCCAAATTATTTCAAGAACTAATTTATAAACTAAGAATTTGTCTGATTAAGGAAATTTTATTTTGACCATGCTTTCTTTTTAAAATTATCAATAGGTAACATAATAGAGAAACAAAAATTTCCAAGATGTGTTTGTGTATGGTGGTTATTTAAATAATAAACACTAATAGACAAAATGCAGTAGTACATCAGGAATAATTGCCAGGTTATTTACAAAAGCTCATCAAATTGAGATCATAATTAAAGTACTGCTTCAAGGTATAGACAGGAATCCTCAAAAAGATGCATGTTTTAAATGGTGACAGTTATACTTAGTATAGATATAAATTTTTATGATGTCCTGTTTATTTTCAGAGTAATAGAAAATTTCTGTCTTCTTAAATGATCTCTCTCTCCCTCCTCTCTCCTCTCACTCACTTTCAATTTAAGAAATAAAAGAGATCTTTGCTGTAGGCAAAAGCACAGACTAATAATTACATTCAGGTAACAGTTAGAGATTTCAATTTGTTTTTCAAATTTAGCTAGTTCTCTTCCTTCCAATTTACTCTTGGAATGCAAATTAACACAAACATATGTTGGGAGGCAAATATCTCTTCATAAATACAGGCATCTCTGATTTATTAGCAATCTGATTATTGATAAAATTTACCTTATTTAGTATCAGGAGTGGGTTGCACTGAATTTTTCATCTCCTTTACTTATTTTCTTACACAAATTCAATATTTGAAATATCTTACCTTTTGTATAAAGTTTTATAAAAATAGTCATAGTATATTTTAAGATTATACTGCTAAAGAAATTATCTTTTTCATAGTAAAGAAAAATAGGATAAATAGCATTTATTTATATGATACCAAAACAATTATTTGAAAACTGAAAAAAAATCATTAGCATTTTTAAAAAATTTTATATATAAAGTTGCTCAATTTAAAATACCACGATATGGGTAATGCTGAATATGTTATTATCTACTTGGGGTGGTTTCCAAATGGCTACATTTAACAGAAAATGTGTTAGCTAAATGAATATGGAATTTATTTAGTGGTTTTTATCTCCCAAAAAAAGGAAAGAAGGAAAACACCTTTTGAATATTGCACTCCTCCTGCCTCTGTAATAGGCTTTCACTTTAATTATCTAATTTAAATCTCACATACACCCTACCAAAAAATATTGGAATAATTATCCACATTTTGTAGATGAGGAAACTGATATTTTCAGAAGCCAGGTAATTTTCTTGTGGTAATTTTTGCTGTTGTTCTATTGTTATTCATACACTAATTTTTTCCAATAAATTTAATAAATCTCATTAGGATACATAAATATGGCAAGCTAAATTAAATTTAGAGTAAGTGAGGTTGAGGTATAGAAAAACTAAGTGAAGTTATATATAGCTTCTAATGATAGATCACAACTTTAAGCATTCTAGCAGATAAAATTTAAAATATAGTTAATATGATATATACTATCCAGAAGTTAAAAATAAGCAGTTACTTAGGAAATTACCCTTATTTTTTTTTTTTTGGTAAACTCATGGTACAATTACTGTCACATGGGGAATTTTATAAAACTATTTCTTAAAACTCGTGTAACTTTATTATATTATATTGTCCTGGGAAAAAGAATGCATAGTTCATCAGCAATCTATTGCTGGATGGTGGAAGAAGAGGTGTTTCCTTTAGGAGAATACTTTATAGCCATTGAAAATAATGTTTTTGAAAAATATTTATTACCATGGATATTGGTCACAATACACTGTTAAAGAAAATATATAAACATATAAAAATAAAAATTTCTATTCTCATACACTTACCATGTTTAAGTTTTTCCATATTTTGTCTTCAGTTCTAACATAAGTGCTTCCAATTTGTTACTATTAGGAACAGTAATATTTTTAATTATTAAGTAGTAATTGGGTCATATTTCTTTCTGATAGTAACCATCAAATGCTAAATAACACTTTCAAAATATCACAAAATATAAAATATACTAAGGTAAGATAAACACCTTTAACAATTCTCTTTCAAATGTAAATGTTCTGTAGTTTTTATTGCACCAAGAGAATAAAGTTGGCAATTAACCTGTTGTCATGGGATCTAAATTCCAATTTGTCATATGACCTTAAAATGCACAATAGCATATTCTATCTTAAGGTAATGTATGTGTGCATAAATAAAAATAAAAATTGAAGTAGAGTTGAGTAGAGTATGGAACACACCCTTCTATTCATTACTGTTTTTCTGACAGGTTAACTAGCTTCAGGCCAACAAACTAACAATTTCCAGTTTCCAGTTCTCTAGTAAAAAGGATAAACACATTCCAGAAAACATAAAAATACCTTCAAAACATTTTGGAACCTGCAAAGATATAAACCAGTCTTTTCATTAGTGCTATAACATTTAATGACACTTTCACTTATAATTGGCTTTTTTTTTTTTTAATTCGGGATTACATTATGTGGCTTCCATGTCTTTCTCAACTTTTATCTCTTCTCCACAGCTCACCAGGCAAAGAAGCGAGAAAACAGGAACACAAATTACATGGCTTTATTGTTGGTCCTTTAGGCAAGATACACATCTATGCTCCTTAGAGAGTTACCTATATTCCAAAAATCAGTAGCAGTTCTAAGTTGCTTTCCATTCTACAGTATATTTAATATTTCCTAGTGTCCTTGATAAATCTTCCTTGGATAAGTATTATAGAACTTTTGTCTAATTACATACTAACGGAAGAAAAGTTGACAAACACAAAAAATATATCACCACTGCAAAACTTTTATGTGTATCTCTTATTCTATGTAGGTTACAACACATGTATTTTAAAAGTTATTTTATATTATACAAAACAGTCTTGTAGCACTTCCTCAACTCTAGCAATGCAATCTGCAAACAAATTTTAAAAGCTAAATATTTCATCATCTTGGTATATTGTCATTTACTAAATAACTTTAAGGTTATATCCACTTTTTGCTATTGAAAATAAAGCTGAGGAAGAGTCCAAGATGGCAGACTAGAAGCAGCTAATATGTGTTGGCTCTCGGAAAGAGAAACGGAAGGGGCGAGTAAATACAGCACTTCCAACAGAAACATCCAGGTACTTGCATTGGGACTAATCAAGGAAACGACTTGACCCACGGAGACAGAGAAAAGCAAGGCAGGACAACCGCCCACCTGGGGGCAGCACGGAGCCAAGGAAGCCTCCCCCGCCCAAGGAAGTGGTGAGCGAACGTGCAACCCCAGGGACCCATGATTCTCCCATGTATCTTTGCAACCCTTGGGTCAGGAGATCCCCTCGTGAACCCACTCCACGAGGGCCTTCAGTATGACACACAGGGCTACCTGGAGTCTTGGCATGGCAGCCGCTCAGGCACGCATGGTGACCAGGAAGACTTGGAAACTCGGGCTTTCTGAGCTTTCTGGCAAAAGTAGCTGTGAGTCTGGCAAAGTGGGAGGTTGGATCCCCATACATACCCCTAAAAAGGAGGCTGAATCCACGGGGCTGAGCAGCGACCATCTGCAGACCCCACTTCCCTGGCACTTCACGGGATAAGACCCACTCTGGCTTGGAATTCCAGCCAGCCACTGGGAGCAGCGTTACACCTCTCTGAGATGGTGCCCCTGGAGGTGGGGGAGTAGGGGACACTATCTTTGCTGTTTGGGTGACTTAGCCGTTCCAGTCTTCGGGCTTGGAAGTGTCTGAGATGACTGAGCACGGAGGCAGTGCCCCAGCACAGCACAGCTGCTCTACCAAATCATGGCCAGACTGCTTTATCAAGCAGGTCCCTGATCTCATTCCTCCTCACTGGTTGGGACCTCCCAGCTGGAGTCTTCAGCCACCCCCACCAGTGATCTCCACTTGACGCAGTTTTTTTGTTGTTACTTGTTTGGTTTTTGTTTGTTTGTTTTTTGAGACTGAGTCTCACTCTGTCTCCCAGGCTGAAGTGCAGTGGTGCGATCTCGGCTCACTGCAACCTCCACCTCCCGGGTTCAAGCAATTCTTGTGCCTCAGCCTCCTGAGTACCTGGGATTATAGGCACCCGTCATGACGCCCAGCCAATTTTTGTATTTTTAGTAGAGAAGGGGTTTCACCATATTGGCCAAGCTGGTCTCTTAAATCCTGACCTCAAGTAATCTGCCTGCCTTGGCCTCCTAAAGTGCTGGGATTACAGGCGTGAACCACCATGCCCGACCTGATGCAGTTTTGAAACCTCCCTGGGATGGAGCACCCAGAGAGAGGGGCAGTCCACCATCTTTGCTGTTTGGGAGACAGCTTTTCCAGCCTTTGGGCTTTGGAGTGTCCAAGGTGACTGGGGGCTAAAGTAGACCCCCAGCACAGTACAGCTCCTCTATGAAAATGTGGCCAGACTGGTTTTTTAAATGGGTCCCAATCTCATTCCTCATAACTGGGAGAGATCTCCCAACCAGGGTCTCCAGCCACCTCCTACAGGTGCATTCAGTCTAGAAACAGGCCCATACCTCCCTGGGACAGAGCTTCCAGAGGGAGGGTTAGGCTGCCATCTTTGCTGTTTCATAGCCTTCACTGGTGATACCTCCAGGTACTGGAAAGTCTGAGGCAACTACGAACTGGAATGGAACCCCAGAATACTACATCAGCCCTATGGAAAAGTGGCCAGACTGTTACATGTGCCCATTCTCATATATCCTCACCTGGCAGTTCTAGGCTTTTAGCCACCCCCAACCAGAGCTATTGGGCAGTAGCAACTCAGTGACTCCCTGGACAGAGCCTCAAGGGGCAACTGAAAGCTTCTCTGCTACTGCCTTTTCAGTGAAAAGGAGTAAAGACCCTAAGTGCCTTATCTACACCTTCAACAAGTTGCAGCTGACCCAAGGAGAGGGGGCCAGTCTGTCTCCCATGGAACCACGCAACCCCAACTGCTTGTAGCCAAACAGGGAACCCCTGGCTTCAGTCCACAGCACAGACCCTCCATCGCGGCCTGAGTGCACTGAGCAATTGCTGACCTGCATCTCTTTGGGGTAGAGCCCCCAGGAGATAAGCAAAGTGGTGGGGCAGTAAGCCAGCTGATGTTGAGCCCAGAGGGTTTGGTGTGGAAGCATCTGTAGCAGAGTATGGCCAGGGATGGCCATTCCTCTAGGCTGCATTTGCTCCCATAAGAGACTTTAGTCCTAGGGGAGCTGTCAGACCTGATCTCTTCAGGGTAGCCTTGAACATCAGATAGGGCTACTCCAACCTGAGCACACCTTGGTCAGCTGGCCTCTCATGGAGCTCCAGCCTGGACACACCTGCTTACAGGGCAGTCTTGGGTGCCCTGGGGGCCATGCCATAGCTTCTGTGCTGGCAGACCATGCCTGAATGGTGGAGAGCTCCAGCAACACAGCCCCTATTGCCTCACACCAGCCCACACATTCCCTCTGCATACTGCAGCTTCCCCTGAGCCCACAGCAACTCCTCACATCACTTTGCTGATGCATGTCTACACAGGTGGGTTTTGCTTTACTTGCTCCACTAGCATGCAGGAATGCATTACACCCCTCCCACCCCTGCTGACCATCATTGTAGATGAAGCCTTGGCAGAAACAGAGCCAGCCAGCCTTCCAGCATCCCACCCATGCGCTAATACCGTGCAGAGAACAGAGGATCCTCCCACACCCTAACTGATCACTCCTGCTTGCAGAGCACAAAGAAGGCACAGTGTGCACTAGCCAGCACACTGCCCTAAGCCAACACCACCTCTAGTGCAACAGCACACACAGCTTCCAGCAGGGGCCTCCCACTCCCTACCAGCTGCCTTGCCTCTGCTACTGTGGTGAATACCCACAGGGAGGCAGGCACCCTGGGATCCACTAGCACTCGGCTGCAGCTGCTGCACCTCAGCACCACCAGCACAGTGGACTCCAAACACCAAGGAGATAGACAACAAAATTGGGCCCAATACAAGTCCCCCCAAGGGAGAGTATACAGTCTAGGAGTTGGGAGCTGAGTGCTGGCCTCCTAAAACCTCCCAGAAACAAAGCCAGTCATCTGAGTCCACCTTATACTACAATCAAATCCTTAATGTCATCAAATCAGATAAAAGGAAAACAATCCAAAGATCAGCAACCTCAAAAAGTAAAGGTAGATAAACCCACAATAATGAGAAAGAATTAGCATGAGAACACTGAAAACTCAAAAAGCCAAAGTGCCTTTTTTCTTCCAAATGATTGCATCACCTCTCCAGCAAGGGTTTAGAACCAAGCTGAGGCTGAGAGAGCTGAAATGACAAAGTAGAATTCAGAATGTGGATAGGTACAAACTTCATTGAGCTAAAGGAGTATGTTGTAGCACAATCCAGGGAAGCTAAAAATCATGATAAAACATTGCAGGGGCTGACAGACAAAACAGCCATTATCGAGAAGACCATAACTGACCTGAGAGAGCTGAAAAACACACTACAAGAATTTCACAATGCAATCACAAGTATTGATAGCAGAATAGACCAAGCAGAGAAAATAATCTCATCTCTTAAACACTGGCTTTCTGAAATAAGACAGGCAAACAAGAATAGAGAAAAAGAATGAAAATGAATTAACAAAACCGCTGAGAAATGTCAGATTATGTAAAGAGATCAAATCTATAGCTGATTGGTGTACCTGAAAGAGATGGGGAGAACGGAACCAACTTGGAAATCATATTTTAGGATGTTAGGCATGAGAACTTCCCCAACCTCGCTAAAGAGGTCAGCATTCAACATTCAAATTCCAGAAATGCAGAGATACTTCACAAGAAGACTATCTCCAACACACATAATTATCAGATTCTCTAAGGTTGAATTGAAAGAAAAAAAATTAAAGGCAGCTAGAAATGTTAGGCTACATACAAAGGGAAGCCCATCAGACTAACAGCAGACTTCTCAGCTGAAATCCTAAAGCCAGAAGAAATTGGGGGCCAATCTGCAACATTCTTAAAAAAAAAAAAATCCAATCTGGCAAAACTAAGCTTCATAACCAAAGTAGAAATAAGATCAGTTTCAGACAAGCAAATGGTAAGGGAATGTGTTACTACCAGACCTTCCTTACAAGAGCTACTGAAGGAAAAACTAACCATGGAAAGGAAAGCCCCTGCAAAAACACACTGAAGTACAAAGACCAGTCACACTATAAAGCAACCATATAAACAAGTCTGCAAAACAACCAGCTTAACATAATGATGACAAGATAAAAATCCATACATATCAATGCTAACCTTCAATGTAAATAGGCTAAATGTCCCAATTAAAAGACAAAGAATGACAAGCTGGATAAAAAATCAAGACCCATTGAAATGCTGTCTTCAAGAGACCCATCTCACATGCAGTGACAAACATAGGCTCAAAATGAAGGAATGGAGAAAAGCCTACCAAGTAAATGAAAAAACAGAAAAAAGGTAGGGGTTCCAATCCTAGTTTATGATGAAAGAGACTTAAAAGCAACAAAGGTCAGAAAAGACAGAGAAGGGCATTACATAACGGTAAAGGATTCAATACAAGAAGATCTAACTCTCCTAAATACATATGCACCCAACATAGGAGCACCCAGATTCATAAAACAAGTTCTTAGAGACCTTCAAAGAGACTTAGACTCCACACCTCTATGTACATAAACTAGAAAATCTAGAAGAAATGGATAAAATTCCTGGACACATACACCCTCTCAAAACTGAACCAGTTAAAAATGGAATCCCTGAACACACCAATAATGAGCTCTAAAATCGGGACAGAAATAAATGGCCCACCAACCAAAAAAGGCCTAGGACCATACAGATTCACAGTTGAATTCTACCAGATGTGCAAAGAAGAACTGGTACTATTTCTACTGAAACTATTCCAAAAATTAAGGAGAGGGACTCCTCCAAACTCTCTATGAAGCCAGCATCACCATGATACCAAAACCTGGCAGAGATACAAAACAAAATAAAAGAAAACTTCAGGCTAATATCGTTGCTGAATATTGATGGAGAAATCCTCAACAAAATACTGGCAAAGTGAATCCAGCAGCACATTGAAAAGCTTATCCACCATGATCCAGTAGGCTTTATCCCTGGGATGCAAGCTTAGTTCAACACACACAAATCAATAAATGTGATTCATTACGTAAACCAGAACTAAAGACAAAAACAACACTATTATTTCAATAGATGCAGAAAAGGCTTTTGATAAAATTCAACACCCATTCATGTTTAAAAAAACTCTTAATAAACTATGTATTGAAAGAACATACCTCAAAATAGTAAGAGCCACATATGACAAATCCACAGCCAACATTATACTAAATGGGTGAAACCTGGAAGCATTCCCCTTGAAAACTGGCACAAGACAAGGGTGTCCTCTCTCACCACTCCATTCAACATAGTATTGGAAGTTCTGACCAGGGCAATCAGGCAAGAGGAAGAAATAAAGGGCTTCCAAACAGGAAGAGAGGAAGTCAAAAGACCCCTGTTTGCAAATAAAGTGATCTTATATACAGGAAACCCTATAGTCTTATCCCAAAAGCTTCTTAAGCTGATAAACAATTTCAGCAAATTGTCAGGATACAAAATTAATGTGCAGAAGTAACTAGCATTCCTATACACCAACAACAGTCAAGCCAAGAGTAAAATTAGAATCAAGCTCCCATTCATAACTGCCACAAAATAATGAAATACCTAGGAATACAGCTAACCAGGGATTTGAATGATCTCTACAAGAAAAACTATAAATCACTCCTCAAAACAATCAGAGATAATACAAACAAATGAAAAAACATTTCATCCACATGGATAAGAAGAATCAATATTGTGAAAATGGACATACTGCCCAAAGCAATTTACAGATTCAATGCTATTCCTCTTAAACTACCATTGTGATTCTTCACAAAACTAGAATAAACTATTTTAAAATTCACATGGAAGCAAAATAGAGCCTGAATAGCCAAAGGAATTCTAATCAAAAAGAATAAAGCTGGAAGCATCACACCACCTGACTTCAAACTATCCTACAGGGATACAGTAACCAAAACAGCATGGTATTGGTACAAAAATACAGACAAAAATCAATGGAAAAGAATAGAAAACCCAGAAATAAGACCACACACCTACAACTATCTGATCTTCAACAAACTTGACAAAAACAAGCAATGGGGAAAGATTCCCTATTCAATAAATGATGCTGGGATAACTGGCTAGCCATGTGCAGAAGATTGAAAACGGACCTCTTTCTAATTCCATATATAAAAATTAACTCAAGATGGATTAAAGACTTACTTAAATGTAAAAGCCAAAACTATAAAAGCTCTGGAAGATGTCTTAGACAATACCATTCTGGCCACAGGCACAGGCAAAGATTTCATGATGAAGACACCAAAAACAATTGCATCAAAAGCAAAATTTGACAAATGGGACCTAATTAAAGGGCTTCTGTGCAGCAAAACTATCATCAGATTAAACAGACAACCTACAGAATGGGAGAAAATTTTTTGTAAACTATGTATCTCACAAAGGTCTAATATTCAGCATCTGTAAAGAACTTAAACAAATTTACAAGAAAAAAAATCCTATTAAAAAGTGGGCAAAGGACATGATAAGACTCTTTTCAAAAGAAGACATGCATGCAGCCAACAAGCATATGAAAGAAAGCCCAACATCACTGATCATTAGGGAAATACAAATCAAAACCATAATGAGATACCATTTCACACCAGTCAGAATGGCTGTCATTAAAAAGTCAAAAAAAAAAAAAAACCCAGATGATTGTGAGGTTGTGGAGAAAAAGGAACACTTATACACTGTTGGTGGTAGTGTAAATTAGTTCAACCATTGTGGGAGACAGTGTGTGATTCCTCGTAGACCTAAAGACAGAAATACCATTCAAACCAGTAGTCTCATTACTGGATATATACCCAAAAGAATATAGATCATTCTATTATAAAGATACGGGCACACATATATTCACTGCAGCACTATTCACTATAGCAAAGACACGGAATGCCCATCAATAATAGACTGAATAAGGAAATGTGGTACATATACACCATGGAATACTATGCAGCCATTAAAAAAGAATGAGATCATGTCCTTTGCAGGGACATGGATGGAGCTGGAGGCCATTATCCTTAGCAAACCAACGTAGAACAGAAAACCAAATACCACATGTTTTCACTTAAAATTTGGAGTTAAATTATGAGACAAATGGACACAGAGAGAGAAACAACATACACTGGGGCCTATCAGAGGGAAAAGGGAAAAGATCAGGAAAAATAAATAATGAGTACTAGGCTTAATACGAGGGTAATGAAATAATCTATACAACAAACCCCATGACACAGGTTTACCCATGTAACAAACCTGCATATGTATCTGAGAACTTAAAATAAAATTAAAAAAAGAAGATTCACTACAAAAAAAAGAAAAGAAAGCTGCAATGTGCACCCTTGTAGATATAACTTTACACACATTTAAATGTTCTTATAAATTCCAGGGTTTTAATATTTAAGACAGAAGATAAAGTTTTTGTTTGTTTGTTTATTTGTTTGTTTGGAGACAGAGTCTCACTCTGTCGCCCAGGCTGGAGTGCAGTGGCACAATTTCAGCTCACTGCAACCTCTGCTTCCTGGTTCAAACAATTCTCCTGCCTCAGCCTCCCGAGTAGCTGAGACTAGAGGCGCATGCCACCACGCCTGCCTCATTTTTTTGTATTTTAGTAGAGATGGGGTTTCACCATGTTGCCTAGGCTGGTCTCAAACTCCTGAGTTCAGGCAATCTGCCCGCCTCGGCCTCTCAAAGTGCTAGGATTACAGGCATGAGCCACTGCACCTGGCCTGACATTTTTTATTTGATTTGTGTAGTTCTACCATTTTTCTACTCCTTATAGAAGTGTGAGAGTGCCCATTTCTAAGAAACCTATGAAATAATACTTTTTACTTTGTCAGTTTTGTTGGTAAACATTTCAACTCATTAATCATTTTTAGAGAGTAAAAACCTAAAAGAATTAATCTCTACTATAAAAAAATTAAAAGAATTTCTATAAGCCAAAAGATAATGATATCACATAGAAATCTAGTTTATAAGAAAGAGTGGAGAAAAGTATAAAAAGCAAATTGATCAGTAATTATTAGCAGCCATTGAAATTATTTCTATACTTATACATATTTTGTTGTCTTCTTAAAGACAACATTTAAATAAAAATAACAAAAATATGTTTATAGAATATTTAGAAGTAAAATATCTGACAATTGAAAAATATATTGTCATAAATTTCTTAAATTTTTATGACATAATAGGGTTTTTAAATATAGACTGTGAAAAATTATAAATGCATATTTGTTACCTAAAGAAACACCACTGGAAAACAGAAAGAGGAATGACTAAAATGAGATAAAATGGAATACTAAAAGTATATTGTCTGTCCAGAGACAGACAGACTATAACTAAGGAATAATGAACAAAAAGGACAAAAAAGAAATCAAATATCTGTATAATAGTCTTAAGTTCAAGCATGTCAATAATTATGTTCAAATTTTAAAAACAAAACATTTCCATTAGATGTACAAACTGTGAAACTGGATTTAAAAGACCCAACTGTGTACTTACAAAAATTAAATATAACCATTAAAGCACAAAAAGTTTGAAAACTAAAGGATTTTTTAAAAAAGATTCATTATGTAAACAGTAAGCATAAAAAACCTGGTACAGCTATAATAATATCTACCAAAAAACTTGAGGATAAATAGTATTACCTAGAAATTAGAAAACATATTTAATTGGATAAGAAATGCACAACAAATTAAAATTAGTGAAATGCATCTAACTCAATTCTTAAAGGAAATGTATAGTTTTAAATGTAACATTAGATAAGTAGAAAGGTGTAAAGAAATGACTTTTGTTTCCAAGTTTAGAATCTTAGAACAGTAAAAATGGAACCTAAACTAAACATAATAAACAAAGTAATAAAATTAAAATAGAAAAAAGAAACAAAAATAATAGAGAAAATCAACAAAACCAGAAGTTAATTATTTGATAAAATTAATGAAATTAATAAATTACTAGAATGACCTTTAATAAATGAGAGAGAGAGAGAGAGAGAGAAAAGACCCAATCTAACACAAAGAATGAAAAGAGGAACTTCCTCAGAGATGCTGCTAAAACTAAGAGTCTAATAATGGAATATCATGAACAACTTTATCCCAATAAGTTTAACAACTTAGATTAAACAGAAAAAATTATTAAAGGCACAAATCACCAAAACTGACTAAAGAAAAAATAGAAATGCTAAATAGTCATCTAGCCAATAAATAAACTCAATTATAATTAAACAAATATCCTCAGCTTCCCTACACACACACACACAAACACACACACACACACACACAGAGGAATAAACAAAAAATAATTTAGGCCCAGACAGCATCACCAATAAATCTCAGTAAACATTTAAATAATAACCTATACTAATTCTATACAAAAATTTCAGAAAATACAGAAGAAAGAACTTAACAACTCATTTACTCATCTTATGAGGCCAATATTTCTCATTATCAATACCAGACAAGAACATTACAAGAAAATAGATTATAGACAAAATTTTTTTGAAAAATATATTCAGAAATTCTTAAAAGTATAAATCAAATCCAACAATATTTAGAGCTCAGATACCATATTCAAGTTGAGTATATCACAGCAACTCAAGATTCGTTTAATATATGATACTCTATTGATATAATTCACTGCTTTTGTAGCTTAAGGCCAAAAATGTTACATAAACATTTAATAGATGAAGTTGGCATTTGACAAAAAAAGCCCCTATAATTTCCAAGCCTCTTAGCAAACCAGGAACAGAAGGAAACTTCTTCAATATAAGTGACAATCTACAAAAATTCACATTTAATATATTTAACAGTGAAATATTAGATATTTTCCTTCTAAGATAATGTAAAAGGGAAAGATGTCTGACCTAGTCACACCTATTGAACATGGCAGTGATTTTCCAGTCAGTGAAAGAATGCAAGCTGGTGGGGAAGGTAACCAGATATAAAAGAAAGTAACAAAAATGTCAATATTTTCAGTTGACGTAATTGTGTATATAAAAATTCCTGAGAAACTAGCAAAAAAATATTGCCACTAGAAACAATATTACAGGATCTTTGGGGTGTCGTTTTTCAGGTCAGAAACCTCTGTGGCCAGTAGCACCTTTGCCCAAGTTTTGCTCAGGCATGGTGGGTTCATTGTTTCCCTGGTAGGTCATGCTCAGTTCATGCTACTGGCCTGGATCCCACACCTGCCAAGGGCAAGTCAGTCGTGGAACAGCAAGGTATGTGTGAGCAAGCGTGGGGTCCAGCCACTATGCACAGTCAAACATACCGGCTGCTACAGCGTGGTAGGCAGCTCCAGGTGCTAGTTTGGGTGCTGGTTCTCTCAGAGCCTATGGCCAGACCAGGGGAACTACAAGCAGCTTCCACGGCTGGCACCAGGGAACACAGTGGCACCCAGAAGCTTGAAGACACCAGGAACCACAGGGCCCCATAGAGGGAGTCACAGCCCTGGCTTGGGTAGCTACCTGGTCCGGGCTCCCCAAAGGGCCACAGATCTTTTCTTTTCTTCACCCACAATGTGATAAGCAAGGGGCATGTCTCAGCCCTGCTTGTGTTCCAGCTTTTAGCTTTGCCATTCGGTGTTTCCCACGTTCTTGTCCTGCAACCAGGAGGTATGCAGACAAGTGGAGGGTGAGCAAGATGAAGAGGAGCTTTATTGAGTGATAGAACAGCTCAGAGGAAACCTACAAAGGACGTTCACAGCCAGAATGTCCTGACAAGTGTTCAGCTCCTAGTAGAGAGGGTTACTCCTCTCTGCTAGGCAAGTCATCCTGACAAGTGTATAGCAATCAGCTATGAACAGAGAGGGTAGCTCCTCTGCAGCTGGTCATCCCATCATATAAACAGATCTCAGCAGAGAAGAGGCCTTAGAGTAGGTGGCTTGTCCCTGCAAGCAGGTCGTCCTGTCATCTCTACCACTCTCAGCAGAGAGGAGGCCCTAGAGTGGGTTGCACCTCTCTGCAGCTGATCATCCTGACACCCAGTCAGCTCTGGCTGAGTCAGTGGATTTCATGGGCCTGAGAGGGGAGGAAGTGCACACCAATTGGTCCTTGGGTGGCCATGGGCAGGCCCTGAAAAGGCACCACAAGTTCCCACTCTGCTCCACTGGACTGGCAGCCTGGCCCCCAGCCTTCAGGCCCTCCCTGGCCTGAAGATGTAGCCTCACTGGGGACCTGCCCTTTCCGCCCAGGAACCTGTCTGCCTTCTGCTGCTGTTCATGGTACCCATGCTGTAGATGCCATGGGATGCTTGCAGGCCAGTGCTGAGCTGCCCTCTGCAACCCCTTGGCTTCCCTCCTGTGCTCATTGGTGTCCACAGTCTGGAGAAGGCTGAGGTGGCAGGAGACTGACCTGTTAGCATTGCCCCAAGTGTGTACACACCCAGCCCAGCTGTGACAGCACCCAGGCTTGGCCTCAACTTGCTCTGAGATCAGAACGGGTGCTGATAGTAGGGGGAAGTCAGGCAATGGGAGCAGGCACTTTCAAGCCTGTAAGGGCAGGGGGGCCCTTCCTGGGCTCCCAGGAGTGCAGAGATGCCTGGGTCCACAGCCTTGGTTTGGGAGATTGCAGCTGTGCTGGGATGGGGGAGCACCTCCTGCCTGTTCCGTGGAGTGGGAGGCCCAGGTCTGCAGCAATGGTTTGTAGTGGCTGTAGCTACAACCAGGAGGGCAGGGATCCTGTCTGCTCTGGGCTCCCCCAAGAGCACACAGAGGCCCAGGAGCCACAACTTGGGCAGCTGAAGCTGCACCCAGGTTGGCAGGGCTCCTCCCTGCTTCATGGAGAAGGAGGCCTGGGTCCACAGCTGTGACTTGGGTGGCTGCAGTTGTGTCCAGGAGGGTGGGAATCCAGCATGCTCCCAGCCTGAGAGCACAGAGATGCCTGAGTCTGCAGCAGCTGCAGCAGCTGCAGCAGCTGCAGCAGCACCCAGGGAGCTCCTGCTCCACCTTGGTAGGGGTGGGGCTCCCGCTTGTCCCCAGCCTCCACCAGCTCTGTGGAGCATGCAGCCCTGGCCGCACCTCCCTGCTACAGTCGGTGTGATGGCAATGGCCACTCCAGATGGCCCACTGCTGCCATCACTAATGTTGCAAGATATAGAATTAATAGAAAAATACAAATTGTATTATTAATATATTAACAATAAGTCTTTAAAAACAAAATTTTAAAATACTTAGGGATAAATTTAACAAAAAGAGATATA
Organism: Nomascus leucogenys; assembly: GCF_006542625.1. NCBI lineage: Eukaryota > Metazoa > Chordata > Mammalia > Primates > Hylobatidae > Nomascus > Nomascus leucogenys. The sequence continues at coordinate 17,022,618 of NC_044391.1, forward strand.
AACCTATATACTAAAAGTGTATAACAATGCTGAGAGCAATAAAAGATACCTAGATTAGTGACGAAATAAACTATTTTCATCAATAAAAAGACCAAACGCTGTAAAGAATACCAATTCTCCCAAAATGTATCTATAGAATAAATGTGATCCCAATAAAAATTCTAGTATGTTTCTTCCTAGAAATTGACAAGATAATTTTAAATTGTGTTTGGCAGAGCAAAGGAGCAATGATAGCTAAAACTATGTTGAAAAAGAAGACTAAAGTTTTCAGAACTTTCTATAAAGCTACAATAATCAATACTGTGTGGTAATGTTGAACAATAGACAAATGGATCAATGAAACAGAAAAATATGTTCAAAAATACATCTCACATATGCAGTAAATATACAACAACACAAGAGAAATTCAACCAGAAAAGGAAAGTCTCCTCCAGTAATGGTTCTGGAACAACTCAATATCCATATAGGGAAAAAAAAAAAAAAAAAAAAAAAAAAAAAAAACAAGTCGATAACAAGCATGCATCAAAATAGAAGGGGGATAAAATAATAGAAAATAATAGAAAAATCCAATTAAAACGTTGAGAACACTAATCAAATTAAAGAACCTCTTGTCAGACTAACCATGAAAAAAAGAAAACACAAATAACAATGTGAATAATAAGAGCAGTGACATCACTAAATTTTTTTAAAATTTTAAATGGCAATCAAGGAATATTATGAATAGCTTTGTGCCAATAAATTCTAGAACTTTGATGAAATCAACAAATTCCTTGACAAACTCAAATTTCCAAAGCTTAGTCAAGAATAAATAAATAACTTTAAAAGCCCTATATCATTAACTATTTGAATTTGTACTTAAAAATATTTTCACCAAAAACACCTTAAGCCCCACAAAATTTCAATGGTGAATGCTAGCAGAAACTTATGAAAAAATATCAATCCCAAAAATTATAATTTAAGCTAAAACTAAAATTTAAAGAGGAAGAAATTACTTTCCAACTTATTCTTTGATCCAGCATTACTCATTCCAAATCCAAAGTCACTATAAAACAAAACTTCACGCCAACATCCCTTTTTTAAAAGAAACAATACCCCATGACCAGGTGCAGGAATAAACACCTGGTTTAACATTTAGAAATCAATCAATACGTAATTCACCATATTAAGATACTTTAAAAAAATCCATGTAATAATATCAATAATTAAAAACAAAGCTTTGGACAACGTCTCACAGATCTAATAAAACTCTCGATGAACTAGGCATATAAGGAAATTTTCTTAACCTGATAAAGTGCATATACAAAAAAAACTTATTGTTTACATCATAATCACTTATCATGAAAATTAAACACTATTTATCTAAGATTATGAACCTAGCCTGAGCAATAAGACATAAAAAAGAAATCAAAATTAGACATATTGGTAAGAAAGAAATAAAAATGCTCATATTAGGAAATGATCTGATCATCTATGCAAAAATCCTATGAAATCTACAAAAAACTATTAGAATAAATGAATTTAGCAAGATCAGTATATAAAAAGTATATTTCTATATACTAACCATGAAAAATTAGAAATAAAAATTTAAAATCAATAACAAATAGCATCAAAATTATGAAATACTTAGGAGTAAATCTGACAAAGAAATGGAAAGCCTATACTATAAACTATAAAACATTGTTGAGAGAATTAAAAACCTAAACAAATGAAGAGATGTAGTGTGCTTATAAATTGGAATTTCAAATACTGTTAATGTCGACCCTCCCAAAACTTGATCTATAGATTCAGCACCATTCCAATCAAAATTCCAGTTAGCCTTTTTTATAGAAAGTAGCATTTATTCTGAAAATTAGGCACATACTATTTACCAAAGAACATGTATTAAGAGAAAATATGCTCATGAAAATTTGCTTAACTTCATTAGTGATTAAAGAAATGCAATCAAAACCCAAAAGATACACTACTACACACTACTAGAATGTCTGAAGTTAAGAAGACTGACTATATCAAGTTTTGTAAAGGATGCAAAAGAACTAGAACTTTCATACACATAACCACTTTGGAAAACTATTTGGCAGCTTCTAAAAACTGAATACATTTGCCTACCACATGACCAGACATTCCACTTCTAGGTGTTTACTCAAAAGAAATGAGTATGTGTATACACACACTTAAATGAAATATTCATAGCTTGTATAAAACTAAAAACTGAAAATAATCCAAATGTCCATCACCAAGTGGATGGATAAACAAATTGTGATATATCCACACAATGAAATTCTACTCATCATTAAAAAGGAATGTCCCATTGATATGCAGATGAACATTCAAGAGTTTTAGAATAATTATGCTGAGTAAGATCAGAAAGTGAAATGAGAAAACTTTGCAGTGAATGATACTTTTAATTTCTTGATTGTAGTGATGATTTCACAAGAGTCACAACTTAGCAAATTATGCACTTCAAACTCATGCAACTTATTATTTCAATTGTACCTTAATAAAGCTGTTAAAAACTAAAAGAAGATAAATAAGTACTAATATGAGAAGATGTATAAGAAATATCAAGTAAAAAATATCAGGGGAATAATATGTATATTATGATCCTAATTTTGTACAAAAATGATACATATACGTTTGTATAAAACTAAAAAATCTAAAAATAGAAATTTATACTCACAGTGGGCCACATAAGAGAGGTAGAGAAGGATTGGGAATAGCAGTAAGTAGGTTTTTTGCTTTATACATAACACATTTTCACAAAAAGCAAACTATTAATTTGACATTTAATTTATGTAAATAATGGCCTTAAAGGAATTAGGACTCCCTCATATATATATGTTTTAACTCTTTCTGTCTCATTCCTGATTTGTATTTCACCAAGAAAAATTATTTTTTATTTCAAGATGCATAGCACAAAGCAAGTGTTTGCCTTTTCTAAGGTTATTTTTAAAATTTTAGAGTTTAGTCTTGTAGTCTTGGCTACTCCAATATATGTATAGAGATATGGATAGATATATATTTAAATTAAAAAACTTTTGAACATCAGGTAAATAAAACCAAAATTTAAAATGATGATAAACCAAATCTATATAGAAATACGTTTTTCATTCCAACTAGTAGTAAATTAAAATCTTAGTTAAATATTTAGACCCTGGTATATCCACAGATGGTCTCTCTGTGTGAGTGAAATCTAAAATAAATAGAAGAAAATAGCTAAAACAGTCAAAGTGGCAAACTTAGGACTCAGAAATCTGGCTGCCTCTAGGGGATAATTGCACTTCTTTCCAGGTAAACCTCTCACCTTGAATTAATGAGAACATTTAGATATTGTTTTTTAACTTTATCTCTATTTTATGTGTAACAGATCAAAAGAAAAGAAACCACCAAAAAAGATGCTCTATGAATCTTTACCCATAACAATCCTAGACTGAACGTTTTCATAGATAGGTCAGTTTAAGGACACAACAAATTCTTTACATCTAAATAGCCAACATTTCAAATGGCTTACAGTGTGATAATGTTATATAATTCTTACAAATTAATAATGAGATTTAAATGTCAAAACACCCTATAGTCAATAAAAGAAACCTACGATAAAGAAACCTATGATTCCCACCTAGGCATGTTGTTATAGAAATAATTTTTTACTTAAAATAACCTTGCAACATGGTAAATTGCCAACTTAACAAATGGTTTGTAACAAATTGTTTTTGTTCTAAAAATTCATTTGCAAATCTTATTATTTGGAAATTGAAATAATTTATTTGTTTAAAAAGCAATGCTGGATTTGGTTCCAGGCAAGATACTAAAGTTTAACATTACATAAAGTTTAAAATTACTAAGCTTATTTTAGTGCCTAACATATGTACAGCATATCCTGTGATTGCTAAGGAATAATAGAAATACCATTTCAGATATTGATTTTCACAAACAACATAATCCCCTGCTAAAGTGGTACTGAGGAGTTCCCATTTTCTACATATTCTTCTTTCTGATATGAAGCAGAATCAAAAACAAAACTATAAAATGCCTTTATAAAGCAAAACAAACTTCCTGTTCAAGATGGAAGACTGAACATATTCATTAATTTCATCTGCCTGTGTAGATCTATTAAGATGAAGATAAGTTAAAAGAGCATTGACTCACTAATATTTCGATTTCAACAAAACTCTGGAAAATGGGAAGAGATTGAAAAGAAGTCAAGCATAACAGAGGAAACATAAACTAGAATGCATTCTGCAGGAACTTCTTCTGAGGGAGGAGCCAAACTGTCTGCCAAACCCCGCAGAAGCTCTGGACTCAAAAATGGTGAAACACTGTAGATTGGAAATAAAAATTAGGACTGAAACATAGTTTATTTAAAATTCTGTATACTGACATGCAACCCCCACACAGAATGACTGACAACCAGGTATTTATTTTAAGCTAAAATTCAGGGGGTCCTTTGTGCTGCATAAAGCAGGTTAATTTGCAGTTAGATGAGAATAGCTCTTTGAGTATCTCCAGAATGCCTACCAGTGAGATATAAATGACCATTCATTAATTGTGCCATGGTTCCCCTGAAACCAAGATATCTTGTACATATCTTGGTAGTTTGTAATGTGAAAATGAAGCATGTCCTGTGCAGCTGAAAAAATATTCAAGTGTGATGTACCTTTGCCTGCATTTTATCTCTTCTGTTATACGGAATTGCCTTTACTTCTTTATTAAAACCTTACCTGAGTACACCCTGTATAGTCTTAAGAGTCCTTTCAACTATCTGAACTTGAGCAATTTCTGTATTTACTAAATGAATGGAATAAAATATATGGACAGAAGTTGGCAAATTACCAAGGGTATGGCATCCAAAGTGATATACTCCAATGTTTACTGCTTAGGGTCTCATAAATTAATGTACACTCACTCTAAAGTAAAACCAGCCAGTTTACAAATCCCTACTTATACAAAGCATATAATTCTTTCACTCTTAAAAGAATTAGCAAAAAGGAATCTCTAGACATTTGTGGGGGGAAATATACTTGACTTGAAACACAAATAATAAGATAAATAAATAGGAAAACTGACCAAGGAGGAAACAGATATAACCTAAGAAAACAATATTCTAAAAAATCACCATCCTCAGTGAGACTCAAGAAAATACAATAAGTCAAATTATAATACTTTGCAATTAAGTCAAATGTTTGAAAGTTAAATTATTTATACCCCAAAACATACTAATTCAGCAACAATTTACATACATATTTCCTTTGTGAGAAATTCTGAAAATAATTGAAAGGCCTCTGTTCTTTAGAAGAATATAAAACCACATTAACCAAAGATAGTAGAGAGATTCACAACACCCTCTTGCCAGAGTACCTGCCTGCGTCACAATGCCATGCATGCAGGAAGAGGCCTCCTAGCACCAAGCTTCTCTAGGGTGAGGTGAAGACTTGCTTCACACATCCAGAGCCCCTCCTTTTCTGAGAGAGCTCCCAGAGGACTCACTTCTGTATTGCCAGTCTTGGAGCTCTAACAATTCTAGTACAGTCTAGCTGCCTGAGAGAGAATGAAGACAACAGCTTGGGCTTGTAGACACCATACGTCCTTTCTCCTGCACAGCACAGAATAATCAGATTTTATATATATATATATATATATATCAGCTCTCAGCTTTCCCCCAGGGAGGGAAAGTATTGATCCATGTATCAAATATCCTAACTTCTCTGGGATGCCTAAAAACCTGGCAACATACTTGTCATTCTTGAAACTCTGCTGGGTTCAGCACAGATTAACCACCTGGGAGAAAATGAAGATGATAGCTTGGGATGGTATATCACATAGCTCTGCACCACTGGCTCAGTACAGAGTAACCAGACAAAAATCAGCTACCTGCTGATTTTTGTATGTTGATTCTATATCCTGACATTTTACTAAATGTGTTAACTCTAACAGCCATTTTGTAGAGTCTTTAAGGTTTTGTGTATATGATTATATCTTCTGAAAACAGGAACAATTTATTTTCAGTTTGGATGCCTTTTATGATGCACTATAAATGAACTAACTGAATAGGAAATTTAAAAACTATCACATTTATATTAGCACCAAAAAGAATAAAATACTAAGGAATAAGCTTAATCAAGGAAGTGAAAAACTTGTGTACTGAAAACTACAAAACATTAATGAAAGAAATTAAAGAAGACAAAACAATTAGAAAGAAATTCTGTATTCGTGAATGGAAGACTTAATATTGTTAAAATATCCATACTACTCAAAGTGATCTACAAATTCAATGAATTCTGTACTAAAATACCAATGACTTTTTTCTTTTACAGAAATAGAAAATCAATTCTACTGTTCATATGTATTATAATCTGATAGGGTTTGGCTGTGTCCCCAATCAGATCTCTTAATGAATTGTAATTCCCATAATCCCATGTGTTGTGGAAGGGACTCAATGGGAGGTAATTGAATCATAGGGGTGGTTTCCCCCATGCTGTTCTTATAAGAGTGAGTGAGTTCTCATGAGATCTGATGGTTTTATAAGAGGGTTTTCTCCACTTTGCTCACCACTTCTCTTTCCTGACAGCATGTGAAGAAGGAGGTGTTTGCCTCCCCTTCCACCATGATTGTAAGTTTCCTGAGGCCTCCCCAGCCATGCTGAACTGTAAGTCAAATAAACCTCTTCCCTTTATAAATTGCCCAGTCTTGGATATGTCTTTATTAGCAGTGTGAGAACAAACTAATACATAGTCTGAATGTTTATCTCCTCCCAAAATTCATGTTGAAATTAATCACTCATATGATGGCTTGAGGAGGAGGGGCTTTTTGGAGTTGAGGATGAAGGCTTCATCAATGGAATTAGTGCCTGATATGGTTTGGCTCCATGTCCACACCCAAATCTCATCTCAAATTGTAATCCCCACATGTCAAGGGAGGAACTTGGTGGGAGGTGATTAGATTATGAGGGTGGCTTCCCCCATGCTGTTCTTGTGACAGTGAGTGAACGCTCAAAAAATCTGATGGTTTTAAAGTGTGGCACTTGCCCTTTGCTCGCTCTCCCTTCTGTCACCATCTAAGACTTGCCATGCTTCTCCTTCAACTTCTGCCATGATTGTAAGTTTCCTGAGACCTCCCCAGCCATGTGGAACTGTGATTCAATTAAACCTCTTTCCTTTAGCAATTACCAAATCTTAGATGATATCTTTATAGCAGTGTAAAAAATGGGTTAATACAGTGCCCTTATAAAATAGACCTATAGGAACTTGTTCACCCCTCCCACCACATTAGGACATAGCAAGAAGGCGAAGAATGAAGCAGGTTCTCAGCAGACACCAGATCTGCTAGCAACTTGATCTTGTACTTCCCAGCCTCCGTAACTGTGAAAAATAAATTTCTGTTGTTTATAAGCTTCCCAGTCTATGAATTTTGTTATAGCAACCTGAAAAGACTAAGACAATATGGAAATACAGAAGATCATGAATAGCCAAATCAATCCTGAGAAAGAACAACAAAGCTGGAGGCATCACAGTTTCTGATTTCAGGGTATGTTAGAAAGCTTCAGTAATTAAAACAGTGTGGTACTTGTTTAAATGCAGGCACGCAGACTAGACTAATGTCATGGAATAGAGAGCCTAGAAATAAATCCAAATGTATACAATCAATTGATCTTCAAAAAGCATGTCAAAAATACACAATGGGTGAAGTATAGTACCCTCAACAAATGGTGCTGGGTAAACTGGAATATGCAAAATAAGAACATTGCATCCTGATTTTATACCATTATAAAAAACTCAAAGTGGATTAAAGGCTGAAATGTAAGACTTAAAAATGTAAACCTCTCAGAAAAAAATATAAGGAAAATCTTTATGATATTGGCCTGGTTAATGATTTCACAAATATGACACCAAAAGCACAGGCAACAAAAACAAAAATAGACAAATGAAACTACATGAAACTAAAAAGCTTCTTCACAGTAGAGGAAACAACCTACAGAGTAAAAAAGCAACTGGTATAATGAAAGAAGATATTTCAAACAATGCATCTAACAAGAGTTTAGTCTTCAAAATGTATGAGGAATTTCTACAACTCAAGATCAAAAAACTAATAAATTAATTAAAAATGGGCTAAGGATGTGAAAAGATATTTCTCCAAATAAGTCACATAAATGGCCAGCAGGTATATGAAACATGCTTAGTGACTAATAATTTAGGAAATAGAAGTTAAACTCACAATGATATATCACCTCAAACCTATCAGGATGGCAAAAGACAGTGTTGATGAAAATGTGAGGAAGTTAGAATCCTTGTACATTGACAGTTTGGCTGTGTTCCTACCTGAATCTCGTCTTGAATTGTAGTTCCCATAATCCCCATATGTAGTGGGAGGGACCAGGTGGAAATAACTGAAACATGGGGGCAGTTGCCCCATCCTGTTCTCATGATAGTTAGTTCTCATGAGATCTGATGGTTTTATAAAGGGCTTCCCCCTTTGTTGGGCACTCATTCTTCTCTCTCCTGCCACCATGTGGAGAAGGACATGTTTGCTTCCCCTTCCACCTGATTGTAAGTTTCCTGATGCCTCCCCAGCCATGCTGAACTGTGAGTCAATTAAACCTCTTTCCTTTATAAACTACCCAGCCTCAGGTATGTCTTCATTAGCAGCATAAGAATGAACAAATAGAGCAAATTTGTACTGAGTAGTAGGGCACTGCTGTAAAGATGTCCAAAAATGTGGTAACTCTTGCTGTGCTTTAGCAAAGAGACTGGTGGGTTTTTGCCCTTGCCCTAGAGATCTGTGGTACTTGGAATTTAAGGGAGATTATTTAGGGTATGTGGTGGAAGAAATTTTTGAGTGGCAAAACATTCAAGAGGAAGCAGAGCATAAAAGTTTGGAAAATTTGTAGCCTGAGGATACAATAACAAAGAAAAACCCATCTTCTGGGGAGAAATTTAGGCCAGTTGCAGAAATGTGCACAAGTAATGAGAAGCCCAATGTTAATCACCAAGACAATAAAGAAAATGTCTCCAGGGGATGTCAGAGACCTTCGTGGCAATCCCTCCCATTACAGGCCCAGAGGCCTAGGAGGGAAAAGTTGTTTCCTGGCTCAGGTCCCCAGCCCTTCTGCTGTGTGCAGCCTCAGGACTGCCTCCTAGCAGCTTTAGTTATGGCTAAAACGAGCCAAGCTACAGTCACGTCATGGCTTCAGAGGGTGCAAGCCCCAAGCCTTGGCAGCTTCCATGTGGTGTTGAGACTGTGAGTACAGAGAAGTCAAGAATTGAGGTTTAGGAACCTCCACCTAGATTTCAGAGGATGTATGGAAATGCCTGGATTTCCAGAGAATGTCTCCTAGGGCAATGTGAAAGAGAAATGTGGGGTCAGATCCCCCACATGGAGTCCCCACTGTGCCACTGCCTAGTGGAGCTGTGAGCAGAGGGCCACCATCCTCCAGCCCCCAGAATGGTAGATCCACTGACAGCTCATGCGCCTGGAAAAGCTGCAGGCACTCAATGCCAGCCTGTGAAAGCGTCCAGGAGAGGGGCCGTCCCTGAGAAGCCTCAGGAGCAGAGCTGCCCAAGGCTATACAAGACCACATCCAGCATGACCAGGATGTGAGGCATGGAGTCAAAGGAGATCATTTTGGAACTTTAAGGTTTAATGATTGCCCTATTGCATTTTGGACTTCCATGGCCCTGTAGCTCTTTGTTTTGGACAATTTCTCCTATTTGGAATGGGAGTATTTACCAAGTGCCTGTACCTCCATGTATCTAGGAAGTAACTAACTTGTTTTTTATTTTACAGGTCCTTAGGCAAAAGACACTTGCTTTGTCTCAGATGAGACTTTGGACTGGGACTTTTGAGTTAATGCTGGAATGAGTTAAGGCTTTGGTGGAATGTCGGAAGGGCATGATTGTGTCTTGAATTGTGAGGACATGAGATTTGAGAGGGGCCAGGGACAGAATGAGAGGTATATGAGAGGACACATGGCTGTGTCCTCATCCAAATCTCATCTTGAATTGTAGCTCCCATAATCCCTACGTGTCATGGGAGGGACCAAGTGGAGACAACTGAATCATGGGGGCAGTTTCTCCCATCCTGTTCTACAGTAGTGAGTTAGTTCTCAAAAGATTGGGCCATTTTATGAGGGGCTTCCCCCTTTGATGGGCAGTCATTATTTTATCTCCTGCCACTGAAGGACGTGTTTGTTTCCCCTTCTGCCATGATTGTAAATTTTCTGAGGCCTCCCCAGCCATGCTGGACTGTGAGTCAATTAAACCTCTTTCTTTTATGATTTACTCAGTCTCAAGTATGTCTTTATTGCAAACAACTAAGGAAAACTATATGGAAGTTTCTAAAAATATTAAAATTGTCATACCATATGATCTAGCGAGCCCACATCTAAGCATATATCCAAAATAATTGAAATCACTATCTTGAAGAGACATATGCATTTCTATGTTTATTGCAGCAATATTCACAATAACCAAGATGTGAAAACAACTTAATTGTACATCCACGGATGAAAACATAAAGAAAATGTGATATATACATTCAATGGAATACTATTTTGACTTTAAAGAAAGGAAATCTTGTCATTTGTGATAATATGGAAATTTGAGGACATTATGCTAATTGAAGTAAGCCAGTCACAAAAGACAAATACTATGAGGTATCTAACTAAAATTGTCAAATTCATAGAATAAAAGTGTGAAATAATGGTTCCCAGGGCTAGAGGGAGGGAAAAAATGGGGAGTTCCTTTTTTATTAACCATTTTTTATTTATTTTTAATTGAAGCTAAAAAGTGTATGTATTTAAGGTGTAAACATGATGTTTTCATATCTGTACACATTGTAGAATGGCTAAATCAAGTTATTTAACATATGTATTACCTCACGTACTTATTTTTTGTGGTGATTAAAATCTATTCTCTTAGGAATTTTCAAGTATATGATATAGCATTATCAACTGTGGTCAACGTTTTATACTATAGATCTCTTGAACTTATTTCTTTCTAAATAAAATTTTGTTCAATAATAATTTTATTATTTTTAATAAAATATTTGAACAATATCTCCTCACTCCCCCCACTCTCCACCCCCTAGTAACTATCACTTTACTCTCTGTTCCTAGGAGTTCAATTTTTTTAACACTCCACAATAAGTATGATGTAGTATTTGTCTTTCTGTGCACCTCAGCCTCCCAAGTCACTGGAACTGCAGACACATGCCAAGTCCAGCTAACTTTTTTTTTTTTTTTTGTAGAGATGGGGTTTCACATGTTGCACAGGCTGGTCTCGAACTCCTGAGCTTAAGCAATCTGCCTGCTTTGACTTCCACAAGTGTTGGGATTACAGGCATGAGCCACTATGCCCACCCTGCTATGTTTTAACATAACATAGTGTTCAGGTTTGTCTAGGTTGTCACAAATGACAGGTTTCCTTTCTTTTTTGAGGCTGAATAGTATCTCACTGTGTATATATTACACATTTTTAAATCTGTTTATCTGTTGATGGACACTGAGAATGATTCCCTATCTTGGCTATTGCGATTAATGCTGCAGTGAACATGGGAGTCCGGATACCTCTTCCACATACTGATTTCATTTCCTTTGGATATATACCCAGTAGTAGAACTGCTGAATCACATAATATTTCCATTTTTAATTTTCTTGAGGAATGTACATGCTGTTTTCCATAATGGCTATACTAATTTACTTTCCCACCAACAGTGTATAAGGGTTTCCTTTTCTCCATACCCTCACCAACACTTGTTATTTTTCATCTTTTTGATAATACCCATGCTAACAGGAGTGAGGCAATATCTCATTGTGATTTTAATTTACCTATCCCTGATGATTAGTAATGCTGAGCATTTTTTCATAAACCCAATGGCTACTTGTATGTCTTTTTTACAGACAGGCTTATTCTGTTTCTTTACCCATTTTTTAATTGGGTTATTTGTTTTCTTGCTATTGAGTTGTTTGAATTCCTTATCTATCTCGGATATTAACCTCTTATCCAATGTACTACTTGCAAATATTTTCTCTCATTCTATAGGTTATCTCTTCATTCTGCTGATTGTTTCCTTTGCTATACAGAAGCTTTTTAGTTTCATGTAATCTCATTTGCCCATTTTTGCTTTCGTTGCCTGTGCTTTTGGGCCATAGCCAAAACATCTTTGTCCAGACCATTATGGACTTTTTTACCTTATGTTTTCTTTTTAATTTTTTTTTTTTTTTCAGAGGGAGTCTCACTTTGTCACCCAGGCTGGAGTACAGTGGCAGCACAAACTCATCTCACTATAACCCTACCTCCCTGGCTCAAGCAATCCTCCCACCTCAGCCTCCCAAGTCCCTGGGACCGCAGACACGTGCCACCAAGTCCGCCTAATTTTTTGTTGTTGTTGCGAGAGATGGGGTTTCACCATGTTGCCCAGGCTGGTCTCCAGCACCTGAGCTTAAGAATTCTGCCCACCTTGGCTTTCACAAGTGTTGGGATTACAGGCATGAGCCACCATGCCCACCCCCTCTATGTTTTCTTCTAGTAGTTTTACAGTTTCAGGTCTTGTGTTTAAGTCTTTAATTCATTTTGAGTTGATTTTTGTATATGGTGTGAGCTAGGGGGCTAATTTTATTACTCTGCATGTGGATATCCAGTTTTCCTAACATAATTTATTGAACAGACTACCCTTTCTCCAGGAAATGGGGAGTTACCAATCAACAGGCATAAATTTTCAGTTAAGCAAGCAGAATAAGCTCTAGAGATCTACTGTACAACATTGTACCTATACCTAATATAATAATGTATACTTACCATTTTTAAGAAGGTATATCTCATTTTAATTCTTCTTATCACAAGAAAGTAATACTTTTTGAAAAAAAGAAATAAAATGTTCAATAGGGAGGGTAAAATAAACTGAGAGAATTGATAGGATATCTAGAGGTTTAATCCAGGAATTCAGCTACTCTGTTAATATTACTTTGAGGAAGGGAGAAGAAATACAAAATCTTGGAGAAATTAAGCAAAGAAAAAAAGCCAAAACATTTTGGAGCTATTTAGAGATGACAATCTTCAAGATATAAATTGCAAATTCCAACAAGGATGGATTTTTAAACTCACCAAAAGAAATGTATCATTGTGAACTTTCAGACCACCAAGAATAACTAAAAGTTTTCAAAACAGAACAACAAACATTATAAAACAATGGGTCATTCAAAGAATAAGGAGTTAGACTGGCATTAGAATTTTTATCAGCAATATTAAAGATCAGACAACAATTATACCAACTCCTTTAAAGGTCTATGGGAAAATAATTTTCAGTCTAGGATTCCAGCCAAATTCATTAACAAGTGTGAGGTTAAGATTAAAAACATTTTTATAAATAAAAATGATCAGATGTTTTTTCTGCCAAGCACTCCATATTGGGAGGCTATACCTGAGGGTGTACAATGGCAATATTGGATTGGAAATCAAAAAAAGAAGAAATTATATAATCTAGGAAACACAATAGGGACAGTGAAGCAATAATCCAGGATGACAGGTTCTAAGCCACTTTAAATCACAATCTGTCCAGTACTGAGTAGAAAGACTGAGTGAACTACAGAGGCAGTTCTCCACATAAAAAAGAAAAGGAAAGTGTTTGAATGAGAAATTCTGATGTAAAAGATACAACGTGAATGAGAAGCAATTAGAAACGTCAATAACCGGAAATGATAAGAATCCAGGTTCAAATATTAGGGAATGGTTTTAAATTAGATTTTAATTGGGAGGCTTTGATTGGGAGGCTGCCCAGCTCGTGAATCATTAAGTCAGTGGACTTAAAAAAAAAAATTATTGCCAAGCATGGTGGCTCACAGCTGCAATCCCAGCACTTTGAGAGGCTGAAGCAAGAGGATCACTTGAGTCCAGACATTCAAGGTTGTAGTGAGCCATGATCATGTCACTGCACTCCAGCTTGGGAAACAGTGAGACATTGATTCAAAAAACAAAAACAAAAACTCACAGCTTCTAATTAACCCCATGTTATTTTAAGATATGTGTTACATTTATTAAAGCAAACTAAATATAGCCTGAGAAGGACTTTGTACTTCTATATTTAAGTCCTTGTGGATGAACCATCACCTACCTTAATAGGTAGACAAGATCGAAAACCTAACTTAAGAATATGTGCTTGTAACAATAGCTGAGTCTTGACCAATCCCAACAGCCAATCCCAAATACTCATACACTGCTGAGTGTTCAAACTGTGTTCAAATAAGGCAAACACCAACCTGTAACCCATACAGCTGTTTCTGTACCTCACTTCCGATTTCTGTATGCCACTTTCTTTTTTTTTTTTTTGTCTGTACAGTTGTTCTGACCACAAGGCATCTCTGGAGTCTCTCCGAATCTGCAGTGATTGGGAGGCTGCCCAACTCATGAATCATTTTTTCCTTGCTCAATTAAACTCCATTACATTTAATTTGTCTGAAGTTTTATTTTAACACATTCAAGCTAAAAAGTTTCATGACTATATATATATACATAGATATATATATATGTATATATATATATATATCTATATATATATAGATATATATATATATCTTTGTATTAAAAAAGTTTTTAAGAAGTATTGCCAGAAATAATATTAGGTCAGAAAATATATTGTGACATTATCCACTTGCATGTTTGTACCATTCATATCAGGATTCTTGAACCCTCATGGTGAGGGAAAAAAAGGTGCAAAGTACAAAGAAACCACAAATAACTGAAAGATCAAAACCACAGATAGCATCTATAGGGTAAACTCAAGATCAGAGAATGGTTAATATCTTCAGTTTATTTTAACAAATATCCTTTGAAAGGGAACTACAATATACTATGATTTTACTTAAAATATAAGTAATTTTTAAAAAATTAATCTGAATTATTCTACTTTTATAATAATAAGATTTAAAATTTAATCCATTAAAATTATTGGCTTTAGTTTTTTTAAGGATATGAACAAAACTTTATTCTAAGGAAAATATTTCTGACCTCTTTCTTTCCCTTCCTGGTCTTTCAAAGCCAAATTCTCAAAACCTAAATTATTTTCAAATAATACTTAATGAATTCTATCTTTTGAATGAGGATAGGAATGAGTTTCACTGGACTTCTCAAAAATTATAGCAATATCGCAGTTTCAACAACTAAGAGTCTTTAAAAATATATCATGAATCAAATGATTTAAGATCGTTTTTAATGGTTTGTGCCTGAAAGCAGCAAAGTTACACATAACTGCATTCCTATAAACAGGCAAAACAAATGTTTAGTGAGTTACCATAAGAGGAGAGGAGAAGGTCCATCAAATGTAGATAAAGGGCTCTGACTTGGCTCTTAATAAACTTACTGTCTAGATCTTGATAAAAGATGGCACTCAGGCCAATATAACTAACAACATTAAAGCTAGAGATGAAGTTTCAGGACCAACTCAATATTGAGGATAATGAGAGACTTTAGAAGTAAAAAGAGAGATTGTAGCTAAAGAGATACTTTTTAGAAACTATGAACTGCTTTTTAAAGTGCCTTGAGATGAAAAATATTTTTAAACAGATATTTTTATATATTTTAGTATATATTTAATATATATAATTATGTGTCTAATGTGTATATTCTAGATTATATAAAAATAAATTTATTTCCTCTCTTCCTACTTTCCCCATATATATTAAATAATATATTATTAAATTCAATCTTCAGTACTTTGTCATTACCCACTAGGGCAGAGTTGCTAGCTGTTCTGGTACTGGAACCCCAGTTTGGCTGGGCCTCCCAAAACACACCATCACTCCACTTCAGTTATTTTGAGATGCTTAGGCATGCTCTATCCTCAGGTCTTTGCAACTGGTATTCTCTTTGTCTTGGACGTCGCCTCCCACTCCCAGATTTCTGCATGACTTCATTCAAATCTTTACAATAAATTCTCCTGATAAGCTATCTAAGGCATCAACGCATTATCTCTGTCTCTTGCCTTTTTTCTTATTATTTCTAGTTATCTAATACACATGTAGTTTATTTACTTATTGATTGTCTTTATCTCCCAATAGAATGTAGGTTCCAGGAGGCCAGAGGGCTTGTCTGTATACTGTCAACTCTCTGGAATAGTGATTGACATATAATAGGCATATGGTAAACATTGTTTAATAAGTCGATGTTCATAAAAATAATTCTGCTTTTATACACTTTTCCCTTTGTATCCATCCCAAGACATAGGTGCATAGGTGTTTAACCTGTTAATCAGAGACTTGGTTAATAATTGATTCTAGTTTGCAATTCTAAAAGAACTGTCTGATATAGAGGAAATAATATAGAGCTACAGGGGTCAATAAATTCTGCATATGCGTCTGAAAGCTGGAACTCTTATTTATCAGCAAGCAGGGTTTGGAACGTAAGGGTAGATACTGGAGTGTCAGAAGCATGCACATTGAGCACCAAATTCCCCCAAGCTGAGAATTGTAAGGCCGTTATCTTCTGCTTCTCACAGAAAGTAGAGCTGATGCCTCCCAACAGTCCAAACACTGGGATACAAACATTCTTGTACTTTCAACTCCAGGACAGGGAGTAATTCCCTATGGAATAATTGAGAGGTGGACATGTAGCACCTGGTATGCAATCAGGAAGACCATACTTCCAAAGAAGAACTTCCTGAAGTGGAAAAAAGCTGGAGACTGTTAGTTGATTACCATATTCTCACTATAGGAGAGAGACTGGAGCACCGAAGAACTGTGAGGAGATTGGCAGAGTTCATGATGCAGAGGAGAGTGATGTGCTGGCTCAGGGCCCAAGAGAGGATGTGGTAGTACCCCAGGAACAAGACCACAGCAGACGCTGTTGGGAAGTACAGCACACACTGATAGTCAGTTGAAATGAGAAAATTTGGCCCTTAAAGTTTGTGATACAGTTGGTTGTGTCCTCCGAAAGTATATGGATCCCAGATAAGGAGCCTGAGGTCATTTTTCAAAATCAAAGCTAGGTCAGCAATAGAAACTAGAGGTCACATGGAAACACTTTTAGGCCGTGGTATATTGCATCTTTTTAGCTCCAGCTCTCAGAGGTAGGGTTCCATTTCACAGTTGAGGTAGAAACACACGTTGGGAGGAAAACCTCAGGACATGTGACCTACATTCACACTAGGTCTGGGGACTGTTTATAAACACGATCACATAAGTATTGTAAATACGGCTACCAAATGAAAGGCAGTCATTAGGGTGAGTGGGAACTTTAAGCACTTGACAATTTGATTTGCCCTTTCTTATGATTTTGTAAATGTAATTATTTTTACATGTATGCTGCCAAGAAGAGCACAGGTAAATTTTATTTAACAAGTATTTATTAAAAACATACCATGTGCCAAGCACCATATTCTTGTGCAGTACTTGGATTTGATTTTGATATATTTTTTTCCATTTAGAAACAGGGTCTCACTCTGTCGCCCAGGCTGGAGTGCAGTGGTGTGATCGCAGCTCATTGCAGACTCGATCTCCCAGGCTCAGATGACTCTCCTGCCTTGGTCTCCCAAGTAGCTGGGACCACAGGCCCTCACCATCATGCTCGACTAATTAAAAAAGAAAAAAAATTTATAGAGAGCTTCTCCCTATGTTTCCCAGGCTGGTCTCCAAGTACCTAGATTTTAAAAATAGAATTTTTAAAATTCTATTTTTAGGGATAATGTGTTGATGTCTTAGATAGCATATCAAGAGAATTTATTGTAAAGATTTAAAAGAAGAGAAGTAGTTGGTCATGCAGAAATCTGGGGGGAAACGTCCAAGACAAAGAGAATAACAGTTGCAAAGACCTGATTATAAAGCATGCTTAAGCATCTCAAAATAACTGAAGTGGAGTGATGGTGTGTTTTGGGAGCCTCCAGGCAAATTGGGGTTCCAGTACCAGAGCAGCTAGCAACTCTGCCCTAGAGGGAAATGACAAAGTACTGAAGATGACTATTTAGAGTAATCATGGGATACTTCTTTTGCCTTACAGACAGCCTAATGTCTACTTTTCTGGGGGAGAGAAGATGTCCCTCACACAGGAAACTTGTTTACCCTTATGGCTGTTGACTGACTCATGTCCAGTTTGTGCCTCCCTGACCATCACTTTGACACTGGGAGCCCAACTTTGTGTTCCTCCATGAATCCAGGGGGAAACCCAGGCTGGGGTAATTCCTGGTTCTTCAGATGGAAGGCACCAATTTAATACATCACCCCAATAAGAAACAAGTTCGAAGATATTTAGTTATATAGATCCTGGGCAAAGGCGGGCATAATGAGTCAGGAGAGTAGTCATTCATCCCCAGGTCGTGTGAAGCAGGAATGAAGAGTCAGGCAGAGAGAGAAGAGCACATGGAAGCTAGCAGTACATGTAGGGGAATAGGGTGTGGGTCACTTTAAGTCCACAGGCAAATCCATGAAATATCTCTAAAAAAAATCAACGGCAGGAAAGCAGGGAGCCCAGTTTGCTAGCCTGAAGAGATGCCTCTAAATTCTTATCTCTGGCCACTAACTTTAGCCATTTGATGTGATGTAAAACTGGAAACTGTCAAGGGTGACTGAGCCCTGCCTCTCGTATGAGAAAGTTAATCCTGCATTCAAAGATGGATACTGAGGCTATATAAACTTATGATCATTCACTACATGGTGGAAGGCAGTATTTAGAGTCAGAGAGATAATTTGGGGTGGTAGTGTAACTGGAAGGGTAAAAACAGGGCATACAGAGTCTTATTGGCCATAGTTAAAACTTTAGGTTTTGCTCCAATTAGAGGAGAAACTTGGAGATTTTTGAGTGAAAGAATGACATAATGTGACCACACAGAGCACTGGATTGACATCATCTAAACATGGGCAAAAGCAGAACCAGGGAGACCAGTGGTGATAATGAAAGTGGCTAAATTCTGGTTTTACTTTGAAGATGGAACTGATAGGGGAGAAAAACAGGAGTCAAGTATTAAATCAAAATTTTCAGAATAAAAACTGGAAGAATGAATTGCCACTTACTGAGATGTGGAAGACTCAAGGAGAAAAAGTAGTGGAGGAGGCATGTCAAGAGCTCAGAAATACCTATTTAGAAAAATAATTTTTTAGATAAAAACAAATCATATTCATATTTTCACTATGGTGAAAATCTAAATCAAAATATTCTTCCCTATTTTGTTAGATAAAAACATAATCATTTTGAGATTTCTGAAATTACTAATGAAATCCATTTTGAGTATTTGCTAGGCCCGTATCTGAAGTATTCTTCTCCTATCCAATATATGTATTACAGGAGAATATACCTGTAATTGAGTAATTAGGCCTGGAAATGAGCAGTTCATTATTTTGGTCCTAAGAAAATATCATTAATCAAATTTATGAATGCAATGAAATCATTCCTTTCATGTTTATTAAAAGACATTATGAAAATATTATCTCTAGTCTCAGCTGACAGTTCTAAACTTCATGTGACTTTCAATCAATGGCAACAAAATCAATTATGTCGCCACTGGGGGCACCTTAAGAAATGTAAATTACTACCAGTCAAAAAGTCTTTCCCTTTGGATTTATATCGTCACAGATTTTTTTTTAAAGAAAACTAGGAGCATAAAAAAGGAAACTAGAACCATGTTTTTCAAGGATGTAGTGCTGTGACGTGGAAAGTCCCCTTGTTTAGGAGAGAAAAATCAGTTTGTAATTCATTGTCCATTGTATACTAGCAGTGTAATATTTAAAAAGTCAGTGATTTTATTAAGTAGCAGATTCTCATTCTTTAAAATACCTTCCTATAGCACAATATAAATGTAAAATGGCATTGTTAATCTTTTTTTTTTTTTTTTTGAGACGGAGTCTTTCTCTGTTGCCCAAGCTGGAGTGCAGTGGCACGATCTCGGCTCACTGCAACCTCCACCTCCCAAGTTCACGACATTCTCCTGCCTCAGCCTTCCTACTAGCTGGGACTACTACTACTATGCCCGCTACCATGCCAGGCTTTTTTTTTTCTGTATTTTTAGTAGACACAGGGTTTCACCGTCTCAATCTCCTGACCTCGTGATCCGTCCACCTTGGCCTCCCAAGGTGCTGGTATTGCAGGTGTGAGCCAAAGAGCTCAGCCAGCATTGTTAATCTTATGTTACATTTAAACATTTTTATAAGTATAATGATTTGCATTTATCACAGAATTCATTCATTTTTTTACTCATTGAAATATTTCTTGCTTGCTTAGTGCCAATCAAAGCTTGAAGTAAGATCTTTATTTGCTTGGGAAGCATAAGGCATGTATTCAAGGCAAGCGAAGGATGGATGGCGGGGTGAATGAACAGACAGATGAATCAATCAAATGATAGTGTGTTTCATAAAATTTAAACTATCATTTCAATATTGAGTTTCAATAGATGGGTAAAGTATCCACCTGCCATCATAATATGCCTTCTTTTCTCCACAATAATGGGAGATATTTTGGATTTTAAATGTCTTGGCAATGCTTTAATTTCAAGCCACATTGTTACCTTATAAGAAAATCTGGTACATTTTTCTATTCCCATCCCAAATGATATACAGACATGATGTTTAGTACTTCTCATTAGAAGACAAAAAACCAAACACCGCATGTTCTCACTCATAGGTGGGAATTGAACAATGAGAACTCATGGACACAGGAAGGGGAACATCACACTCCGGGGACTGTTGTGGGGAGGGGGGAGGGGGGAGGGACAGCATTAGGAGATACACCTAATGCTAAATGATGAGTTAATGGGTGCAGGAAATCAACATGGCACATGGATACATATGTAACAAACCTGCACATTGTGCACATGTACCCTAAAACCCTAAAGTATAATAAAAAAAAAAAAGAAAAAAAAAAAAAAAAAAAGAAGATCTACAATATGATTAAATGACATTAAGATTATCTAATTATAAAATAGAACTACAGATATGTCCCAATCTAAATACAACTCTCATTAAAATTTATTAGTAGGAAATTACAGTACAAAAACAGAAATCTTCTTGTAACTTATGGTCAAAAGAAATTAAATTTTATTCATCCTTGTGAGCCAAAATCTCCACAAAATTAATAAACCAAAATGTTTTCTCCTCAATGTGTTATTCCCCTCATTCTCAACAGGGTGGATTCTTCATGCTGGGGAGAAGGATCCTTCAGCAACTCCAGCCTTGGTAATTCTTTTGGTAACTTAAGAAAGAATATACTTATTGGTAAGTCTGTCATAAGCTACATTTTTTAAAGATCAAAAAAGTTAATAAGATACACAAGATTATCACAGTATTTACCCTATATCCATGGAACTTAGAAAACAAACCATTATTCAGCTACTAAAAGTTATGACACACAAAACTATGTTTTGAAACTCAACACAGTAATGCCAGATATCACACAAGTTCTCAAAGATATCTGAGGGAAGGAAAGTGAACAGAAAGAATCTTGGTGTCAACCTTGCTGAGATGCCAGTCAGTCTACGAGAGATGTGCCAAATCTTCCACCTGTGAGAATAAACTGAATTCCACAAATGGAATAATAGCAACAAGTTTATCAGTTTTGTACTGGAAAGAAAAGTCACCAAATTATACCATTCCATCCTCCATTTGCTTTTTCTGTGTGTTTTTGTATTGTCTGAAAAATTGCAATAGTGGCCGGCTCAGTCATGGAAGGTATCTGTCCCATTTAATATATTCTAATGCTCTTAATTTTTCTCTCTCCTCTGAGCCCTGAATTTCTGCCACCGTAGTGTTGAATTATCAGCATTATTTAATGATGCAACCTCCATAATGCTTGCACTGAATATTTTCAGTCCTATGTCTCAGTAACTATTTCTATTGCCTCTTCTTATAGGCTACTTTAAAATCTGTCTCTTAAAAAGAAGGTCTCCTTTCCCACAGTTGTTTTAGATAAATAATCATCATCAGTGAACTTCTACATTATGGTTGCTATCAATACTTGTGCCCTGTCCTTCACAGCCAAGTGAGAACCAAGAGGGCTTCTCAAAACACTGTCATTCCTAACATTTCCCTTTGCAATTGCCCAAGGTCTTATCTTCTTTTTTTTTTTTTTAATTTTTTGTTTGTTTGTTTCTTTTTTGTTGTTGTTGTTATACTTTAGGTTTTAGGGTACATGTGCACAATGTGCAGGTTTGTTACATATGTATCCATGTGCCATGTTGATTTCCTGCACCCATTAACTCGTCATTTAGCATTAGGTATATCTCCTAATGCTGTCCCTCCCCCCTCCCCCCACCCCACAACAGTCCCTGGAATGTGATGTTCCCCTTCCTGTGTCCATGAGTTCTCATTATTCAATTCCCACCTATGAGTGAGAACATGCGGTGTTTGGTTTTTTGTCCTTGCGATAGTTTACTGAGAATGATGTTTTCCAGTTTCATCCATGTCCCTACAAAGGACACAAACTCATCATTTTTTATGGCTGCATAGTATTCCATGGTGTATATGTGCCACATTTTCTTAACCCAGTCTATCGTTGTTGGACATTTGGGTTGGTTCCAACTCTTTGCTATTGTGAATAGAGCTGCAATAAACATACGTGTGCATGTGTCTTTATAGCAGCATGATTTATAGTCCTTTGGGTATATACCCAGTAATGGGATGGCTGGGTCAAATGGTATTTCTAGTTCTAGATCCCTGAGGAATTGCCACACTGACTTCCACAATGGTTGAACTAGTTTACAGTCCCACCAACAGTGCAAAAGTGTTCCTATTTCTCCACATCCTCTCCAGCACCTGTTGTTTCCTGTTTTTTTAATGATGGCCATTCTAACTGGTGTGAGATGGTATCTCACTGTGGTTTTGATTTGCATTTCTCTGATGGCCAGTGATGATGAGCATTTCTCTACACCTTATACAAAAATTAATTCAAGATGGATTAAAGACTTAAATGATAGATCTAAAACCATTAAAATCCTACAAGAAAACCTAGGCAATACCATTCAGGACATAGGCATGGGCAAGGACTTCATGTCTAAAACACCAAAAGCAATGGCAACAAAAGCCAAAATTGACAAATGGGATCTAATTAAACTAAAGAGCTTCTGCACAGCAAAAGAAACTACCATCAGAGTGATCAGGCAACCTACAGAATGGGAGAAAATTTTTGCAACCTACTCATCTGACAAAGGGCTAATATCCAGAATCTACAATGAACTCAAACAAATTTACAAGAAAAAAACAAACAACCCCATCAAAAGGTGGGCAAAGGACATGAACAGACACTTCTCAAAAGAAGACATTTATGCAGCCAAAAAACACATGAAGAAGGTCTTATCTTCTAACAATTCAATTGTTTTACATAAACCTTTTTATTCTAGACTAGTTTGAGATTTAAAGTTGTAAAGATGTACAGTTTCCATGTACCCATACCCAATTTCCCCTGTTATTAAAATCTAACATTAATGATACATTTGTCACAATTAATTAATCAATACTAATACATTATCTAAAGTCCATGCTTTTTTACATGTCTTTAGTTTTTACCTAATGTCGTTTCTCTGTTCTGGGCTCCCTTTCAGGATATCACATTACATTTAGTTGTCGTGTTTCTTTAGGCTCCTCTTGGCTGTGACAGTTTTTTAGGTTTTTCTTGTTTTGGATGACCTTAGCTGTTTTAAGGAGTACTGGTAACAATTTGATTTTTACTTGTTAATTTCTTTCTCTACTAGATGTAAGACTAGTGCTGTTTACTGAATTTCAGTGACTTGTTTGTTTTTGTTATGATTTTCTAGCCGAGAAGCTTGTTTTACTAATATACTTCTTTAGATTTTATCTTTTGGAAACTGGCATAGTGAGAGAGATAAAACTAGTGAGTCCGGGTCTATCAAGAAAAAAATATTTATCTTCCCTTGTTGGTTAATCCCAACCTATAGAACATCCTCTTTAGACTGATGTAGAGATAAAGCCCCACTATATTATCATTCCACCTGCCTCATTTTGTTCCGCCTTCCAGTAGAATATGAATTCATAAATTCCTCAAGCATGTTCCCTCAGGACGATGGTAATATATGACTTCCCCCTATAGTAATTGTCATTTTGAAACTCACTTACTAATGATTTGAATATTTTGCAATGATCATCCTAATTTTTTCCCTTAAACGTGTCCAAGTTTTCTTGTAACCAAATGTCACAGACATCTTAATCTTCTAGGTATATTTACTCAATTATTCTTACAAGGGATCTTCTATTTTCAGCTTTCAAAGATAACCTCCATAGTCATTTTTGAATCCTGGTTCCTTCTACCACAGGTATTCAGTCCTGCTGTCATTATTTCTGTCTTAGCAACAACTAAACAAATATCTCTCCTTTTCTTCTATCTCCTTAGAGCTGTTAGGCCTAGTTCAATTCTTCTTCCTTGTATATCTGACCAGTATTGTTTGTCAGACATAAAGGGAAATATTTGTCTAGTCTGCCAACTAAAATATCAATTTTTCCAATAAGCAACTCTCTTCGGCTTATTTAGCAGTCTTCTTTTATTTTGTTTTTAACTAATCATTCCAGTAGCTGTTCGATTTCCTGAAATAACTTGATTTCTAGAGTCAAAAAAGTACCGGATTTTTTTTGGCTAAGAATGTTTTCATTTTGTTTTTAATTGATACATAATAATTGTTCACATTTATGGGATACTGTGTGATGTTTCAATACATGCATACATTGTTTAATGATCAAATCAGAGCAATTAACACATCTTTCACAACAAACATTTATCATTTTTGTGGTGAGAACACTCAAAATCCTCTCTTCTAGCTATTTGAAATATACGATACAGTAGATAACCACTATTCCACTCTCAACTTCTATAAGATCAACTTTTATAGATTCCACATGAGTATGATTGTGCAGTATTTGTCCTGTGATTGGCTTATTTCACTTAACATAATGTCCCCTAGGTTCATCCATGTTGTGGAAAATGGCGGAATTTCATTTTTTTATGGGCTGAATAGTATTCTATTGTGTATATATACCATATTTTTTAATCCATTCATCTGTTAATGGACACTTAGGTTGATTCCATATCTTGGCTATTGTGAATAGTGATATAATAAACACAGAAGTGCAGATATCTTTTGACAATATTGATTTCATGTCTTTTGGATATATGCCCAGTGTTGGGATTGTTGGATCATATGGTAACTCTATTTTCAATTTTTTCAGGAACCTCTATATTATTTTCCATAATGGCTGATACAGGACTTTTCAACTGCTTTCTTAGACTGGGTTTGCAACAACTCAACTTTGAGCTGTGTTTACTTCATCTCAAGAGGATAGCATATTCTGTTCATAATAAGGGCTTTCATTCATTATTATTTGTTTATTTATAAAATTCTACCACACATCTCTGGGAAACCCATAACATGGGTCTCTGAAATTGGGATGTATCGCCAATGTTTAGTCACTTAACTCAATCCAACTTGAGGCCACATAGTTTATTCCTTCTACACTTATCTCTCTTTGGTTTTTTTTTGTTTTTTTTTGTTTTGTTTTTTTTTTTTTTTGAGACGGAGTCTTGCTCTGTCACCCAGGCTGCAGTGCAGTGGCGCGATCTCAGCTCACTGCAAGCTCCGTCTCCCGGGTTCACGCCATTCTCCTGCCTCAGCCTCTCCGAGTAGCTGGGACTACAGGCGCCCGCCACAACGCCCGGCTAATTTTTTGTATTTTTAGTAGAGACGGGGTTTCACCGTGGTCTCGATCGCCTGACCTCGTGATCTGCCCACCTCAGCCTCCCAAAGTGCTGGGATTACAAGCGTGAGCCACAGCGCCCGGCCCTCTCTTTGTTTTAAAGTCAGGTGACATGACATGAAGATGAACAGAATGTGAAACAGCTGGTCTAGCACTGCCTACACAAACCTGGTACAAACTGCAAAGCCAGAACCTCATTAGTGTTCTACAGAATATGCAAAACTCAGCTGCCTTGCAGTTTAAAAGTAACAAATGTTATTCCTTACGAGCACTAAAAGGACTAATCTCAACTCACTTTACCTGAAATACCAGGCCAAGCTGAGACTATGAATTTTCAAGGTCTTGCTGTCACAGTCTTACCTAAAGGCATCTGTATCCAAGATGCTGAGGTCACCTGTATGGCTAAAGTTTGTCTAAGACACAGGTGCTTGCAGCCTTGCCTGAATAAAAACTGTCACTTTCCTGGGAGAAAGTTAACATGCTCCAGTGACCCATCAAAGTCAAAATCCCACCTGGCCAATTTACTAAAGCCTGAGGCCTAATGCCACCCACCCAGGGTGCATGAGCCAAAAAAAAAAAAAAAACAACAACAATAAATTGTAAAAAGTAGCCATATGGCATGCTATAGAAAGTTACCACCTACCAAAGTCAAAAAAAAAAAAAAAACATGACTCCCACTTCTTTTCCTGCTTGGTGAAACAAAACCCTGAGGCCATTCTTTTGGATCACTTAGGGTCTTGCTTCAACAAGATGCTTCAATCTCCACAGTTCCCTTTCTTACCAAATTCTACTCCTTATCTATTGCCAAGTTGGCTAGTCCAATGTATGAGATTTGAGGGCTTAAAGATTTAATATACAACACTCTTCTCCTGTTGAAGTTCAGAACTAACTGGTAGCTGATCAAATGAGTCAGAAGGATGGAGATGCCAGTTTTATTACTGAGGAAGCTGTTGGTATCATAGCCTAGATATGTAGCCAGAAAGCCTTCCTAATACAGCCCTCATAGTCAGATCATCTACCATATATTAGAGATAAAAGCAGAATACCATATTTTATCTAATAAATGCCATCAGGTTCGTAAGATGTGCCATTATTTTGTGCACCAAGAGAGAAATGAACCCTCCCTGTCATTTAAATTAAGACCTTCCATTAATAAGATACATGCTTTGTGTGGGCAGATCCCACGCAAGTAAGTAAAGAGAAGTAGTTAAGTTGTACAAGCCCTGTTCATTCTCCCATGTATGTTAGTTGTATGATAATTGACTCTTCTCCTGAGGAGCAGTGAATGAAAGGGCAAAAAGGCCAGTTAGTGCTATGCTTATTCTTGAGTGTTTGGAAATGTAAAACAAGGAAAAAAGAGATTCCCTCACCCAATCAAAAATTAATATTGTATTTGAAAACAAAAAAGAATGCCACACTAGTGAAGATTACACTTAAAATAATCTCTAAAGCTTTTTAATTGGAAGAAAACCTTGTCTTTATAGAATAAAAGTTCCACAGAAAAAAATTCTAAGTATGAAGTAATATTTGTTTTAAAAAACTGAAAACCTTATTACTAAATGGAAATTTCAATTTTACAAGAATAATTAAAGCTAGTAAACATTTTGGAACTACAATATGCAATTTTCAGACATTGAATCAACATTTTATATAGTCAATGGGAATAGGATCTAGAACTTGATTTTACCAGAACAACACAATTTCATGTCTTGCCTAATAAGATTAATCAGTCTTGACTATTTGTTTGTGTGAGTTGTCTCATAGCACCTTTCCTTTTAGATCAGAGATATTACACTTTCAGTCTCTATAACAAAAGCAGATTGCTCATTTTCTACTTTGTATTGACTTTTAAAAGCATGCTTACTTAGCATTGTGGACAAAAGGACATTCAGGGGCCCAGCGAAAATCAAAAGCAAATTAGTAACCAAATGATGGAGACTGAAGGACTTGGAGGTATAATATAAAGGAAAGACCACAGCTGTTAAGGGCACCATCTTTGGAATCACACAGATCTGAGCCCTAATCCTCCCCCAGCATTTATTAAGTGGGCAAGCTACTTAATCTCACTTCACTTCAATAGTTTCATCTTTATAAAAGTAATAATAATAATCATAATACTTCCCTCCCAGGGTCATTGTATGAATTAATGAGGCAATATATGTAAGCCAATAACACAGTGCCTAACCCATAGAAAATGGTCAAATAATAGAAATGCTTATTTTTCCATTCTGGGATAATACATAATACAGAAACAGCTCCCACACAAGATGAACACTGTTTTACCATTGTATCAATTCATTCGTGTTTTTCAACAGTTATTTCAGGCTCTATGTCTTCCAGACACAGCGTAGGATTACACCTCCGACCTCTCCACCCACCTAATCCCCTGAGTGGTGGTTGCTGGGATTGATTATGCCATTGAGTTGCACATAGAATCTATGAGTGTCTCTTCCTGGAAAGAGTATTTAAGTGCTTATGTGAGACCCTGTATATCTTTCATTCCCTTTGCCACAGCTGGCAACGTTTCAGATAGTGGCTGCTCCATCAGCCTGGGTCCCTGACAAAGAACAACATGAAGCAGCGCTCCAGCAAACCCTCAATCAGCAAGTAGCAGGAATGTTGTTTTAAGACAAGAGATTTGTTTATTGCCACAGCAGAGTTTAGTCAGTTCTGACAGATACACCTAGTTAATCTCACCTCTAATACATAATTACATTATCACAATTTACATTTCAAACTTTATATGTTCTACAGCATCCATCTGTGGTGATAATCAAGCAGGGTATTGGCAATATTGTTGAAATAAACTCATTCAACAAATATGTTTCAGAAACTGCACTAAGTTCCAGGCAAAGAACATTGAATAAGTGGACATAATACCTTTCCTCCTAGTTTACTATGAGGTTGATGAGATCATGAAGACAGGAAGATATTTCTCAGTAATGATATTACTACTTAAAGTTAAAACTAACCATGAAGAGATAACCATTATCTGGTTAAGTCTTTAGTAGAGATGACTTTATTTGATAACACTTTTCTTTTCACTTTATATGTTATCTTTTATTTTTTTCTTTCCAACTTTCTATTTTAGCTTCAGGGGTACACATGCAGGTTTGTTACATGAGTAAATTATGTGATTACATTTTTAATACATTACAAAGCTACAAAAAATTAAGCCCTGTGGAAAAGATATGCTCAGCAGAATTCTGAGGCAGGAGGAGGTTTGGCTATAAAGAACAATCTAAATATAGAGTGCCCACAAACACAGAGGGGTTTGTAGTTGGGATGGATGCAGTCAAAAGGTATCATCCAGTGAACAGGGAGCAAGAGAGGTAGGGGGGAATATTGGAACACATACTGGATTAAAAATCAATTCACTTGATTGAAGTTCTGGCTTGACTAACTTTGCTATATGACCTTAAAGCCATTTATTAAGCCACTTAATTTCTTTTAACTTTAAATTCCTCATCTAGAAAATACATACAATACGATTTTTCTTTTTTTGAGACAGATCTCACTTTGTCACCAGGCTGAAGTGCACTGGTGTGATCTCGGTTCACTGCAACCTTCACCTCCCAGGCTCAATTGATCCTCCCACCTCAGCCCCACAGGTAGCTGGGACCACCACCATGCCATCACTGCTGCCTGACTAATTTTTTTGTATTGTTACAAGAGACTGTCTCACTATGCTGCCAGGCTGGTCTCAGACTCCTGAGTTCAAGCGATCTGCCCAGCTTGGCCTCCCAAAGTGCTACGACTACAAGCATGAGCCACTGTGCCTGGCCAATAGAATATGGATATATTTTTTAACTCAAGGAGTTTTGGTAAAATCTATAAGTGAAATTTGTAAGTGAAAAATCTGTAAGTGAAAGCATTTTGAAAGCTGAAAAATGCTATTCAAAGGAAGAATATTAATAATGTAAATATGGAGGGTCTCTGAGGAAGACCATGAACTACAAATTTATCACAGCTATTCCTGCAAGAAGAAAAAGAATGGAAGAAATTAGCATTTTTATTTTTTAATGAAGTGACAAGGCTTTTGAACGTTTTACTTTGCCTGAATGTTGTATCCTAGCAAGGATACAAGGATGTTCCTAGAGTGAAGTTGCTCTTATTCACCTGCATTCCAATATCCTCCTTTAGTAGAAGAAAAAGGAACAGAATTACAGATGACCATGGAATTCAAAATAACTCCAGATATACCTTTGAGAATGACTACATCATCTGCCATGGGTTCTGGGCAGAAACAAAAAATGTTGAGAGGCACTGTACTAGCTGACTTTTCTGTTAGCTGTTCATTGTTCTTATTTTGCAATCTTCGGATCCATACCTGTTTCTCAAACATCAATTTATGAAATCATACCCTTCAGAGAGAGGATGGGTAAGAGCAAATTTATTATCGGAGAAGAAGAAGGGCATTTGCATTTTCCTCCCTGCAAACCATAAGAAAGACAACTTCTCATTATACTCTAATCATTGTAACTAATAAGAGCATATTTATTCTGCAACTTTTAGAATAAAAATAATTATGTTTTAGGAAAAATAATGAATCATCAAAGTGAAAATATGTGACTAACACATAATTTTAATAAATATTTCCCCAGAACTTTAATCCAATCCTTCTCTTCAGCCTGAGATATTCTCATTTGAGCAGTATGTATTTTTAAAAAATTTTGTTGAGATAGTAGAGCCATCATAAGTCGCTACTAATTTGATACTATATCTAATTGAAGTATCATGCCCTCAGTGACTAAATATCCACTAGTAAACTAAGCCAGACAATAGAAACAATTACCTAGTTAAGGATATTACTCAATTACTAAGATCATTTAAACTAAATATGCTTTCCTGAGAAAAATACTTTCCTGAAATCTTGAATTTATTCTATTGAATTCTGGTCCAGAAATGATAGCAAATTCTAATGTCTTATATTTACATTTATATGATTTCTCCACCAAGAATCTTTCTTAAGATATCCTTGCACTAGACAAGAAAAAAAAATTCTTCATTATTAACAACCTTGATTTTCCCTGTGGCAAAGGTTTCCCAATTAGGTACATTCCCCTTCACATTGGAAAATAGATTCATTTATGAACCTGGAGAACGTATTAAATATTGTTTAAATATATGAAATGTTAAAGAAAGAAATGAGGAGATGGGTAATGGGAGTTTTTTTGTTTGTTTTTGTTTTTAATGAAAAGAATATTTTCAAAGCACCAAAAAACATCAAAAAGCAGAATATTGTGAATTAGAGTAAAATTATCTGAAATACAAAACTAAGTGCTTGTGACATCTCCCAGTCACAAGGACTGTGGTTGGAACATTCCTAAAATTAAAGCTCCATATTGATTGAAAACATTTCTCTGGCTGTATGTTCTGTTATACTGAGAACTAATCTATCTTACATACCCAGAATATGGCACATTGCCTGGTACAGAGTAGGCCCTCAATAAATATTTATTATTGAATGAAAACATAAGAACAAAACTAGCAGAGGTATCTCAGTGTGCAGTCATGCTTTAGACATCAATATCTAAGATATGGGCTAGAAAACTATCTCCAGTATAGAAAAGATGTAAGAAGAGCTAAGTAGTGAGATTACTCCCTGAGTCAGACACTACTGGCTGGCTGGCTCAACAGCCAATCCCATTCACTCTCTTCTTTAATGCCTTGAACTAAGAGGTTAAAAAACTACACACTTTTCCAACCTAATTTGCAACTATAAGCAATCATATGAACTGATCTGGCCAGTGAGACATAAACAATACTATGCTATGTGGTTTTGAGAAAGATTATGCATTCTTGACATACAGGGCAAATATAGCTTACACTGCTGGTCCTGTTTATTTCTGTCTCCTGAAGGGATGTTGTGATAGCTGGACCTGTAGAAGCAATGCTGTGACATAAAGGAAAAGACAGAGATGCTGGCCTTGACAACACTGAGCCACTGAAGCAACCTCAAAAGCTGCCTACTTTCATGGTCTTGGTCTGTGAAAATAAAGCTAGAAGACTGCTATTTGTTTAAGTCATTGCTGGTTGGCTTATGTGTTACTTTCAGCCAAAAAGCCCTTTTAATCATACACTCCCTTTCTCAAATACACGTATTTCAAAGTTGAGTCTTGAAGTAAAGAATTCACGAAACAGCAGACTCTTGCCTTGGGTCATCATAATTAAAGGCCATTTCAGCTCAGGAGTTTATTTGAGTTCTTTATAGTGGCCACTTGTACTGGGTCACTCTTCTTCATAAAGGACCTCTCATATATTTCATCATGTTACATTTTTAAAAAATTGTCGACATGTCTACTTCGTATTATCAGAAGAGAAATCTTCAAGGGTAAAGCTCTCCTCTTATCTCCTTGGTACCCCAGGTACTTGGCATAGTGTTTGGCACATGATCGTCTCTCATGACTATTACTTGAATACATACACACGTAACTAATTAGATATTACTTTGAGATGAATGGCTGATTTAGAGATGATACAATTAGTAAACCATCACTTCTGGGTATGAAAAATAGATTTGAATTGTCAGGAAGAAAATAATCAATATAAGACCAAAATAAATACCATAAACATGTTATATCTAAAATATGCAATAAAAACCTATCCCGAAATCTCTGAGAATAAATTCGTAGGTGGAAAAGCAAACCCAGTTAACATGCTTTCCTATCTTCTGAGCTTCTTCAGTGTTTGCGCTCTGCATAATTTATTTACACTGGAGTCACAAGCCCAAAGTAACAGCATTGATTCTAATACACATCTGTATGAATTAACCCCTCCAAGCAATGACTGTGCTTAGAGGATTTAACTCCCCTACAATGCTGATAATCTTTATCAGATCCTATTATCCCACCCCCGATCCTCAAAACAATTATTTGAGAAACCTAAAACTAAAAAGAGTTTGCATATTATGAATATACAGTTTGAGACAAAACCCCTAGAAAGGCCCTTCAGCCATTTAATCTTTCATTCATCAGATGCCTACTGAGCTCTACAGTTTTAGGCAGTCAAGATAGGTAGATGGGTAGCACAAACACACCCCTCCTCCTGAAGTTTACAGTATGATGAACCAGACTAACACTTCTAAACTTCTCCTATATAGAAATTCAGAAATCCATGCTATGTCCATGATTCAGTTTCCTCAATAAAATATGTCAAGGTGAATTTTCAATCTTTAAAGTTTAACTCATTCACTCAACAAATGTCTACTGAGCAAGCTTTCCCTCCTCACTGAGATCCTCATCATTTCCATAAGCACAGGGGTTATAAGGAAAAATATAACAGCCATAGTGCCTGCCCTCATGAAGCACCCATGTTATTTATAAAGACAAATACACAAGTACTTCTATTACTGGTGATTCTTATTATCCAGTAATCCCCGAATTTTATTAATATTTATTTACATTTATTTTTATTCATATTTGTTTATAATAAAAAATTAAAATGTCCCAAAGCAGCCATTTATGGGCTATAAGTACTTTAATATTTGAACATTCAAGTTTAGAACTAACCTTAATTCAGGTGTTAACTGTACAAAATGCAGAACAGAAACCAAAACAAACGGTAAATAGACAAGGGCTACTCCTTTTATTTTTTCCTTGTGAGAATCAGGGGGAAAAATACAAAAGATCCAAAGCACTGATCAGAGCATTTATATACCTAACAACTGAGGCTCATAAAGCACCACAAAACAATTTTATTCTTTCCCCGCATTGCCCCTGCATATCCAGCCTATAGGGCTTATCCATCTCTATTCCCTTGGATGTAACTGAAAATCAGTGACTCGACTTTCAGATTGTTCCCAGATAAAACATTCCTTCTTTCATTTCAGTAGAAAAAAAGAAAATGCTACAGACTCAGGTAAAATCAGGTCTAAGGCAGAGTAATAATTAAAACTCCAGTATCCACCTGAGCTAATGCTTCTCCCCTCACCCAGCCTTGGAAGGCAGCCAGACAGAAGCCTGCAGTAGGACCTGGCAGGCTCTTCTTTCTGCCCAGCCGGCTTCCTCATCCTCATCCTCCCTCCACCTTAATCAGCCGCTGGAGCTTTTGATCTCTCTGAATTGAAGAGGTCAGAGATAGAAGGTATAAGGAGACATGAAAAATCTTATTTGTCTAGCACTGATCTAGCATTGCATTTTCCTGGGCTTTGCAGGTGTTCAAAGTTGACTTTCCTGATCCCAGTTTCCTCAGTTCTTTGAAGACCCTCAGGCTCTGGGGATCTCTCACTGCAGACTCTGACCTGATTCTGACAAGGCATTCATGACTGGCCACTGACTACCCTACCCAAAGCCTCTGGTTGTCTGCACTTCTCCTTCAGCCTTCTACTACCACCCTTTATGTGAATTATAAAAAGGTGGCACCTCCAGATTGATGAAGTATAGACAGATGCCCTCCCACCATGTTGATACAGCCCTACACACGAGCCTGGGCAAGCAGCTCCTTCTCATCTCTCAGCCAGGAGCCTTTGTGCAGACCACAACCTACAAGGTGACATTACCACAGCCCTGTGCCCTTCACAGCCTGTCTACTGGAATCACAGATTCTCCACCAAGTACTTCTGGGTAGGGGCTAAGAAAACGCATCTCCTGCTCTGTGCTCACTCTACCCAGAGTATACAGGAAACCCATCCCTTTTGCCTGACATAAGTGGAAGTGCAGTCACGTGCCCTATTTTATTTTAGTCCTCTGAAAGACAGATTCAGACACAGTGTTTTATATTTCTCTGCTGTGAAGCAGTTCACTACATCACCCTAACTCCATTGGAACATAGCAATGGTTTTCCTATAGGAGCAGCACACTTCATTAGAGTTGAAGCAAGGAGAAAGTACACAAACCCTCACCCTGGGCTTGCATATTTAAAAGAACACCAAAAACTCTCTATGCTTTTATTCCCTACCTTTCTCAGCTTCTTATATTTTAACTCTCTTATATTCCACATGGATTAGGGATACTCCACTCGAATCCAGCACAGGGGGTGTGACAACTCTTACTTTGGAATACGGAGTAATTGGCTCCTCTTTGCATGGAAGCTTCAGTAAAAAGCAAAACTAGAATACATATATTTTTATATATTGCAACAGTAATTAAAATCAGAATTTACAGATGCTCTAAGGAGAAACATATTTTTGAAAGAAGTTGAAAAGTGAATGAGGGATGCTTATTAGCAAATTAAAGAGAATTTTAATATTATATATTTACAAGGACATATGTACTGTAAGTCCCCAGAATAGATCAGTCAATCCTATTCTTTAAAAAATTATACAGAGGAATTTACAGTCACAGGGCAGATGAAGCAAGTAAAGGCTGAAGCAAGAGGTATGGCCAGATGACTAGAAGGTTTAGGTAGCCATATAATTTAATGCCCAAACCTGACACTTTGAGAAATAAAATGAAGACTATGAATACATTCAGACGACAGATGTAAACCAGAACTGTTCTGCACAAATTGGATGCCTGATTACCCTATGTGACCAAAATAACAGTTCATTCCTGACTGGTAGTAGAAACCAACAATGAAATTGATCTCTGAAGAAAAACAGAAGTTTGCTTCAAAGAGAACAGTGCATTTCTGACTGGTAGTAGAAACCAACAAAGAAATTGATCTCTGAAGCAAAATGGAGGTTTGCTTCAAAGAGAATGCTAGTGAGAGTAAACTATGGATCGGAATGGGGACATGGAAGCCATTTTATTTGTAATTAATGATGACAGTACTTCCATTTTCAACGTTTATTCTGGATGAAAGATGGGACACTTTACAGACCATATTTATTTGTTTTTTGTTTTTGTTTAAGGTGGAGTTTCACTTTCAGTGATCTTGGCTCACTGCAACCTCTACCTCCCGGGTTCAAGTGATTCTCCTGCCTCAGCCTCCGTAGTAGCTGGGATTACAGGCACCTGCCACATGTTTAGCTAATTTTCTGTATTTTTAGTAGAGAGGGGTTTTCACCATGTTTGCCAGGCTGGTCTCAACCTCCTGGCCTCAGGTGATCCACCCACCTCAGCTTCCCAAAGTGTTGGGATTACAGGCGTGAGCCACCACCCCCAGCCTACAGGCCATATTTTAAAAGTCACTATAAAGAAGCCCGAGTGTTAATGGTAAAGACTCCTAAGAAAAAATATCATGATTTAGTTATTCAAATAAATATAGATGAATTAGTGAAGTTTAGATAAACTAATAAAAATATGAGCTACAAGGAGTGATCTAGATGCCCAAATACATGTGTTTCACTTGAAAAATATTTGAGAAACTTGCTACATCAGATGTAACTAAGAAAAGGAACTAGGATTGTTTAGAAATGGAGCCCAGCTAGAATACTTGGGGAGGGTGTGAAGAGAGGGAGAATGTAATCTCTTAATTGACATGTTATTTAGTCAGAGGTTTTTATTTAGACCTATCCCTTGAGGCTTTTAAAAGTAACTCGAAAACACACACACACACACACACACACACACACACGCACCAACAAATAAACATTAAAAGCCAATCTATATTCCCAATCAATTATGAACTTAAACAGTGAAGACTAATTAATTTCAATTAAATATGCTCAACAATTAAAATACCATCAGTTAACTATTATATAAACCAGGGATTTATAACAGTAACTAATATTTATATGCTGCTTACATGGATTTACTAATCCTCAAAATAATTCTGAGGTATGAGCAATTGTTATTCCCATTTTACAGATGATGAAACTGAGATATAGGGAGGTTAAGAAACTTGCCCAAGTTCACGCAGCCAGGAAGTGATGAAAATTCAGGATTCACATTGAAGTAATCTGTTTCTACCAGGCTGAGCAGCCCTTTCCTTCATTCCTTTGTGTGTATGGCGTAATGTGGGAGAGGACAGAAGTGTCTCATCAGGCCATATCTAATAACAGATTGATAATTTGCCTCAGCATTTCAGTCTCTACTCACCACAAGCCTTAGTTAACAGCTAGATACAGACTATGGAGTGCAGTTTATCAGCACTTTCCTTTGTGCAAACATTAGCTACTTTTGTGTGTGTGAGACAAAAACATTAGCTCTCTTCTACTTCTCTCAATCCCAGCTAATTCTGATAAGGTCATGGAAGTGCAAAATGATGTCTTCTGGAACGTTCCGAAAGAGACCAAAATCTACCCACACAGCTTCATGAGGATCTGAAGCCTTGCAGTGTATAAACCTTTATCTTTCTCATGTTCATGTCATTGCCCCTTGATACACAGTTGTCTATTGGGCAGACATTGTTAAAATTAAATAAATTCTTAAAATTAAAATTAAATTCCTATAAAGATCTTTTTTTTGGTGAACAATACATGCTAGAAAATACTAATGAAACACAAAGGAAGAGGAATTTTGCTTGTATGTGGTCAATGCTATTGCATTCCAGAAAGAATAATGTTGAAATGGGGACTTCTAAAATTTTAGCATTTCACTATATAATAACACTTTAATTTTTAATATATTCAAATTTCTGGATTTAGTGGAGTTCACAATGAAATATATATATATACACGTGTCTTTTAAATATTGCTATCCCTCTAAAAGAATCAGTAGGTAAAATTATTTCTGTACTTTAAAAGTTCTGGCTAGGTTACAAAAGACAGAAATTGTTAAACAACTTAACATTATTAAAGACTAAATGTAGCATTTAAAGCATTAAGTTTAATTGTGTCTGGCTTCATATAATTCAGTCCTTGGTTAGTACAAAGTTAGTATATTAGAGTACAAAAATTAATGAAGTTTCAATTTGGAAATTAAACAATATGTGTTTCTAGACATAGAAAGATGCCTGGAATTTTACCTTTAGGATTTTATCTGTAGCTTGCAGCCTATTAAAGCTATTTCCGCGTGCCTTTTTCTCTTTTGTGCCTACGTCATCGATTTAAGGTTCCTATTTATTTATTTATTTTTAAGAAGAAAGAAGAGGTTCTGTAGGAAACATTGACTGTATCTGACAACCGTGGTAGGACTAGAGAAGAACTAATGAGGGGATGCTGGGGGTAGCTTTAAGAAGGCGAGGTGGTAGCACAAAAGGATAAGAAGAAAGATAATTCAGCAGTCCCCTATAATCTTATTCCACCCAAGAAATTTGGGAGAATGCGAAAAAGCAGCAGCCCAGCATTCCTGGATGGGCGTGGCTTTTCTCCAGGGGCTGTCCAATCGAATTCCTTCAGAGGGAGAAGATTGATAAGGGTTGCTAGGAAACAGGAGCGTCTCCCTCCCTCCTGACCCAGAGATTGTTCTGCACAAACCCTCTCCAGGGGCTCGCAGTGTGCAGTTGAGTCGCGAGTACGGCTGAGCTGCCCACCGGCCTCCCTGGCTCTCACACTCCCTCTCTGCTCCCGCTCTCCTAATCTCCTCTGGCATGCCGTCAGCCCCCTGCCCAGGGACCACAGAAGAGTTCTTATAAGGACTGTTAGTCCCTGCTCACCTGAAAGCCAAGCTCTCTAGCAGAGCTTTAAAGTTGGAGCCGCCACCCTCCCTACCGCCCCATGCCCCTTCACCCCACTCCGAAATTCACTGACCTTTGCATGCACTGCCTAAGGATTTCAGAGTGAGGCAAATAGTCGGCAAAGCTACCCTGGCTTTTCGTATAAAAATCCTCTCGTCTAGGTACCCTGGCTCACTGAAGACTCTGCAGATATACCCTTATAAGAGGGAGGGTGGAGGAGGGAAAAGAACGAGAGAGGGAGGAAAGAATGAAAAGGAGAGGATGCCAGGAGGTCCGTGCTTCTGCCGAGAGTCCCAATTAGATGCGACGGCTTCAGCCTGGTCAAGGTGAAGGAAAGTTGCTTCCGCGCCTAGGAAGTGGGTTTGCCTGATAAGAGGAGGAGGAGGGGACTCGGCTGGGAAGTGCTCCCCTCCCCTCCGCGGAAGACCACTAGGTCCCCCCTTTCCCCAACCTCCTCCCTCGCTTCTACTCCACCCCTCCGTTTTCCCACTCCCCACTGACTCGGATGCCTGGATGCTCTGCCACCGGGCAGTGGTCCAGCGTGCAGCCGGGAGGGGGCGGGGGCAGGGGGCACTGTGAAAGGAAGCTGCGCGCACAAGTTGGCCATTTCGAGGGCAAAATAAGTTCTCCCTTGGATTTGGAAAGGACAAAGCCAGCAAGCTACCTCTTTTGTGTCGGATGAGGAGGACCAACCATGAGCCAGAGCCCGGGTGCAGGCTCACCGCCGCCGCTGCCACCGCGGTCAGCTCCAGTTCCTGCCAGGAGTTGTCGGTGCGAGGTAAGGGGCCCAGAGGAGGACGTGTCCCTCTGGAGGGCGCCCAGCCAGGGCGCGGAAGCTCGGGTGCCGCGTGGGCAGGCGCAGCCGGGAAAGTTGAGGCAGAGCATGGACCAGTCCCTACAGTCCTGACTGGAGTGGGAAGGGTGGAGGGTAAAGGCGATGTGGGTGTGCATGAGTGAGAGTTTGTGTGTGTGCGCCCACGTCTGTGTCTGGGAGGAGGGAGATTTCAGGGCATAGATCTGCGGCCAGAGTGCGAGAGGTGAAGGGACGAACTAGCACTCGCAGACCCCCAGAGAGACCAGTCTCATCAGCCAACCACCTCCATCTCAGCTCTAGGCTCAGAATTTGTTTCTATTTGGGGGCTCCCTAAGGCTTTGTGCACAGGAATCCGTGCTATGACTGGCTGACATACGGGCGGTTTCATGTGGGTGTGGAGGTTGCCGGCAGAGGTGGGCAACGGTCAGCGAGACCTGGTCCATGCAGCCCAGATAAGCTCCGAAGCCGGAGGCGGCCAGAGGTTTGCCCTCCCGCAAGCACGGTTGGAAAGGAGCCTTAACTCATTGCCCTTTGCTCCTTTTGGCTTGAGTGAAAAATCGAAAAGCCAGACAGGGAGCATATCTTTTCATCGACCCTGTTCCATTTTCTTATCTGACAGTGAGATAACTCAGAGAGGGCGGGAGATTTGCAATCCAAAAATAGACTAGGTGATATATCCAATAAGCTTGTTTCTTAAGGATTTAAATTTCTTTCTAGTTATTCCTTGGGTTATCAAAGGTGGACAATTCTCTAAGGTATAACACTTATAGGTAAATATATTAAGGAAGGATTCTCCCACTTTAAGTATTTTAGATATTGTAAATTTTGAAAAACAAAACTGTACACCTCTAAAGATCTTTGGTTAAGGACTCAACTAATTTGCTTATAAAAATATTTCTACTATTTGAATAGTAATAGATATGTATGGGGTCTTTATGTAGGTACATATTGGAATATTCAAAGTTGAGGTTAATGTGAGTTGAGGTAGGTGTGAGTTAAGTACCAGCAATAGTTCCTTAGAGTTTCTTTGCTTGAATTTCTTAGAACTGTCCAGCAGAGCTACAGTATGTTTCTTTGTGGTGGGCGGGGCGGGGGGGGGGGAGTTTGGGGGGTGGAGTCTGCTTTAGTTTATCTGATCACACATTTTAAGATTCCTCCCTGAATTCTAATTGTTTGCAGAAGTATATTCAATATAGGCATTACTAAAATAATCTAGATTGCCACTATGCTAAACTATGGATAACAGTTCCTTCCAAAGATGCTTAGGACACTCTAATGAATAAGTATGATTCCATATTCCTACGTACCTTGTTTCTAAAAACAGCCCAATAGAATTTGAATATATTCGGAAGCTATTGCAGCCCAGAAATTATTGTAATATTTTTCCTTTCACAATGGGTAGTGTTTTATAGTTACAAAGATTTCTCACACCTGTAGACTTTAGCTGTCCATCTTATTGGGTTTTGATCACCCAGCAAGAGTACATAGATATTTTGAATAAACATGCCCAAAGGCTATCTTATGTTCAGAGTGACACAGGAGCTCAGGATGGAAAACGAGGAAAGGAAGTCTTGAAACCTATACTTTAACAAATAAAACAGTGAAATTCCAGAATATCTACCTTTATTAGATGAAAAAGAATATGGCAACAATACCTTTTAGCATTGAAATACCCCTCCTGCCCCTAGATACTATATATCTAGGTATAAAACTGTAGTTTTATGAGTTAGGCCCTTACCAGTGAAATATGAAACCTAAATCATAGAAAATTATGCCAGCACAATGAATAGGCCACAGTTTGGAGCTTGAAACAGATGTCTTTCTATTTATTTAAATTGAATGGTATTTTTCAAATTTCAGGAATATATGATCAGTAACAAGAAAATGTGTGGAAAGCCAAACAAACAAAAAATATTATAAATAATTAAAATATACTCTGTGACCCACTCATTTTTGTAAAATGGGCTTTTTAAAAAGTTGTGATATACATGTGAAAAGGAGTATAAATCAGATAATTTACCCCACAATTACACATATCAAAATGATGAGCTCATCTTTGATTTTATATCACTGCAATTAAAATTGGTAAGTTGAACAAATGCAAATATAACAAAATTGATTGAGCTTTATGTTTACGTTGAAATTAATACTTGTATTGAATAAAAGAATGGAGATAATTGTCAAAAGGTCACTGCTTCACTTCTCTATGACAGGTGATTAGCTGGAATCACACAACTGAAGATGGTCTTATTTTGAAAGATTCTCAGCAATAACATTTTACAACTTCACTGGGTACATTTTCCTCACTTTTATTTCATGTCGAACTATCTTTTTGCCAAATAAAACTGTTGTCTTTCTTGTCCATTCTTCTAATAGTGATCAGTCACAAAATGAAGCATAATGTTTTTCCAGGATACTAGCTACCTCCTGCCAAAATGTAGCACATTGGCTTGGGGGTGAATTTTCCATTTGTTTTCCTGCACTAAACATCATCCCAATATTCTACTAAACAAAAGAAATGAAAATTAATACCTAATCACTATTGTAAAACAAGGAGGGCAGGATTCAGTTACGCACGCTGGAATGTGGCCAAAGTTCCAGCGTGAGACTTGTTTTCTCCACGAGTAATTCTCTAAAAAAGGAGTACGTGTTTACTCACAGTTGTCTCACTTTGCTATTTTAAACTGAGTTTATTGTGCATTCTCACATCTTTTGAGACTCCACTAAATGGATCCAATACTGCATTAGATGAATTTGTTGAAATTGCTCCCAAGGAGGAGCATAAAATGATAGAAGATTATCTACCAAGTCTGAACACATAAAATGAGTATCATCATAGTAATCACTGAGACGGCAAAAACTATTAGCTCATACCCCTCCTTCTACTTCTAATGTATGCTTGGTCCCCATAGCCTACTGTATTTTGGAGTACTTTAGCCCAGTCTGACTTT
Source organism: Nomascus leucogenys (assembly GCF_006542625.1). Classification (NCBI taxonomy): domain Eukaryota; kingdom Metazoa; phylum Chordata; class Mammalia; order Primates; family Hylobatidae; genus Nomascus; species Nomascus leucogenys. The sequence continues at coordinate 17,064,484 of NC_044391.1, forward strand.
AAATGGATCACGTAATGACTTCTTCCAGAGTCTTTGAAAGACTATTTCACAGTCTAATGGTTCTCCCTATTAAGAACTTTGTTGTGATATTCAGCTTAATTTTCCCCTGATTATATTTTATCTTGTTACTTAATTCCTATTATAAACCTTCTGGACTAGTTCATCCTCTTGTCTGATTCAGACTCTTCATCCAACATTTCTCTACGACTTATAAAATACAAAAGCTTCACACAGTTACAGGAGAGAACATAAAGATGGCAATTCTATGTCCAGACATCTTTGCTAAATGTTTAAGACATTTTTTACACACTTACATATGTGTATAACTATGTGTTCCTAATAATTTACTTTACTAATGTAAGAGTTAAGAAATTACCTTCTCTGACGTTAATGACCTATGTGAATATTAAGGTGATACTTTCTGAGTAATGTTCTATGTGGATGCACATTATGAGACATTTTCATTACAAATTTGTTTGCAACAGAACCCTGTCAACACCCACACTACAAGGGAATTTTGTGACATGCTGGTCCGATGCTCCACTGAGCCCCAGAAGCTGTTGTCATGTAAATTCCACTATTGAAATGAAAGTGATTTCCATAATTAATAGAATGTGCTAGGAATGTAATAGTGTATATAGTTTAGATGTGTATGTTAACACAACATAGTAATTCTGTTAGAATTGGCAGTAGCCCCTTTATACTGAAACAATCTAAAAAACCCAGTAGAATTAAGGCCAAATTATTCACCATGCTGCATTATGAAAAGTAAGCTTACATCATGCATATATCAATGTGGAATGTATTTCGATATATATGGAGGTACCATATGTGAAGTTTACTTTAAAAATAGAAAAGCCTGAAAAAAAAAACATTAAAAAAAAACAGGTTTTCACTTTGTTCACTTAAAATCTTGTTCCAAGACATCCGTGTGTAGGCTTCTTTAAGATTCTTAAGCAAATATCTTGGTAGACTCACCATCCCACTCAATTGTTTCTCCAAGTTCCAGGCATTGAAACACAAGTTCTGCTAGACAGTAGAGGAGTAAATGATATAAATCAGGAAATAAGTTCCTAGGTTACACTTAGCAAGTCAAGAAAATATAAAACTAAGAGGGAGGTGAATCAGCATCTAAAAACACCATTTAGTGCTGTCTTACTGCTTGTTGAGCATTCGACAGTACATGGAAACACTCATGTGGATTAGGTTAAGGAATCAAGGAGGAGACATTTTTCCAAAACTTAACGTATTTTTAAATAAATAAAATTAGACTGCATGAAATAATTTTTAAACAAATACTCTCCCTCCTGAAGTCCCAAAGTATTTTTATAGTGCTATTCATCACATAGTGGTGAGCACCCTCAAAATGATTTTCCTTAGAAACAAAAGGAAAATCAATTTTCTTGGTATAGAAAATGTAGGCCATTAATATACCTATAGCTTCTCTCTGGAACAGCAAGGCATCCAAAGAATCTATGCCTACACAGGATAAATATTTCTTCATCAAATTGAGCAATCTTTTTATGGAACTGGAAATCGTATGCTGTACTTTAAGGGGAGAAATAAACTTGGAAAACATTCTGATATAATCTACGTAGGCATAGATTAAGGCACCAGTTTGAAAATAAAGCCATATATAGAGAAGGCACCTTCACAAAAAGCCCAAAGTAACTCTGATCTTTAATTTCTTGTCAGAATTTACTTCGCTACTTCACTATCATTGACGGTATAACTACACACACACATATTTGAGTAAATTCAGTTGAAAGGCTATAGATATCTAAACAGATAAAAAAAATTCAAAACCATGATGCTAGACACACAGTTTGAAAAAACTTACAACCTATATATGTAGCATGGGAATATTAGGAGTATAAAGTTTGAGAAGATTCCTCTAAGAAAGAGTCTGTCATCAGAAAGAAAAGGTAGCTAATAGGGAAACAATTGTCAATAAGTATTTATTAAGTACCTATTTTGACCAAAACAAAATATAGGATATGCAGTGGGAACACAAAAAAAATGTTCACACACAAAGTTTCACAAACGTGTAAAGTTGAAAGTGCTACAAAAATCAAATTTGAAATTTTAGAGTAGAGAAAATGTTACCAGAATTATCAACCAAATGAAAAAGTCTGTTCCTTAACAGATGCATTCATATTTAGGATTTTAAATGTGTGTATATATTCTGATGCCTTGTGGAGACAGTGTTGTATGCTGTGAGGTGACAAAACTAATAATAAGTCAAAACAATAGATGATAATTATTAACCAACTGCCCTGTGTGAAGAACTCTGCTATACAAGAACTACACAGTACCTGTGAAGTAGGTACTGGAATCCCCATTTTATACAGAACAGGAGATGGAGGCCCAGCAAGATGAAGTAACTTGCCCAAGTTCAGGTAGTTAACAAGGCTGTAACTGGAATTCAAAACCTACTTTCTTATTCTAAGACCTATTTTCTTTACTACCAATATTGCCTCACAATTTTTTAATTTATTTATTTTAATTTATTTATTTTGCCAGGCTTCATTGCATTCAACAAGTATTTTCTGAGCTCTAAGTAGAGGGACATGCTTTGGTAAGGAGGGCAAACAATAATCAATGAAAGGGAGTCTAGAATAGACTTCCCCAGGCTTGAGATCTTTCTCCACTCCAGACACTGTCCCTTCTGAGAGGCAGAGACATGCAAATGGAAGAAATAAACTAAAACATTTATAATTGACTAGGACTAAGGACGAAATTTTAAAATAGAAAAGTCTATGAAGATTATAGATTAACAAGCTGAGAAATAAACACCAGGTCTGAAAGTGTGAGGAAAATATATTTCTTGGAGTCTGATTTCAATGACCATTATCATCTGTAAAACTTAGTACAGTGGCAAGAATATAGTCTCACAAAAAGCCAGGATAGAGGTGAATAGGATTTCTGCTGAGGCTAAAATGCTGATGTTTCTCTCCTCTTACAGCCTACCTACTTCCCACCAGGAAAACAAGCTGGTAAAAAGGTTTTGTAGTATAGTAAAATTTTCAAATTTCTTTACCCTGCTGAAGTAGTAATGGTTCATCTTTATGTTAGAAAACTCTCAGCATTTTACACATCAGGACATTTATCCATAATATATACAATAGCATGAAACTGGAAGGGATCAGGGATTATGAATTTTAAACACACTAAGAATAGGAGATGCAAAGTGACCTGCTAGAGATTCCAAAGACTCTGTTGGTAGTGCTGCTCCAGGAAAACCCACATCTCATTATTCTCTGACCTCCGTGACTTCCCACAGACAGGAAACCTGCTGTCTTAATTGCATGAACTTATACTTCTTTTCACACTTCTTTTCACACAACCAAAGGGCTGAAACAAATCTTTACTTGAGGGTCTTCCTCTGATTTGTGATATGTGCTAGAGTAATTAATGGTCATAAAAAAGGAACAGATATCACAGATCTGCCCCTCCATCTGGTGGAGACTGTTTCTCTTGATTGCTAATAATAGATAGCAGATAGATTATTTGTAATATTTGCTTAACAGTTTCAATGAACCATGTGTTGGTGAATACAACATAATGGAAGCTGCTTTTACAAAATATGTCAGAAAACATGCCAATCTGAGAGATGGCACTACAAGTTCAAAAACGGTTGGAATTTATATCTGCCTCAAGGAGAAAATGATACCTAGACTATAATTAACTTTCTACTTTGGAACATCTTGTTTTTCCTGAAAAAGCAGTGACCCTGTACATGCTTATGCATTAATCCCAGTGATTTCTGTGGAATCCACATATATGGACTGGTGACCAGTCCATACTATATTGGTCACTAGTACACTGGTAGCCAGACCATACCTAACTTCAAAATTGATTAGTAGACAAGACATGAACTTAGATGTCTAACAAATGTCTTCCAAAGATTTTGTTCAAGACCTCCCCTTGAAAAAAATGTTTCGAGGAATGCCAAAAGTCCCACTTCCCCCAACACCCAAAATATATTTTTCACTACCTTCCTTGGTTCATAAAATTTTCCAAATTTTAAACTGAAGTATTCCATCCAAGAAGTACTAAAGAACATATATTTCTAGAACCACATAGCGTACTAACCCTCCAACACATTCTGAATTTATAGGCTCATTTTTCAGAAAAGGTAACTTTACCAGTTTGGTAGGGAGTAGGCAGAATGAACAATTAATTTATTGATTTTTTACGTACTTCACGACCTTGTCTAAGACAAGCCCTTCCTTGGCTATGATTTCCTAAACACTCATAATGCAGTAATTTGAAAGGCAACAAGCCTTCTCTGTAGTTGTTGAACAAATGAAGCCCTGGTAGGAAAAAGATTGAGGTATTAGAGTGCTCACCCTCTACTTTTTTTTCTTCTTCTAAGGTCCTAAATTTGTGTTTGTTGCTATGTGATATAACAAGACAGGAAGGAAAATGATAATTTTTGCTTTTTGTTGTTTTGTTTCTTGTTTGTTTTGTTGTTGTTTTTTTGAGATGGATTCTAGCTCTGTTGCCCAGGCTGGAGTGCAGTGACGCAATCTCGGCTCACTGCAACCTCTGCCTCCCGGATTCAAGCGATTTTCCTGCCTCAGTCTCTCTAGTGGCTGGGATTACAGGCGCCTGCCACCATGCCCAGCTAATTTTTGTATTTTTAGTAGAGACGGGGTTTCACCATGTTGGCTAGGCTGGTCTCAAACTCCTGACCTCATGATCCTCCCGCCTCGGCCTCGAAAAGTGCTGGAATTACAAGCATGAACCAGGGCACCTGGCCAGAAGCCGACAGTATTAGGGCTACTTCTCATATGGTAAATGCTGGAACATTTGAAGTAGGAAAGGGTAAGAAAATTGAAAAACAAAGAATAGTTAACCTCTCCCTTTCCTTTATACTCTCCCATGTATTGAACAACAACAACAACAAATCATCTACTTACCTCTACTGTAAATAATCTGTGAAATTATTGCCCAGAGAAGCCTGCATTAGGATCACTTTGAAGTTTACTTAAAATGAAAAATGCTGGGACGCATGCATCGCAGGCTAATTGAAACGAATGTCATATAGATTGAAGTTTTGGAATCTGCATAGTAAATAAACTTCTGATTATTCTTGGGATTTGAGAAACATTGTTGTCTTAGTCTGCTCAGACTGGTATAATGAAATACCACAGACCAGGTAGCTTAAACAACAAACATTTATTTTTCACAGTTGCGGATGTTGCAAAGTCCATGATTAAGATTACAGCAGATTCAGTTCCTGGTGAGAGTCCTCTTCCCAGGACACTTTTTTGCTCTGTGCTCCCATAGCTGGGAGGAAAAGAAGGTGCTCTGGGCTCTCCTCCTCTTATAAATACATGAATTCCATCATGAGGGCCAAACTCTGATGGCCTTTTGTAAACCTGATCATCTCCCAAAGGCCCTGTTAGTAAATACAATCACGTTGGGAGCTAGGGCTTCAGCACGTGAATTTTGGAGCAACACAAATATTCGGTCCATAACAATTACATATAGAATGATGGTCATACACAGAATATCCAGTGAATTTCTTTTACCAAATTACTTTCCACAGCAAGTTTATTCTAATTGGATTAACCAGTTGTATAAAGTAAATTCTACAAGCCTGAGTACTAATTAAGCTCAACTAATAAGGCACAGTTTCTATAAGTTGTATGAATAGATTTTCTAGAAATCTCATATTATCTTCGTTGTAAGAGAAGTTTTCCTGTTACCTATAGTAAGTTCCCATAAGGTATGCAAACACACATAATAATACACATCTTTTGGATATTCTTATTGGGAAACCTTTTCATTTTTAATCTTTTATCCCGTGTTTTATCATTATATTAATATTAATATATTAGAAAGAGAAGTTACTGGTATTTGAAGAAGTTACTGATATTCTTATTAGAAAACCTCATTTTTAATCTTTTATCCTATATTTTATCATTAATATTAATATATTAGAAAGATAAGTTACTAGTGTTTGAAGATTATCATTAATGAAAAGATTATTTCTTAGAAACTCTCCTCGATTTGAATAACTGCACTCTTAAAATTCAAATTGTCTTTATAGCTATGGCCTTATGAGCTGGGGGATGTGGGAAAACTTCTGTCACAACTCTCCCCACTGCCCTCTAGATCTGCAGCGTGGGGGCAGGGGAAGGACCTCATTTGGCAACTTACACATTCTTCACTCAGCGTCCACTTCGTTCAAGTGAATGGTTGCTTAGCTAAAGCTAGCAATCCTCATAAATACTGCCAAAGATAGTTTCCTAAGCAGCGTTCAGAGCCACATGGGAAAAATGCCGAAGAGGAAGTGAGGGACTGGCAGCAGGGAGGGGGAGGCTCAGCCTAGGCCACCAGCTTTACCTCCCAGGGGTTCTGTGCTCCCTCTTTGCCTTCACTGGAATGCCACACTTAGTAGCTGACTTCATGAAGAGAAAAGCAATAAAAAACAGAGCACACCGCACTCTCCCAAACATTTCAATGGTTTGAATTTTTTAAGACTCAGGCATCTCAGAGACAAAACTGTTAAACTGTTGAAAGTTACACCGTGTCTCAGCAGAGCCTGGCTTTCTTGACTGCTCTGATGGTTACAGTACTTCTACCTGATGATGTCACTTCTACTGGACTGTCCCACTCACACAGCAGTCTCTACATATCTAAAGCCAAAAGCCCACTGCCTCCCCCAACCAGCACCTTATTTTCTGATTCTAAGAGAAACATGATTATTTCTCCATACAATCATTCAAAATCGTGGAACTGCCCATGACCTTTTTCTTCTGTTTAGTCCTCTGTTGATTCCTTCTTAAATGATATGGCAACTTCTTTACTCTCCTACCACTGCCAAAACCTTAGCCCAGGTTATCATCACTGTCCTCTCAATCTTTAACCATTTATCTCCTTCGTTCTCTCTCACTTTATACAATTACTTACCCATCAGAAATTTAATGAGTGCCTACTGTGTGTTCAGTCACTGTTCTAGAGATATTATAGCACAAACAATAATGTAGAAAAATTTTTTATATTCAGCTTACACTACATAGACAATAAACAAGAGAACAAACAGGGTGTGAAGAAAATAGAATGAGGGATGTACAAAAGTAAGAGAAGCTGGAAAAGGAAGTATTGCTACCAGGTTAAACTTGACGAATAACTGATTTTTCCAGGTGTTCAAAGTATTAAATATAAATATCACTTAAACATAATTTCCCAGCTTGGCCATTAAGGCCTTTTACAATCAGGTCCCTGGTGTATCTTTCTAATCTGTCATCCTCAACTTGAACATCTAGTCTACCCAGACCTTTCTGTTTGCACCAAATATACACCTGAGTATCTTTGTAGTCATGATTTCATTTAGAATGTGTTTTCTTCCTCCTTTCTACAAACCTATATTTAAGTCCAACTTCAAAGTTCTGCTTAATCTAAGTTCATACTAATGATTTTTTATCTGTTTTGCCAAATAAATTTTTATTCAAAACATCCATTTGGTCCTTACTGTATGTAGGCCTAATTAGTAAAATATTGCTTTGGCATAAGTAACAGGTAGGTAGAACAGTAAATTGTGGAATAAAATAAAAAAGCAAATTTATTTTTATTTCTCACTGCCCCTTTAAAAGGTATTCAGTAAAATATATTACATTTGTGTAATAAAACAATAAACCCTAACTTGCAAACAGTCTCAATTCAAAAATTAGTATGCCTAGACCAATATAATAATTGAAACTTTGAACACTAAAGTTGAATCTTTTCTCTATCCCCAGCAGGAGCCTCTTTCAGGTAAGAAGCTGAAAAAGAAAGCTTAAATGTCTTATGGGTTTCATCAACCCTTCTTTGTCACTCTTACTAACTCAAGTTCTGAATCCTCCAAAGTTAGGGGTGGAAGGTAGGCAAAAACAAGATGGTTATAGGAAAAAAGTTCCTACCTGACAAACTTCACACTAGACTCCAAGATTTTTAAGGCTAACTGTGTGTGTGTGTGTGTGTGTGTGTGTGTGTGTGTGTGTGTGTTTACTTCTCTCACTGTTGCTAAGGGTCTCTCACCTCAGTTTCCTCGACACAAATTTTCTTTTGTCTGACCACACCTTCTCCGTTCCTGCTCTTTCAGCAGCTCACTGCAACAGACTCTTACTTTTAGATTCCCATTTCCCTTCCAGGCCTTTCAACCGGTTTGATTCCTTTCAGTAGTGACTGATCTTCAGTCCACAGGAAACAGTGACATAATATTGCAGGAAAAAATTCTAAGCATGTGGGCCAGTCCAATGCAGCCATCTCTCTGCTTCTCCACTGCCAAGCATCAAAGAGTCAGCTGGTCCTTCTCTCATCCTTTATTATTTACTAGTCTGGAGTAAGACCCAACCCATTTTGTGACACTATTCTATGTTTTTTGTTTTTGTTTTTTTGTTTTTTTTTTTTTTTTTTGAGACAGAGTCTTGCTCTGTTGCCCAGGCTGGAGTGCAGTGGCACAATCTCAGCTCAGTGCTGTAACCTCTGCCTCCCGGGTTCAAGCAATTCTCATGCCTCAGCCTCCTGAGTAATTCGAATTACAGGCATGCACCCCCACGGCTGGCTAGTTTTTGTATTTTTAGTAGAGATGGAGTTTCACCATGTTGGCCAGGCTGGTCTCGAACTCCTGGTTTCAGGTGATCCACCTGCCTTGGCCTCCCAAAGTGCTGGGATAACAGCTACCTTGACTGGGCTTTGCGATGCTATATTCTTTGGTATGCATAACTATTTCCAATTTTTGTCAACATGTTTGGACTACAGGACATATGAAATGTAATACACTCACTTGCTTAGATACCTGTTGTTTTCTACTTGACTAACACCAGGATTTAGCAAAGTACCTAGTTTCTAATATATTGATAGTTACTCATTGAATGTATGAGTGTAATAATACAGCTTAAGTTTAAAAAATTACTTTTTATAACCAAGAAAAATGTTTCTATAGGGGGCTACCTGTATAAAGACTTACAGGAATCAATGTCTACAAAATAATGTAAGATGAGGCTAAAATATTTACTGGTTTCTCTGACTAGAATTAGCTCCCAACGAATAAAGATCTTGTCTGTCATTTTTAGCAGAGTCTATAATAATGCATATAACATAATATTTAACACATATTTAATGAGAAAACATAAATTATCATGTTAATATCTTCCATTAATATGTTGCACTTTAGGAATTGTGATCATCTTAATTTTAATCCATAGATGGTACTATTCTTCTGAAGGCATTTTCGATCTCAAATAGAATAACCTTGTATAAAAATTTAAAAATTTAGCTTTAAAAAGTGACATCAACTTACTGACATAAATCCTTAATGAGCATCTGCTATTTTCAAGGCACTGGGCAGGGTACTGAGGAGGACAAAGAAAAGAATAAAACACTGTGCCTCCCTTAGAATGTAAAATCTTACAGGAGAGATGAGATACATGCATGTGTACCTACAGTAACAAGAAAATTCAGGAGCTTGGCTGTGAGACCCGTAAGTGGATAATAATACTTCTGTTTGACATACCTGTAGAAGGTATAATGAAAAATTTACTTCTGTCCTGGGCTCTAAAAAATTAAGATTTCAGGAAGTGGAGGATTTCATTCTAGACCTATGCAAAAGCAGAGAGCTAGAATGTGGGACTGAATTAGGGAGCATCATGTAACCTAGCTTAGTTTAAGGTTGGAGTGTATGGGGGTCAGGGCAGAAGATAAAGCTCTCAGAGCAGATAAAATGATGGCTAACATTTCTCCTGTAGGCAGATGAAAATCTCTGAAGACATTTGAGCAGGGGAATCTGAAAGCACAATGTGAAGATAAATAGGAAGAAATAAAGGTTCGGGAGGCAGAGAGATGAGTTGGCAGGTTATGGCAACAGTCCAGGTGAGAGGTAATGATGGCCTAAACTAGGGCAGTGGCAATGGGAATAAGAAACATGGAATGAATCTAACAGACATAAAGATGAATAGTGCCTAGTAGGTAGGAATTAGCTTCTGGGCAAAAAAAATACCAGCGGAAACAGTTAAGCTAATCACTTTCCTTTTTCTACAATAGAAAAGAGCATGCTGCATAAAATCCTTAGTTTAATAATGGAAAATGTGGGAGTTGTCTTTCTTTTAAGCTATTTTTCATGAATTTGGGTCACAGGAAAAAGGAACAATCAAAATTCTAACTCTTTGAAAATAAGACTTACAAATAAAATCGGTATTTTCTATGTGGCTATGATTTGATTGCATTTATCCGTAGATGGGAGGTTAAGCCAACATAGTCTTTCTCCAGGGCTCTGCAAGAGCCACCTGCTGGCTTCCTTGACCTTCGTCTTACACCCACCTCTAAGTTCATCCACATGGCTACAGCCAAAATTATCTTTAAGAAATACAAATCTAAGCATGTCATCCTTGCTTAAAACTCTCCAAAGATTTTTTCATTGCTCTTGCTATAATTGAAACATGGTTTACCTAGCCCACAGTGATCTGCATGTGCGTCAAGATTCATGTCTCATCCTTTTGCCCTTACACTTTTTGTTCCATCCTTCC